>NC_050098.1:10627500-11252500 GCF_902167145.1 Zea mays | reverse complement strand
TTTCCAAAAATATTATCAATTGGTTTCCTATTGTGTTCTAAAGGAGGAGAAAGTAGTATTTCAAAAATGATATATCAGAGGATCTCATTTAGGGGGAGTTTTGTTTAGTCAAAGGAAAAGCATTTGAAACAGGGGGAGAAAATTTCAAATCTTGAATATGCTTCTCAAAATCTTATTCATTTGCCTTTGACTATTTGCAAAAGAACTTTGAAAAGGATTTACAAAAGAGTTTGCAAAAACAAAACACGTGGTGTAAGCATGGTCCAAAATGTTAAATAAGAAAGAAACAATTCATGCATATCTTGAAAGTACTTATATTGGCTCAATTCCAAGCAACCGTTACACTTACATTATGCAAACTAGTTCAATTATGCACTTCCATATTTGCTTTGGTTTGTGTTGGCATCAATCACCAAAAAGGGGGAGATTGAAAGGGAATTAGGCTTACACCTAGTCCCTAATTAATTTTGGTGGTTGAATTACCCAACACAAATAATTGGACTAACTAGTTTGCTCAAGTGTATAGATTATACAGGTGTAAAAGGTTCACACTTAGCCAATAAAAAGATCAAGTTATTGGATTCAACAAAGGAGCAAAGAGGCAACCGAAGGCACCTCTGGTCTGGGGGCACCGGACTGTCCGGTGTACACCGGACAGTGTCCGGTGCACCAGAGGACTTCAACTCGAACTCGTCACCTTCGGGAAATTCCAGAGGCGACTCCGCTATAATTCACCGGACTGTCCGGTGTACACCGGACAGTGTCCGGTGCTCCAAGGGTGAGCCGCCCTAGGAACTCGCCAGCCTCGGGAATTCACTTCAGCCGCTCCGCTATAATTCACCGGACTGTCCGGTGTAACAGCGGAGCAACGGCTACTTCGGCGCCAACGGCTACCTGCGTCGCATTTAATGCGCGCGCAGCGCGCGCAGATGTCAGACACGCCCATACTGGCGCACCGGACATCCAACAG
The DNA here is from genome assembly GCF_902167145.1 of Zea mays. NCBI lineage: Eukaryota > Viridiplantae > Streptophyta > Magnoliopsida > Poales > Poaceae > Zea > Zea mays. The sequence continues at coordinate 11,251,530 of NC_050098.1, read as the reverse complement.
TACATGTCCGGTGTGCACCGGACATCCAGGCGGGCCCACAAATCAGAAGCTCCAACAGTCAGAATCCAACGGCAGTGATGACGTGGCGGGGGCACCGGACTGTCCGGTGTGCACCGGACTGACCGGTGCGCCATCGAACAGACAGCCTCCCAACGGCCACTTTTGGTGGTTGGGGCTATAAATACCCCAACCACCCCACCATTCATTGCATCCAAGTTTTTCACTTCCCAACTACTACAAGAGCTCTAGCATTCAATTCTAGACACACCCAAGAGATCAAATCTTCTCCATATTCCACACAACGCCCTAGTGACTAGAGAGAGAGATTTGCTTGTGTTCTTTCGAGCTCTTGCGCTTGGATTGCTTCCTTCTTTCTTGATTCTTTCTTGTGATCAAACACTCACTTGTAATTGAGGCAAGAGGCACCAATTGTGTGGTGGCCCTTGCGAGAAGTTTGATTCCCAAGTAATTTGAGAAGAGAAGCTCACTCGGTCCGAGGGACCGTTTGAGAGAGGGAAGGGTTGAAAGAGACCCGGCCTTTGTGGCCTCCTCAACGGGGAGTAGGTTTGCAAGAACCGAACCTCGGTAAAACAAATCCACGTGTCACACTCTTCATTTGCTTGCGATTTGTTTTGCTCCCTCTCTCGCGGACTCGTTTATATTTCTAACGCTAACCCGACTTGTAGTTGTGTTTATATTTGTAAATTTCAGTTTCGCCCTATTCACCCCCCCTCTAGGCGACTATCAAGTTTAACCCCAGGGACCTCGGTGCAAACTGTTTTTCCAAGAAACTCTTATTAAATCTGTTTTTATTTTAAATAGAGACTTTAAAATTTCATAACTTCTGTTTAGTTCATCCAAATTTGGTCAAACCAATTTTGTCAGACTCTAAATAATGTAACCCACTTAAGAAAAATATAAAACTCCCTAGGTACTATGAAAATTTTTAAGGTTCTGATTTAATTATAGTTATAGCCAAAAGCTCAATAATAGAAAGAAAAATAGTTGTGCTATTTGACTAGGGTTAGAAAAAATTTGGAGAAGTTTATATCTACCTACTAACCTGTTTAAAAATGTTAAACCTCTCTATCCACTCCATTAAGTTAGTTTTTGCCCCTTATTTTACAATATGCTCAAGGTTAAGAAAAATAGAAAATGTGATTTAAATAATGAACCAGAAGGCACCCCTATTTTTGTTAGAATACTTATTCAACACAGTTCACTGGAAAAATCTATCATACCCTGTTTTAGTATAAAATAAGTAGGATACCTTTTAATTGAATAAAACAAGGATAACTTAGAAAAACCATACAAAAATAACCCCAAGGTGAAAACACCCCCATCCTTGGGATAGTAAATGTTTTGTTATTAAGAACTTAAGAAAAATATGAAATCTGCTGTTTGACATTTTTCAAATAACCATGTAGTAGAAAGTGCCTTTTAGGCATTAAACTTTAGAAAATCATAACTAAATAACCACCCCTTAGCTTTCTGTGATTTTTAGCACAGAAGCCTATTATTACTGTTAGATGCCAACAAAAATAACCTTTAAGACAGACCCCACCTCTAATTAAGAGATGTAGTGTAAAGTGGCCCATTTTACACCACTCTTGCTATTTTTGTCTAAAAGCATAGCCTTTATATTTTAAGCCTCAAATTCTTAAAACATGCTAGAATAGCAAATGGCAACCCACTGTAATTTTTACAGAATTTTTGGAAAATATTAAACCACTGTCATAGTTAAAACCTACACTAGAAACCCTAAGTAGAAATTAAAGAAAGGAAAATGAATAATGTAAATTAATGTCATCCTAAAACCCTTGTAATTTGTCCACTGAAATGTATAAAGACAATACAAGTCCACTATGTTTACCCTAAATAAAAACTTAAACCTAAAAGTGATAAGCATAAACCACTAAAAACCCCCGCATGACCGAGAAACCCTAAGTTACTTCTTGACTTAGTTTCTTTTTAGCATAATGTTATTAAATCCTGCATAATCATGACATACATGTTCATTGCATTTCGATAGACTGTAACCTTGCTGACGGAGAGTACGTCCTCGTGCCGGAGCAAGGAGCTGCTCAGGAGGTAGCCCCAGATCCAGCACCAGAGCCTGCACCAGAGGACCTGCCTGCCACTGCTTTGGAAGGCAAGCCCCGGTTTATGCATAACCTGTTATTTATGCTATTTTACTTCACTTAATGATTGTAGGATTGATTGTGCACTTAGGTGTAGGAATTGTTTGAAACCCTAGTTGCATGATCTCAGGAATCCTTTTGAGATGAATACTAGTATGATAGGTCGAGTAGTTGCTTTATTTAATTAGGATCTCGGTAGAAGACGAGTGATTTTTCTAGCACTCGCGCGAGATCAGGAAATTGATTGTACCCACTTTCACACTATCATGATACTAGTTTGTGGACAACAATCCAGGGGATTGTTTGTTACGAGATGGGAAAATGGAATAAGGATTAACGTGCGGATACCTGTGTCAAGCGTTTGAACGTACTAAGCACATGCCGAGAAATATGGTAAATCGGTAAGCCTAGTACCTGATTGAACCTGGCAGTGGACTTTACCCCTCACGCGACCTGAGACGTGGTCTCCCATTCCGGTTATGGTGGGTACAAGTGCGGTCACTGCACGACGGCAGTCGGGGTCAGTGAGGCATTGTACGCCAAGGCGGTGAGCCCTGATCTGCTGACGGGGAATCGATGGGGACGGTTGATGTGTGTGGGGACGGAGTGCCCCTGCATGTCGTGTGTTTAGGTTTACCTTGCAAGGATAAAAAAACTCGATTCGAATCGTCTGCTTCTCGCAGCTAATGAGACTGCTTGATCCATTGTATTGCATTGAGTAACAAGTGGAAATGTGATGAGTTGATATAAGTTGTTGATTGCCAATAATGCTTGCTACCATGTATGAATAGATAGTCCACTTTTAGCCTTAAGAGAGTCACACTTAAATTGACAAAGTTAAAACTTGACTTAGAAACTCAGCTAGTGCTTTTGGCAACCAAACCCCACAGCCAAACAACTGCATGTCTAGAGGTAGAGGAGTAGACTTCTCACACCGGGTAAGTCTAGCTGAGTATTAGTATACTCAGCCTTGCTTGTGGCATAATTTTTACAGGTTCTCTGGAGGAAATGGTTGCTGGAGTGACTTGGCCGTCCATCTTGCCACCGGGTTGGACTGTCGAGTGGGACCCTACCTCGGCTGAGGAGGAGCATGAGGAGTGATGGGACAGGCTTCCCCATCTCTCTGTTTAATTACCGTTAGTTTTATTCCGCTGCACTTCGAACACTGATGGCTACTTTTGCAAAACTCCGATGGTGATGTAATAATTTTAATACTCTTACCTGCATGGTTTTATGCTTTATTGTATTTGCTCTGTGACTCACCTTCGAGTGAGATTGTGGTACTTGATCCTGTCAGTGGCCGTGTCGGACTAGATCCGAGGGATTGATGGTTTATTCCCCTTTAAGTGTGGTCCAGCCTCTAAGGCGGGGCTTAGGCACTTAAGTTGGAATAATTCGGGCAGTTCCGCCACAGCTGGTATCGGAGCTTGTACCACCACAGAGGAATCAATAAAATGTAAATACCATCATTTTCCCAAAAATAAAATTTGATAGAAACAATGTTGGATAGATAGGAGAACGAGCAGGATAGACCTAGGACGTGAAGCCTTAGGGTGATAGAAGGGTAGCTAGGTGGCTAAGTAATTAGGCCCTACCGGCCACTTTTACAGGATGGGAGTTCTTCCCTATTCCTTTTATCTTGTTGTGAGGTCGTTCAGGACGAGCATGCATGCATTCGTAATTAAGCAAATGGATAACTGAGTAAGGACTTAAAAACAAGATAACAACCAGCTAGGTCCCCAGTGCCATTTTATTTAACTAGAGAAAGGCTGAGTTTTATTTTCCTTGTTATTTTTATAATTCTTTTTCTTTTACTTACGCTTAACTGTACACAGATGACTTCCCACGGATCCTCAGACGACGGGAATGCATTGTCTCACACTGACGGGCTTGCACGAGAGGGCTTTCCCCGCATTTTGTGGGAGGTACTTCAGGGGGCCGGATACGCGACACCCCCTCAGTACGCGGTGCAGCAGTTCGAGAAGCACCGAGTGCCCCGCTGTAGGGTGAGGATGACCTTGGAGCCTCATCCCCTGCAGCCAGGCTGGCGCTCTTTGGACTCCGAGTCCTTCGGATACCGAGCGGAGGACACGATCGAGGCGATCGCTCTGCATGGATTGACCACCTTCTGCAGATTCCATCCTTTGGAGCTGGCTACCCACCCCATTGACTTGTTCCCCACCGAAAGGGAGGATGACCCAATGTGGAAGGATCGGGTGGAGCATGCCAAGGATATCTGGGCCATCTACCCAGGACAGACTGCGCACTTGACCGTACGGTGCATGAATGCTCTGTACCGTCTGCAAGTGATGCGCGGTGAGGCGATGTCCCATCTGATGGCACTATTGGAGGCAACAAAGATTACGTTGGACAACAGGGAGGAGCTTGTGGTTGATTTGTCTACTGAAATGGTGGAAAAGGACTTGCAGGTGGAGCAGCTATCCACTGATATCCAAGAGTTGGAGGAACTAGTGGGCACCAGGGAGAACACCATCGAAGTTCTCGAGGATCAGCTCATTAACACCCAGCAGCAGCTTGCCGAGGCTAATGAGCACTTGGACATGCATCATCAGGAGATCCAGGACATGGAGGCCAACGAGGACGTCGACATCGAGGGAGGAGAGGAGCCTGCCTCTAGTGTGGACACTGCTGGCTTAGGGAGACCACCTTCCCCCGAGTCGAGTGTTGCCTCGTTCGCTCACTAGGTGTCTGGGATAGAGTTAGACATTGGTGATGATAGGACTCCTCGCAGCTAGCTTAGCTTTTGCACCCTTGGGGTACTAGGCTAGATAGAGTTGAGTCTTTTTGGGACAAATGATGTAACTGTGATAAACTCTCTTGGAAGCATGTTTGATGGATGCTGTTATTAGTTTTAAATTCGGAAGGAAAATTTTATGCCTGTTTAAATCCTTTTGTTGAAATTGGAGTCTATCATTTTGCTTTTGACTCTTTTCGCCGCGATTAAATCTTGAACTTGGAGATATGGTGTTAAGTATGTATGTGGTTTTTCAGATGGCCGGGAGGCAACGTCGTGGCCAAAATGAGCGCGTTCCTCCACCGCCGCCACCGCCTCCCACTCTGCAGGAGCTCATGGCTCAGCAGAATGAGATTTTGAGGCAGCTAGCTCAGCGTCAGCCACCACCTCAGCACTATGGTGGTGGAGACCATCAGCGTCACCCTGTGGTAGCCACCTACCAGGAGTTCCTCAGTACTCAGCCTCCATTGTTCACAAGGGCGGAGGACCCACTTGATGCAGATGTATGGTTGCGAGTGGTGGAATCCAAATTCCCGCTACTCCATGGAGCTTGTTCAGAGGTCACTAAAGTCAGGTTCGCCACCCAGCAGCTTCGCGGACCCGCGAGGACTTGGTGGGACCATTTTCTTGCCATGCAGCCAGAGGATCGAGAGGTGGAATGGAGGGAGTTCAAGGCAGCTTTCAGGGGACACCACATTCCAGCCGGGATTATGGACCGGAAGCTCAACGAGTTTCTGGCACTCACTCAGGGCAACAGGACAGTGTTGCAGTATGCCCAGGCTTTTAATGACTTGTGCCAGTATGCTGGATACCACGCGGATACAGATGATAAGAAGAGAGTCAGGTTCACGAGGGGGCTCAGCACTAAGCTCCGAGATCGTCTCAACACCGTCAGGGCCAACAGCTACAATGAGTTGGTCAACATGGCTATCTCCCAGGAAGACTGCATTACAGCTCGACAGGCGAAAAAGAAGAGAAAGACCCCTGTGGCGGGACCCTCAGCTCAGCCACAACGCTTCAGGATTGTGTCCGACACTCAGAACAGGGGACCACAGCAGCAGCAAGGGCGATGGGCGATCCGACCACAGCAGCAGCAGCAGGCACCCAACCGCGCCCAGTTTCCAGCTCAGAGGAACAATCAGCAGCAGCAGCAGTACCGCCAGGCAAATGACAACAGATGTTTCACTTGCGGCAACACCGGGCACTATGCCAAAAATTGCCCCCGGAACCAGCAGAGACAGGGGCAGAATGTCAATCAGAGCCAAGGAAAGAGGCAGAAGGTGCAAGTGAGGCAGGGCAGGCTGAACTTCACCACCATGGCTGATATTCCAGAGGGAGCACCCGTCATGACTGGTATCTTTACAGTTTTGGATTATCCTGCTATTATTCTTTTTGATTCTGGTGCGTCGCATAGTTTTATTAGTACCAAATTTAGTGTCAAGTGCCAGTTGCCTTTTCACCACACCAATGGGGGTATCACAATTTCAACACCAGGAGGCAGGGTTGCCACCTATCAAGTCAACAGGCATGTGCCCATAAGGTTTGGTAGCCTTGTAATTAAAACCACCCTCCTCATTTTAGGGTTGGATAGCGTGGATATTATATTGGGAACTGACTGGTTAACCAGGCACCAAGCAGTTATTGATATTACAGCCAGGGCCATTGAGGTGCACTCACCAACTTGTGGTGAAACCACACTATATCTGCCTGACCGGGGATGCACCTGTTCTTGTGCTTTCGTTATGATAGAGTCCCCAGTGGAAAAGATCCCAGTGGTCTGTGACTACCCAGATGTTTTCCCAGATGAGTTGCCAGGGATGCCACCTGACCGAGACATTGAGTTCGCAATTGAGTTGCAACCCGGGACTGCTCCTATCTCCAAGAGACCCTATAGGATGCCTCCCGCGGAATTGGCAGAATTGAAGAAGCAATTGCAAGAGTTGTTGGACAAGGGGTTTATTCGCCCAAGTACTTCACCATTGGGATGTCCAGCATTATTTGTGAAGAAAAAGGATGAGAGTTTGAGGATGTGTGTTGACTACCGCCCTCTCAATGCGGTGACTATTAAGAACAAATACCCGCTGCCCCGTATTGATGTTCTGTTTGATCAGCTAGTGGGAGCCAAGGTATTCTCCAAGATAGACCTTCGCTCAGGTTACCATCAGATCAAGATCCGTGCCAGCGATATTCCCAAGACGGCCTTCTCAACCAGATATGGGCTGTATGAGTTTTTGGTGATGTCTTTTGGGCTGACCAATGCCCCGGCTTATTTCATGTACTTGATGAACTCAGTATTTATGCCAGAGTTGGATAAGTTCGTGGTCGTTTTCATTGATGATATTCTGGTCTATTCCGAGAATGAAGACGAACATACTGAGCACCTGCACATCGTGCTTCAGCGACTACGTGATCATCATCTTTATGCTAAGTTGTCTAAATGTGAGTTCTGGCTGAAGGAAATCAAATTCTTGGGTCATACAATTTCTCAGGATGGGATATCAGTTGATCCTGAGAAGGTACAAGAAGTGATGGATTGGAAACCCCCGACTACAGTGAGGCAGATTCGGAGTTTTCTAGGATTGGCAGGGTATTATCGACGATTTATCCCGGATTTTTCCAGAATTGCCAAACCAATGACTGAACTGTTGAAAAAGGGAGTCAAGTATAATTGGAGCCAAAGGTGTGAAGATGCCTTTCACACTTTGAGGCAGCATTTGACAACAGCCCCAGTGTTGGCTCAACCTGACAACACCAAGCCATTTGAAGTTTATTGTGATGCTTCTGGTACGGGATTGGGATGTGTCTTGATGCAAGAGAACAGAGTCATTGCTTATGCTTCTCGAGCACTCAGGCCCCATGAGCAGAACTACCCTACACATGATCTGGAATTGGCAGTTGTGGTTCATGCTCTTAAGATATGGAGACACTACTTGATGGGAGCTCACTGTAACATCTACACTGATCACAAAAGTCTCAAATACATATTCACTCAGGCAGATCTGAACATGAGGCAAAGGAGATGGTTGGAGTTAATCAAGGACTATGATTTGGAAGTGCATTACCATCCTGGCAAAGCCAATGTTGTGGCAGATGCCTTGAGCAGAAAGGCCCAGTGCAATTGTGTGAGCATGGATGCAAGAGTCACCACCCTGTGCGATGAGCTGTGCAAGGTGAACCTGGAAGTTATTTCTTCAGGTGACTTGAGTTATATCTCGGTGGAACCCACATTGCAAGAGCAAATAGTAAGGGCACAGATTGAGGATAAGGGTGTTCAAATGATTAAGGAAATGATCGAGCAAAAGGCAGAGAAATACAAGTGCTTTCGTCAGGACAGCAAGGGAATTTTATGGTTTGGAGACCGATTGGTTGTTCCCAAGGACCCTGAGCTTAGAAAGAAGATACTAGATGAAGCTCACCTTTCCAAATTCTCCATGCACCCTGGTAGCAACAAGATGTACCATGATCTCAGATCTTTATATTGGTGGACTAGAATGAAGAGGGAAATTGCCAAGTACATATCCGAGTGTGACACCTGCCAGAGAATCAAGGCCAGTCACTTGAAGACAGCAGGTCCTTTGCAACCCCTTCCCATACCATCTTGGAAATGGGAGGACATTTGCATGGATTTTATCGTAGGATTGCCCAATACCTCCAGGCACCATGATTCTGTTTGGGTTATTGTGGACAGGTTGACCAAGACCGCTCATTTCTTGCCAGTGCACACCACCCACAAGACAGAGAAGTACGCAGAAATTTATGTTGATCAGATAGTAAGATTGCATGGTATTCCAAAGACCATTGTATCTGACAGAGGAGCACTGTTTGTGGCACGCTTTTGGGAGAAGCTGCAAGAATCACTTGGGACCCAAGTAATCCGAAGCTCCGCATACCATCCCCAAACAGATGGCCAGACAGAAAGGGTGAATCAGATTTTGGAAGACATGTTGCGAGCATGTGCACTACAGTACAGGAAGGATTGGGACAAGTGTCTTTCTTTGGCAGAGTTTTCTTATAATAACAGTTATCAGTCCAGTCTGAAGATGGCACCTTTTGAAGCCTTATATGGGAGAAGGTGTAGGACCCCACTGAATTGGTCTCAAGCAGGAGAGAGGGAAATTTTTGGGCCAGACTTGGTACTTGAGGCAGAGGCAAAGGTCAGGGTTATTACCAAGAACTTAGAAGCTGCTCAGGCCAGGCAAAAGAGCTATCATGATAAGAGGCGGAAGCCTCTACAGTTTGAGGTGGGAGATCATGTTTATCTCAAGGTATCACCAACCAAGGGTGTCCAGAGATTCGGGATCAAGGGCAAGTTAGCTCCTCGCTACATCGGGCCCTATGAGATCAAAGCAAGTTGTGGACCTGTAGCCTATCAGTTGGGATTGCCACCTCACATGTCAGCAGTTCATAATGTGTTCCATGTATCTCAGCTACGGAAATGTGTTCGCCTACCCACTGAAGTACTGCCAGAACCAGACCTTGAGATAGAACCAGACTTATCCTACCAAGAGTACCCCGTCAGGGTATTAGATCAAAAGGAGAGATCAACTCGGGCGAGGTCGGTCAGAATGTATAAGGTTCAGTGGAGTCACCATTCAGCAGAAGAAGCTACATGGGAGACTGAGGATTTTCTACGCTCTCGCTTCCCCGACTTTCTGCCCAAAGGAGTCGGTACGTAACCCTAGAACCCCACCCCCACCTGCCCTTTGAATTCAATTATAAGAAAAACTTAGATAACAAGGATAGTCTAAGTTGTGGATTTAACTTAATAAGGGCTTCCTTCTGAAGTTGCAAAGAGAATGACATTCGAAGAGCAGTTAATAAGAGAAACTTGAGTGTAAAGGAAGAATAACACCAACACACCTTCAAGCACCCTCCAAGGCCTCTACCTAAAATCTCGGGACGAGATTCCTTTAAGGGGGGAGGGCTGTAACACCCCAGGTGTTACCATGGCTAGAGCCCACCTTGATACTAAAGGCTATGATCACATGTGGAAGAACTTAAGGAGCAAAAGCATGAGGGCCTTGGAAAGCTAGATTTTAACCAAGGATTGTGAGTAACCAAAAGCATTACTCTAATCTTTGCACACTTACTACCTTGATAAGAGGGGAGAAGAACCCTAGACCTCTCTTAAACCCTATCTCCCAAAACCCTAGACAAGAGGGAAAAGAGAGTGAACAAGTGTGCAAAACATGAGTAATCTTTACCCAAACCTTAAGTAACCTTATAACCAGCAATTAGGGGAAGGAAATATTGCAAAAAGACCCCTGGAGAAACCCCAAATCAAATCTCCAAGTGGAGAGAGAGCTAGAGCTCTCTATTTCTCTCTAAGTTAAAAACTACACCTACACTAAAGATCAGTTGTGTTCACCTCGAAGCTGGCACCAAATCCACCTATGTTCTATACCAAAAATGTGGCATACCACCCAAGGCACCCACTGGAAAAAGCTGAGCCCGAGACTTGGACGTTTGACATGTCTTGGCATGGTTTTTGTTGCGAAGTGGGCAGTGTGACACGCCCGATTTGGCGACCAGAGATCTCCCTACCTAGGCCATATCTGCCATGGCAGCTCACGGATGAGAGACATCCCTAGGTGCCAGGAAAAGACTCGCGCCGGATTTTTGCCAAGATTAGCACGTTTGCGACTTGGGTGAGCTGTGGAACACGGGCAGAAGGAAAGCTCCACGTGTTCGACGCGCCCCTGCGTGCCCCGCGTCACGCCAACGGCCAGCCGGCGCCCTGTCCCGCGCCCGCGCCTATAAAGCCCTCCCAAGCGTCGGTTACACTCTTCCGCGCACGCTCAAGCCTCACCGGAGCTCAGTTCACCGTCGTTTGCCCGTGCGCGGCGTGTCCGCGGCCACCCGAGCCACTGTCGCCGTAGACCGGCCAGTCCAGCTTTCCCCAGCCCCATCCAACCCTCGGAGACGAGTATGCACAGCTCAGTGAGGCTCCCCGAGCGAGGAATCGAGGACTGCTTCGCCGGAGAGGCCAGTCCACGGTCGCCGGAGTTCTCAACCCCGCCGGAGTACGTGGACCGGGTGATCCACTCAACCTTTCTTCGATTCCTTGTGCACATGGTCTCTACGTCACCTAGGAAGCTCACCGTGCCCTTGGACTAAACCAGATCGCCGTGGTTTGGCCGGTACACTCGCCGCCGACGAGAACACCCGCCTGCGCGCGTGGACCGGGCGATTCCGGCCATCCCCGCCGTCGAGCCGCACCTCGCTGTGACCGCCAGAGCCTCCCCGAGCCAACCCTGCCCTTCGCCGGACCTATCTCGCCGCCGGTAAGCCGCGCCACCCTTTTCTTTCCCGCGGGTACTGTTTACATTGGGGGAAGGACTGCGGGTGAGAGGAAGAAAAGGTCAGGGGGCTTTTTGAACTGTCAGCGACCCAGGGGAATAGTGGCGCAAGGGTAGAACTGCGAGGATTGATTTAGTTTAACCCCAGGGACCTCGGTGCAAACTGTTTTTCCAAGAAACTCTTATTAAATCTGTTTTTATTTTAAATAGAGACTTTAAAAATTCATAACTTCTGTTTAGTTCATCCAAATTTGGTCAAACCAATTTTGTCAGACTCTAAATAATGTAACCCACTTAAGAAAAATATAAAACTCCCTAGGTACTATGAAAAACTTTAAGGTTCTGATTTAATTATAGTTATAGCCAAAAGCTCAATAATAGAAATAAAAATAGTTGTGCTATTTGACTAGGGTTAGAAAAAAATTGGAGAAGTTTATATCTACCTACTAACCTGTTTAAAAATGTTAAACCTCTCTGTCCACTCCATTAAGTTAGTTTTTGCCCCTTATTTTACAATATGCTCAAGGTTAAGAAAAATAGAAAATATGATTTAAATAATGAACCAGAAGGCACCCCTATTTTTGTTAGAATACTTATTCAACACAGTTCACTGAAAAAACCTATCATACCCTGTTTTAGTATAAAATAAGTAGGATACCTTTTAATTGAATAAAACAGGGATAACTTAGAAAAACCCTACAAAAATAACCCCAAGGTGAAAACACCCCACCCTTGGGATAGTAAATGTTTTGCTATTAAGAACTTAAGAAAAATATGAAATCTGCTGTTTGACATTTTTCAAATAACCATGTAGTAGAAAGTGCCTTTTAGGCATTAAACTTTAGAAAATCATAACTAAATAACCACCCCTTAGCTTTCTGTGATTTTTAGCACAGAAGCCTATTATTACTGTTAGATGCCAACAAAAATAACCTTTAAGACAGACCCCACCTCTAATTAAGAGATGTAGTGTAAAGTGGCCCATTTTACACCACTCTTGCTATTTTTGTCTAAAAGCATAGCCTTTATATTTTAAGCCTCAAATTCTTAAAACATGCTAGAATAGCAAATGGCAACCCACTGTAATTTTTACAGAATTTTTGGAAAATATTAAACCACTGTCATAGTTCAAACCTACACTAGAAACCCTAAGTAGAAATTAAAGAAAGGAAAATGAATAATGTAAATTAATGTCATCCTAAAACCCTTGTAATTTGTCCACTGAAATGTATAAAGACAATACAAGTCCACTATGTTTACCCTAAATAAAAACTTAAACCTAAAAGTGATAAGCATAAACCACTAAAAACCCTCGCGTGACCGAGAAACCCTAAGTTACTTCTTGACTTAGTTTCTTTTTAGCATAATGTTATTAAATCCTGCATAATCATGACATACATGTTCATTGCATTTCGATAGACTGTAACCTTGCTGACGGAGAGTACGTCCTCGTGCCGGAGCAAGGAGCTGCTCAGGAGGTAGCCCCAGATCCAGCACCAGAGCCTGCACCAGAGGACCTGCCTGCCACTGCTTTGGAAGGCAAGCCCCGGTTTATGCATAACCTGTTATTTATGCTATTTTACTTCACTTAATGATTGTAGGATTGATTGTGCACTTAGGTGTAGGAATTGTTTGAAACCCTAGTTGCATGATCTCAGGAATCCTTTTGAGATGAATACTAGTATGATAGGTCGAGTAGTTGCTTTATTTAATTAGGATCTCGGTAGAAGACGAGTGATTTTTCTAGCACTCGCGCGAGATCAGGAAATTGATTGTACCCACTTTCACACTATCATGATACTAGTTTGTGGACAACAATCCATGGGGATTGGTTGTTACGAGATGGGAAAATGGAATAAGGATTAACGTGCGGATACCTGTGTCAAGCGTTTGAACGTACTAAGCACATGCCGAGAAATATGGTAAATCGGTAAGCCTAGTACCTGATTGAACCTGACAGTGAACTTTACCCCTCACGCGACCTGAGACGTGGTCTCCCATTCCGGTTATGGTGGGGTACAAGTGCGGTCACTGCACGACGGCAGTCGGGGTCAGTGAGGCATTGTACGCCAAGGCGGTGAGCCCTGATCTGCTGACGGGGAATCGATGGGGACGGTTGATGTGTGTGGGGACGGAGTGCCCCTGCATGTCGTGTGTTTAGGTTTACCTTGCAAGGATAAAAAAACTCGATTCGAATCGTCTGCTTCTCGCAGCTAATGAGACTGCTTGATCCATTGTATTGCATTGAGTAACAAGTGGAAATGTGATGAGTTGATATAAGTTGTTGATTGCCAATAATGCTTGCTACCATGTATGAATAGATAGTCCACTTTTAGCCTTAAGAGAGTCACACTTAAATTGACAAAGTTAAAACTTGACTTAGAAACTCAGCTAGTGCTTTTGGCAACCAAACCCCACAGCCAAACAACTGCATGTCTAGAGGTAGAGGAGTAGACTTCTCACACCGGGTAAGTCTAGCTGAGTATTAGTATACTCAGCCTTGCTTGTGGCATAATTTTTATAGGTTCTCTGGAGGAAATGGTTGCTGGAGTGACTTGGCCGTCCATCTTGCCACCGGGTTGGACTGTCGAGTGGGACCCTACCTCGGCTGAGGAGGAGCATGAGGAGTGATGGGACAGGCTTCCCCATCTCTCTGTTTAATTACCGTTAGTTTTATTCCGCTGCACTTCGAACACTGATGGCTACTTTTGCAAAACTCCAATGGTGATGTAATAATTTTAATACTCTTACCTGCATGGTTTTATGCTTTATTGTATTTGCTCTGTGACTCACCTTCGAGTGAGATTGTGGTACTTGATCCTGTCAGTGGCCGTGTCGGACTACATCCGAGGGATTGACGGTTTATTCCCCTTTAAGTGTGGTCCAGCCTCTAAGGCGGGGCTTAGGCACTTAAGTTGGAATAATTCGGGCAGTTCCACCACAGTCGCGACATCCATCGCAACAAAAATGTCTAAGTCCTCATTGGACGACTCGTCCATTTTCGCGAAAGAACCTAAGTCATCATCATCCACTGACGACTGAGAATCAAAACAATCGCTTAAACTATCGTAATCTGAGGGGCTCTGACAAGCCAAAGGGGTAACACACAACATGTTATCCAATGGGTCCTCTTCCTTGGTCAAGGCGACTCTAGAATCGCTTTGCGCAGGCCCCCGCAGAGGAACCTGTGCAAAACCATTGTTTGCAAAAATATCAGTCATCCTTCGCAACACTACCAAACTAAACAAAGCCTATCAACAAGTCTACACCTTGCCCTCATTCAAAGCAGTATCAGACAGGGCCCATTGCTTGCACTCCAGACGTAGGAGTAGTCGGCCCCACGACCAACAAGTCGCTAATGCCAACCGGTAACCACCTCCAGCCTGAGTTGCTGACCTGTTGACCTACTTACTGTTGTGCTGGACTGGACGCCTGGATTGCTAGATGTTGCTTGTTGCAATGCTGGTTGCTCACTAGAATTTTGGAACTTACTATAACCTGCATGATACTTGTAGTTATGGTACTCACTGGTTCATGAATTAAGTTGCTTGATGCTGCTCCAGATCGACTGCAACATGTTTCAGATAATCATATTCTACTTATGTTATGAACTTTTGGATTATACTTTTGGCTACATACGTATTTTTAGTATACTTATGAAGTAATGATAGTAATATTATGTATTTTCTACTTAATTATTGTCTAAATTCGTGTTTGTAGACTATACAGGGATCTGGGCGTAGTAGGCTCACGAGCCGACTCGAGCTAGCTTGCAAGCCTCCACCGAGCCAGTTTATCGAGCTCATCTAGTACCCGAGTCAAGCCAAACTCGACTTGTTAAATCACCGAGCCGAGTCGAGTCGAGCCAGGCTCGACTTGGCTCGTTTCCACCCCTAATCGCGCGAGTGTGTATCCCATGTGTCGGCCACCATGGTTAGTCACTCGGTGTCTCCAGTCCCTTAGTCAAGTCCCAGCGCTCGTCATTCACCGCTCCCGGTCCATCGGCATGAACCCGCATGACCTTCACCTTTGTCGTCGACCACCGTCCCTATGCTCCACACTTGCACACCACAAGCCGACAGACATGGTTGCACAACATATAACTCACACCTTGATTAGTCCATGACTCAACTCGAGACGCTACCCGTTGACAATCACTCATCATCAACCCAAACCATTACGGACTAGTCAACCTTGTGTTCGCATGGTCTTGGGCGGCAGACGCAATGGACTAGTCTGGTGGGTCATCAGACGAGTTTTGAAGACAGGTTGTTTCAAAACGAAGAGCTGGTGCACCAGCCCAGTTCGGTGGTGCACTAGACCTCTAACAATTCAACAGTCATCTCCAACTCCAACTACTATGCTCACATGGCGAGGGTCCGGTGGCACAATGGACTGGTCCGATGCCCCTAAAGGTCTGATGCGATGCAGAGCTGTGTAGTTTTGTCCACTTCACTCCAATGGCTATGTGTGGTGGTTAGGGATATAAATACACCCAACCAGCACATTGAACACAAAGAGCTACACCCAACATCTCTACACTTAGTGCAACTACTCTCAAGCATTCAATAGCCTCCAAACACCACGTCTAAGTGAACTTAGCTAGAAAAGAGTTAGCTCTTTGTGAGAGATTTGTTTTTTGAGTTGTTGCAAAGTTTTTGTGCTTTTGATTGTGTTTCATTCTCATTTGCAACCTCATTGTTTATCCATGTAAAGCTAGCAAGATACACAAAATTGTGTAGTGATCCTTGCGGGGACATTGTGTCTTTTGAGATTGAGAAGAAGCACTCAACCAGTCTAAGTGACCGATTGTGAGAGGGAAAGGGTTAAAAGTGACCCATCCTTACTGGACTCCTCAACGGGGATGTAGGTTCTTCAAAGCCAAAGCTCGGGAAACAAATAACTTGTGTTCTTTGTGTTGATTCTTAATTGTGATTTATTTCTTCCTCTCTCTCTCCCTAGTTCTCTTGCTTGTGTTTGATTCTATATCATTTGAGTTGCTCTCAAAGTTATTCCATAATCATTTGAGAAACTATAGCAAGAAGAACAACTCTCCCTCACTCTGATTGTTTCAATTCTTGTTCTAACACCTAACCAGAGTTTGAGTTTTTGTTTTAAGTTGTAAATTACAGGTTTTGCCTATTCATCCCCATTTAGGTGATTTTCATACCTTCAAGGGTATGATTTCATCCCCAATGAGCACATGTCTTAAGGCTTTCTACCTTACCACTTGCTTGCCCCCCCCCCCCGCCCCGAGTTGGATTCCTCAAGTAATTGAGGATAACAACTCTTTGGTCAGTCACATTGTTCTATAGAATCTCCAACTCAAGGTCCTGGTTAACAACTCGGTAATGCTCGACCCAGTCATTTGGGTCTGCCTCGGTAATGCTCGACCCAGTCATTTGGGTCTGCGCAGCCAGACAAAAGCTTTCCCTTGCCCCGTGCGCAATAGGGCACACCTTAATTGCTCGCATTGAATGCGGGCGGTGAGCTTGCTTCTGTCCGAAGGCTTCTGCCACGCGGCCATGAGCCATGTGTCGACACTGGACTCCTATCCGAGCGGAGAGTGGGGACCAAGGGCACATGCTGGCCTGAAGACTTGGGTCATGCCTGTCGGGGTCTGGATGTAAGACAGGAGGTCCGGGACCCACCTATGGGGGTTCGAACGACACACGTGGAGGTCAAGGACTCGCCATGAGGGTTCGTACGGTACACGTGGAGGTCTAGGAGCCATCATGGGGGTCCGGACGACATACGAGGAGGTCAAGGACCCACCCATGGGGCTTGGACGGCTTACGTGGAGGACCAGGACCCACACATGGGGGTCTGGGTGGCACGCATAAGGGTTCGGGCCCACTCGTGGGGGTCCAGACCCATGGGAGTAGTCGCTGAGCATCTTCTCTTGTGGGACACGTGGCACCAGAGCTGTACCTGAGCAGGGAGTGGGTTCCGAGGCCAGCGGTCCTGTTAGACGGGTCCGGTCCTATAGGTCCGGCTGCTCAGTTTCTTAGTACGCGGTTAGACCTAACCATGCAGGTATCCGCCTTGACACAGTTGAAGTGGATACCCTAGTTACGAGGTACCAACATGTTCCATGTTTGACTCGTGCTTTAAAGGAGCACTAGTCATATATTCGTGCGTTGCCACGGTTTTTATATATCACATGAGTAGAATTTTTTTAATTAAACAAAAAAATATGTGTAAACTATTGATTAGCTAGATGTGAATGTGAAGCCAACCACCAATGTAAACTTATTTTTTTTATAAAGCGGAAAGGGGAAGGGTAACACACGATGACTGTGGAACCACGAGTTAGACTAGAAAGAAGTATAAAGATTTTTTTTAAAGAGATAAAAATATTTGGACCACGAGTTAGATTAGAAAGGAGTATAATGATTTTTTTGCAAAAAGATATGATGGTGCAAACCAGGAAAATTGGTGTTTTATAGGAATATAAATGGAGAAGAGACATGAAAGAGAAGAGAGAGAGAGAGAGAGAAATGCCAAAAGTGCGAAGTTCACTTTGCTCTAGATGAGCCGATTGAGTATTTATTTAAGAATCAAGACCGGCGTTATGCGGTAAGCCCATGACGTTATGAGTTGGGTTGGAGATTTCGGGACACGGGCCTTAACACAGCCCGGCATACATAGTGATCAACTTATCTGGGCTGCTTTTCTGAGCTTTAATTTACATGGGCTTCTACGTAAGGAATTCCTATATTTAAGGAAGGTCACAAACAGCCTAAAAGGCCACTCGTACTTTTTAGTTTTAAAATTGCTATCACAGAGAGTAAAATAGAGAAAATCAATCATACCCTGATTTCTACTGCCAAAGAACTAAAATAGAGATAACGTCCGTTTATCATAAGTCTCTCCTAAATCAAGTTTTTTTAGAAAAATATAAAAACGTGTCTCCAACAGTTCTCCTAAAATGCTATCAATTTTTTCTAGACCTTAAAACAACTTATAGCTACAAATAAAAGATTTTTTAAGCTCCCTAGAATCTGTCGTTTTAATGGATCTATTAGAGAAATGATTAAAATTTATCAACTAATTTTTTAGATAACTCTTAAAACTAACTTTCAGAGTCATTTTATGGGAGCTCACGTAGATAACAGTATAAACGTTTGGCAGTTGCACCAAAACCAAGCGGCCTTCCAAAACGCTCTCGTCCTACCGGCCGACCCCGCGGCGGCAGCGATCCACAGGTGTCATGCACTGTGGCTGCACCCAGCCTCCAATCCTCCATTCAAGTTCCGCTCCCAAAGGCCCAAACCGAGGTTAAAAAAACAGGCGATGGCGACACCGCGAAACACGACGCCGCCGCGAATGATTGGGAGTGAGAGGGATCGCGTGAGCGGCGCGTACGGAGTGTACGCCACGCGACGCGGGGCGGGAGGCAGATGAATGATGATGACAAGGGCAAGCGGGCCGCGACAAGATCCACGATCCTAGGAGGCGCTGGTACATGATCGCCCCCCTTCCCTGCCTGGATTTTTGTTCGCTTCCCATTCCCGCCTGCGCCTTGTCTCTACCTGCTTGGATATTGCCAGATTCCTGCCCTCGTCATATGGCGGGCTCGCCCCCTCCCTAGGGCGGCTGTATCTTCCTCCTTGCTGTGCCCTGCAGCGGCGCCAGGTGCGGCCGCCGAGATAAAGGGGTGTGGGGTTACCGGTCTCTGCGAAAGTTAGGCTCAATTTTGCGCCGAACCGAGCCGATTGTGCCCCGATCGAAGGGTGCACAGTAGGATCTACGGGCATCACGCTTTCGGCCTTATGCCAAGGCAGGCATTGCTGTTCTCGGTTTTCCTGATCACGCGGAGAAATCGAATGCTACATAGTACATACCACTTACCAGTTACGTGGTGTTTGCGTCCATGCATTTTTTTGGTTTTTTAATCTGGTGGCCTCAGCTGAGGTCCTCATTTTTACGATTAGTTGTTTTTTTCAAGCAGCTGCTTAGTTTATTACTATTAGATTTTCGGGAGTAGTAAATAATATTGCACGTTTTTAAGTAGTAGTCTTAGAAGGGTATGGTTACACTAATCCATTTCCGAAACTACTGTATTGCCTCCAGGGTCCAGTTATTTATTCAGCATTGATAGTCTCCTCCGGGTTTCTCTTGTCTTGGACATAGTAATATGCTGCCTTTATCGGCAAAACTACAGGCTCCTAACTGTTTGCAAACAGATGCACTGACAAAAGGAGTCGAATCGCAAACATGCGGGGCCTGTGTTTGCTCCCTAATCTTGCTCAATAGGATTAACAAACTGAAACATTGTGTGTGGCATGCAATGGAAACAGAAAATCCATTTAGTTGATTTGGCTTAAGCATGAAACAGTTCACTCTGTTAGAATCCTCATTAGTTGAATGAATGGAGCTGATAATTATGTCTAAGATTCTTATATGTATGGAATCTACCATTTTTAATATCATGGCACACAATGCAGAATAGTTCTATGATGCTTGGCTGCTGTCCATGTGGTTACCATCTGTTATTCCTGAAATTATGCAAATGAATTCAGTTTATGTAATTCTTAAATTAATTACGCATGGTTGCAGAAGGCAGAGCATTCAAGTCATGCGTATTTGAATATTTGATTAACTTATTTGGCATACCATTGACTCACATGGTAATGGAAAAATCTCCTAAAATACAAGGCAATGAGTGACATGTAGAAGAGCTCAAGGCAAATAACTATGACACACGATATTGAACTAGTAGATTAGAGGACGGGAAGCCCTAAGTTCTTGGATCCTGCACGATTAAGAATAATTGTTGTTAGCATCTAGGAAAAATCATATCTCCGCATATTGTTCAAATGCCTTCTGAAGATTACATCAGTACAAGAAACCTGAAGGTGGGGGGGGGGGGGGGGGGGCGTTGATACGAGCCCCGTGTCCCAGAGATCTCGTACTCTAGGGATCATGCCCGGCGGCTCTAGCTAAGTCTGGTGCCCCCATGTCGAAAGACCAGATCCAAGAACCTCTTGGCCTTTAGGACTCTCTTGGCGTTCAGGGCTCTACTGGTCGGAAATCAAATTCACTGTTCTGCCAAGTGTAAGGACCCCTGTAGGCTACATCCACAACTTGGTAATCGAAGCCCTTAGGGCAAGACGACCCTAGCGGTATAACCCTGGTGCCATGTATACCCCTACCTAGGACAACCACCGGGTGCTGAGCTGTTAAGATAAGGCTTCCTCCATCATATTAAATGTGACATGAGACATTATGCTCAAAGAGGTGCACTGTTGCCGTAACGGAGGTAGCAGGTGTACCCATGACCACTGTACATTGTCCCTGTAGGCACAACAATGGATAGCAAGGGTACCTGGGATCATTGTACAGTGCGTGCCATTGTCCTTGTAGTCACGCCTGAATTTGCCAACATACCTGCAAGCATTATAAAGTGCAAGCAGCTACACCGTTTATCAACTACGTTGTACCCATGGTGTGATCTTAGGTCATAGGTCCTGCCACTATGAAAGTACGTATCAACCCCTACAGCATGAGTACATGTACAAGACGATCTCAACACTATGGCAATATACCTGCAAGCATTATAAATCTCTCGTATGATAGTAACTTGACAGTATCCAGGATCAGCGTGCCTCTAGCCTGTGTCCCTCGCTCTGTCCTTCACTCATCAATACATTTGGGTAGCTACAGTATCCTGATGTTGCTACACCACAATAATTGTTAGGACAGTAGATTACAAGATGAGAAAAATAATATTTAGATGGCACCTGCGGTTTTGAGCGTGTGGAAGTGTGCTGTTTTGCTAGGAGATAGAATCATGTGAGAAGTGGTGGTATTGAAAATTTAAAAAAGTTGTGGGATGAGAAGGGGAAATGATGACAGGACTGCATCCTTCTTAACAGAAGATAGGCATGGGGCTGGAGAGGCACAAGTGAAAGACTGATATGCCTGACGATGCAACTGTTCTCACATAACCTGTACATGAACTGATGATTTCTCTCTGTTGCCAGTTGGTGTAGACTCTGCATACCTTGTCCATATGAAGTCAATAACTCAAGAGATACCTTGTCCACATCATGATGCCTAGTAGTAAAAGATTTCATTGTTAAGTACACTTATCTCTCTCTTCATGGAAAGTGAATATGCTAATTTTACTACATTCTGAACTTGACAACATCAATAATCAATACATCGACAGTATTTGACGAAATGACCAGTTGGCTGCTTTTTTTAAAAAAACTGAGATTACTGTATTACTGGACTGCATTCAATCACAGTTTTGCTTGTATGTGGCAAGGATAGCAGTTTCTTGACTGAGTTCAAGTTGATTCTTCAGCTGCAGAGAGCAAATCAATTAGCTTCTAATTTGAGAAAGTGAGTTTTATAGTGAAATACTGAGATAAGGCTGCTCAAAATTGGGTATAGGCTATCTTGTACCTAGAGCTATAAGAGCATCTCCAACAATGCCTCAAATCGGTGCTTCAAATTTAAATATGAGGCTCTACGCAGGAAAACTACTCCAACAGTGCTCATTTTATAAAATTTAGTCAAAAATTATAGGGCATCTTCTCAAGTGTCTCAAATATACTACACCGTAGTGTGCTGCCCTATAATCTAGATTTGAGGTTTTGCTGTTAGAACGAGATGTTTTGTTGTTGCCCTAAATTCAATAAAATATACCCATTTTTAAATTATAAGGCATTTTTACAGGTCACGTTGTTAGAGATGCTCTAACCCCTTAAATCACAATTGCATTGGAAATTTTGGATAAAGCGGATGTAAGCAGTGTAGTCAACTCAGGTCCAGATCCAGTAAACATGAATTGAATACCAAAAACTGCTGGGCTAGCATGGGAAATATGTCCTGCCATCAGGTATGCTTATAGTGATAATATGGTCATCCGTCCCCATATCACGCACAGTTGTTGTGCAATAGGCATTCTTTACAGCTTTGTGTTTAGCTGTTCTTATGTAATTTCTGCAAGTTATCAATTATTTGCCTTAGGGAAGCAGTGGCATATTGATGAGTCGGTGTCAGGCTTCAGATAGATATATCTGCTTCATATACCTTCTGCGTACTTATATTAGTCATATCTGGACTGTTCTTGCTAAATGGCTTCTCTGTTCCATTAGCCTGCCCATGTCAGACTACAGCAAGTACAGTTTCAATCTGACCTATCTTTTATCATCCTATTTATGTTATATGATCAAGGTGATAATGCCCTTGTACCGGTGGAACCTGACACAATAAAAAAAGATACATTCAATGCACGAGATTCCTATTAATGGAGTCTAGAGAATGGTGATAAACCAAGACAAGCATTTCCCTAAATACAGAGAGGTTTTTTCGAACCCGCAACATGATGATTCAGTGAGACAACTCTTACCACTTTATCAGGCTTGTCCTTTGACCTGGCACCATAAGGGAATTAGAGAAATGATTAGCGCATTAATTAAGTTCGCCACATTTCTATTGGCCTAAAAGTCCCAGACAACCTGCCCACTGTTTCCTGTTATACACGTGGTCTTGCATCTCACACAACATGTATGAATCACATATTCCAATGTCGGTATCAAGGCATGTGACATGTAACATGTTATACACAATTTAATTTGTAATATATAGGTTAGATGGCTTTTTGGTTCTTCAAAAGAATATTCATGTGATTTCTGATAAACATTGTTTATATATAAGTAATTGATAAATTTTGTGTGTTTATCCTTTTCATGTTATTGACCACATATTTTAAGTTTGCATGCTAGGCAGGATCTTTGCCTAAAAGTTAGGAAATAAGCACAAGTAAATGCGCACATTAGAATGTCATAGTGATCATTATCGTGATACTCAGTCAGGTGTGAAACCTTCATTGATGAAGTTCTTAATGAGTTCAATAGAAAAAATATGATATCGCTGTAGTTTGTGTTAATTGATGCTTAAGATTTTTTTTGTATCTTTTATTTTAAGAAAGATAATGTTCATTCTATTAGATATTTATACTAGTATCTTGAGAAAAAAATGCCAACATTAATTACAATAACACTATTTGTTGAATTTGATCTATAATATGCTTATGTGCACATAAATATGACGGGATCATGTGCCCCAAAAAACACATGTAGTTACACTCACTTTAAGGGCTTGTTTGGAATCCTGTGTAATGGAGGGTAGTGAGAGGACTAAAATCCCCTACTATTCAATTTTGAATAGTAGGGGATATTGGTCCCCTTAATACCTCCATTACACTTGGTCCCAAACGAGCCCTAAGGGGACTTCAAAATGAGCCGTGATTTAAGTGAGTTTTATGTTCTACTCCACCTATTCCAAATTATAAGACGTTTTAGCATTTCTAGGTACACTTATATCTAGATATACACTTATATCTAGAAACATAATTGTAAAGTATATATACAAGGGATATCTAGATGCAACTATGTGAAGAAGGACGTGACATGTGGGTCCATGAGCTCGGCCAAGTGCCTTAGGGCTCAACCTACACGGTTAGGGGAAGAATTCACTCGCAAGGAAGTTCTGGGAAGATAAAGATGGCAAAGATCCTACCAAATCTCTACTACTTATTAAGGCAGTAAGGGGTAGGCTGCCATTCCGTGTTCTGTCATTCCCATTCCCTGTTCCGCCTTTCCGATTCCCCCTCCTCGCACAGTCCATTCTCACCATTCCCTGTTCTGCCTTTCTGATTTCCCCCTCCGCGCACAGTCCATTCTCATGTTTGGTCACCCCTGTTTCCTTTCTCATTCTCCCTTCTCCACAAAGCTCATTCCCATTCCCACGTACATCCCACGCCTAGGTAAAATTAAATTAAAAAAATAGGCCCTAAGGGGATTTGAACCCACGACCCCTCAAGTAAATGTGCTCGTAGCTACCACTACACCACATGTGTGTTTATGTCTACATCTATTATAATAAAAACATATACTACATCTCTCCCGAAGCCCACCTGCTACCCTTGCACAATGTGTAGTAGTAGATAAGTATCACCGAGATTATTAAATTATATTTTTGGATTGAGGGAGTAGTATTTAAAGAAGAGCCTTGCATGCAATTTCTTTTGTTTGAATAATGTTTTCAACTTAAATTCCTTTTTTGCATGTGTGACATTTATTCTCCGTAATATTTTTTCATGAATCTGACTTATAAGTCATTTTCATAAACCAATGCCAAAGATGAATCTATGTTTCTTACTTGGAAACCCCGAACAAACACCACTAGCACGAGGCGCTCGCGTTGGCGTTGCTCATCGACGACGAGAAGAAACTTGGCGACTGCCAATTCGACCTCTGGAAGCAGTCCTACGTGGCCCATGCGCCACTGTGTATGGCAAGCTCCGGCGCAGCCGCCGCTTGGACGCGGTCCAGAGCGGCTGCACCGCGCTGTCCATCGTCAAACATGGGGACCTCATGGTCGTCGCCAATACCGACGACTCTCGGGTTGTTCTGGGCACCGCAACCGACGACGGCGCCATCACGCCGTCCAGCTCATCATCCACCTGAAGCCCAACCTGCCACGTAAGTCGCTACGGACCGGCCATGAATTCTTGTGCGCTGGGATGACGGCCATTGTTGCTGTTGTGTGAGTGTTCTCGAACAAGATATATGTAGAGGAGTAACACATCCGGTGGTGCAACGACCAGGTGTACTACATCGCTGATGAGCCCGGGGTGCACTTCTTTTGGCAGCCAAGCCAAGAGTCATCGGTACTCACCATGTCGCGCGTGTTCGACGACTACTATATCAAAGATTGTGGCGTCATCTCGGCGCCGGAGGTGAGCATAGGAGGACCGACAACAATGACCACTCGCCATCGTCGGGGTAGCTTTTGTGCCGGCCTGCCTTTAATTCTCTTCGCAAACACACACTTGCATTTTTTGTTTAAGCAAGCATGTATGGTGGTGTGTGCCTGATGACTAACGATGTACGATGGAACTTTTACCGGCAGGTGTGGCACGTGCTCTCCGATGATGAGACCATGCAAATCATGACATATATCGAAGTCTGCATGATACTGATGGTTGCAATGTAGTAGTGAAACAACTAAATTAAAATAATAAAATTTATGTATGGCTAGGATCACAAATGGATTATGAAATATTTTCTTATAACAATATAAGACACATTTTGTATATAAGTTATCATGGTATTATATGTTCCCGTTGCAACGCACGGGTACTAGTTAGGCAATAAGATTGATATACATGTAGATATGGTAAAATCATAGCAGATAAGGAAGAAACATGTAAAATGATAGAATACAACTTACATGTTTTGGGACCAACTCGGTCACGACTCGTATTAGGTGACTGACTCAATATTGATCTTGTAACCTACCCGGACGCATACCCCTTGTCTTCTCTTCACCATGACATGTCGCAACCAGTGTCACATGCTCTACTCTCTTTAGCACTTTTGATATCATAAGTAACACTTGTGACACTGCTGCACCACCCACTTCGACGATAGTGATCACTCATAGAGTCATAGTCAGGTTAAAGAGCTATGCCTCAGTTAGTTGCACTTCTGACTGCTTTTGTGCCTCTAGTTTCAACTACTCCTTTGACACTCACAGGTGAGACTCTATCATCCTCAGTGGCATCATTGGACACCCCCACAGTTAGTCACAACTCAGCATGAGACAGGGGCTACCACATCTGAGTCCGTTGGATAGACTGTGGCTTCTTCTGATACAGATGAGGATGCATTTCATGTAGTTTGAGCTCTCTCCACATCTCAATGCTTAATGAGACTGTGTTGACCACCATAGGATCCTTAGATTTTTGGAGTTTTTGGTGCTTGACCCCAAAGGAGGAGAGGAGCGAGTATGTGATGTATGGGGGAGAGAGGCAAGAAGATTTGCTATTTTTATGTGATACTCTCATATGTTGCATGTGCATTCCTTTTCATGAATTGCATGATACGTTGTGTGTTAGAGTGGACGCACTAACCAGTTCAACCCAAAAGCTTCAGTTGATGGGAGAAGGTAGCCAATCCACTTATACACTTCAACACCCCCACTCATGTGTATCCAGAGAGAAAGGTGCAAGCACAGTCAAAGAGAAAGGCACAAATGTGAAAATAAATGGGTGGAGGCACAAATAAAGCTCTGCCAGGATTTGGACTCGAGACCTCTAGCTTTGATACCATGTTAGAGTGGACACACTAACCAGTTCAACCCAAAAGTTTAAGCTGATAGGAGAAGGTAGCCAATCCACTTATACACTTCAACAATGTGTGCATTCCTTTTGACGCATTTTATGCTATTTTATGTTTGTATGTGTATGATATGCCAAGACATGTGCTATTCTATTTTTATCCATACCATGTCACTCTTGCTTGTTTACGCTCTTCCATTTAAATTTCATGCAAGCAAGCTTATTTAATCATGTACTCGCGCTTAACCTTTCACTCCTAAAGTACATGTTGTGGACTTGGTTTGTATGAATTTGCACTAACATTCATGTTTTAATGCCACAAGTGTATGCAAATCAAGTACTTTGAAAACCTTAAATCCTTCTTCCATGTACTCAAGATTGTATTGTCACTAATCACAAAAAAGGCAGATCTAAAGCCTCTAAACCCCTAGTTGGATTCCAATAATTAATGATAACACTAGATTATTGTGATTAACATGATTTTTGTAGAGGAAATTTGAGTTAGGTCACAATAATGGTGATTGATCGAATATACATTATTTTCATGCCCCTATTGATGGTATTCAGTTATTGGTTTTCAAAGGATGAGCAAGAGGTTTAAGGATTAGGTAGTTCTAAGGTCAATGGAGTTGGTAGACACATAGATTAGCGATATGACTTTTATTTTTCCTTTGGTTGTACTATTAAGGCCGGCAAAGATTGTTAGCTTGACCTAGGTAAGTTTAGTGGTGATGCACACTTGTGAAGAAGTTGCCCTGTGGAAGCCCAATAGAAGTTCGAGATCAAACCCAACTTAAAAATTGTTTGAATCAAGCAAGTTGACAATGTTGTACTTGCACCAGATATGTCTGATGTGCATCGGGTATGTGCTACCGGATAGGAGGTTGCCCTTTTAGGAACAGAGAGAACACTGATGTGTCCATTGTGTACCGGACAGGGCACCTAGAGAGCTTTGCAAACGGGTGTGAAAGGCTATACACTTATCGGATAGGACACTTAGAAAAGTATGTAACCCTACACCTCGAGCGGTATACTCACTGGAGATGTTCGATGGGACATCGGTCATAGCATCAGATACCTATACAATAACGGACAATTTCTTGAACTAGCTGTTGGAGCTGCACTGGGCATGTCCGGTACACTCGTGAATGTTGAGTGGAGGGGCAACGATTAGTTTCGTGCCTTGGGGTTATATAGACTCAGCCAACTCATATATTTAAAGTTGTTTGCCTATTTGTTCAGTTGAAGAAACCATTTGTAGAAAAATGGAGATCCTTTGCCTAGTAAGATGATTGAGATTTGATAATCTTGAGGTTAGTAGACTCATTAGTGCATTGAGAGTAGCAAGTGTACATTAACCATTCTCATTAGTCATGGTCAGGTCAAGTGAGAGTTTATGCTTATTACTCTTGTTGATTGGTGTTATAGGTGTACATTTGGGCCGGGCCTGATGGGCCGGCCCGAAGCACGGAAAAAAAGCACGGCCCAGGCACGGCACGGCCCGAAATAATTTAGTGCCGGGCCGGCACGGCCCGTTATATCGGGCCGGGTTTGGGCCGAGGTCACGGCCCATGGGCGGGCACGAGCACGGCCCGTTTAAGGCAGGCACGAAAAGGCCCATATAGAGGCACGAAAAGGCCCATATATTTATTAAAACACACTTCTCATATACTTGATAAAGAACACAAAGCTAGAGATAATGCTAGTTAGATGTTTTTTTATATCTTTGAATTAGAGTGTGTGATGTAATTTTACTTTTGTTATGAACATTAGACAATAAACTGAACTTACGAACTTTGTATAGAGCTGATTATACTCTTTTTTCTTCTAACAAAATGATTTATAAACGAGGTAGTCATTGCATAGCTGTGGTAACTTTAATACAAATATTAAGTTTGATTTTGTTCAAATTTATTTGTCTTATCTTTTATTTGTTGTATTTTTTTTTTTGAATTTAGGGCTCTAATGTGAATTTCGGGCAAAAAACTGAATTTCGGGCCAAAAATTGAATTTCAGGCCCTAATGTGAATTTCGGGCCAAAAATTGAATTTCGGGCTTTTATAATTTCGGGCCGCACGAAATAAGCCCGGCACGTTTAAGCAATTACGGGCCGGGCCGTGGGCCGAGGGCGAGGCCCATGGGCCGGCCCGGCACGGCCCGAAATTCAAACGGGCCGGGCCGGCCCGAAATTCAAACA
Organism: Zea mays; assembly: GCF_902167145.1. Classification (NCBI taxonomy): domain Eukaryota; kingdom Viridiplantae; phylum Streptophyta; class Magnoliopsida; order Poales; family Poaceae; genus Zea; species Zea mays. Next base: position 11,222,996 of record NC_050098.1, on the reverse strand, counting down.
ATACGGGCCTTTTCGGGCTTGGGCCGGACCGGGCGGCCCGAATGTACACCTATAATTGGTGTCATCTAGACGAGCTGGTGGCCATCGAGAGTTTGGTAATCGCATGGTAGATATTGGTTCAACTCAAGGTGTAAACGGTTGTGGATGTTCACCGTGTCTAAGCTACCAAGAATCAACCTATGGAGAGCACTTGATTCTTGTGTGGATCAAGAGGAGACGACACTCTTGAGCGAGTGCTCCAATGAGTACTAGTAGGATGTGCTGACTCTTCGACACATCGATAAACATCATAGTGTTTGTAACCCTTGTTTACCTTAAGCATTTAATTTCAGTAATTTAATTTTTGTCTTTACTATAATTGCCATGCTAAAATACAGTTGAAACCGAGGAACAAAACTTTGTGATAGAATAAAAAAAACACTTAGACACAGGGGTGAAGTGTGCTATATGATAGAATTAAATTGCTGCGAGAATTTTTAGATAAGCTTAATTCAATCCCCCCTTAACCATCTTGATCCTTTTACCATCTAAATTAAAAATCAAACTATAAGGCCCTCTGGAACGTGGTGAATTTTTTTCCCCTTTGCCTAAACTGCATGATCTTCATTTGATTTAGCATTAATTGGCTAAAAATGAAATATTTGGTGTTGTACTAGTAGCATATAATTTTGTTCGAATTCATCAAATTCTCCTCCACCACATGCTGATTAAAGATAAACACCTTTTAGCAAATAGCAAGTACATAAGAATTCACTGAATTAGCAATAGCATCAAACATGCCTTTTTCTTTCTCTCCCCGTCCCTATCCAGTGATCATTGGATTCATTATCCTATTAGCCTAGCTTGTGTTAACTGTGAACTTCTTGAGAATTTTAGGATACAGAACTTTTTTTGGATAACTATTGGAAGTTTCATGATTAGCACATGTATTTGCTCTTTATCAAATCGTACAAACGCTAGCAATATGCAGAATATGTAACGCTAGCAGCTATCTGTTTACTTTTCTTCAAATCTGGGATCTCCAAACATACAGTGTCTTATTTGTGCGTTCCTTTTCCAGATTGGACCACGTTGTTGGGTCAAGCCCCACTAGAAGTTATGATAGTGAAAAACTTGTTCCAATCTTGCTTTGCTTCCTGCACTGTGCATGTCAGTGGATGCAGCTAACTTAATGGGAAGAGCATTGAAGTCATTTATCGATTAACAGATTTGAGGGCAATAAAAGCTGAAAGGACTCCAATCATCACGAAGCAGCTTAGCGCGCTGCTGCTGTTGAACTTACTGTGCCAACCTAATCAAATTAGACAAAAACCAAAAGTGCTACTTAATGAAGAATTAGAGTAGCACAGTGGTAAGCCTCTTAGGGAGTGTACTGGGGGCCTGCAACTGCAATGGTAGTATAACTATGTAGAGTTGGGGTCTTCGAGGGTAAGTCCATAAGCTGGATCCACAGGGGTGTGCATTCCAACTCCAAGCATGCTCTGCTCATCATATTTTTAGAGTGGGGAGAAGGCTCGGTTGGCGTGTCCCTGTGATTTGTTCTCTGTGGCGGTATCGGTAGCTTTGGGGGCTGTCTGTCTTTGTTAAAATACGCCGTTCCACAGCCCGATCACAGCTGTGCACCGGATGGGCGGACTGCTGTCGGAGGTACAGTTTGTTAACAGACGGGAAGCTTTCCGGAGGATCTGCTGTGCCATGTGACGGTAGACCCTCTGGATCCTGTCATTTGGTCTGTGCCGGAAGGTACAGTTGAAGGGGACTTGTATATGCATTCTCTGTCACTTGCTCACTGCTTTCTTCAAAATCAGGTCTGTTTGGTTGGTGGTAGTAGAACCGGTGCTGCAGTACGCAGTGGTGGTCTGGTGGACCAGCTTGTGCTCTGTTATGTCTCCATCCCAGGGCCTTAATTTGATTCGGACTTTTGTGGCTCATTGGTTATTGTTTGCTGTGACCTTTAGTTCTCTATTTTTTGTGTCAATCAGTTTCTCCAGGATAGCTGCATCCTGTAGGTGCTTCAGAGAAATGACTAAAAAAGACATGACTCACTTTTGCAGCTAGCTGACAAGATATTTCTCTGATGTCTTCTCAAGTCTCATAAAGAATCGAGCGTGATTGCCTTCGCATTTCTTAACAACAGTTGTATTTGCTTTATTTTAAAAAAAAAGATAAACATGAAGCTTAGTTTAAAAATTACACAAGATATTTCTCTGAATATTTTGGACGTTTCGCTGTGATTCTTGGTCTTCTTGTGTCACTAGCTTAAACAGTGAATCAACGTGCATATTTGATATCTTGTTATCTCATATTATTTTTAGCAATATTACAAATTACGCAAGTGCATAACGGTCTTTATAGTAGATGAGTGGCTGCACTGGATAAATTAACAAGCAAGTGACCCCTCCATGATTGTACGAGAACGTACTGTTTCCATTTGTTTTTTCAGTTGGCCTGACGTAAAAAGGTAATGAGGTGCCATTTTAGTACTAGTAGCCCCTTCCTTTTTGTAATGACAGTTTTGTTTCGCCACTTGGACGTTCTGTATGGTTACACTGCGTAGCCCTTCTTTGTCGAGACAATTGCATATTTGGGTCTCCAAACATGGTGCTTCGCAATATTACCATCACAAACAGTTAAGTCGCAAAAACGGGACTATAAACATGGTTTAGTTGATTAAGCTGCCATAATCGTATTTCCTTCCTTTCTATAATCCCTTCACGTGTATTTCTTCCTCGTGAGACAGATTTACGCTTATCTCTGCATGCTAACTCTCTACTCGTTCGAGAGATCTCTTCCTGTTCGCACAATGGTGCTCGTTTGAGATCTCCCTGTATGCGCTGTCGGACTTGCTACGAAGGCCCCCGTGTCTGCCATGGTCGCCCCTGCGCCGGTCCCAGCCGTCCTCGCGCCGAGAACGACCCAAACTCTGTGCGGTTCTCCCCTGACGCCATGGCCGCGGACTCTCCTCCCCTGTCCTCCGTGATGGAAGCGTAGGCTAGCCACCCCGTCGAGCACGAACTCTCTAGGCACTGCCTCGATCTTTCCCTATCGCCATACCCGCTGACTCCGCTCCCCTGTCTACCATGACGATGGAAGCGCACGAGCTAGAGACGCCGGTGCTGAACAACACGCTGCCCACGGCCGCGCTCGCCTCTGACGAGCTGGTGTCAGCCCTACCCACAGGTGGTCATTCGGCCGAACAGCCTGGCCACGACTGTCTGCCCGTGGCGGGCACATTGTTTGGGCGTATGGCATTGTTCTGTTGTTCGCGTATTGCTGTTCATGCCCCTGTTTTGTGTTCATGCTACTGATGTTCTCATTCATGCTACTGTTGTGTTGTTCCTAACGAGCGCATACGTCCTGTTGCGTCACGTCCTGCTTTTGTCTGTTCCTAATCTCCTCTCGTCCGGCGGCGCTTTGCGTACAAGGAGATCTCACGTACAGGAGACTAACAAGCAGAGCGATAACATGCAGAGATAAATTTGTATCACGAGAAGGAAGTACACGTAAAGGAATTAGAAAAATAAAGAGAATACGATAAATGGCATGTTAATCAACTATACCATGTTTGTAGTCCTGTTTTTGCGACTTAATTGTTTGTGATGGTAATATTGCGAAGCACCATATTTAGAGACCCAAATATACAATTGTCTCTTCTTTGTCCAGCTTTTACTTTGTTTCTTATGCAATATCAATATTAGTGGTAGTACACATGCATATGTTCCGATTAACCCATTATTTTGTAGAACATAGTAAAAAAAATGCCAGTATAGAAGTGCCATCTGTTTTCGTCACATGGAGTGTGCTATGATTAAACTACTTTGCATTAGCTGGCAATTTCAGTACCATAATATACGCTACTGTTGAAGGGTTGGGTTCAAGTTTTATATGATCCTGCGATCTCTTCTGTGCAGTATAAATAATGCAGCATGAGGACTGAATATCTTCATTGATTGGTGTAAGAAAAAGAAGTTTTCTAGAGATTCACATAGTTGACTAGCCGATGAGAGGCGGAGATTGTTGGCGAGATGTACAAGCAGAAATATCATCAGCAAACAAAAGGTACTACAGTAGGTAAATTACCTACTGTAGTACCAGGTAAAGGACAAGAGACGATTCCCTGGTAAGAGATCCACTTGTCCCGTTCCACCCTTACTTTCCCTCTCTCTGCTGCTCGCAAATATCCATCTTTGAAACCATATATCATCCTGCAACATGAATCCATCCTTGAGTCCTAAACCGGTGTTCCTATCATTTGCTACTGCAAAGGGCTTCTCTTTGCATGCTTCAGTCACATGAATGATGAGCTCGAAAGTGAAAGTAAGCCTCCCAGTCATGCAGAAATATAGTGCAAACTTTTGCAGCATGTCATGAATACGCATCAAACAGTAGGATCATTTAGAAATGTCAATGCGGTCCCATGCAGTCAGATGTTTTTTACACCATGGTGCTGTGCAACGGTTCTACTAGTTCGGCTGCTAAACACACACACACACACACACACTATTCCTTAAAACTCGCCCATGAGTTGCTCAATTGTTTACAACAATTCACGGCTTTTCATGCTGCCGTCGTGACGGTAAAGGTGTTTCTAGGCCCTCTGGTTTTGATACAAAAAGCATGCTTCGCTTGTCGGCTAGGGGCTAATGGAGGACGCTAGTATGCTCGCGGCGGGTGTGTGATTATAGTATTATACAGTAGTTAGCCCTGACCCCTGGTTCATGAAAAACAATCAAGAGGGTTAAAACCCATCGCATGCTTATTCTAATCGCAAAGGTGATTATGCAGCGTGCTTGGGTCACATGCTCTTTCGCATGCCAATTGCCTCGTTTCTTTATGGCTCGTTGCTATATAGCAAGAAAAAAAATGCCACCTCACAAGCATGGAGGGCAAGGAGGAAGGATGCCCTCTGGCACATGCCGTCCGTTATGGGGACCAGAAACACATGGGAGCTACAAATCTAGAACTTCCCTCGGTTCGAGAGGAAGAACAAAGGGTGTGGACCCCTTTGGAGATCTCTAAAGATGAGAGCTTTCTTGCCCATAACGCCGCCACTCGCCGCTGGCCCAAATTCCCGAATTAAATGACATTGTGTAGAACATCAGAGCGGCAGTTTAAAGTAACAACAACAGGTTCGCTTTTTTTTCAGTTTTGTTGTTCCGGTCCGGTGGCTGCTTTACAATTCCGAATCCTGGTGGCTGGTAGTAGTAGAGTAGTGAAGCGACGGCACAAGAGGAGTTTGGTAATATCTTGTGGGCAGATGCGCAACGCAATGAGGTGTTGTGTTGGACGTTGTGCAGTGCATCCATGTGTTTTCTGCTTGCCCTATTGAACCCGGCCTCGGGAAGAAGAGCCTGCGCTCCACCTGGGCAGTGCAGTGGCTGGCTGCTGTACTGTTTGCTCTGTCAAATGCCTTTGCCTTCCTTTTTTTTTCACCAAAGAGGTAAAAAGGAGCTCTGCACTTGAAACTTTGATGCTGGCAACTACACCTACCTATACGTATCGGCATCATGCTATGCCTATGCTACTTACCACTTGCCTGTGAAACCTGTGTCTTCACTACCCCGGACTGGACGGCGGCTAGCTTGAGCTGTGTATATGGTTTCCGCAGCCTGTGCCCCTGATCTGGTGATATCAGTCTACTACTGAGCAGCATCAGTCTTGGTTATATTTATATATCTATTTTTTTTCCTGGAGGCCTACTAAGACATTCTACTGGGCACTGGCAAGGCAAGACAATGGTGGGCTGTATCTGTATGTAAACCGCAGTTGTTTAATCCCGTTAGAACCGGCAAGCAGGTGAGCAGTAGAGCGAGCCGAGTTCTTGTGTCGCATGAAACGAATCTGAGCTGTACTTGGCATGCATGATCCAGATCCAAAACTAAAATTTGAATCATTTTTTCGCAGATCCCAAGAGCAGGTCGCCTGCCTGTCGCAAGTAGTACTGCTCACCCCACAGAGCAGTGGAGTGGAGTGGAGTGGAGTCAGGCCAATCCAATCCAGCAGCATTTGCAGCTGCAGGTGGGCATCCCACCCCCATTTCCATTTCACGCTCCCGATGCAATGCGGTGTGGCAGCGCTGCTATGCCGGTGCCGGCCAGCGCAGTCTGACAGGGGAGAGGAGATGAACAGTTACACAAGGGCCGAGCAGCAGCAGCACCATCACGACAGGCCAGGACCCCCCACCACTCCTCACCGCGGTCCGATGCGGCAGCACCTTTATGGGGAGGAGGCGAGGCTCATCGGCCGCTACACAGTTCTGGTCCTCTGGTCGGCCCGCGGCCGGTGCCAGCTTGGCCGGAGGGACACCGTGCGTACTCGCACATTGGCTCGGGCGGGCGCAAACACACTCGATGCCCTCGCAGGCGCAGAGGTGGCAAGGCAATGAATTGAAGCTGCTGCTGCTGCTGCTGCTGATGGGGTGGTGGCGCTGGCGCTGCTGGCAGATCAGAACAGAGCAGAGTAGCAGACCCTGATGATTCCCTCCGCCGTCCGCCCGCCCGACCGTCGCTCGCTGTGTTATCTATCCACCCACCGGCTCCACTTTCTTGGCCGCCGCGTTTACTCCCCCCCGCCCCGCCGTCTGTCTGTGCTGTACTGTCGCACACCGTTTGTTCCCCTTGCAAGGCACTCTTAAATGGCCAGCACCCAGCAGCAGGGCACCCATCTCTTCCTTTATTAATGGCTTCTGGTCTGCATCGCAAGGAGGACCACGGAGGAGAGAACAATGACAGGGAAGTAAGCAGACGCACTGTGGCGCCACGATCCTCAAACATCATGCATGCACCTCCCATACCATACGCCTGCATTCCCCCTTTTCCCTGCTCACCTTTTCCTCCCATGTACGTATCATCGCAGATCAAAAGAACAAACGGAACACGACGTGTGTACAATTTTTGCAATCCTTCATACACCAACCACACCTGGCAAAACCTCATGGAAGGAAGGAAATCATCAACCCAAATGACTGAAAAATTGGGAGGCACTGGTCAAGCCTTCTACTCTGCTCTACTAGTCTAAGCTGCTGCTGCTGCTGGCACCTTCAGCAGGATATATTTGTTAGTACTTAGTACGGTACGGTGGTGCTCCTTCTAGTCACTTGTTCCTCTGGTGGTGCTGGGCTGTGGCGGTGGCGGCGGCTGCTCTGCTCGTTTGGTCTCTGCTCTTGAGGGCAAAGCAGCATGCTGCGGAGGTGGTTATTGGTCATCATGCCAGGCGCAATTGACACTGACAAGGTTAGTACGAGCTCCGTCATCTCCTCACACATCCCTACTGTCGCGATCGGACGGCTCAGACGGTCGCGGCCGGAAGACCACGGGCGCCCCGTACTGCGGGTGGAGGAGCATCAGCACCGTCGGCGCGTGGAGGTAGCTGGGCGACAGCCGGAAGTCGAACCGCTGGAGGACGATGGCCAGCGTGAGCTTAGACTCCAGGAGCGCCAGGTTCTGGCCGATGCACATCCGCGCGCCCAGCCCGAACGGGATGAACGCCGTGGGGTGCCTGGCCGCCTGCGCCGCGCCCCTGGCGAACCGCGCCGGGTTGAACTGCGTGGCGTCCGGCCCCCACAGCCGCGCGTCGTGGTGCACGGCCATGATCGGGATCAGCAGCTCCGTGCCGCGCGGGATCAGGCACCCGCCCAGCTCCACGTCCGCCTTGGCGCGACGCACCGTCGCCACCGCCGGCGGGTACAGCCGCAGCGTCTCGTTCAGGATCATCCCGAGCTGCCAGAGAGGAACCAGCAGCATGCGTCAGCTCACCGCCCGTTGTTAGAGGATTCTGTCAGGCGGCCGGTGCGGGGGGGACATGACAGGAGCTTACTGTCTTGAGCTTGGTGAGCTGCTCGCGGGAGGGGATGTCACGCGCCCCGCAGACTTGGAGCACCTCCTGCCGGGCGAGCTCCTGCCACTCGGGGTGCATGGCGAGCAGGACTGTGGTCCATGTCAGGAGGTTCGACGTGGTCTGCTTGCCCGCGAAGAAGAACGTCTTGCACTCCTCCACTATGTCGTTCACGGTGATGGGGCTCACCTTGCCGCCGTTGCTGCCCGCGTTGATCAGGAGACCAAGGAGGTCCTTGGCACAGCCGCTGAGCTTCTCGTCGTCCGCGGCTTCCTGCCGCCGGCCGATCAGCGTCGCCAGGTTCTTCCTGATCTCCTTGTCCAGCTTCCACGAGGTCGTGTTCTTCTTGGTCGGCAGGAACCTGTAGACATATGCACGCATCAAACCATGCCACGCCATTCCTCTGCTTGATTGATTAATTATAAAAGCGCAGGCAGAACACAGGACTATGAGGGTATCGCACTAGCTGATTGATTGATTGATTGATTGACTTATTACCTGTATCCAGGGATGAAGACCTTGCGAAACGCCTCGGAGGCGAAGGCCATGAGTTGGGTCTGGAGCTTGAAGACGGCCTTGCCGTCCTCGTAGCTCCGGCCGAACGCCGTACGGGTGATGGCGTCCTCCGTCACCACCTGGAACCACTCGGACACGTCGATCTCGACCTCGCCGGACGCCGCGGCGGCCATGTCGTGCCACTTGTCCACCACGTCGACCACCGTCCTCCCGACGAACGGCAGCAGCAGCTGCATTGCGTACGTACGTCCCAGGCAGCGTGTCATCACAACAATTCCGCACGGCAGGAAGAACAAAGACTGTTGGTGAAAGGCTGGCTGGCTGACTGACCTTGAGGTTCTCCATGTGGAACGCCGGCGTGAGCACCTTGCGCCGGTGTGCCCACTTGTCGCCGCGCAGGCTGACGAGCCCCTCGCCCTCGAGCTGGCGCACCATCGGGTGCGACTCGTAGCGGTCGAAGTGATCGGCGCGGGACAGGAGGATCTCCCGAATGAGGTCCGGGTCGGCGACGGCGAGCCTCGGCGTCGGGCCGAACCATATCAGGAACGTGGAACCTGGAGGGAGAGGCAAAATCAGGCACGGGCGTGAGCGTGACAAGGCGACGAGGCAGCCAATGATTGGGGGCAGGGAGGCCATGTTCCGCCACATCAGCAGCATCCCGCCAGCTGCCAAGGGGGCAGGGACAGGACATGGCAGGGAGAGGTGCCGGCGATGCAGGCGCAGGCACAACATGCGTACGTACGCGCGGAGCAGGTACGCTACGCTACGATACCCAGCTCCTCCCCCTGTGGCAGCGCCCGCCGCATTACACTGTACCCGCGCACTGCCGCACCAGCACTGTAGCCAGCCAGCCAGCCAGCACCCAGTAGGCAGGCAGGGATCACAAGACGACACGAAGAGAAGGGCGGAGCAGAGCAGGTGGTGGCCGCAGCGGCGTGACGGTTGGGCCAGGGACGGACAGGTCGCGGCGGGTGCGCCCGGAGGCGACGGGCGCAGGGCAGGGCAAGCTGGAGTTGAATGCGATGGAGACGGGGACGGTGGCGGGGAGCAGGAAGGGGGACGTGTAGGCTCACGTCGAGGGCCGCGCGGGGGCGGGGCGGCAAGTAGGAAATAGACCCTGGCCACCTAACCGGGCTGCAGCTAGGGCTGACAATGGGCTATAATTTTTGCACTATAAGATTTAAGGATCGAAGCGGGTTAGGATCGGGCTTTATTTCTAGTCATTTTTGAACTATAATTTATTTAGGGCCTTGACATTTTGTGAAGAACTATTTGGATCACAATCCATTACCACCCCTAGCTGCAGCCGGGGGACAGCGAAAACGAGAGACAACTACGGCAAACCGCTCCGACAGACCCAGGAGGCTCGCCTCGACATGCCACTAAATGCATGTCACCCAAAGGCGGCAGCAAAGCAGCATCCTGGGAGCGAGACGCATGGCGCGACCGCAACCTGATGGGAGCTCATGTTGGTGCTGGTCTCTGGTCAAGATTGCTTTGCTCATGTTGATTGATTGGCTCCCCTCTCGCCGATCGGGCTCGGTCCTTGCTCTCAGGTTCCGTAACCGAACAGAGCAGGGAGCAGCCGTGCTACCGGGAGAGAGGGCCTGGAGGAACTCTTGCCTGGAAAGGAATGGACTCGTTGGTCGGGTAGGCACGAACAGGAACACTGGACTAGGCTGGGGCGCTGGGCGGTGAGACGACGAGAGCGCATGGGCATGTGCGTAGGGGGCGTTGCGTACCGTAGATTTTCTTCCAGTGGTGGTAGAAGGCGAGGACGCGCGGGAGGACGTTGTGGGAGCGGTAGGGGCGCGGCATTGGCTTGGCGGAGGCGGCCACCATGAGCGCCACCATCTCGCGGACGCAGCCGACGAAGAAGCGGTAGCGGGGGCCCCTTATCCCCTGCCGCGCGAAGTGCTGCTCCAGCCGCCGCGGCCGCCACCACAGCACCTCCATCAGCTTCACCGCCACGTACGCCATCGCGGCCGCCGCCAGCGCCGTCCACCCCCACCCCATGCGGCCGGCCCGTCCTCCGCACAGGGAGCAGAGTGTGTGTGTGAGAGAGAGAGAGAGAGAGGAGAGAGAGAATTTGTTGTGTGTGCTCGGCCTCAGCGGAGCCAAAAGAGACAGAGCAGGGGCGCGCGTGAGGTGGCAGGTGGAGAGCCAGGTGAGGGGAGACGTGGTGAGGAGAGGAAGCGAGTCGGGTGGATTTATATAGGAGGCGGGCCGCGGGGCGGACTTGTTGGCCACCGGACGACGACGGACCAGCGCAGCCCCGCAGCGGTGGTGGTGTGTGTCGTGTCTAGGATTAGTTAGCTCTAGCGTGGCAGGATTTTGTTAAGCGAACGCCGCAGAGCCTTGCTGTGCTGTATAGTATACGTAGAGATTCAGAGGAGGGCAGGGGCAGCATGGTAAATGGCACCGCAGGATTGCAGGAACAGGATAGGGAGCCGCGGAGCGCGGCGCCGCTGGGCCCGCCGTCGCAGGGATTAATTGGGACAGACTTTCTTAATCGCAATTACACCTATAAAATAATCTATTTATTCCCGTCCAAAAATATATAAACACTATTTAGAATTTTCGGATAAGTCTTGTTCCTTTTACTGTCATCTATGTAGATAATTTATTTCCTTAATAGTACGCTTAATCAATTTATCGCACAAGATTAATTTAACTAAGTTTAGTCTAGTACTGTCTCCATAGATATTTTTAATTTTTATCCGTAAGGTCTATTAGAAAAAAAAGGAAATTTGACTAATGGCTAATTAGTCTAATTAGAAATTAGTGATCAAAATATGTTTTATACATATTCACTTGTTTAATTGACAAATGAAGCTACATATATATATTAATTATGACTAATATTATATTAATATATGACACAGGATAAATGTAAGTCGTAACTTTGGTCAAATACAAACTATATTGATTAACATGTATATTAACAATGAATACATGAAGAAAGAAAGTTGTCGGCGAGAATATACAGTACGATCAACAATCTTTATGCAAATTTACACTTGTTTGATCATTCTTTGTTACCTTGTATTTAGTTTACTGGTTGTTACAACCTACTACTATCCTAGTATCAATTGATTATGAATGGATTAAAATATATGTCATAATGTGATAAAAATAGATAAAAGCTATGAATTTTATGTTCAAATAATAATATTCACGGTCACGGAATAGATAACGACTTTACCGATAGCTTCGTGCATGGCTGAGGGAGAAAAATGGGGGTTGGGATTCTGAAAAAAAACTCTCCAGTTTTGCCTCTCTAGATTCCTTTGCGAGAGCATAAAATGAAGATATTTTTTTTTAAAAAAAGAAGATGTTTGATTAAAAAAAAGAGCTTACAATAGCTCATGATTCATGAAGTTGGATCAAATTGGGCGTTAGTCTCATATAATTAACAGCTTGTAACGAAGCAGAATTAACACTTTGTAACGACGTTTTATTACCTTAGTGCCATGTAAGGAACCAAATCATCTATATAGTTGGCAGTCAAGAGAGTAAGGTTTGTTCATACAAACAGTACACGAAGAAACTCTGTACTTTTAGGGCTAATTTGGGAGCTAAAATATCGGAGTGGATTGGAGGGGTTAAAATCCCTCTTTTTATTTAAAATTGAATAATAAGATGATTTTAGCATCTTCAATCTTCTCTGATTTAGTGGCTCCTAAACTAGCTCTTAGGTGGCAATGTTTCACGAGTTATATGAAACATGGCCTTAGTACGGTGCGGGCGGATGTTAGTTTTGTGCAGTTAATATCTTGCAACGGTGTGCTATTCTCCCAATGACTTTTAAGAAAAACAAACCATCTATCTATATAAATGGCAACCAAGCGAATTGGCAACTTTGTTTTCTTTTGTTATGTGCCACCGGCGGGCTGACGGCGACTCTCTTGCTTAGCTCTGCGGTGCGGTGCGCTGCGCGGCGGGCCCCGCAGCGACCTGTAGCACCATCTGCTCTCTCAGGTCTCAGCCGCCGTCTCCAGTAGTCCAGTCCAGTCATCTCCCTCACGTCCAGTCTAGCCCCCCCTGGTGGTTTGCGCAGCACAGCATATACTCTCTGCTCCGGAGTCTGGGGCTCTGAACTCTGTCTGGTACGCTGGTGCAGTCGGTGTCTAATGGTACAGTACAGTATCAATACTCTCAACAGTAGCACTGACTCCAGCTTTTATCCCCTTGTATGCTTTGACAGTTACGGGCTTTGTGTGTGTCAGTCAGGTCAGCCAGCCGATGCAGAAGAGTAGACACAGAAGTAGAGTAACGGCGAGTGGCCCCCTCCCTTTTTTTACCGCGGCTTTTGTTCGGCTGGCCTGGCCGGGTGTGTGTGCTTTGCTTTGCTGCTGGTTGACAAGATTGATGAGAGCTCTCCCGTATATGCGTCTTCTTGCATTGCTGCTTTCACTTTCACCTTGGCTTAGGTGGCTCTTCGTCTGCCTTTCGGGGACGGGCCGGAGGAGGAAGAAAAAGGTGGGCAGGTGCACTGCCACTGGTGCTAGCTGCGTGGCGTGTGGGGCCCGGCCCAGCCCGCCCTCCCCTCCGATCCTGGTTCGCGCTTACAGAAGAGACAAGCGCCGCCTAGGCTAGATCTTTGCTTTTGGTGCAGGATGATTTGGTTTGAGCAGAGCAGAGTCGGGCGGGAGGAAAGGTGATTGATTGCAGGGGAATTGGAGCTACGCTACGCCCTACGCTCTGCAGCCTTCAGCAAAGAAAGTCAGGCTTGGCTTGTACTACAGTATCTGACTGGAGACATGCATCTCGCATTCTCGCTGTACGTAGCTAGCTTAGCTACACAGGTTCATAGTACGGCCGAGCTAGCTGAAGAAGATAAGCACGTCGTCGGTTGGTGACGAAACCTAAGGGGCCGGTGCCGGTCAGGTTCATGAGCGATGAGCATGAGCCCCGTATGGCTCCGTATTGCTGCAACGAACTCCGCTTGTTGTGCAGCATGGGTCACTTCCTCCTTTTGCTTTTCCCATGTGGACTGTTGCGACCCGGGAACACAGCTCCGTTTCCGAGCCAATCTTGGCTCGTAGCCAAGCCCAGTGGACGATGACGACTCTTTTGCGATGCTGTTCCGGTTCGTTTTTGTTTGTTACTAGTACTACACATTATGAAGACCCCGGAATTGGTGGGGTGGCTGCCTTATCTGCTACCGCGCGCCGCTAGCGCCTTTCTCCCGTCGTCGTCGTCTTGTTATTTTTGTTAGAGTGGCGTCCCTACATTTCTGTTGTAACGTGCGTGCAGAGGAGTGTACGACGCATGTTGTGTTCTGTTGTAACGTGCCAACAGATGTGCTTCCGAACATATACACCCCCTCTAGGGAAAGAGTATACGCTATATACTCCATTTCTTTATGGAAGTCAAGCGCCCAAAAAAAAACCCCACCGGGAGCATCGTCTTCCTTGATCTGCACACAAGTTAGTACTGCAACCTTTTACCACTCCACATGTCATGAGACATGGATGTGAGTGCAACCCATGCCAAAGTTGACTTGCATCGTCCATGCATTACACCTGTTAATGACTTGCTCAGTTATTCCTATTACACATGGATTAGATGATACTAGAAAAATTAAGATAAAATTTGATTTGCTTGAGATTTAAATTTATCCAATCTTACTCAATCTACGTAGATTAAAAGCGAACCGAACAAGCCCTAACAAAGTAATGCTAATAATACGTCCTAAACACAAAACAGAAACTTTTACGTGGAAAACTCTTACGAGAAAAGTAACCAGCGCCAATAAAACAATCTTTACTATGGGGTGTTTGGCACAAGTCAACTTCACAAAAACTAGCTCGGCTTCATGAACTTCAGAGTTGAGCAGCTCTATTTTGTGAAATTGTTTGACTTGTACACTAACTTTATCTTCACTAAAATGGTTTTTTTTTTAGAAAAAGCCCTTTATGCCATTGGATTATGTATGGAAATGTTTTATATACATGCTTTCGTAAAACCTTAATAAAAAATAATAAATACATTATAGGTATATTAGGAGTCATGGGCTTCAAATAGTTAGAGGAAGTCCAGGCCGACCACCCGACGACTAGGTCCAGTCCAGTGTGGCCACCCACTCCCCAAGCTAGGCTGTCTGGTGCGCCCCAACCCCACGTCTATGCACAAAAAAAGGGAATGCATACATGAGTCAAACACGTTTCCGCATAAATTTAAGAAAGAGATGTGTGACAGTTTCTATTTTTAAATGTTTTATTTCCTCCATAAATATATCATCGCTGCAACAATCATGCAACTAAACTCGTCAGGACCAGTTTATAATATAACCTGATACTAAATATGCTATATGGTGTAGATATTTATGAAATTCGGTACACTGCGTAAAACATGTTACTTGTTGCATGCGCACAAAATTAGGATGACAAAAATATACGATGAAAGTAAATAGAAATAAAAAATCGTATTTAATGCTTTATTTCCTCTATAGATATAGAGTAGCTCCAACAGCCATGCAGTTAAATTCGTTAGAACTAGTTTATGATATATATTGACACTAATTACACTATACGGTGTATGCATTTATGCAATTCGATATACTACGTAAAAATCTGTTTACTACTTCATGAACACAAATTTAGGATGGCAAGAATGTGCGATGAAAGAAAATGAATTGGCATGTATGGAAACAAAAATCCTATTTGATGCTTTATTTCTTCCATAAATATATGATCCCTCCAACAGCCATGCAGCTAAACTCGTTAGAACTAGTTTATGATATATACTGATACAAATTATGCTACATGTTGTACATATTTATGCAATTTGATACACTGCGTAAAAATCTGTTTTCTGCTGCATGCGCACAAATTTAGGATGACAAGATGTGTGCGACGAAAGGAAATGGATTGTCATGCATGTAAACAAAAAAATCTTATTTAAATGCTTTATTTTCTCCATAAATATAGGATCGCTCCAACATCCATGCAACTAGGCTCGTTACAACTAGCTTATGATATATACTTATACAAATTATGCTACACGGTGTATGTATTTATGCAATGCGGTACACCCTATAAAAAATCTGGCATATGGTTCACTGGTGGATGCATCTACATGTCTGATCATAAAAACTTTAAGTTTTGAGCATAAAATCTCTCAGTTGTGAGCGTAAATACCGAGCCAATTTGAGAGGTTGATAGCTCTAGTGGGTTGTATATACGATCCTATTTTTATGGTATATCCGAAAAACATGAGAGTTGTATGCATGTAGTTTCTATTTTTATATAGATCCAAAAATTATGGTAAATCGTGGGAGTTTTTATTGTATGCGTGTAAATTTTGGATTATATTTTCCTTTCCTCTGCACACGCGCAAAAAAATTGGATACAAGACTCACACAGAGCATAAATTCTTATACAACGTCGCATAAATACTTACACTATGTAGCATAATTGATAAAAAAATTTAATGCTGGTCAAACTAAGAACGCCAGCGGGAATTAGGAACAATTTTATGGCAGACAAAAAAATATGGCACTTACGAAAATAAGTGATGTGATTTCATTTTTTATGGTAATTATGAACTAGCGGGAATTTGGGACAATTTTATGGCAGAAGTAAAAATCTGGCAGTTATGAATATAAATGATTTGATTTGATTTTATGGTAATTACGAACAGAATAAATCAAGAAATTGTCTTTCCAATGTGCATGCAAAAAATACGCATGTTGTAAATTGATATACGAACTCCGTGTTTAAGTATAAAATCATACAGTTTTTAGCGTAGATAGTGCATGTGGTAGTCATACAACACAATAATCGAAAGACAATACGAATAGGAGGAGGTAGTCGTCAGAGGACGACGTCGATGACACAAGAACAAATGGAGGTCATCACTCGGACCGCCCGAACTACGCCGGATCGGAGGATGTCACGCGCGATCGTCGCTGCGCGCACCTTGCACCTTCTGTGACGCCGCTCGAACCTCAAGCCTCGTACGGTGCCATCGCTACTCGCACATCGGGGGGCGCCGCTTGCTCGCCCGTCTTGGGAGTGCCGCTGCCTCGGGGGCCCAGGGACGTCGTCGCTTGCCCGCACAGCGGCCCTACTGTCGCTCGTCCTCTGGATCGGGGAGTCGCCGCCACCACGCCACCGACCTGGGAACCGCCGCCACCACGCGTCCGGGTCGAGGAGTCACGACCACCGCAACTACCAGTCGGGGGTCCGCCGCCGCGCGCTCTCGTGCAAGCGCCACCGTCGCACGCACCTGGGTGGACGTCTTCGCTAACGAATCGGGATGGAGTATGAAAAACTGAACCCTAGCACTCCTAGTCTTGTCGGGGACCATAATTAGGGGTACCCCCAAGACTCCTAAACTTGGCTGGTAATCACCATCAGCACAAGCTGCAGAAGCCTGATGGGCGCAATTCAGGTCAAGGCTCCGTCCACTCAAGGGACACGATCTCGCCTCGCCTAGCCTCGGGCAGGAACAGTAGACCCAGGCGGATTCACGCCTCGCCCGAGGGCCTCCTCAAGCAACGGGCGCACCCTCGACTCGCCCGAGGCCCAGCTCGGACAGGCTTCACAGTGAAGCAACCTTGGCCAGATCGTCTCGCCAACCGATCGTATCGCAGGAGCATTCAATGCAAGGATCGCCTGACACCTTATCCTGACGCGCGTTCCTCAGTTGGCAGGGCCGAAGTGACCGCAGTCACTTCGCCCCTCCACTGACTGACCTGACAGGAAAACAGCGCCGTCTGCCCTGCTCCGACTGCTGTGCCACCCGCCAGGGTGAGGCTGACAGCAGCCGAGTCCAGCCTTAGGCACCATAGGAAGCTCCGCCTCGCCCGACCCCAGGGCTCGGCCTCAACCTCGACCTCGGAGGAGTCACCGCCTCGCCCGACCTTGGGCTCGAACCGACCACGCCACAGGGGGGTACATCATTACCCTACCCCTAGCTAGCTCAGGCTATGGGGAACAAGACCAGCGTCCCATCTGGCTCGCCCCGGTAAACAAGTAATGATGGCACCCCGCGTGCTCCCATGACGACGGCGGTTCTCAACCCCCTACGGAAGCAAGGAGACGTCAGCAAGGTCCCGACAGCCCCGACAGTTGTGCTTCTACAGGGCTCAAGCGCTCCTCCGACGACCACGACATCACATGCACAGGGCACTAGCACCTCTCCGACAGCCACATCGGCATGTACATAGGGCTCTGGCTCCTCTCTGCCGGACACGTTAGCATATTGCTACACCCCCCATTGTACACCTGGACCCTCTCCTTACATCTATAAAAGGAAGGTCCAGGGCCCTCGTACGAGGAGGTGGCCGCGCGGGAGGACGGGCTGACGAACAGGCTCTCTCACTCTCTCTCTCCCTCGCGAACGCTTGTAACCCCCTACTGCAAGCGCATCCACCCTGGGCGCAGGACAACACGAAGCCGCGGTTTTCCCCTCTTTGTGTTCTGTCTCGCGCCGACCCATCTGGGATGAGGCACGCAGCGACAATTTACTCGTCGGTCCAGGGACCCCCCGGGGTCGAAACGCCGACAGTTGGCGCGCCAGGTAGGGGCCTGCTGCGTGTTGACGAACAGCTTCCCGTCAAGCTCCAGATGGGTAGTCTCCAGCAACCTCTCCAGCCCGGGACACTGCTCCGTTTCGGGAGTCTCGAGTTCATGTCCCTCGACGGCAGCTACGACATGGTACTCCTTCCTCCGCCGCGCGACAGCGACAACGGTGGCCATCAGCCCGCCCGGCGGCGGCGGAATCGACGACGTCTTCCCCCCATGGCGGAAGAGCAGCATCCGGGTCTGTCCCGTCACCTTCCCCGCTGCAGGAGGAGGAGGCGGGGCAACCATGGCCAAGCAGGAGGCGGCACCTCATTGGCTGTCGAGCGAGTCGACGACGCCGGCGCCCCAGCGGGGGACACGTCGGGCGTTGACCTCGCGTCTGAGACGAAGACAAGCGTCGTTTCCCCGCAACACGCCAACCCCAAGCGGACGAATGGCGCCAGCATGCTCGCAAAGGACTTGCTGGGCGTTAGCCTCGTACCTGAGATAACGGTGCAGTCCGTCCCCGACGCGACTTCGTCACCATCCGTCGATCAAGAGGTACCGTCTGTTTTCCACCATGTGCCTTTTAGATTCAGCTTCGACCCACCAAGCGACCCTGCTTCGGTGGACGCTTTCATAAAGGCATATCCTAACCTTCCAGGGTACCATATGTGGTCAACCTGGGACCGACTGACGGCCGTCTCGACCTACGGGCCTCCGGGTTCCGAGGAAGATGACGAGCCCGACTCTGGTTGGGATTTCTCCAGGCTCGGTAACCCCAGTGCCATGCGAGACTTCATGACCGCATGTGACTACTGCCTCTCTGATTACTTCGATGGTGACCAGAGCCTTGACGATGAGGACTGTGGCCCAAGTCACGAATGTTTCCACGTCGATCTAGGGGGTCTTGACGAAGGTGACCACCTTGGTATGCTGGAGGACGACGATCCCCCTAGGCCTGCGCCTCGCGTTGACATCCTTCGGGAGCTAGCTGTGGTCCCAGTCCCTGCGGGGGGTCAGGACACACAGCTCAAGCAAATCCGCGAGATGCAGGCCAAGCTCAACGAGGAAGCAGGACAACTTGTGCAGCTCCGGCAGAACATCAGGCAGGAGTGGGCAGGCCGAGCACTAGCCGGAGAAGCGCGTCATCCGGCCTAGGACGTCCAGCACCGCATCACAGACGATGCCAAGGCAAGGCTGCCCCCGACTTCCAGTGGGGTCGGCCAGAACCTGGCAGCAGCAGCAATACTACTCCGAGCAATGCCGGAGCCATCCACCACCGAGGGGCGGCGTATCCAGGGAGAACTCAAGAATCTCCTGGAGGATGCCACGGTCCGACGGGCCGAGAGCTCTGCCTCCCGAAGACAAGGGTACCCCCGGAGCATCGCACCGCGACTTCCCGATTCATGCGGGAAGCCTCGGTCCACACCGGGCGCACGCGGGACGCAACGCCTGCAGCCCCGGGTCGCCTCGGCAACGAGCACCACCGCCGCAACCGTCGAGGCCACCTCGACGAGAAGGTGCGCCGAGGCTACCACCCCAGGCGTGGGGGACACTATGACAGCGGGGAGGATCAGAGCCCCTCGCCCGAACCACCCGGTCCGCAAGCTTTCAGCCGGGCCATACGACGGGTGCCGTTCCCGACCCGGTTCCGAGCCCCGACTACCATCACTAAGTACTCAGGGGAAACAAGGCCGGAACTGTGGCTCATGGACTACTGGCTGGCCTGCCAGCTGGGTGGAACGGACAATGACAACCTCATCATCCGCAACCTCCCCCTGTTCCTCTCCGACACCGCCCGAGCCTGGCTGGAGCATCTGCCTCCTGCGCAGATCTCCAACTGGGACGACCTGGTTAAAGCCATCGCCGGAAACTTCCAGGGCACATACGTGCGCCCTGGGAACTCCTGGAATCTCTGAAGCTGCCGCCAGCAGCTAGGAGAATCCCTGCGGGACTACATCCGGCGATTTTCGAAGCAGCGCACCGAGCTGCCCAACATCACCGACTGAGATGTCATCGGCGCGTTCCTCGCCGACACCACTTGCCGCGACCTGGTGAGCAAGCTGGGTCGCAAGACTCCCACCAGGGCGAGCGAGCTGATGGACATCGCCACCAAGTTCGCCTCTGGTCAGGAGGCGGTCGAGGCCATCTTCCGGAAGGACAAGCAGCCTCAGGGACGCCAGCAGGAAGACGTCCCCGAGGCGTCCGCTCAGCGCAGCACGAAGAAGAAGGGCAAGAAGAAGTCGCAAGCGAAACACGACGCCGCCGAGCACAGGAACCCTCGGAAGCCTCCCGGAGGGGCCAACCTGTTCGACAAGATGCTCAAGGAGTCGTGCCCCTATCACCAAGGTCCTGTCAAGCACACCCTTGAGGAGTGCGTCATGCTTCGACGCTACTTCCATAAGGCCGGGCCCCCGGTGGAAGGTGGCAAAGGCCATGACAACGACAAGAAGGAGGGCAACAAAGCAGAGGAGTTCCCCGAGGTCCACGACTGCTTCATGATCTACGGTGGGCAAGTGGCGAACGCCTCGGCTCGGCACCGCAAGCAGGAGCACCGGGAGGTCTGCTCGGTGAAGGTGGCGGCGCCAGTCTACCTAGACTGGTCCGACAAGCCCATCACCTTCGACCAAGGCGACCACCCCGACCGCGTGCCGAGCCCAGGGAAGTACCCTCTCGTTGTCGATCCCGTCATCGGCAACGTCAGGCTTACCAAGGTCCTCATGGACGGAGGCAACAACCTCAACATCATCTATGCCGAGACCCTCGGGCTCTTGCAGATCGATCTGTCCACGATCCGGGCCGGTGCGGCGCCCTTTCACGGGATCATCCTCGGGAAGCGCGTCCAGCCCCTTGGGCAACTCGATCTGCCCGTCTGCTTCGGGACTCTCTCCAACTTCCGAAAGGAAACCCTCACGTTCGAGGTGGTTGGGTTCCGAGGAACCTACCACGCAGTGCTGGGGAGACCATGCTACGCCAAGTTCATGGTCGTCCCCAACTACACCTACCTCAAGCTCAAGATGTCGGGCCCCAACGGGGTCATCACCGTCGGATCCACATACCGACACGCGAACGAATGCGACGTGGAGTGCGTGGAGTATGCTGAGGCCCTCGCCGAGTCCGAGGCCCTCATCGCCGACATGGAGTGCCTCTCCAAGGAGGTGCCAGATGCGAAGCGTCACGCCGGCAACTTCGAACCAGCATAGGCGGTTAAGTCCGTCCCTCTCGACCCCAGCAACGACGCCTCCAAGCAAGTCCGGATCGGCTCCGAGCTTGACCCCAAATAGGAAGCAGTGCTCGTCGACTTTCTCCGTGCGAACGCCAAGGTTTTTGCGTGGAGTCCCTCGGACATGCCTGGCATACCGAGGGATGTCGCCGAGCACTCGCTGGATATCCGAGCTGAAGCCCGACCCGTGAAGCAGCCTCTGCGCCGATTCGACAAAGAAAAGCGCAGAGCCATAGGCGAGGAGATCCATAAGCTGATGGCTGTAGGGTTCATCAAAGAGGTATTCCATCCCGAATGGCTAGCCAACCCTGTGCTTGTGAAAAAGAAAGGTGGGAAATGGAGGATGTGTGTAGACTACACTGGTCTAAACGAAGCATGTCCGAAGGTTCCCTACCCTCTGCCTCGCATCGATCAAATTGTGGATTCCACTGCTGGGTGTGAAACCCTGTCATTCCTCGATGCCTACTCAGGGTATCACCAAATCAGGATGAAAGAGTCCGACCAGCTCGCGACCTCTTTCATCGCACCTTTTGGCATGTACTGCTATATTACTATGCCATTCGGTTTAAGGAATGCAGGCGTGACATACCAAAGGTGCATGAACCACGTGTTCGGAGAGCACATCGGTCGAACGGTCAAGGCTTACGTCGATGACATCGTAGTCAAGACGAGGAAAGCCTCCGACCTCCTCTCTGACCTTGAAACGACATTCAAGTGTCTAAGAGCGAAGGGCGTAAAACTCAATCCCGAGAAGTGTGTTTTCGGAGTCCCCCGAGGCATGCTCCTGGGGTTCATCGTCTCCGAGTGGGGCATTGAGGCCAACCCGGAGAAAATCGCGGCCATCACCAACATGGGGCCTATCAAGGACTTGAAAGGAGTACATGGGGTCATGGGATGCCTTGCGGCTCTGAGCTATTTCATCTCGCGCCTCGACGAAAGAGGCCTACCCCTGTACCGCCTCTTAAGGAAGACCGAGCGCTTCACTTGGACCCCCGAGGCCGAGGAAGCCCTCGAGAACTTAAAGGCGCTCCTTACAAGCGCGCCCATCCTGGTGCCCCTCACTGCGGGAGAAGCCCTCTTGATCTACGTAGCCGCAACCACTCAGGTGGTCAGCGCCGCGATCGTGGTCGAGAGACGAGAAGAAGGGCATGCATTGCTCGTCCAGAGGCCGGTCTACTTCATCAGTGAAGTACTGTCCGAGACCAAAATCCGCTACCCGCAAATTCAGAAGCTACTGTACGCGGTAATTCTGACGCGGCGAAAGGTGCGACACTACTTCGAGTCTCATCCGGTGACTGTGGTGTCATCCTTCCCCCTAGGGGAGATCATCCAGTGCCGAGAGGCCTCGAGTAGGATTGCAAAATGGGCGGTGGAGATCATGGGCGAGACAATCTCGTTCGCTCCTCGGAAGGCCATCAAGTCCCAAGTCTTAGCGGACTTTGTGGCTGAATGGGTCGACACCTAGCTTCCAGCAGCTCCGATCCAACCGGAACTCTGGACCATGTATTTCGACGGGTCGCTGATGAAAACAGGAGCGGGTGCGGGCCTACTCTTCATCTCACCCCTTGGGAAGCACCTCCGCTACGTGCTGCGCCTCCATTTCCCGGCGTCAAACAACATGGCCGAGTACGAGGCTCTGGTTAACGGGTTGCGCATCGCCATCGAGCTAGGGGTTCGGCGCCTCGACGCTCGTGGCGACTCGCAGCTTGTCATCGACCAAGTCATGAAGAACTCCCACTGCCGCGACCCGAAGATGGAGGCCTACTGCGACGAGGTTCGGCGCCTGGAAGACAAGTTCTACGGGCTCGAGCTCAACCACGTCGCTCGACGGTACAACGAGACTGCGGACGAGCTGGCTAAGATAGCCTCAGGACGGATAACGGTTCCCCCGGACGTCTTCTCCCGAGACCTACATCAACCCTCCATCAAGACTGACGACACGCCCGGGCTCGGGGAGGCCTCGGCCCAGCCCGAGGCACCCTCGGCCGCCGAGGGTGAGGCACTGCGCGTCGAGGAAGAGCGGAATGGGGTCACGCCTAATCGAAACTGGCAGACCCCGTAGCTGCAATATCTCCACCGAGGAGAGCTACCCCTCGACAGAGCCGAAGCTCGGTGACTGGCGCGGCGCGCCAAGTCATTCGTCTTACTGGGTAACGAGAAGGAGCTCTACCACCACAGCCCCTCAGGCATCCTCCAACGATGCATATCCATCGCCGAAGGTCAGGAGCTATTG
Source organism: Zea mays (assembly GCF_902167145.1). Classification (NCBI taxonomy): domain Eukaryota; kingdom Viridiplantae; phylum Streptophyta; class Magnoliopsida; order Poales; family Poaceae; genus Zea; species Zea mays. The sequence goes on along the minus strand of NC_050098.1, from coordinate 11,199,673 downwards.
TAAGAAATACACTCGGGGGCTTGCGGTCATCACGCAGCACCCCGAGCCCTCGTTGGAAACGCCTTCCGACAAGGTTTCTACTGGCCAACCGCGGTGGCCGACGCCACTAGGATTGTACGCACCTGCCAAGGGTGTCAATTCTACGCAAGGCAGACACACCTGCCCGCTCAGGCCCTGCAAACAATACCCATCACCTGGTCGTTTGCTGTGTGGGGTCTGGACCTCGTCGGTCCCTTGTAGAAGGCACCCGGGGGCTTCACGCACCTGCTGGTCGCTATCGACAAATTCTCCAAGTGGATCGAGGTCCGACCCCTAAACAGCATCAAGTCCGAACAGACGGTGGCGTTCTTCACCAACATCATCCATCGCTTTGGGGTCCCAAACTCCATCATCACCGACAACGGCACCCAGTTCACTGGCAAGAAGTTCCTGGACTTCTGCGAGGACCACCACATCTGGGTGGACTGGGCTGCCGTAGCTCACCCCATGATAAATGGGCAGGTAGAGCGTGCCAACGACATGATTCTGCAGGGACTTAAGTCGAGGATCTACAACGACCTCAACAAGTTTGACAAGCGATGGATGAAGGAACTCCCCTCGGTGGTCTGGAGTCTGAGGACGACGCCAAGCTGAGCCACGGGCTTCACGCCGTTTTTTCTAGTCTATGGGGCCGAGGCTATCTTGCCCACAGACTTAGAATACGGTTCCCCGAGGACAAGGGCATACGACGACCGAAGCAACCAGACCAGCCGAGAGTACTCACTGGACCAACTGGAAGAGGCTCAGGACATGGCCTTACTACACTCGGCACAGTATCAGCAGTCTCTGCGACGCTACCACGCCCGAGGGGTTCAGTCCCGAGACCTCCAGGTGGGGGACTTGGCACTTCGGCTATGACAAGACGCCCGAGGGCGCCACAAGCTCACTCCTCCCTGGGAAGGGCCGTTCATCATCGCCAAGATTTTGAAGCCCGGAACATACAAGCTGGCCAACAGTCAGGGCGAGGTCTACAACAACGCTTGGAACATCCGACAGCTACGTCGCTTTTACCCTTAAGATGTTTTCAAGTCGTTCATATACCTCGTTCTCTTTACATACACAAATAGAGTCTAACCGTCAAGGAAGGGTCAGCCTTGCCTCGGCAAAGCCCGACCCTCCCTCGGGGGCTAGAAGGGGGGAACCCCCTCTGCATCAAAATTTTCCTCGGAAAAAGTCTTTCTGCCAGATCATCTTTCGGGCTTTTCGACTACTTCAATAGCGGGATCCTGAAAACGATGGAGTACACGTAAGCGGCATGGCCGACCGAGCCGAGGGACTCCTACGCCTCCGGGATACGGATACCTCACTCATCACCTTCTGCGATAAGTAACTCACGCTCGGATAAGCGATTCTGCTGATCGAACAAGTCTTAACGCTCGAAAACTTTTCTGCCAAAATGATTTTTCGTGCCTTCTCGACTATATCAATAACAGTATCCTACGGACGAGTAAGAGTACACGTAAGCGGTGAGGCCGACCGAGCCGAGGGACTCCTACGCCTCCGGGATACGGATACCTCACTCATCACCTTCCGTGATAAGTAACTCTCGCTCGGATAAGCGATTCAGCTACCGACAAACAAGTCCTGATACTCGAAATAAGAGGAAAAGAAACACAACTTTATAACACGACAATGATATGTTTGGGCCTCAGCGGCCACAAAAAACATACGCGTACTACAAGCAAACTGTTCCTGCAGGTTCAGACATCAACAGGGGGAGCAGCAGCACCCTCGGCGTCGTCTCCACCTTCGGCGGAATCTGGCCCGGCCTCGGACGACGACACGGGCGGAAGATGTCAGCACTGTGCCTGGGCCATCGCCGCCAGGGTCTCCTCTAGGAACCCGGCCCCGAGCAGACGGCTTGACCGGCCGCTCCGTAGCCTCAGCCAGCTGTCCCCCGAGGACATTAGCCCGGCTCATGGCGTCGGCAGCCCGACTCCGGGGTTGGTCCCGCCAGTGGACGACCTGGCCAGGTTCCAGCCGCCGCTACTACGCCTCCTCGGCCTGGGAAGTCACCTGCTCCTGGGCCGACGAAGCTTCTTCTCGAGCTGACTCCGCCTCTGTCCACGCTGACACCGCTGCCTCCGGCTCCGGCTCATCGCAGAGCGACCGAGGGTTTCTTTAACTGAGCAAGAGAAGCCTTGGGTGGCAAGGCCGACCGAGCTGAGGGACTCCTACGCCTCCGGGATACGAATACCTCACTCGTCACCTTCCGCACAGGGCAAGTCACACTTGGTTAAGCGGTTCAGCTAGCCGACAGATGAGTCCTGGTGCTCGAAATGAGGAAGAAACACGGTATTGCACCCAAATACCTAGATGTTCAGGCCCCGACAACCATAATGAACAGACACCGACACTCAAGGTGCCATTACAAACGGAACTCCGGTTCCACTCCCGCGGGTATGAACAACCTCCACATCGGAGGGCCTACGAGACGACAAACTCCGGGTGACTCGCCGGCGACCTCTGCAGCAGCAATGATGGTCCCAGGGCGAACGCTACCGCTGGAAGGCTCTCGTTCGTGTCCCCTCGCGGGGGATGAGAACTAGCTATTAAAGCCAAAGAGCCGGAGGCCCGGAGCGCAGATGGCGCTGACGATCTCGTCGGCGGAGAAACCTTCTCCGGCTGCCACCACCTCAGCACCGACGGCGGCGTCCACCTGCCCACCAACACCGCACCAGCGAGCGCCGGCCGCCCCAAAGCGCACCGGCAGGTCCTCATCCCCGTCCTCGCCACGAAAACGAGAATGGGACCGTCCCAGAACACGAGTACCGCCCTCGTGGCGTACGACGTATTGTGAGACCCTCCGGTGCGGCCGGCCACAGTCGCCCGGACAGAGGACGGAATGCTGCACCCTGGCCGGGCAGCAGCAGTTCACCTTCCCCCGCATGGCTGGAGGACGCCTCCTCCGCAGAACTGGAGGATGGTTTCCACCCCCATATGCCGGAGGAAGAAGCGGGATGCCAGCCCATGCGAAGGCAGGCCCTAGCTCGCCCCGCCCTCCTCCCCAGCAAGGATGATGAAGATCCTTGAAGCTGAGGGCGGGGTAGAGGCCGTAGCCCGGCTTGCATCTCCCCACCATCGAACCGGTGGTCACCCTCCTGCGTGACCATCGGTGAGGGGATGCAGCCGGGCTGCCTGATGAAAATCCTTGAAGCCGAGCAATGGCTGAAAGGTGACAACCTCCACGAAGGTGCGCTCCTCCAACAGCAGCAAGACGAAAGCAACGCGGGCACTCCCCATCCGGGGGCTCGGAAGGTGGAAGGGCACAATGCATGAGGGGAGTGCGAAGGCGTGGCTACCACCCAGGGGGTCGATCCCTTTTTAAAGGCGACTCTCCCCACTCGCGTCCTCAGGCGTCGAGGACTAAGTCTTCACCAACGCGCTCCAGGGTCCTCCCCCTACGACACGGGGGCTAGGTCCCACACGTCATGCAAGCTGGCCCGGGACAGAAGAAGCCACACCGTCGCGCGCGGAGCGTGTAACCGCCCAGCGGTTACAAGCACTCCTCCATCTTCGCCTAAACCAGCGGGTGAAATGGCGGACCGCCATGCAGGTGGCATGCAACTGCACCACGGAGACGCACCCTTTCGACTTCGACGCATCCAGCATGGAGGCCCAGGCCCACACGTCATGTAACCGGCGCGCCGGTTACTACGTGCGAAAAACTACACCACCACTTACGCTAATGCCGCGCCTTCTCAACTACGGAACCGGTGCCGCGACTCGAGGCAACCCTACGCATGGCCCAACAGTGCCAACCAAGCGCATCGGTCACGGGCCAGTCAGCCGCGGGAGAAGGCGCGACGGTCAATATGGCCAAAAGTGGGCCGGCAGTAATGGCGGCAGTAGGCGGGCGGAAGCAGCAGTCAAATCGTCTGCAGGCTCACGTCCCCTCCTGGAGCAGCAGGGGAGCCCTCTCCCATGGCGTGAAGACGACGCGCCCGTGTTCCGTCCCTCGAACGGCTCGCGCAACGGCTGCCCCACGAACCACCCGTCCCGTCACATTAACTTCGCGACAGGGCAGGCGACACCTTTGGCAGGTGAAGCGGGCGACGTTTCACCTCTGCCATGATGACCGCATCAAAAAAGGTGCGCCACATCATTTAAATTCATATCCTTTTCTCCTTCCCCTTTCTCTCTCTTGCTACAGGGACCGGGAAAGGGGATACTCCGAAAGGGATCCTTCTCCACGAAGGAAGCGGGCCCTGAGCCCTCCTATTGATCAGGGGTTCGAAGGCTGGCCCCTCGGAAGGGTTCAACAGCCGCCCCAGAGCACTCGGGCTTCAGGCTCATTACTGATCAGAGGTTCAAAGGCTGGCCCCTCGGAAGGGTTCGATCTCAGAGCACTCGGGCTCCGCGCCCACTACTGATCAGGGGTTCGAAGGCTGGCTCCCCGAAGGGTTCGACAGCCGCCCCAGAACACGCAGCGCGAGGGATGACTCTGGGTACGTCCGATACATGGCCGAGGCTCGGGCTACGCTCCCGAGGTACCCTAGGACATTTCCGAGACCAGCAGGAGCGATTATGTAACGGAATCCCATCAGAGGGAGGCATCGAGCCCTTGACCCTATCAAACGGGACCGGGTCCGGTAAATCACCTACAGGTACTTTTGGAGCGTGCCTCTGGGCCACTAGCCGACCTTTATCGAATGGGGCACGGGCGTCCACTCAGATCACCGGTTAGCAACTCATTGGAGACACCATGTTCGGCGCCCTCCGAGGGCAACATGGCGCTTTCCCCCCTGCTCCTTGCGGAAAGGCGACGAAGGGGCGTATGATAAAAGCCGTGTCAGTCCTTGACCGTCCTCTCGCTCTGTGCAGAGGCTCGGGGGCTGCTCTCGCAAACCCGGCTCCGGCCAAACCGTTGACAGCGTCAACATACCAGCCCGAGAACTCGGAACCTGACCATGCACCTGGGCTACGATCAGATCGCATGAGGGAACAACCAGACCGGCCGAGGCGTCACGAAAGGCATTAAGACCTCGGAGGAGTCAAACCACTCCTCCGAGGCCTCGGGGGCTACACCCGACGGGTGCGCTCGCGTGCACCCACCGGAACAAAATGTAACCGAGAAAGGCCGGTCCCCTTGCAAAAAAGTGCGACAAAGCCTCCAAGCGAGTACCAACACTCCCTTTGAGGCTCGGGGGCTACTGTCGGGGACCATAATTAGGGGTACCCCCAAGTCTCCTAAACTCGGCTGGTAATCACCATCAACACAAGCTGCAGAAGCCTGATGGGTGCAATTCAGGTCAAGGCTCCGTCCACTCAAGGGACACGATCTCGCCTCGCCTAGCCTCGGGCAGGAACAGTAGACCCAGGCGGATTCACGCCTCGCCCGAGGGCCTCCTCAAGCAACAGGTGCACCCTCGACTTGCCCGAGGCCCAGCTCGGACGGGCTTCACAGTGAAGCAACCTTGGCCATATCGTCTCGCCAACCGACCGTATCGCAGGAGCATTCAATGCAAGGATCGCCTGACACCTTATCCTGACGCGTGTTCCTCAGTCGGCAGGGCCAAAGTGACCGCAGTCACTTCGCCCCTCCACTGAATGACCTGACAGGAAAACAGCGTCGCCTGCCCTGCTCTGACTGCTGTGCCACACGCCAGGGTGAGGCTGACAGCAGCCGAGTCCATCCTAAGGCACCATAGGAAGCTCCGCCTCGCCTGACCCCAAGGCTCGGCCTCAACCTTGACCTCGGAAGACGGTCTCCGCCTCGCCCGACCCCAGGGCTCGGCCTCAACCTCGACCTCGGAAGATGGTCTCCACCTCGCCCAACCCCAGGGCTCGGCCTCAACCTCGACCTCGGAAGACGGTCTCCGCCTTGCCTGACCCCAGGGCTCGGCCTCAACCTCGACCTCGGAAGACGGTCTCCGCCTCGCCCGACCCTAGGGCTCGGCCTCAACCTCGACCTCGGAGGAGTCACCGCCTCGCCCGACCTTGGGCTCGGACTGACCACGCCACAGGGGGGTACATCATTACCCTACCCCTAGCTAGCTCAGGCTACGGGGAACAAGACTGGCGTCCCATCTGGCTCGCCCCGGTAAACAAGTAATGATGTTACCCCGCGTGCTCCCATGACGACGGCGGTTCTCAGCCCCCTACGGAAGCAAGGAGACGTCAGCAAGGTCCCGACAGCCCCGAGAGCTGTGCTTCTACAGGGCTCAAGCGCTCCTCCGACGGCCACGACATCACATGCACAGGGCACTAGCACCTCTCCGACAGCCACGTCGGCATGTACATAGGGCTCTGGCTCCTCTCTGCCGGACACGTTAGCATATTGCTACACCCCCCATTGTACACCTGGACCCTCTCCTTACATCTATAAAAGGAAGGTCCAGGGCCCTCGTACGAGGAGGTGGCCGCGCGGGAGGACAGGCTGACGAACAGGCTCTCTCTCTCTCCCTCGCGAACGCTTGTAACCCCCTACTGCAAGCGCATCCACCCTAGGCGCAGGACAACACGAAGCCGCGATTTTCCCCTCTTTGTGTTCCGTCTCGCGCCGACCCATCTGGGCTGGGGCACGCAGCGATAATTTACTCGTCGGTCCAGGGACCCCTGGGTCGAAACGCCGACAAGTCTTCTTTTATAGACGCCCCGGATCTGGTCTGGCTCGACCTGATTGCACCATCTGATCTAGGCTTCCTCTAGTTATTAGAAGCTCAGAGCTGTAATATTATATATATATATATAAGCGAAGGAATTCCATGTATTTAGCTTTGTAGTAGACATATATTTAGCTTTTAAATAAACATATTCTTTACAAGCTTTATGAATAGCCATAGATTTAACATTTGTAGTAGACACAACAATAGTAGCCTACAAACTTGGTTTTTAGTTAATAATATAATCAACAATGGTGAAAATATAATCCATGAGAGACATCCTCTTATCCAAATTACTAGTCTAATCAAAATGGACATAACCAATACGTCTATAGGTGTACATTCGGACCGCCCGGCCCGGCCCAAGCCCGAAAAGGCCCGTATTGTTTGAATTTCGGGCCGTGCTGGGCTGGCCCATGGGCATAGCCCTCGACCCACGGCCCGACCCGTAATTGCTTAAACGTGCCGGGCTCATTTCGGGCGGGCCGAAATTATAAAAGCCTGAAATTCACATTACGGCCCGAAATTCATTTTTTGGTGCGAAATTCAGTTTTTGGCCCAAAATTCACATTAGAGCCCTAAATTCAAAAAAAATAATAAAACAAATAAATTTGAACAAAATCAAACTTAATATTTGTATTAAAGTTACCACAACTATGCAATGACTACCTCGTTTATAAATCATTTTGTTAGAAGGAAAAAGAGTATAATCAGCTCTATACAAAGTTCATAAGTTCAGTTTATTGTCTAATGTTAATAACAAAAGCAAAATTACATCACACACTCTAATTCAAAGGTACAAAAAACATCTAACTAGCATTATCTCTAGCTTTGTGTTCTTTACCAAGTATATGAAAGTGTGGAATGAAGTGTGGTTTTAATAAATATATGGGCCTTTTGGTGCCTCTATATGGGCCATTTCGTGCCTGCCTTAAACGGGTCGTGCTCGTGCCCGCCTATGGGCCGTGACCTCGACCCAAACCCGGCCCGATATAACGGGTCGTGCCAGCTTGGCACTAAATTATTTTGGGCTGTGTCGTGCCTGGGTCATGCTTTTTTTCTGCTTCGGGCCGGCTCACCAGGCCCGGTCCAAATGTACACCTATAAATACGTCCATCTCTAGCTAGATTTCCTAAATTTATTGTATAACAATCTATTGTTGTTGACTATATATTATTGAGCACGGTGAATGTTTAATAAGATCGAAAGCCGTGGAAGCAGCCTCAAGCCAATATTGTCTATTCAAATCTTAAATAAACAACATACAATGAACCTTAAGACGATAGTTCTATTCCAACACTTAGCTACACCTTTCTGTTGAGGCGTATAACGAATAGTGCAGTGCCTAACAATGCAGTGAAAGCTTTAAACCCACTAGTCGGTTACCCGTGCGTTGCGACGGCTCACAACAATACTCACGTAAATTATTCACCAAAAAGATCTCAACTTTTTATTGATTGTCTCCGCTCTTTGCATAATGTTTTTATGAACGCTCGAATACCATAGACAGCAAATCAGAGAGCACCATCCCTCGCATCCCCCACTTCCAAGGTTTCATAAAGCAGTAGGGGAAGGGAAGAGGCGGACATACCTGTTCGTTGCTGGAGAAGGACACGACGAAGACCTGGGCATCTGGAGGCGACATAGTGAAAGGGAAATGTGCCCTTGGGGCATTTCTATAAGTATTTTGGTGATTAGATGCCCAACACATTAATTGAGTTCTTATGTGCAAAATGTGTGAAGAGTGCAAATCAAAGCATAAGGTATGTTCCTAGACTTAGTATATTATTTTGTATACTAATGTGTTTATCTAAGTGCTAGAAACAGTGACAAAAGAAGAAGAGAAGAAAAGGAAAAGAGTTGGCTATATGCAGCCAACACCATCTCTGGCCAGGCACACCGGACTGTCCGGTGGCTGGCCGGCGGTGAACCGGCTGCTCTCGGGAAAATGCAGAGGCGTACGACTATAATTCACCGGACTGTCCGGTGAGCCAACGGTCACCAGCGCCAACGGTCGGCCACGTGATCTACGGGCGACGCGTGGCCCGCAGCAACGGTCGGTTGGGCACATCGGTCTGTCCGGTGCGCCAACCGACCCCGAGTACCAACGGTCGGGTGCGTCAGATATTGAAGGAGATCGCGCATCGGACAGCTACAGTGACTGTCCGGTGCACCACCCGACAGAAGGCAAGTTTGGCCTCCAACAGCTTCTAGCTGCCTTGAGGCTATAAAAGGGACCCCTAGGCGCATGAAGGAGACATCCAAGCATTCACTAAGCATTCTAAGACTCCCAGACTCCGTCTCCGCGCATTTGATTGATTGTGTTAGTGATTTGAGCTCCATTTGAGTTGTGAACTCACTGTGCTACGTTTCGAGCTCAAGTCTTGGCTTGTGTGCGTGTGTATGCTGCTGATTTGAGTCTTGTGTGTGTTGCTCTCCCAACCTTACTCTGTGCTTTCTTTGTGATCTCTATTGTAAGGGCGAGAGACTCCAATTTGTGGAGATTCCTCGCAAATGGGAACAATACTCTAAAGGAAAAGACCGTGGCATTCAAGTTGATCATCGGATCACTTGAAAGGGGTTGAGTGCAACCCTCGTCCATTGGGACGCCACAACGTGTAAGTAGGCAAGTGTTACTTGGCCGACCATGGGATAAAAATCATGTGTCTCGTGTTGTCGGTACCCTGACACTAGGGCACCCCTTACTATTGTATAAAGACGCAGTACCCGCGTGGCTATCTTTAGTCGCGTAGTAAAAGTGATGAATGTGGGACGAGGCCATAACTCGCCCCAGCCTCGAGCAACTACTCTAGGTCAGCTACAGCGCCTGACCCTACCACATGGGCGGGTCCGGGGCCGCCACGTGTCTAGAGAGAGTGATATACTCCGAGGCATCAATAGTGAGTCCGGACCCCCATGGGAAAGTGCCAGACCCCTGGATATATAGTCCGGACCGCCAAGATTGGTCCAGGACCCCCACGTGTATGGACCGGACCCCTAGAATGGGATCCGGACCCCTCCGTATGGGGTCTGGACCGCCCATAGTAGGGTCCCAAGGTTCCAGGACAGAACACACCCGGGCCTTAATCAGGGCCCAGGTGGGGGTCAGGTGCCGACACGTGTCCAGACCTGGTCTGGTGGGATCCGGATCTATCCGCATACACTCCTGCTCCCCGCTCAGGCGGAGACCCGATGCTGCCACGTGGCATACTGCGCGCGGCATAGGCCAATGGGCGGAACCTGACATGACGCCTCTGGGCTACGCGCGCCTTCGCATTCATTACGGATAAGACGTGCGCCTGTCCATTCCACTAATAGGCGGTGTGCTCAGTCCATGATACATGGGTCGTGCAGTTACTCACACGTTACTATAGCGAGGGCAATGACTGACCATTACTCCCGCGTTACCAGGAAAAGGGTAACGACCTATCAATACTGCATGGACTGCAGTCATCATGACTCCCATTGATTACTCATGCGTTACTCTGTCAGCATTAGTTATTCACATAATGTATTTCTTCCATTATGCTCCTGGGCCCGCATGTCGGGGCTCAGCATCCTTGTATGTGCCTCCCTTAAACTATAAAAGGGAAGGCTCACAGCGTTACAAGGGACAAGCTCACACGCTCACACACACTCAATACAACTTACATACAGTGGAGGTAGGGTATTACGCTTCGGTGGCCTGAACCACTATAATCCCTCGTGTCCTCTTGTGTTCATCCCGAATTCACCACACAGGCAACCGCTTAGGCCCCCTCCTCATCTTAGAATTAGGGAGGGTGCATTCCACCACCCGGCCGGTGGATTTTCCCCACCGACCTTTGGTGCGCCAGGTAGGGGTCTAGCTTTAGGTTTTTTGCCTGTTTCCCTGCTCGACACGATGGTTCAGATCGTCGAGCACCGCGACTTGGCCCCTGAGTACTTCCTGATGGAGGAAGGGCCAGCGTCTTCCGTGCCACGTGGTTCTTACCGCCCTGCGCCCGGTGCTGCTGATATGCACGCTGCGTAGCAGCACACACCCGTACAATCATCCAGGGCTCCGTCGAGGGTCGCTTCTGGTGGGGCATTGTCTGCAGCCAGGAAGTTGCTGTGTAACCCCCCAAGTTCCATGGCTTCACCGGGGGCCATGAGGCAGTTGCTCGAAGATGTCGATCGACTCCTCGGCATGGCCCATCCTGGCTCTGCCAGGTCTAGGCCACGATCATTCTAGCGTCAAGGCGAGGCGTCGGCGTCTGTGCGCTCAGCCTCAATGAGGGGTGCATGACTGACGATCTGCGGGCAGAGCTCAACCGTAGGCATGCAGGTGAGGATGTCTGAGTCTCTCTGGAGGACGACCTGCGGGCAGAACTCAACCGCAGGTGTGCGGGCGAGGATGCTCGAGTCTTTCTGGAGAGGGCACGTGAGCGCCGGCAAAACTTCGAGGGATGCAACCTTGACCAAGACTTCACTGCAAGGGACGCCCGAGTCCAGGCGGGTGTCCCATTGGTCAGCATGGGCTGTGCCGCGCTAGTGGATCATCTCCACGCGGCGACTTGGCCACCCAAGTTCCGGCCGCACCTACCGGAGAAGTACGGCGGTACATCAAACCCGTCGGAATTCTTGGAGGTCTACGTCACCGCCATTTACGACAGCTGGTGGAAATACTGCTGTAATGGCAAGCTACTTCCATGTAGCCTTGACCGGGCCAGCCCGGACTTGGCTCATGAACCTCAACCCGGGGTCGGTCTACTCCTAGGAAGAGCTTTGTGCGCGGTTTGCATCAAACTTCGCCAGTGCTTATCATCAGCATGGCGTGGAAGCTCATCTCCATGCAGTGAGGCATGAACCCGGGGAGACTCTCCGGGCTTTCGTCTCTCGTTTCACCAAGGTACGGGGGACTATACCTCGCATCTCCTATGCCTCCATTATCACTGCTTTCCAACAAGGGGTGCGTGATAAGAAGATGTTGGAGAAATTGGCGACGCATGACGTGGAAACCGTCACTACGTTCTTCACTCTGGCCGACAAATGTGCCAGAGCTGCTGAGGGTCGTGCATGGCACTCGGCACCACAGACCGGAGTTACCCAGACGGGCGGCTCAGGTGGCGCCACCCAGGGCGATGGCAATAAGAAGAAGAAGAACCGTGGTTATGAAAAGCCGCAGTGTGCTGCTTCGGTCACCACAGCTGCGACTGGGGGCCGGGACGAGCGCGGCAAGCGCCCACAACAAGAGGGAACTGATAGTGGGTCATGCCCTGTCCTCCCCAACAGTCACCATAGCGCCTCAGAATGCCGAGAGATCCTGAAGCTTGCGAAGCACATCAGCGAGCGGCGCGAGTAGGCCTCCAGGGATGGCTCGCCGCCTCGGCGCCGGCCTGGCAAGGAGAAGGTCGACGAAGGTGATGTAGCAGCGGGAGAACGGGACCTCGGGTATCAGGTCCTCGAGCAAGTCCTCAAGGACATCCTCACTAGAGACTCCGACTCCGGTGATGACAACGACCGCCACAAGATGCTATACGTAATGTATGGCAGAAGCTAGGAGCTCACCTCCCGGAGGAATGTGAAGTCCCTGCGCCGCAAGGTTCTTTCGGCGACCCCAGGGGACCCGATGGCAGCCCCACACCAATGGTGGCGGAGCACCACTATCTCCTTCGAGGCATCCGACTGCCTCGAAAACATGGCAGGGGCCGGCATACTACCACTCATCACCGCCCCTGTCATCGCCAACATGAAGTCGCACCACGTCCTGATTGATGGTGGAGCTGGGCTCAACGTCATCAGCCATGTTGCGTTCAAGCAGCTGCAGATCCCAGGATCCCGACTAGGACCCTCTCGCCCATTCTCCGGAGTGGGCCCTCAACTGGTGTATCCCCTTGGGAGCATCGCACTTCCGGTTACATTCGGGACTGAGGAAAACTTCCGCACTGAGAACGTCCAGTTCGATGTTGCGGAGGTTAACCTCCCTTTCAATGCCATTATTGGTAGGCCGGCCCTGTACCGGTTCATGGCCATTTCCCATTACGGGTACTTGGTCCTCAAGATGCCGTCCCCTGCTGGGGTCCTCACCGTGAGGGGCGACCGTCCCGCTGTGCTTGCAGCTGTCGAGAAGTTGCACGCCCTGGCGGCAGAAGCCGCTCGCCCGGATGACGGGGAGAGGGACCCCTCGACTTCCTGTACTAAGATGCCTGCCAAGGTGCCTAAGGTGCAACCATCTGGAGCAGACGACATCCCCGTCAAGACCATCCGGCTCAGCGGGGATTCCTTCCAGACCACTCGCATTGCAGGCGATCTGGAGGAGAAATAGGAACTCGTGCTCATTACCTTCCTCCAGGCAAATGCCGACGTATTCTCATGGGAACCGTCCTAGATGCCTGGGATCCCTAGGGAGGTGATCGAGCATCATCTCAAGATGCACCCTGACGCCAAACCGGCGAGTCAGAAACCTCAGAGACAGTCCATTGAGCGGCATGATTTCATCCGCGAGGAGATCCAAAAGCTGCTGGACGCTGGCTTCATCGAAGAGGTCCATCACCCAGTATGGCTGGCCAATCCAGTCATCGTTCCCAAGGGTAACGGGAAGCTTTGGATGTGCGTCGACTACACCAATCTCAATAAGGCATGTCCCAAGGACCCATATCCACTTCCACGAATAGATCAAATCGTGGATTCTACCTCTGGGTGCGACCTCTTGTCCTTCCTAGATGCTTACTCTGGTTTCCATCAGATCCATATGTCTAGGCAAGATAGGAAGCATACCGCTTTTATAACTGTGGATGGGCTTTACTGTTATGTTGTAATGCCTTACGGTTTGAAAAACGCCTTGCTAACATTTGTACGGGCGATGAGTAAGACTTTTGGTGACCTGATTAGGGACAGGGTAGAGGTATACGTCGATGACATCTGTCGAGGACCATAATTAGGGGTACCCTCAAGGCTCCTAAATCTCAGCTGGTAACCCCCATCAGCACAAAGCTGCAAAGGCCTGATGGGTGCGACTAAGTCAAGGATCGGTCCATTCAAGGGACGCGATCACGCCTCGCCCGAGCCCAGCCTCGGGCAAGGGCAGCCGACCCCGGAGGATCTACGTCTCGCCCGAGGCCCCCCTCCAGCAACGGACACACCTTCGGCTCGCCCAAGCCTAGTCTTCGCCAAGAAGCAACCTTGGCCAAATCGCCACGCCATCCGACCAAATCGCAGGGGCATTTAATGCAAAGGTGGTCTGACACCTTTATCCTGACGCACGCCCTCCAATCGACAGAGCTGAAGTGACCGCAGTCACTTCACCGCTCCACTGACCGGTCTGACAAAAGGACAGCGCCGCCTGCGCCGCTCTGACTGCTGTGCCACTCGACAGAGTGAGGCTGACAGCGGCCAAGCCCGGCTCTAGGCGCCATGGGAAACTCTGCTTCGCCCGACCCCATGGCTCGGACTCGGGCTCAGCCCCGGAAGATGGCGAACTCCGCTCCGCCCGACCCCAGGGCTCGGGCTCAGCCCCAGAAGACGACGAACTCCGCTCCGCCCGACCCCAGGGCTCGGACTCGGGCTCAGCCCCGGAAGACGGCGAACTCCGCTCCGCCTGACCCCAGGGCTCGGACTCGGGCTCAGCCCCGGAAGACGACGAACTCCGCTCCGCCCGACCCCAGGGCTCGGACTCGGGCTCAGCCCCGGAAGACGACGAACTCCCCTCCGCCCGACCCCAGGGCTCGGACTCGGGCTCAGCCTTGAAGAATGACGAACTCCACTTCGCCCGACCCCAGGGCTCGGACTCAGCCCTAGCCTCAGCCGACGGTCTCCGCCTCGCCCGACCCGGGGGCTCGGACTCGACCTCGGCCTCGGAAGACAGACTCGACCTTAACCTCGGAGGAGCCTCCACATCGCCCAACCCAGGGCACAGACCGACCACGTCAATAGGAGGCGCCATCATTACCCTACCCCAAGCTGACTCAGGCTACGAGGAACAAGACCGGCGTCCCGTCTGGCTCGCTCCGCCAGACAAGTAATGATGGCGCCTCGCACGCCCCATGACGACGGCGGCTCTCAGCCCCCTTACGAAAGCAAGAGGACGTCAGCAAGGACTCGACAGCCCCGACAGCTGTCCTTCCACCAGGCTCCAGCGCTCCTCCGACGGCCACAACACCACACGAACCGGGTGCCAAAACCTCTCCGGCTGCCACGATGGCATGTAGTTAGGGCGCTAGCTCTCCTCCGCTAGACACGTTAGCACACTGCTACACCCCCCATTGTACACCTGGATCCTCCACTTGCGCCTATAAAAGGAAGGACCAGGGCCCTCTTACAGAGGGTTGGCCGCGCGGGGAAGGACAGGACGGCGCTCGCGTGAGGCCGCTCGCTCCCTCCCGCGTGGACGCTTGTAACCCCCTACTGCAAGCGCACCCGACCTGGGCGCGGGATAAACACGAAGGCCGCGGGATTCCACCTCTCACGCCCGTCTCCCTCCGGCTGCCTCCCCCCATCGTGCTCCGTCTCGCGCTGACCCATCTGGGCTGGGGCACACGGCGACAATTTACTCGTCGGTCCAGGGACCCCCGGGTTTCGAAACGCCGACAGTTGGCGCGCCAGGTAGGGGCCTGCTGCGTGTTGATGAACAGTTTCTCGTCAAGCTCCAGATGGGCAGTCTCCAGCAACCTTTCCAGCCCGGGACGGTGCTCCGTTTCGGGAGTCTTGAGTTCATGTCCCTCGACGGCAGCTGCGACATGATACTCCTTCCCCCGCCGTGCGACAGCGACAATGGCGGCCGACAGCCCGCCCGCCGGCGGCGGAATCGACGACGTCTTCCCCGCGTGGTGGAAGAACAACATTCGAGCTCGCCCCGTCTCCTCCCCCGCCGACGGAGCAGGAGGAGGCGGGGCAACCAAGGCCAAGCAGGAGGCGGCACCTCATCGGCTGTCGAGCGAGTCGGCGGCACCGGTGCCCCAACGGGCGGCACGTCGGGCATCGACCTCGCGTCTGAGACGAAGACGAGCGTCGTCTCCCCGCAACACGCCAATCCCAAGCAAACGGACGACGCCAGCACGCTCGCGAAGGACTTGCTGGGCGTCACCCTCGTACCTGGGACGACGGTGCAGTCAGTCCCTGACGTGACTTCGTCACCGCCCGTCGACCAAGAGGTACCAACCGATTCCCATCTCACGCCTTTTGGATTCAGCCTCGACCCGCCAAGCGACTTCGCTTTGGTGGACGCTCTCGTAGAGGCGAGTCCAAACCCTCTAGGGTATCGTATGCGGTCACCCTGGGACCGGCTGACGGACGTCTCGACCTACGGGCCCTCGGGGTCCGAGGAAGATGACGAGCCCGACTTCTGTTGGGATCTTTCCGGACTTGGTAACGCCAGTGCCATGCGGGACTTCATGACCGCATGCGACTACTGCCTTTCCGACTGTTCTGACGGTAGCCGCAGCCTCGGCGACGAGGACTGCGGCCCAAGTCGTGAATGTTTCCACGTCGATCTAGGGGGTCCCTCCGAAGGCAACCATCTTGGTATGCCGGAGAACGGTGATCTCCTTAGGCCTGTGCCTCGCGTTGACATCCTACGAGAGCTAGCTGTGGTCCCTGTTCCGGCGGGGGGTCATGACCCACAGCTCGAGCAAATCCGCGGGGTGCAGGCCAGGCTCGACAAGGGAGCAGGAACACTTGAGCCGATCCGCCAGGACATCGGGCAGGAATGGGTGGGCCAACCTTCGGCCGGAGAAGTGCGTCATCTACCCCAGGGTATCCAGCACCGCATCGCCGACGATGTCAGGGTAAGGCCGCCACCCACCTCCAGCGGAGTCGGCTAGAACCTGGCTGCAGCGGCAATGCTTCTCCGCGCGATGCCGGAGCCATCAACCACCGAGGGGCAGCGAATTCAGGGAGAGCTCAAGAATCTCTTGGAGGACGCCGCGGTCCGACGGACCGAAAGCTCCGCCTCCCGAAGGCAGGGGTACCCCTCGGAACATCGCGCCGCGACTTCCCGATTCATGCGGGAAGCCTCGGTCCACACCGGGCGCACGCGCAACACGGCGCCTGCGGCCCCGGGTCGCCTCGGCAACGAGCACCATCACCGCAACCGTCGGGCCCACCTCGACGAGAGGGTGCGCCGAGGCTACCACCCCAGGCGTGGGGGACGCTACGACAGCGGGGAGGATCGGAGTCCCTCGCCCGAACCACCCGGTCCACAGGCTTTCAGCCGCGCCATACGACGGGCGCCGTTCCCGACCCGGTTCCGAACCCCGACTACTATCACAAAGTACTCGAGGGAGACGAGACCGGAACTGTGGCTCGCGGACTACTGGCTGGCTTGCCAGCTGGGTGGAACGGACGATGACAACCTCATCATCCGCAACCTCCCCCTGTTCCTCTCCGACACCGCTCGCACCTGGTTGGAGCACCTGCCTCCGGGGCAGATCTCCAACTGGGACGACCTGGTCCAAGCCTTCGCCGGCGATTTCCAGGGCACGTACGTGCGCCCTGGAAACTCCTGGGACCTCCGAAGCTGCCGACAGCAGTCGGGAGAGTCTCTCCGGGACTACATCCGGCGATTCTCGAAGCATCGCACCGAGCTGCCCAACATCACCGATTCAGATATCATCGGCGCGTTCCTCGCCGGCACCACCTGCCGCGACCTGGTGAGCAAGCTGGGTCGCAAGACCCCCACCAGGGCGAGCGAGCTGATGAACATCGCCACCAAGTTCGCCTCTGGCCAGGAGGCAGTTGAGTCTATCTTCCGGAAGGACAAGCAGCCCCAGGGCCGCCCACCGGAAGATTCCCCCGAGGCGTCAACTCAGCGCGGCGCCAAGAAGAAAGGCAAGAAGATGTCGCAAGAGAAACGCGATGCCGCCGACGTGGACCTTGTCGCCGCCGCCGAGTACAAGAACCCTCGGAAACCCCTCGGAGGTGCCAACCTTTTCGACAAGATGCTCAAGGAGTCGTGCCCCTATCATCAGGGGCCCGTCAAGCACACCCTTGAGGAGTGCGCCATGCTTCGGCGCCACTTTCACAAGGCCGGGCCACCCGCGGAGGGTGGCAGGGCTCGCGACGATGATAAGAAGGAAGATCACCAGGCAGGAGAGTTCCCTGAGGTCCGCGACTGCTTCATGATCTACGGTGGGCAAGCGGCGAACGCCTCGGCTTAGCACCGCAAGCAAGAGCGTCGGGAGGTCTGTTCGGTAAAGGTGGCGGCGCCAGTCTACCTAGACTGGTCCGACAAGCCCATCACCTTCGACCAAGCCGACCACCCCGACCACGTGCCAAGCCCGGGGAAATACCCGCTCGTTGTCGACCCCGTCATCGGCGACGTCAGGCTCACCAAGGTCCTCATGGACGGAGGCAGCAGCCTCAACATCATCTACGCCGAGACCCTCGGGCTCCTGCGTGTTGATCTGTCCTCGGTCCGGGCAGGTGCTGCACCTTTCCACGGGATCATCCCCGGGAAGCGCGTCTAGCCCCTCGGGCAACTCGACCTTCCCATCTGCTTTGGGACGCCCTCCAACTTCCGAAGGGAGACCCTCACGTTCGAGGTGGTCGGTTCTGAGGAACCTACCACGCAGTACTGGAGAGGCCATGCTACGCGAAGTTCATGGCCGTCCCCAACTACACCTACCTCAAGCTCAAGATACCGAGCCCCAACGGGGTCATCACCGTCGGCCCTATGTACCGACACGCGTTCGAATGCGACGTGGAGTGCGTGGAGTACGCCGAGGCCCTCGCCGAATCCGAGGCCCTCATCGCCGACCTGGAGAGCCTCTCTAAGGAGGTGCTAGACGTGAAGCACCACGTCGGCAACTTCGAGCCAGCGAAGATGGTTAAATCCGTCCCCCTCGACCGCAGCAGCGATGCCTCCAAGCAGATCCGGATCGGCTCCGAGCTCGATCCCAAATAGGAAGTAGTGCTCGTCGACTTTCTCCGTGCAAACGCCTACGTTTTTGCGTGGAGTCCCTCGGACATGCCCGACATACCGAGGGATGTCGCCGAGCACTCGCTGGATATCCAAGCTAGTGCCCGACCCGTGAAGCAGCCTCTGCGCCGATTCGACGAGGAAAAGCGCAGAGCCATAGGCGAGGAGATCCACAAGCTAATGGCGGCAGGGTTCATCAAAGAGGTATTCCATCCCGAATGGCTTGCCAACCCCGTGCTTGTGAGAAAGAAATGAGGGAAATGGCGGATGTGTGTAGACTACACTGGTCTGAACAAAGTATGTCCGAAAGTTCCCTATCCTCTGCCTCGCATCGATCAAATCATGGATTCCACTGCTGGGTGCGAAACCCTGTCTTTCCTCGATGCCTACTTGGGGTATCACCAAATGAGGATGAAAGAGTCCGACCAGCTCGCGACTTCTTTCATCACACCCTTCGGCATGTACTGCTATGTTACCATGCCGTTCGGCTTGAGGAATGCGGGTGCAACGTACCAACGGTGCATGAACCACGTGTTCGGCGAACACATTGGCCGGACGGTCGAGGCCTACGTCGATGACATCGTAGTCAAGACGAGGAAAGCCTCCGACCTACTTTCCGACCTTGAAGTGACATTCCGATGTCTCAAGGCGAAAGGTGTGAAGCTCAATCCTGAAAAGTGTGTCTTCGGGGTTCCCCGAGGCATGCTCTTGGGGTTCATCGTCTCCGAGCGGGGCATCGAGGCCAACCCGGAGAAGATCGCAGCCATCACCAGCATGGGGCCCATCAAGGACTTGAAAGGCGTACAGAGAGTCATGGGATGCCTTGCGGCTCTGAGCCGCTTCATCTCGCGCCTCGGTGAAAGAGGCCTGCCTCTGTACCGCCTCTTAAGGAAGGCCGAGTGCTTCACTTAGACCCCTGAGGCCGAGGAAGCCCTCGGGAACCTGAAGGCGCTCCTTACAAACGCGCCCATCTTGGTGCCCCCCGCTGCCAGAGAAGCCCTCTTGATCTACGTCGCCGCGACCACTCAGGTGGTTAGCGCCGTGATTGTGGTTGAGAGACGAGAAGAGGGGCATGCATTGCCCGTCCAGAGGCCAGTCTACTTCATCAGCGAGGTACTGTCCGAGACCAAGATCCGCTACCCCCAAATTCAGAAGCTGCTATACGCGGTGATCCTGACGCGGCGGAAGTTGCGACACTACTTCGAGTCTCATCCGGTAACTGCGGTGTCATCCTTCCCCCTGGGGGAGATCATCCAGTGCCGAGAGGCCTCGGGTAGAATTGCAAAGTGGGCGGTGGAAATCATGGGCGAAACGATCTCGTTCGCCCCTCGGAAGGCCATCAAGTCCCAGGTGTTGGCGGACTTCGTGGCTGAATGGGTCGACACCTAGCTCCCAACAGCTCCGATCCAACCGGAACTCTGGACCATGTTCTTCGACGGGTCGCTGATGAAGATAGGAGCAGGCGCAGGCCTGCTCTTCATCTCGCCCCTCGGGAAGCACCTACGCTACGTGCTACGCCTCCATTTCCCGGCGTCCAACAATGTGGCTGAGTATGAGGCTCTAGTCAACGGTTTGCGCATCGCCATCGAGCTAGGGGTCCAACGCCTCGACGCTCGCGGTGACTCGCAGCTCGTCATCGACCAAGTCATGAAGAACTCCCACTGCTGCGACCCGAAGATGGAAGCCTACTGCGATGAGGTTCGGCGCTTGGAAGACAAGTTCTACGGGCTCGAGCTCAACCACATCGCCCGACGCTACAACGAGACTGCGGACGAGCTGGCTAAAATAGCCTCGGGGCGAACAACGGTTCCCCCGGACGTCTTCTCCCGAGACCTGCATCAACCCTCCGTCAAGACCGACGACACGCACGAGCCCGAGAAGGCCTCGGCACAGCCTGAGACACCCTCGGCTCAGTCCGAGGTACCCTCGGCACAGTCCGAGGTACCCTCGGCACAGTCCGAGGTACCCTCGGCTCGGCCCGAGGCACCCTCGGCTCAACCCGAGGCACCCTCAGCTCAGCCCGAGGTACCCTCGGCCCCCGAGGGTGAGGCACTGCGCATTGAGGAGGAGCGAGGCGGGGTCACGCCTAATCGAAACTGGCAGACCCCGTACCTGCAATATCTCCACCGAGGAGAGCTACCCCTCGACCGAGCCGAAGCTCAGCGGTTGGCGCGGCGCGCCAAGTTGTTTGTCTTGCTGGGGGACGGGAAGGAACTCTACCACCGCAGCCCCTCAGGCATCCTCCAGCGATGCATTTCCATTGCCGAAGGCCAGGAGCTCCTACAAGAGATACACTCGGGGGCTTGCGGCCATCACGCAGCACCTCGAGCCCTTGTTGGAAACGCCTTCCGACAAGGTTTTTACTGGCCGACGGCGGTGGCCGACGCCACTAGAATTGTCCGCACCTGCAAAGGGTGTCAGTTCTACGCAAGGCAGACCCACCTGCCCGCTCAGGCCCTGCAGACGATACCCATCACCTGGCCTTTTGCTGTGTGGGGTCTGGACCTCGTCGGCCCCTTGCAGAAGGCACCCGGGGGCTATACGCACCTGTTGGTCGCCATCGACAAATTCTCCAAGTGGATCGAGGTCCGACCCCTAAACAACATCAGGTCCGAACAGGCGGTGGCGTTCTTCACCAACATCATCCATCGCTTCGGGGTCCCGAACTCCATCATCACCGACAACGGCACCCAGTTCATCGGCAGAAAGTTCCTGGACTTCTGTGAGGATCACCACATCCGGGTGGACTGGGCCGCCGTGGCTCACGCCATGACGAATGGGCAAGTAGAGCGTGCCAACGACATGATTCTACAAGGACTCAAGCCTCGGATCTACAACGACCTCAACAAGTTCGGCAAGCGATGGATGAAGGAACTCCCCTCGGTGGTCTGGAGTCTGAGGACAACGCCGAGCCGAGCCACGGGCTTCACGCCGTTCTTTCTAGTCTATGGGGCCGAGGCCATCTTGCCCACAGATTTAGAATACGGTTCCCCGAGGACGAGGGCCTACGCCGACCAAAGCAACCAAGTTAATCGAGAAGACTCACTAGACCAGCTGGAGGAGTCTCGGGACATGGCCTTACTGAAAGGGAAATGTGCCCTTGGGCCATTTCTAAGTATTTTGGTGATTTAGTGTCCAACACAAGTGCCTAAGTGTAAAATGGTGGACAAAGTACAAATCAGGGATAAAGGTATGTTTCTCAGACTTAGTACATTGTTTTAGTGACTAATGTATTGTGTCTAAGTGCTGGAAACAGGAAAAGACCAACAGGAAATGTCTTGGCTCGAGCAGCCAAGACTCTGCTCAGTCTGGGTGCACCGGACTGTCCGGTGGCTCACCGGACAGTGTCCTGTGCGTCAGGCTGGCTCGAGCGAACTGGCCGCTCTTGGGAATTCACCGGCGACGTACGACTATAATTCACCGGACTGTCCGGTGTGCACCGGACTGTCCGGTGAACCAACGGTCGGCCGGGCCAACGGTCAGCCGCGTAATCTGCGTGGGACACGTGGCCGAGCCAACGGCTAGAAGAAGGCACCGGACTGTCCGGTGTGCACCGGACATGTCCGGTGCGCCAACGGCTCTCAGGCTGCCAACGGTCGACTGCGCCATCTTTGGAAGGAAATCGGGCACCGGACAGTGTCCGGTGTGCACCGGACTGTCCGGTGCGCCAGTCGACAGAAGGCAAGAACAGCCTTCCTAGAATCCTCTCAACGGCTCCTAGCTGCCTTGGGGCTATAAAAGGGACCCCTAGGCACATGGAGGAGTACACCAAGCATTCCTACAACATTCCTAAGCACCAAGACATCGATTCCGCGCCTTTGATTCTTTGCGATAGCAATTAGAGCTCTAGTTGAGTGGTGAACTCATTGAGTTGTGTTGTGAGCTCTCATTGCAACTTGTGTGCATGGTGTTGCTGTGATTTCTTGTCTTGAGTGCGTTGCTAATCCCTCCCTTGCTCTGTGCTTCTTTGTGAATTTCAAGTGTAAGGGCGAGAGGCTCCAAGTTGTGGAGATTCCTCGCAAACGGGATTGAGTAAAGCAAGCAAAACACCATGGTATTCAAGTGGGTCTTTGGACCGCTTGAGAGGGGTTGATTGCAACCCTCGTCCGTTGGGACGCCACAACATGGAGTAGGCAAGCGTTGGTCTTGGCCGAACCACGGGATAACCACCGTGCCATCTCTGTGATTGATTTCTTGTGGTTATTGTGTTTTGTTGAGATTCCTCTCTAGCCACTTGGCATTTACTTTGCTAACGATTAACCAAAATTTTGTGGCTTAAGTTTTTCAAGTTTTACAGGATGACCTATTCACCCCCCTCTAGGTGCTCTCAATTGGTATCGGAGCCGTTCTCTTCACAAAGGGACTAACCGCCCGAAGAGATGGATCCTAAGGGGAAGGGTATCGTGATCAACGATAAAGAGAAGGAATCTTTCGTCAACGAGCCGAAGGATGACAAGCCTACCGACTCGGGCTCGGGCCATAGATGGAAAGATGGGAAGAAGAAGAAGACAAGGCGCATCAAGGAAATTGTCTACTACGACGACAGCGATGAGTCTACTTCTCCCCAAAAGGACGACGACCACAACGACTACGAGAGAAGGAAACCGGTTAATTCGAACTTTTCTTTTGACTACTCTCGTATTCCTCAAAGTACAAATGCTCATTTATTATCTATTCCACTTGGTAAACCTCCTCATTTTGATGGAGAGGACTACGGATTTTGGAGTCACAAAATGCGTAGTCACTTGTTCTCTCTCCATCCTAGTATATGGGAGATTGTAGAGAGTGGAATGCACTTTGATAGTACGGATAGTCCCATGTTCATTAATGAGCAAATTCATAAGAATGCACAAGCTACTACTGTTCTTCTAGCTTCATTGTGCAGGGATGAATACCACAAAGTGAACGGCTTGGATAACGCCAAGCAAATATGGGACACCCTCAAGATTTCTCATGAGGGGAACAATGTCACCTTGCTCACCAAGATGGAGTTGGTGGAGGGAGAGCTTGGACGATTCGTGATGATAAGGGGCGAGGAGCCAACCCAAACATACAACTGGCTCAAGACCCTTATCAACAAAATAAGGAGCTACGGAAGCACGCGATGGACGGACCACGACGTCGTCCGACTGATGCTAAGGTCCTTTACCGTTCTTGATCCTCATTTGGTGAATAATATTCGTGAGAATCCCAGGTACACCAAAATGTCGCCCGAAGAAGTCCTTGGAAAATTCGTAAGCGGGCGAATGATGATCAAGGAGGCGAGGTACGTGGACGACGCGTTGAACGGTCCAATCCATGAGCCTCAACCCATTGCTCTCAAGGCAACAAGGAGCAAGGAGGCGTTACCTAGCAAGGTAGCGCAAGTTGAGGCAGCAGGGCTAAACGATGAAGAAATGGCCCTCATCATCAAGCGCTTCAAGACGGCGCTTAAGGGTCGCAAGGGACAGCCAAGCAAGACCAAAGCCAAGGGGAAGCGCTCATGCTTCAAATGCGGTAAGATTGGTCATTTTATTGCTAACTGTCCCGATAATGAAAGTGACCAGGAACACGGGAGCAAGAGGGAAAAGAAGAAAAATTACAAGAAGGCCAAGGGCGAGGCACATCTAGGAAAGGAGTGGGATTCGGATTGCTCCTCCTCTGACTCCGACAATGAAGGACTCGCCGCCACCGCCTTCAACAAGTCATCCCTCTTCCCCAACGAGCGTCACACATGCCTTATGGCAAGGGAGAAGAAGGTATGTACTCGAGACTCTACTTATGCTTCTTCAAGTGAGGACGAATCTAGTGATGAGGATGAAATAGATTATTCATGTTTATTTAAGGGCCTAGATAGAACCAAGGTAGATAAAATTAATGAATTGATTGATGCCTTGAATGATAAGAATAGGCTTTTTGAAAAACAAGAAGATTTGTTGTATGAAGAACATGACAAATTTGTAGAAGCACAAAAATCTCATGCTTTAGAAGTTAAAAGAAATGAAATGCTTTCTTGTGAATTATCTTCTTGCCATGAGACAATTTCTAGCTTAAGGAGCATTAATGATGATTTGAATGCTAAGTTAGAAATAGCTAGTAAATCAACAACTTGTGTAGAAAATGTTGTTATCTGCAATAGATGTAAAGATTTTGATATTGATGCTTGTAGTGAACACATAGCTTCTATTGCAAAGTTAAATGATGAAATGGCTAGTCTTAATGCCCAACTTAAGGCTAGCAAAAGTGATTTTGATAAACTAAAATTTGCTAGGGATGCCTACACGATTGGTAGACACCCCTCAATTAAGGATGGGCTTGGCTTCAAGAGGGAAGCCAAGAACTTAACAAGCCATAAGGCTCCCATCTCCGCCAAGGAGAAAGGGAAGGCCCCTATGGCAAGTAGTACTAAAAAGAACCATGCTTTTATGTACAATGATAGAAGACAATCTCATAGGAGTTGTAATGCTTTTGATTCACATACCTATGATTCTTATGCTATGTTTGCTCCCAGTTCTTCCTATATGCATAGTAGAGATATGCCTAGGAAAAATATTCATCATGTGCCTAGAAAGAATATTGTTCATGTTCCTAGGAAAGTTATGAATGGACCCTCTACAATTTATCATGCTTTAAATGCTTCCTTTGCTATTTGTAGAAAGGATAGGAAGATAGTTGCTAGGAAATTAGGGGCAAAATGTAAGGGTGATAAAACCTGCATTTGGGTCCCTAAGGAAATTGTGACTAACCTTGTAGGACCCAACAAGAGTTGGGTACCTAAGACCCAAGCCTAAATTTGCCTTGCAGGTTTATGCATCCGGGGGCTCAAGCTGGATTATCGACAGCGGATGCACAAACCATATGACGGGGGAGAAGAAGATGTTCACCTACTACATCAAGAATAAGGATTCCCAAGATTCAATCATATTCGGTGATGGGAACCAAGGCAAGGTGAAAGGTTTAGGCAAGATTGCAATATCAAATGAGCACTCTATCTCTAATGTGTTTTTAGTTGAGTCTCTTGGATATAATTTACTATCTGTCAGTCAATTATGTAATATGGGATATAATTGTCTATTTACAAATGTAGATGTGTCTGTCTTTAGAAGATATGATGGTTCACTAGCTTTTAAGGGTGTACTAGACGACAAACTTTATTTAGTTGATTTTGCAAAAGAGGAGGCCGGTCTAGATGCATGCTTAATTGCTAAGACTAGCATGGGATGGCTGTGGCATCGCCGCTTAGCACATGTGGGGATGAAGAACCTTCACAAGCTTCTAAAGGGAGAACACGTGATAGGTTTGACTAACGTGCAATTAGAAAAAGATAGACCTTGTGTAGCTTGTCAAGCAGGTAAACAAGTGGGAGGAGCACATCACAGCAAGAATGTGATGACCACTTCAAGACCTCTGGAGCTGCTGCATATGGACCTCTTCGGACCCGTCGCCTATCTGAGCATAGGAGGAAGTAAGTATGGTCTAGTTATTGTTGATGACTTTTCCCGCTTCACTTGGGTGTTCTTTTTGCAGGATAAGTCTGAAACCCAAGGGACCCTCAAGCGCTTCCTAAGGAGAGCTCAAAATGAGTTTGAGCTCAAGGTGAAGAAGATAAGAAGCGACAACGGGTCCGAATTCAAGAATCTTCAAGTGGAGGAGTTCCTTGAGGAGGAGGGGATCAAGCACGAGTTGTCCGCTCCCTACACACCTCAGCAAAATGGTGTGGTAGAGAGGAAGAACAGGACGCTCATTGATATGGCGAGGACTATGCTTGGAGAGTTCAAGACCCCCGAGCGTTTTTGGTCGGAAGCCGTGAACACGGCTTGCCACGCCATCAACAGGGTCTATCTTCACCGCCTCCTCAAGAAGACTTCATACGAGCTGCTAACTTGTAACAAACCCAATGTATCGTACTTTCGTGTATTTGGGAGTAAATGCTACATTCTAGTGAAGTAGGGTAGGAATTCCAAATTTGCTCCCAAAGCTGTAGAAGGGTTTTTATTAGGTTATGATTCAAATACAAAGGCGTATAGGGTCTTCAACAAATCATCGGGTTTGGTTGAAGTCTCTAGCGACGTTGTATTTGATGAGACTAATGGCTCTCCAAGAGAGCAAGTTGTTGATCTTGATGATGTAGATGAAGAAGACGTTCCAACGGCCGCGATACGCACCATGGCGATTGGAGATATACGGCCTCAGGAACAATTGGAGCAAGATCAACCGTCTTCCTCAACTATGGTGCATCCCCCAACCCAAGATGACGAACAAGTACCTCAAGTGGAGGCGCATGATCAAGGGGGAGCACAGGATGTTCAAGTTGAGGAGGAAGAAGCACCTCAGGCACCTCCAACCCAAGTTCGAGCGACGATCCAAAGGGATCATCCCGTCGACCAAATATTGGGTGATATTAGCAAGGGAGTAACTACTCGCTCGAGATTAGTTAATTTTTGTGAGCATTACTCTTTTGTCTCTTCTATTGAGCCTTTCAGGGTAGAAGAGGCCTTGCTAGATCCGGACTGGGTGTTGGCCATGCAGGTGGAACTCAACAACTTCAAGCGCAATGAAGTTTGGACGCTGGTGCCTCATCCCAAGCAAAATGTTGTGGGAACGAAGTGGGTGTTCCGCAACAAACAGGACGAGCACGGGGTGGTGACAAGGAACAAGGCTCGATTTGTGGCAAAAGGTTATGCCCAAGTCGTAGGTTTGGACTTTGAGGAGACATTCGCTCCTGTGGCTAGGCTAGAATCAATTCGTATTTTGCTAGCATATGCCGCTCACCATTCTTTCAGGTTGTACCAAATGGATGTGAAGAGCACTTTCCTCAACGGGCCAATCAAGGAGGAAGTGTACGTGGAGCAACCCCCTGCCTTCGAGGATGAACGGTACCCCGACCACGTGTGTAAGCTCTCTAAGGCGCTCTATGGACTTAAGCAAGCCCCAAGAGCATGGTATGAATGCCTTAGAGACTTTTTAATTGCTAATGCTTTCAAGGTTGGGAAAGCCGATCCAACTCTTTTCACTAAGACTTGCGATGGTGATCTTTTTGTGTGCCAAATTTATGTCGATGACATAATATTTGGTTCTACTAACCAAAAGTCTTGTGAAGAGTTTAGCAGGGTGATGACGCAGAAATTCGAGATGTCGATGATGGG
The DNA here is from genome assembly GCF_902167145.1 of Zea mays. Lineage (NCBI taxonomy): Eukaryota > Viridiplantae > Streptophyta > Magnoliopsida > Poales > Poaceae > Zea > Zea mays. The sequence continues at coordinate 11,172,029 of NC_050098.1, read as the reverse complement.
CGAGTTGAACTACTTCCTTGGGTTCCAAGTGAAGCAACTCAAGGACGGCACCTTCATCTCCCAACAGAAGGCAAGAACAGCCTTCCTAGAATGCTCTCAACGGCTCCTAGCTGCCTTGGGGCTATAAAAGGGACCCCTAGGCGCATGGAGGAGTACACCAAGCATTCCTACAATATTCCTAAGCACCAAGACATTGATTTCGCGCCTTTGATTCTTTGCGATAGCAATTAGAGCTCTAGTTGAGTGGTGAACTCATTGAGTTGTGTTGTGAGCTCTCATTGCAACTTGTGTGCGTGGTGTTGCTGTGATTTCTTGTCTTGAGTGCGTTGCTAATCCCTCCCTTGCTCTGTGCTTCTTTGTGAATTTCAAGTGTAAGGGCGAGAGGCTCCAAGTTGTGGAGATTCCTCGCAAACGGGATTGAGTAAAGCAAGCAAAACACCGTGGTATTCAAGTGGGTCTTTGGACCGCTTGAGAGGGGTTGATTGCAACCCTCGTCCGTTGGGACGCCACAACGTGGAGTAGGCAAGCGTTGGTCTTGGCCGAACCACGGGATAACCACCGTGCCATCTCTGTGATTGATTTCTTGTGGTTATTGTGTTTTGTTGAGATTCCTCTCTAGCCACTTGGCATTTACTGTGCTAACGATTAACCAAGTTTTTGTGGCTTAAGTTTTTCAAGTTTTACAGGATCACCTATTCACCCCCCCTCTAGGTGCTCTCACTTACTACACTCGGCGCGGTACCAGCAGTCCCTGCGACGCTACCACGCCCGAGGGGTTCGGTCCCGAGACCTCCAGGAGGGCGACCTAGTGCTTCGGCTATGACAAGACGCCCGAGGGCGGCACAAGCTCACGCCTCCCTCGGAAGGGCCGTTCGTCATCGCCAAAGTTTTGAAGCCCGGAACGTACAAGCTGGCCAACAGTCAAGGCGAGGTCTACAGCAACGCTTGGAACATCCAACAGCTACGTCGTTTCTAGCCTTAAGATGCTTTCAAGTTGTTCGTATACCTCGTTCCCACGCAAAGTTTGGTCATCAAGGAAGGGTCAGCCTTGCCTCAGCAAAGCCCGACCCTCCCTCGGGGGCTAAAAGGGGGGAACCCCCTCTGCGTCAAAATTTTCAATCAAAAAGGCTTCCACGTTCCCTCGGCTATGTCGGTAGCAGAACCCCAAGAAGCGAACGCAGGTGCATGTAAGTGGCAAGGCTGACTGAGCCGAGGGACTCCTACGCCTCTGGGTTACGGATACCTCACTCATCACCTACCACGAAAAATGACTCCTACTTGGGCAAGCCACCCTGCTACTGACGAACGGGGCCGGACATGCAAAATAAAAGGAAAAGGGGCACGACTTTATGCTACGATAATAAAGTGTTTGGGCCTCAGCGGCCGCAAAAGACACACGTGCATTCAAAGGAAACTGCTCCGGCAGAGTTAGGCGTCGCCCGGGGAAGGAGCCGCGCCTTCGGCTTCGTCCCCGCCTTCGGCAGAGTCCACCCCGGCTTCGAATGACGGGGCAGGCGGGAGGATCTCTGCCTCGAAGGTGGTCGCCAGCACTGCGCCCGGGCCCGCGGCGGCCGCGTCAAGCCTTTGGACTTCAGCCAGGGCGGCTTCATCTTCGTCAGGGAGGCAATACCCCTCGCTGACCCGCTCCAGATCCACGACGTAGTGGGAAGCGAGCACGGCAAAGGCCCGCCTGACGCCGTGGTGTAGCGCCTCGCGGAGTCTACCGCGCACGTGGTCACCCAAGGCCTGCAGGCGACTTTGAGGGGAGCTTCCTGAGGGGACGTCGCCGAAGCCAAAGACCCGACAGAAGTCCGAGATGGCCTCGGACATGGCCGCGTGGTCGGCCTCCCTCTGCTCGGCCGCCTGGGCAAGCGCCCTGGTGGACTCATCAAGGGCAGACTCGAGCTCTGCGAACAGCCATAGCGCAAGGCCTCAAACACAAGTGGAGGAAACAAGCTGAAACGAAAACTGAAGACAGCCAGGACATACCTCCGGCTTGGGCACGCTGCTCCGAGGCTGCGGCCTGGGCTACGGCTAGGTCTGCTGCAAGGGCTCCGGCCCGGCTTTCGGCCTCGGCAGCTCGGCCCCGAGATTGATCTCGCTCATCGACGACCTGGTTGAACTCTGACTGCCGTCGCTGCACCTCTGCGCGTGCCGCTGCCGCCTCTGCTCTCAGATCAGCATAGAGCAACCGAAGGTCCGCCACCTCGGCGCCCTGCTGGGAGGCGCGCAGTAGCCCCGGCGAGCGAGGTCCTCAGGGATCACAGCGAGCCCTAGATATCGACCTAGTGGCGGATGAACGACGACTTGGCGGCGCTCAGATCCATCAGATCCTGAGGGAAGGAAACGGGGCGTCACAAAGGACGCCTTGGTCACAAAAAAGGTATGCCTGAAATCATTACCTGGAGGATCTTGGGGACATCCCTGCAAAAGACCTCCAAGGATGACCGGAGCGACCCCACTGTTGCTTTGGCACACTCGCGGAGCTCGTCCCAAGACTGCTCCTCCCGCTCATCGTCAAGAACGAAGAAGGGATCCGAAGCCTCACGGGTCCGGAACCGGAGCAACTGGCGCCGCCTCTCGGAGCTCCGCCGCGCAGGGACAAGGCTGCCGCTCGGCGGGACGGATCGCGTTTCCACGCCCCCCTCCTCCGAGGCACCGAGTGCCGACGCCTCGGCCATCTCAGCGTCGGCGGCGACAGGTCGCTCCCCGACCGGGACGGCAGCGGCCTCAGCAGCAGCTGGCGCCAGCGCCGGTGGCATGTCCGGTGGGCCCGAGGCCACGTCCGCGCCAGCCGCCTCCCCCAGCGCGACGGCCACCTCGATAGAAGAGCCGGCCTCGGGAACTCGCTCCACGGCGACTGGTGCCGCCTGAGCCCCCCGCTGTGGAGCGCCTTGCGAGAAGGTCAGCTGAACGGCGAGGCCCGGCGCGGCACCGGCTGCGGAAGCCGACGCCGTCTTGAGGACTTTCTGGGGAGCCAGATCGGTCAGGCCATGGCTTCGCTTGCTGAGGAGGAAAGGAAAGTCGCGGTTGGGACATACAAATGAGGAGCTAGGACGAAGACATTCTAAGATACTTACCCGCTCCGGGCCATGATCAACCATCCCTGAGGAGAGGTCTCTCGGATCTCGACCCTCGAAGGTACCGCCGAGGTCCGCCTCGCCGCCAGCTTCGGTACCATCCTCGCCTTAGGCACCTCGGGCGCCCGGGAGACGGACTGCCCAGGCGCTGCTACGGCGACCTGAGGGTCGCTCTCCTGCGCTGCCGGCATGGGCGACGGCTCTCGGGGAACAGGCGCCTCGGCCTGACTCCCCGGGGTCACCTCAACTTTCCCAGCCGAGGGGTCGAGTACCCCCTCGGTCTGCCCCCGCTCTTCGAGCCGGGACCTCGGCGTCCCGACCCCAGGAACTGACGGCGCCAGCCCGCTCGGGGGCTGGCTTGACGACTCCTGGCCTAGCCTCAAACCCGGGCTGAGGCCAAGGCGGGCAGCCATGTCGTCATCCTCGTCATCGTCTTCATCATCGTCGTCGTCGTCAGGCGTTTCCGGCGACGGCTCCCTCGGGAGTCCATCCCTCTCCTGCCGACGACGGAGCTTTTCCAAGGCGTCTCGGGCCCGCGTCCGCTCGCAGGCCCGAGCCTTCTTCGCGTCCTTCTTCTTCTTCTCCTCCGCGGCAACCCGCCACGCTGCTCGGTCCACCGCGTCCTCCGGGACCCGTGGCCGGGAAGGCTTGTGACACCCTACCTCCTGGAGACAGATGAAAAGTCTCGACCGTAAGGACCAAGGGCAATCCGACGCAAGGAGAAAGAAGGAGCAGACACTCACCAGGGTCACACACCCGCGGTCGGGGCGCATCAAGGACTGGGAGAAGGCGCTGGCGTCCGGTTTTCCCAACGCGACGGCCACCCGCTCGTGGAGAACGTCGATGGGAAGGGGATCCGAGGACATCCGCGAGCCCTCCAAGTCAGCTTCTGGCGTCATCTCCCAAAGCGGCAACCGCCGCTCCGCCAAGGGAAGCACCCTCCGGCGATGGATGGCGGCAATCACTCTCGCGGCGGTGAGCCCTCCTTTCCGCAACGCCTCCAGGGCCTTGAGAAGGGGCTCGAGATTCTTCTGTCTGTCGTGCGGGGTCCCGTAGCGCCAAGCATCGGCGGCGACGGTGACCACACGCTGAGAAAACGGCGCGAGCATCTCGTCGTCATTCCGGAGGTAGAACCACCGGCGCTGCCACCCTTTATTCGAGGACGCAAGGACGGTGGGAATATACTGCGACGCCCGCGACTACCTCAGCTGGAGGATGCAGCCGCCGGCTGTGGCGGAACTGCCCGAATTATTCCAACTTAAGTGCCTAAGCCCCGACTTAGAGGCTGGACCACACTTAAATGGGAATAACCCGTCAATCCCTCGGATCTAGTCCGACACGGCCACTAACAGGATCAAGTACCACAATCTCACTCGATGGTGAGTCACAGAGCAAATACAATAAAGCATAAAACCATGCATGAAAGAGTATTAAATTATTACATCATCATAGGAGTTTTGCAAAAGTAGTCAACATTGTTCGAAGTGCAGCGGAATAAAACTAACGGTAATTAAACAGAGAGATGGGGAAGCCTGTCCCATCACTCCTCATGCTCCTCCTCAGCCGAGGTAGGGTCCCACTCGACAGTCCATCCCGGTGGCAAGATGGACGACCAAGTCACTCCAGCAACCATGTCCTCCAGAGAACCTGTAAAATTGTGCCACAAGCAAGGCTGAGTATACTAATACTCAGCTAGACTTACCCGGTGTGAGGAGTCTACTCCTCTACCTCTAGACATGCAGCTGTTTGGCTGTGGGGTTTGGTTGCCAAAAGCACTAGCTGAGTTTCTAATCAAGTTTTTAACTTTGTCAAATTAAGTGTGACTCTCTTAAGGCTAAATATGTACTATCTACTCATACATAGTAGCAAACATTTTTAGCAATCAACATCTTGTATCATCTCAGCACAATTCCACTTATTACTCAATGTAGTAGCATGGATCAAGCAGTCTCATTAGCTGCGAGAAGCAGACGATTCGAATCGAGTTTTTAATCCTTGCAAGGTAAACCTAAACACACGACATGTAGGGGCATTCTGTCCCCACACACACCAACCGTCCCCATCGATTCCCCGTCAGCAGATCAGGGCTCACCGCCTTGGCGTACAATGCCTCACTGACCCCGACTGCCGTCGTGCAGTGACCGCACTTGTACCCACCATAACCGGAATGGGAGACCACATCTCAGGTCGCGTGAGGGGCAAAGTCTACTGCCAGGTTCAATCAGGTACTAGGCTTACCGATTTACCATATTTCTTGGCATGTGTTTAGTACGTTCAAACGCTTGACTCACGGTACCACACCTTAATCCTTATTCAAATTTTTATCCCGTGAACAACCAATCCCCATGGATTGTTGCCCACAACCCAACATCAGTATGATATGAAAGTGGGTACAATCAATGTCCTGACCTCGCGCGAGTGCTAGAAAAATCACTCGACTTCTACCGAGATCCTAAGTAATAAAGCAGCTACTCGACCTAGCATACTAGTATTAATCTCAACAGGAGTCCTGAGATCATGCAACTAGGGTTTCAAACAACTCCTACACTTAAGTGCACATTCAATCCTACAATCAATAAGTGTAGTAAAATAGCATAAATAACAGGTTATGCATAAAACCGGGGCTTGCCTTCCAAAGCAGTGGCAGGCAGATCCTCTGATGCAGACTCTGGGGCTGGATCCAGGGCTACCTCCTGAGCAGCTCCTTGCTCCGGCACGAGGACGTACTCTCCATCAGCAAGGTTACAGTCTATCGAATGCAATGAACATGTATGTCATGATTATGCAGGATTTAATAACATTATGCTTAAAAGAAACTAAGTCAAGAAGTAACTTAGGGTTTGCTTGGTCATACGGGGCCTTTAGTGGTTTATGCTTATCACTCCTAGGTTTAGATTTCAGTTGAGGATAAACATAGTGGATTTGTATTGCCTTTATATATTTTAGTGGACACTTTACCAGGGTTTTAGGATGACACTAATTTCCATTATTCATTTTCCTTTCTTTAATTTCTATTTATGAGTTCTAGTGGGGGTTTGAACTACAACAGTAGGTTAATCTTCTCCAAAAATTCTGTAAAAATTACAGTGGGTTGCCATTGGTTACTATAGTCCCTTCTAGGAAGTTGAGGTTCAAAAATAAAAAGCCTATGCCTTAGACAAAAATAATAAAGGTTGGGTAAATGGGCCACTTTGTACTACAACTCTTAATTAGAGGTGGGGTCTGCCTTAAAGGTTATTTTTGTTGGCATGTAACAGTAATAATAGGCTTCTGTGCCAAAAACCACAGAAAGCTAAGGGGTGGTTATTTAGTTATGATTTTCTAAAGTTTAATGTCAAAAAGGCACTTTCTACTACATTGTTATTTGAAAAATGCCAAACAGCAGATTTCATATTTTTCCTAAGTTCTTAATAATAAAACATTAACTATCCCAAGGGTTGGGGTGTTTTCACCTTGGGGTTATTTTTGTAGGGTTTTTCTAAGTTTTTCTTGTTTTATTCAAATAAAAGGTATCCCACTTATTTTATACTAAACCAGGGTAGGATAGATTTTTCCAGTGAACTATATTGAATAAGTACCCTAACAAAAATAGGGGTGCCCTCTGGTTCATTATTTAAATCACATTTTCTATTTTTCTTAACCTTGAGCATATTGTAAAATAAGGGGCAAAAACTAACTTAATGGGGTGGACAGAGAGGTTTAACATTTTTAAACAGATCAGTAGGTAGATATAAACTTCTCCCAATTTTTCTAACCCTAGTCAAATAGTGCAACTAATTTTTGCCTTATTATTTAGCTTATGGCCAAAACAATGATTAAATTAGAACCCTAAAGTTTTCTGTAGTACACAAGGGTTTCTATATTTTTCTTAAGTAATTTACATTATTTAAAGTCTGGCAAAATTGGTTTGACCAAATTTGGATGAACTAAACAGAGGTTATGAATTTTTAAAGTTTCTGTTCAATTTAAAAACAGATTTAATAAAAGTTTCCTGGAAAAACAGTTTACACCGAGGTCCCTGGGTTTAAACTAAATCAATCTTCGCAGTTCTACCCTTGCGCCACTATTCCCCTGGGTCGCTGATAGTTCAAAAAGCCCCCTGACCTTCTCTTCCTCTCACCCGCAGTCCTTCCCCCAATGTAAACAGTACCCGCGGGAAAGAAAAGGGTGGCGCGGCTTACCGGCGGCGAGATAGGTCCGGCGAAGGGCAGGGTTGGCTCGGGGAGGTTCTGGCGGTCATAGCGAGGTGCGGCTCGACGGCGGGGGTGGCCGGAATCGCTCAGTCCACGCACGCAGGCGGGTGTTCTCGTCGGCGGCGAGTGTACCGGCCAAACCACGGCGATCTGGTTCAATCCAAGGGCACTGTGAGCTTCACGGGGTAACATAGAGACCGTGTGCACGAGGAATCAGAAAATGGTTGAGCGGATTACCCGGTTCACGTGCGCCGGCGGGGGCAGAACTCCGGCGAGCACTGTTTCGCTATTCCGGTGACGCGGGTCCTCGGTTCAAGCTTGAGTAAGCTTCACGGCCTCACCAGGAAGCTATCTGAAGGCTTGGATCGAACGGAGGAGGACGGGAAAGGGGCTGGCCACGGTGGTTGCTCTCGGGCGGCACTGGCGGGTCGCGGGGAGGTCGCCGGAGCTAAGGGTTGGCTCGGGAAAGTCAGGCGAGGTACGGAGGAGGCAACGGGGAAGGCAGCCGAGCACTGGGACAGGCTTTATAGCCGTGGCGCGGGCGTGGTCACGGGCGGCCGCGGGCGCGCGGGGGTTCGCGCACGGGCGTGCTCTGAGCGCGCCCCCGGATGTCAGCCCGCGTCGAACACGTGGGAGCTCGCTTCTGCCATGGTTCAACGGCGGATTTGAGCACCATAGCGTGCGTATCTTGGCAAAGTCACTGTGTACGGTCGCTTCCCTGCTCCATATCCTACCTTTTTGCTGTGAGTTCCAAGTCAAGATATGGTCGGGGTAGGGAGATAGAGGGGTGAGAAGTTGGCTGTGTCAGCTAGGTCCAAGCCGAGACAAAAATGGTGTCAAGTCATGTCAAACGCCCTAGGGTAGGTGTCACCTCTTTCCAGGGCATTCTAGGGTTAATTTGGCGCCACTTTGTCAATTGGGTCGAAGTGTTTTGAATTTTGGATTAAGGTGAACATGTGGGATCTTTGTTCAAGGGTTAGTTTTTAGACTTAGGCAAATTCTGAATTTTCCCTTGTGCTCAACCTTGGGTGAACTTTTTGGGGCTTTTCTGAAAACTTTTTGGGGGTACTTCCTTACTATTATTTGTAGGTTATGAAGCATATTACAACTTTTATATTTGGCCCAAGCCATGATCATAAGGTTTACATGACCTTTTGATCCTAGCTTCAAATAGGGTTCCTATTGCCCAAGAGGGGTTTGCTTTAGGGTTTTGGGAAATTCCCCACTTAGATCTGCATGACAAGCTAGGGCATGATATCCAAGATGGTTTGCACTTGCTTAGGACCTTGAATTCCAAGTTTGATGTACTTTGCCCAAATCAATCCTCATGTGATAATAGGTTAAAAGGGGGTAGCCCTGGGTGGACATCCTGAGTAACACCTGGGGTGTTACAGCCCTCCCCCCTTAAAGGAATCTCGTCCCGAGATTTTAGGTAGAGTCCCTTGGAGGGGTGCTTGAAGGTGTGTGGGTGTGCTACCCTTTCTTTATACTCAAGTTTCTCTTGTTAACTGCTCTTCGAATGTCATTCTCTTTGCAACTTCAGAAGGAAGCCCTTTTTAAGTTAAATCCACAACTTAGACTACCCTTGTTATCTAAGTTTTTCTTATAATTGAGTTCAAAGGGCAGGTGGGGATGGGGTTTTTGGGGTTACGTACCGACTCCTTTGGGCAGAAAGGCGGGGAAGCGGGAGCGTAGAAAATCCTCAGTCTCCCATGTAGCTTTTTCTGCTGAATGGTGACTCCACTGAACCTTATACATTCTGAGTGATCTTGCCCGAGTTGATCTCTCCTTCTGATCCAATACCTTGACGGGGTACTCTTGGTAGGATAAGTCTGGTTCTATCTCAATGTCCGGGTCCGGTAGCACTTCAGTGGGTAGACGAACACATTTCCGCAGCTGAGATACATGGAACACATCGTGAACAGCTGACATGCTGGGTGGCAACTTCAGTTGATAGGCAACGGGTCCACAAGCTTCCTTGATCTCGTAGGGTCCAATGTAACGAGGAGCTAACTTGCCCTTGATCCCAAATCTCTGGACACCCTTGGTGGGTGACACCTTAAGATAAACATGATCTCCCACCTCAAACTGTAGAGGCTTCCGCCTCTTATCATGATAGCTCTTTTGTCTGGCCTGAGCAGCTTCTAGGTTCTTCTTGATGATCCTGACCTTTGCTTCCGCTTCAAGTACCAAATCTGGCCCAAAAATTTCCCTCTCTCCCGCTTGAGACCAATTTAGTGGGGTCCTACACCTTCTCCCATATAATGCCTCAAAGGGTGCCATCTTCAGACTGGACTGATAGCTGTTATTGTAAGAAAACTCTACCAAGGAAAGACACTTGTCCCAATCCTTTCCGTAGTGTAGTGCACATGCCCGCAACATGTCTTCCAAAATCTGATTCACCCTTTCTGTCTGGCCATCGGTTTGGGGATGATAGGCTGAGCTTCGTATGACCTGGGTCCCAAGTGATTCTTGCAATTGCTCCCAAAATCGTGCCACAAATGGTGCTCCTCTGTCCGAGACTATAGTCCTTGGTATCCCATGCAGACGAACTATCTGGTCAATGTAGATCTCTGCATACTTCTTTGTCCTGTGGGTGGTGTGCACTGGTAAGAAATGAGCAGTCTTAGTCAATCTGTCCACAATAATCCAAATAGAATCATGGTGCCTGGATGTATTGGGCAATCCCACTATAAAGTCCATGCAAATGTCCTCCCATTTCCAAGATGGTATGGGAAGGGGTTGCAAAGGGCCTGCTGCCTTCAAGTGACTAGCTTTTATCCTCTGGCAAGTGTCACACTCAGATACGTACTTGGCAATTTCCCTCTTCATTCTGGTCCACCAATATAAAGTTCTGAGATCATGGTACATCTTGTTGCTACCAGGGTGCATAGAAAATTTGGAAAGGTGAGCTTCATCCAGTATCTTCTTTCTGAGCTCAGGGTCCTTGGGCACAACTAATCGATCTCCAAACCATAGAATTCCCTTGCTGTCCTGACGGAAGCACTTGTATTTTTCTGCCTTTTGCTTGATCATGTCTTTGATAACCTGAACACCCTTATCCTCAACCTGTGCCCTGACTATTTGCTCTTGCAATGTGGGCTCCACCGAGATATAATTTAATTCACCGGAAGGAATAACTTCCAGGTTCAGCTTGCACAATTCATCACACAGGGTGGTAACCCTTGCATCCATGCTCATTGTTGGGGACTTGTTCTCAAATGCTATGAATCAAGAACAAGGCAACATAAAATGTTAAATATCAAAGTCCTTCGTCCTTTGAATCATTATTTCCCTTCGGATATAATGAATCTAGGATGAAGGTCATGAAGGACATACCTTCATGATCATGATAAAGAAATGGACAATATTCATGTAAAGTATAAGGAGTAACATAATTTATATAAACATAATTATCAACCTATTTTTATTTATATCATTTGTGTAAACAATAATAAATTGCAAGTGTACCTTCGGCTTGAAGGAATAAGAATACAGGTGTGACGCAAAAGTAGATGCCAAGTCAGCGTGAACAGTACGGGGATACTGTTCACCTATTTATAGGCATGGGTCACAGCCCATGCAAAATTACATTAATGCCCTTTACATTTATCAATAACTCTGATAATTCTTCGAGGTCTAATCTGGTTTTTCATCTTTAAGTCGGTTTCCTTTTCCGCCGTTCTCCCGAAGCTCTTCTATACACAGCTTCGGGTCTGCGCCAACCTTCGTGTTCCTTGTGCTTCTTCATACTGTGGCTCTGATCCAAGTCCGAAGATACCTGCTAATGTACCTTCAGAAACATTGTTAAATCGTGTTTTTGAGGACCTTCGGAAGCCGAAGGCCCCCAACACTCATACAATTGCACTGGGCCTTTCTGCTCAAGGCATCTGCCACAACATTTGCTTTGCCCGGATGGCAGTGCACTTCCAAATCATAGTCCTTGATTAACTCCAACCATCTCCTCTGCCTCATGTTCAGATCTGCCTGAGTGAAGATGTATTTGAGGCTCTTATGATCAGTGTAGATGTTACAGTGAGCTCCCATCAAGTAGTGTCTCCATATCTTGAGAGCATGAACCACAGCTGCCAACTCCAGGTCATGTGTAGGGTAGTTCTGCTCATGGGGTCTGAGTGCTCGGGAAGCATAAGCAATGACTCTGTTATCTTGCATCAAGACACATCCCAATCCTGTACCAGAAGCATCACAATAAACTTCAAATGGTTTAGTGTTGTCAGGTTGAGCCAGCACTGGGGCTGTTGTCAAATGCTGCCTCAAAGTATGAAAGGCATCTTCACACTTTTGGCTCCAATCATACTTGACTCCTTTCTTCAACAGTTCAGTCATTGGTTTGGCAATCCTGGAGAAATCCGGAATAAATCGTCGATAATACCCTGCCAAACCCAGAAAACTCCGAATTTGCTTCACTGTTGTCGGGGGTTTCCAATCCATCACCTCTTGTACCTTCTCAGGATCAACTGATATCCCATCCTGAGAAATTGTGTGACCCAAGAATTTGATCTCCTTCAGCCAAAAGTCGCATTTAGACAATTTAGCATAAAGACGATGATCGCGCAGCCGCTGGAGCACGGTGTGCAGGTGCTCAGTATGTTCGTCTTCATTCTTGGAATAGACCAGAATATCATCAATGAAAACGACCACAAATTTGTCCAATTCTGGCATGAACACTGAGTTCATTAGGTACATAAAATAAGCCGGGGCATTGGTCAGCCCAAAAGACATCACCAAAAACTCATACAGCCCATATCTGGTAGAGAAAGCCGTCTTGGGAATGTCGCTGGCACGGATCTTGATCCGATGGTAACCTGAGCGAAGGTCTATCTTGGAGAATACCTTGGCTCCCACTAACTGATCAAACAGAACATCAATACGAGGCAGCGGGTATTTGTTCTTGATGGTCACCGCATTGAGAGGGCGGTAGTCAACACACATCCTCAAACTCTCATCCTTTTTCTTCACAAATAAAGCTGGACATCCCCACGGTGAAGTACTTGGGCGAATAAACCCCTTGTCTAACAACTCTTGCAATTGCTTTTTCAGTTCTGCCAATTCCGCGGGAGGCATCCTATAGGGTCTCTTGGAGATAGGAGCAGTCCCGGGTTGCAACTCAATTGCGAACTCAATGTCTCGGTCAGGTGGCATCCCTGTCAATTCATCCGGAAACACATCCGGGTAGTCACAGACCACTGGGGTCTTTTCCACTGGGGACTCTATCATAACGAAGGCACAAGAACGGGTACAACCCTGGTTAGGCAGATATAAGGTAACCTCGCCATCCAAAGGAGAGTGGATTTCTATGGCTCTGGCTGCGACATCAATTACCGCGTGGTGCCGTGATAACCAATCAGTCCCTAGGATGATATCCACACTATCCAATCCCATTATCAATAGAGTGGTTTTGAAAATGAAACTACCCAGCTTAATTGGTATGTGCCTATTGATCTGATAGGTGGCAACCCTGCCTCCTGGTGTTGAGATTGTAATACCACCATTGGTGTGGTGAAAAGGCAATTGGCACTTGGCACTAAATTTGGTACTGATAAAGCTGTGTGATGCACCAGAATCAAAAAGAACAATAGCAGGATAATTCAAAACTGTAAAGATACCAGTCAAGACGGGTGCTCCCTCTGGAATATCAGCCATGGTGGTGAAGTTTAGCCTGCCCTGCCTCACTTGCACCTTCTGTCTCTTGCCTTGATTCTGATCAACATTCTGCTCCTGCCTCTGCTGGTTCCTGGGGCAATTTTTGGCATAATGCCCGGTGTTGCCACATGTGAAACACCTGTTGTCATTTGCCTGGTGGTATTGCTGCTGCTGTCGATTGTTCCTCTGAGCCGGAAACTGGGCGCGGTTGGGTGCCTGCTGCTGCTGCTGTGGTTGGATCACCCATCTCCCTTGCTGCTGCTGGGGTCCCCTGTTCTGAGTGTCAGACACAATCTTGAAGCGCTGTGGCTGAGCTGAGGGTCCTGCCACAGGGGTCTTCCTCTTCTTTTCTGCCTGTCGAGCTGTAATGCAGTCCTCCTGGGAGATAGCCATGTTGACCAACTCATTGTAACTGTTGGCCCTGACGGTGTTGAGACGATCACGGAGCTTAGTGCTGAGCCCCCTCCTGAACCTGTCTCTCTTCTTCTCATCCGTGTCTACGTGATATCCAGCATACTGGCACAAGTCATTAAAAGCCTGGGCATATTGCAACACTGTCATGTTGCCCTGAGTGAGTGCCAGAAACTCATTGAGCTTTCGGTCCATAATCCCGGCCGGTATGTGGTGTCCCCTGAAAGCTGCCTTGAACTCCCTCCATTCCACCTCTCGATCCTCTGGCTGCATAGCAAGAAAATGGTCCCACCAAGTCCTTGCGGGTCCGTGAAGCTGCTGGGTGGCGAACCTGACTTTAGTGACCTCTAAACAAGCCCCATGGAGTAGCGGGAATTTGGATTCCACCACTCGCAACCACACATCTGCATCAAGTGGATCCTCTGCCCTTGTGAACAATGGGGGCTGAGTACTGAGGAACTCCTGGTAGGTAGCTGTCGCGGGGTGACGCTGATGGTCTCCACCACCATAGTGCTGAGGTGGTGGCTGACGCTGAGCTAGCTGCCTCAAGATCTCATTCTGCTGAGCCATCAGCTCCTACAGAGTGGGAGGCGGTGGCGGCGGTGGAGGAACGCGCTCATTCTGGCCACGACGCTGCCTCCCGGCCATCTGAAAAACCACATATATACTTAACACCATACCTCCAAGTTCAAGATTTAATCGCGGCGAAAAGAGTCAAAAACAAAATGATAGACTCCAACTTCAACAAAAGGATTTAAAAAGGCATAAATTTTTCCTTCCAAATCTAAACTGATAACAGCATCCATCAAACATGCTTCCAAGAGAGTCTATCATGATTACATCAATTGTCCCAAAAAGACTCAACTCTATCTAGCCTAGTACCCCAAGGGTGCAAAAGCTAAGCTAGCTGCGAGGAGTCCTACCAGCCGACTTCTAACTTTGTCCTGAACACCTAGTGAGCGAACGAGGCAACACTCGACTCAGGGGAAGGTGGTCTCCCTGAGCCAGCGGTGTCCACACTAGAGGCAGGCTCATCTCCTCCCTCGATGTCGACGTCCTCGTTGGCCTCCATATCCTGGATCTCCTGGTGATGCATATCCAAGTGCTCGTTAGCCTCAGCAAGCTGCTGCTGAGTGTTAATGAGCTGATCCTCAAGAACCTCGATGGTGTTCTCCCTGGTGCCCACTAATTCCTCCAACTCTTGGATATCAGTGGATAGCTGCTCCACCTGCAAGTCCTTCTCCACCATTTCAGTGGACAAATCAACCACGAGCTCCTCCCTGTTGTCCAAAGTAATCTTTGTTGCCTCCAATAGTGCCATCAGATGGGACATCGCCTCACCGCGCATTACTTGCAGACGGTACAGAGCATTCATGCACCGTACGGTCAAGTGTGCAGTCTGTCCTGGGTAGATGGCCCAGATATCCTTGGCATGCTCCACCCTATCCTTCCACATTGGGTCGTCCTCCCTTTCGGCGGGGAACAATCCAATGGGGTGGGTAGCCAGCTCCAAGGGATGGAATCCGCAGAAAGTGGTCAACCCGTGCAGAGCGATCGCCTCGATCGTGTCCTCAGCTCGGTATCCAAAAGACTCGGAGTCCAAAGAGCGCCAGCCTGGCTGCAGGGGATGAGGCTCCAAGGTCATCCTCACCCTACAGCGGGGCACTCTGTGCTTCTCAAACTGCTGCACCGCGTACTGAGGGGGTGTCGTGTATCCGGCCCCCTGAAGTACCTCCCACAAAATGCGGGGAAAGCCCTCTCGTGCAAGCCCGTCAGTGTGGGACAATGCATTTCCGTCCTCTGAGGATCCGTGGGAAGTCATCTGTGTACGGTTAAGCGTAAGTAAAAGAAAAAGAATTATAAAAAGAACAAGGAAAATAAAACTTGGCCTTTCTCTAGTTAAATAAAAAGGTACTCAAGACCTAGTTGGTTATTATCTTGTTTTTAAATCTTTACTCAATTATCCATTTGTTTAATTTAGAAATGCATGCATGCTCGTCCTGAACGACCTCACCAATATAAGGGGATAGGGAAGAACTCCCATCCCTTAAGGTGGCCTATAGGGCCTAATTACGCAGCCACCTAGCTACCCTTCTATCACCCTAAGGCTTCACGTTCTAGGTCTATCCTGCTCGTCCTACTATCTATCCAACATTGTTTCTATCAACTTTTATTTTGGAAACTGATGGTATTTACATTTTATTGATTCCTCTGTGGTGGTACAAGCTCCGATACCAGCTGTGGCGGAACTGCCCGAATTATTCCAACTTAAGTGCCTAAGCCCCGACTTAGAGGCTGGACCACACTTAAATGGGAATAACCCGTCAATCCCTCGGATCTAGTCCGACACGGCCATTGACAGGATCAAGTACCACAATCTCACTCGATGGTGAGTCACAAAGCAAATACAATAAAGCATAAAACCATGCATGAAAGAGTATTAAATTATTACATCATCATAGGAGTTTTGCAAAAGTAGTCATCATTGTTCGAAGTGTAGCGGAATAAAACTAACGGTAATTAAACAGAGAGATGGGGAAGCCTGTCCCATCACTCCTCATGCTCCTCCTCAGCCGAGGTAGGGTCCCACTCGACAGTCCATCCCGGTGGCAAGATGGACAGCCAAGTCACTCCAGCAACCATGTCCTCCAGAGAACCTGTAAAATTGTGCCACAAGCAAGGCTGAGTATACTAATACTCAGCTAGACTTACCCGGTGTGAGGAGTCTACTCCTCTACCTCTAGACATGCAACTGTTTGGCTGTGGGGTTTGGTTGCCAAAAGCACTAGCTGAGTTTCTAATCAAGTTTTTAACTTTGTCAAATTAAGTGTGACTCTCTTAAGGCTAAATATGTACTATCTACTCATACATAGTAGCAAACATTTTTAGCAATCAACATCTTGTATCATCTCAGCACAATTCCACTTATTACTCAATGTAGCAGCATGGATCAAGCAGTCTCATTAGCTGCGAGAAGCAGACGATTCGAATCGAGTTTTTAATCCTTGCAAGGTAAACCTAAACACACGACATGTAGGGGCATTCTGTCCCCACACACACCAACCGTGCCCATCGATTCCCCGTCAGCAGATCAGGGCTCACCGCCTTGGCGTACAATGCCTCACTGACCCCGACTGCCGTCGTGCAGTGACCGCACTTGTACCCACCATAACCGGAATGGGAGACCACGTCTCAGGTCGCGTGAGGGGCAAAGTCTACTGCCAGGTTCAATCAGGTACTAGGCTTACCGATTTACCATATTTCTCGGCATGTGTTTAGTACGTTCAAACGCTTGACTCACGGTACCACACCTTAATCCTTATTCAAAGTTTTATCCCGTGAACAACCAATCCCCATGGATTGTTGCCCACAACCCAACATCAGTACGATATGAAAGTGGGTACAATCAATGTCCTGACCTCGCGCGAGTGCTAGAAAAATCACTCGACTTCTACCGAGATCCTAAGTAATAAAGCAGCTACTCGACCTAGCATACTAGTATTCATCTCAACAGGAGTCCTGAGATCATGCAACTAGGGTTTCAAACAACTCCTACACTTAAGTGCACATTCAATCCTACAATCAATAAGTGTAGTAAAATAGCATAAATAACAGGTTATGCATAAAACCGGGGCTTGCCTTCCAAAGCAGTGGTAGGCAGATCCTCTGATGCAGACTCTGGGGCTGGATCCGGGGCTACCTCCTGAGCAGCTCCTTGCTCCGGCATGAGGACGTACTCTCCGTCAGCAAGGTTACAGTCTATCGAATGCAATGAACATGTATGTCATGATTATGCAGGATTTAATAACATTATGCTTAAAAGAAACTAAGTCAAGAAGTAACTTAGGGTTTGCTTGGTCATATGGGGCCTTTAGTGGTTTATGCTTATCACTCCTAGGTTTAGATTTCAGTTGAGGATAAACATAGTGGATTTGTATTGCCTTTATATATTTTAGTGGACACTTTACCAGGGTTTTAGGATGACACTAATTTCCATTATTCATTTTCCTTTCTTTAATTTCTATTTATGAGTTCTAGTGGGGGTTTGAACTACAACAGTAGGTTAATCTTCTCCAAAAATTCTGTAAAAATTACAGTGGGTTGCCATTGGTTACTATAGTCCCTTCTAGGAAGTTGAGGTTCAAAAATAAAAAGGCTATGCCTTAGACAAAAATAATAAAGGTTGGGTAAATGGACCACTTTGTACTACAACTCTTAATTAGAGGTGGGGTCTGCCTTAAAGGTTATTTTTGTTGGCATCTAACAGTAATAATAGGCTTCTGTGCCAAAAACCACAGAAAGCTAAGGGGTGGTTATTTAGTTATGATTTTCTAAAGTTTAATGTCAAAAAGGCACTTTCTACTACATTGTTATTTGAAAAATGCCAAACAGCAGATTTCTAATTTTTCCTAAGTTCTTAGTAACAAAACATTAACTATTCCAAGGGTTAGGGTGTTTTCACCTTGGGGTTATTTTTGTAGGGTTTTTCTAAGTTTTCTTTGTTTTATTCAAATAAAAGGTATCCCACTTATTTTATACTAAACTAGGGTAGGATAGATTTTTCCAGTGAACTATATTGAATAAGTACCCTAACAAAAATAGGGGTGAACTCTGGTTCATTATTTAAATCACATTTTCTATTTTTCTTAACCTTGAGCATATTGTAAAATAAGGGGCAAAAACTAACTTAATGGGGTGGACAGAGAGGTTTAACATTTTAAACAGATCAGTAGGTAGATATAAACTTCTCCCAATTTTTCTAACCCTAGTCAAATAGTGCAACTAATTTTTGCCCTATTATTTAGCTTATGGCCAAAACAATGATTAAATTAGAACCCTAAAGTTTTCTGTAGTACACAGGGGTTTCTATATTTTTCTTAAGTAGTTTACATTATTTAAAGTCTGGCAAAATTGGTTTGACCAAATTTGGATGAACTAAACAGAGGTTATGAATTTTTAAAGTATCTGTTCAATTTAAAAACTGATTTAATAAGAGTTTCCTGGAAAAACAGTTTACACCGAGGTCCTTGGGTTTAAACTAAATCAATCTTCGTAGTTCTACCCTTGTGCCACTATTCCCCTGGGTCGCTGACAGTTCAAAAAGCCCCCTGACCTTCTCTTACTCTCACCCGCAGTCCTTCCCCCAATGTAAACAGTACCCGCGGGAAAGAAAAGGGTGGCGCGGCTTACCGGCGGAGAGATAGGTCCGGCGAAGGGCATGGTTGGCTCGGGGAGGTTCTGGCGGTCACAACGAGGTGCGGCTCGACGGCGGGGGTGGCCGGAATCGCTCAGTCCACGCGCGCAGGCGGGTGTTCTCGTCGGCGGCGAGTGTACCGGCCAAACCACGGCGATCTGGTTCAATCCAAGGGCACTGTGAGCTTCACGGGGTAACGTAGAGACCGTGTGCACGATGAATCGGAAAATGGTTGAGCGGATTACCCGGTTCACGTGCGCCGGCGGGGGAAGAACTCCGGCGAGCACTGTTTCGCTATTCCGGTGACGCGGGTCCTCGGTTCAAGCTTGAGTAAGCTTCACGGCCTCACCAGGAAGCTATCTGAAGGCTTGGATCGAACGGAGGAGGACGGGAAAGGGGCTGGCCACGGTGGTTGCTCTCGGGCGGCACTGGCGGGTCGCGGGGAGGTCGCCGGAGCTAAGGGCTGGCTTGGGAAAGTCAGGCGAGGTACGGAGGAGGCAACGGGGAAGGCAGCCGAGCACTGGGACGGGCTTTATAGCCGTGGCGCGGGCGTGGTCACGGGCGACCGCGAGCGCGCGGGGGTTCGCGCACGGGCATGCTCTGAGCGTGCCCCCGGATGTCAGCCCGCGTCGAACACGTGGGAGCTCGCTTCTACCATGGTTCAACGGCGGATTTGAGCACCATAGCGTGCGTATCTTGGCAAAGTCAATGTGTACGGTCGCTTCCCTGCTCCATATCCTACCTTTTTGCTGTGAGTTCCAAGTCAAGATATGGTCGGGGTAGGGAGATAGAGGGGTGAGAAGTTGGCTGTGTCAGCTAGGTCCAAGCCAAGACAAAAATGGTGTCAAGTCGTGTCAAACGCCCTAGGGTAGGTGTCACCTCTTTCCAGGGCATTCTAGGGTTAATTTGGCGCCACTTTGTCAATTGGGTCGAAGTGTTTTGAATTTTGGATTAAGGTGAACATGTGGGATCTTTGTTCAAGGGTTAGTTTTTAGACTTAGGCAAATTCTGAATTTTCCCTTGTGCTCAACCTTGGGTGAACTTTTTGGGGCTTTTCTGAAAACTTTTTGGGGGTACTTCCTTACTATTATTTGTAGGTTATGAAGCATATTACAACTTTTATATTTAGCCCAAGCCATGATCATAAGGTTTACATGACCTTTTGATCCTAGCTTCAAATAGGGTTCCTATTGCCCAAGAGGGGTTTGCTTTAGGGTTTTGGGAAATTCCCCACTTAGATGTGCATGACAAGCTAGGGGATGATATCCAAGATGGTTTGCACTTGCTTAGGACCTTGAATTCCAAGTTTGATGTACTTTGCCCAAATCAATCCTCATGTGATAATAGGTTAAAGGGGGGTAGCCCTGGGTGGACACCCTGAGTAACACCTGGGGTGTTACACCGGCCCGCACTGCCACGCGGACCCTTCTCTCCCCCGTCGGCGAAGCAAAAAGCTCCGCGGAGAAGAAATGAGTCCACAAGTCCCAGTGGGGGTCGATCCCCAAGTATCCTTCGCACACCGCTACGAAGATGGCGGCTTGCGAGATGGAGTTGGGGCTGAGGTTGTGCAACTCCACCCCATAGTTATGCAGGATCGCCCGCATGAAGCGGCTTGCCGGCACACCGAATCCCCGCACGTGGAAGGAGATGAAGCTCACGATGTACCCCGGCGGCGGGGACGGGGCGGCTCCGCTCGGGGGGGGGGGGAATCCACTCCGGCTGCCTCTCATCAGAGAGACGGCGAAGTAAACCCTCAGCAACGAGGTCCTCTAGGTCATCCGCCGTGACTGTGGAGAAAGGCCATGGGTCGTGCGGCGAGACAATGGTCACCCGGTCAGCCATCACCGAGCAGAAGGGGTGGCGGCGGACAGGACTGGGTGGGCGGTTTCCTTTTCTCTGGCTAAACCTCTCAGGTTGCGAAAACCTAAGAAGGAAGTAAGGAGCGGAGCAAGGAACCGTCACCAGACCCTCCCCCGAGTACATAAAGACCAAGGCGAGACCCATTCAACGCGTCGCCCGAACCCGCCGCGGGATTCAAAGACCTAAAGCGAAACGACCGTTCCTCAAACCGCTCGCGCACGCGCAACGACCACCTCGCGAACCACTCGCCCTGTCGCATTAACTCCACGGCGGGACAGACGGCGCCTCAGGCAGGAGAAGCGAGCGACGCTTCGCCTTCGCCATAATGACCGCGTCAAAAAAGGTACGCCACGTCATTCGATTTCGTATCTTTTTCCTTTTCCTCTTTCTCTCTCTTACAACAGGGACCGGGAAAGGGGGGTACCCCGAAAAGGATCCTTCTCCGTGAAGGAAACAGGCCCCGAGCCTCCCTACTGATCAGAGGTTCAAAGGCTGGCCCCTCGGAGGGGTTCAACAACCGCCTCAGAGCGCTTGGGTTCCACGCCCACTACTGGTCAGAGGTTCGAAGGCCGGCCCCTCGGAAGGGTTCAACGGCCGCCTCAGGCCACTCGGGCTCCACGCCCACTACAGATCAGGGGTTCGTAGGCTGGCCCTCGAAGGGTTCACAGCCGCCTCAGACACAGAGCGAGGGATGACCCAGGGTACGTTCGATACAAAACCGAGGCTCGGGCTACGCTCCCGAGGTACCCTTGGACATTTCCGAGACCGGCGGGAACGATCTTGTAACGGAATCCCATCAGAGGGAGGCATCGAGCCCTCGGACCCCATCAAAAGGGGACCGGGCCCGGCAGATCACCCGCAGGTACTTTTGGAGCGCGCCTCCGGGCCTCTAGCCGACCCCTAACAAATGGGGCACGGGCGTCCACTCGGATTACCCACCAGCAGCTCACCGGAGACACCATGTTCGGCGCCCTCCGAGGGCAACATGGCGCTTTCCCCCCTCCTTGCGGAAAGGCGACGCAGGGGCGTATGTAAAAAAGTCGAGTCTGTCCTTGACCGTCCTCTCGCCCTGTGCAGAGGCTCGGGGGCTGCTCTCGCAAAACCGGCCCCGGCCAAACTGTTGACAGCGTCAACATACCATCCCGAGAACTTGGGACCCGACCGTGCACCCGGGCTACGGCCAGCTCGCATGAGGGAACGACCAGACCAGCCGAAGCATTGCGTGAGACATTAAGACCTCGGAGGAGTCAAACCACTCCTCCGAGGCCTCGGGGGCTTGTAACACCCTGAATTTGGGGGTATAAAATTTCTTTGCTCATATTCACAAATTCAGGTGTTACTTCCCTTTTCTCATCCTTCCCCAATCTTTTCTTTCTCATTTCTATAGGAGAAAAGTGCTTATTTTAATTGTAATTATAGTCTATTAACTCAAACTCCAAGGGAGTATGAATTGTTGCATCATGTTGAACCCTAGATTTCACTTTTGTTTGGTGCATAATTCTTGGAAAGTCTAATTTGAGTTTGTGGCTTATTTGGATTTGAATCAAATAGAATAAATAAAAGAAAAAGGGAAAACAATTCCAGAATAAAAGAAAAAAGGAAAGAAGCCCACTCCCCCGCCCCCCTCAGCCTTTCGGCCCAGCTAGGCCCATCCCGCGCGCGCGCGCTCTTTCCCCCCCGCTCTCTCTGCCCTGGCGGGCCCGCCCGTCAGCGCGGCCGCCTTCCACGCGCCCGCACCCGCTTTCCCCTCTCTCTCTGCTCGCGGGCCCGGCCTGTCAGCCCCGTCTTCTCCGCGTAACTGCCGCCCGAGCTGCGTGCTGCCGCGGACTCCGCGCCCACGTCGCGCGTGGAGCTCGCAACCGCCCCGCCCCCAGCCACTTGAGCCAGAACCCCACTCGCCCTCTCCCCCTCCCTCATTTGCGCACCAGCAAACCCCTCTCTCTCACCTCCCCCTCGCTGCGCACACGCCAGAGCGCCGCCGCCACTAACCATCGCCGCCCGAGCCGTTTCCCCGTCGCCGTCGGAGCTCCGCCGTGCTCTCTGCCACGGTGAGCTCCGCCCCGACGTCCGCAACCCGGGACGCGCCCCAATTCCCCCTCCCCCTCCCTATTTCCCTCTGCCCGCGCTCACCCGCCGTCCTCCGTGCAACCGCGAAGGTCCGCCACCGTCGCCCCGGGCCGCCGTCGCGCCATTGCCGCCACCGAGGAGTCCCCGGAGCCCGCCTTGAGGTAAGGAACCTCTCCCGCCCCCTATCGACCTTTGTATTGCTCTCTGTTGCGCTTAATTCCTCGTCGGAGTTGATTAACGCCGCCGCCGAGCCGCTTCGCCGTGAACCGCCCCCCTCCGGTGCCCCTGTCCCGACCTAGCCCCCACCAGAAGACTCCCCGCGCCTTCCCCAACCTCCCCGGCCGCTCAGGTCGCCCCAGGGACCCGCCGAGCGCCTGCGCCCCTCGTCTCCGGCGAGTCCTCCGCCGCGGGGACGAGCGCCGCCGCCCCAGCTAGCCGTAGGAAAGGCCAAGGCCGGCCACCCGACCCCCGCCGTTCATCCCAGATCGGGTGGCCCTGATTCAATTAGCCCGGGCCCAATCCTGGCCGCCTACCGGAGATCCAACGGCCCAGGGCCGCTTCCCTCACACCCCGCGCCCGCTCTGCCCGCTGGCCCCGCCTGTCAGCCGCCGCGCTCGCGCTGCCCGCCCGGCCCCGCCTGTCAGCCCGCCCGCGCCCGCGCTGCCCGCTGGCCCCGCATGTCAGCCGCCGCGCTCGCGCTGCCCGCCTGGCCCCGCCTGTCAGCCGCTCAGGCCGCCGCGCGCTCGCGCGCCCGCCCGCGGATCTAATCCTGCGCGTTGATCTGAGATCCGACGGCCGTAGGAGCCCGATACCCCTTCGCCCGCGCGTTTTCTTAAAGAGACCCCCGGTTTTCTGAAATTTAAACCCGCCGTCCCTAGTTTCTTACAGTTAGGTCCTCGGACCTTTTATTTAATTCAAAATAAGTATTTAGGGTATATTTTTAACCCCTAAACTTGTAAAATTCATAACTTTGTCATATGAACTCCAAATTAGGTGCCTCAAATTGCAAAATGCTCATGGTATTTTTGTCTATCTATTTAAACAATGTTTCCCTACTGTTTCCATGTACCAATTAATAGTTAATCATTAGGATAGGATTAAGGTTATTGGAACCCTATTTGAGATAATTAGAAGTTGGTAGACTTTAGTAAAAGTTGGAGCACCTAAGTTTATGGACTTAAACACCTAAGTTTAGGAACTTAAAACCATGCAATGATTTAACCCCACCACTGACTTAAACCTGATTAGTGGATAATGAATCACTTTGTATAGTCCTCTACCCTAGACCTAGGGAACACCAGAGTGCCTATCCCTTTTCTACTATGAACTTGTGATCTCTCTGCTGCATATGTTTGGTATGTTGCTTTTTGTTTGTTATCTTCCCAAGTGCATAGTGTGAATGATTACTTTACGTAGACAACGAGCAGTCTGTGTTTCCCGAGGAGGTTGCAGAGGAAGTCCCTGATCAGCAGTTTGGTGATGGCAAGTGTCCTCTGTCCCATTATGTCCTATTCATTCATAACTTACTACCCCGCATTACTTACTTGAAACCTAAGGATTTACTAGCTTTCCACTTTACTTTATCCTTGATGACCTTATGGGCTGTTATGGTTAGCATTCTGCTTTTGCCTTAACTTAATCAATGAACATGATGTGACTATTTATGATACTGTTATCCGGATGATGTTGATGATCATGTGATACTCTAGGGGGCTCAGGCTGTTTCCTGAGTACCTCTCTGTAAGGACCTGTTCGTTGAGAGACCACCCGGGATAACAGTGCAACCATGAGGGTGAAATGGGATGCCCTTAGCCAATTAATTAGAGGAACTAGAGGTGTAGTTGCTTAGCCGTCGTGCCGTCAATGGGGTCCAGGCACAGTGCTTGCTCTGCCGAGGCTGAGTGCCGAGGTTCTTTCGTTTTGCTCTTTGTTAGTCACTCTCCTGCGGGGAGGGGTACTGTGTTTATCAAACTGGAGAAACCTAACGGGCAGCTATGATCTCTAGGGAATCTTTGTAAAAGCTACGTAGTGATGCCCTGCCGGACCACCTAGGTAGTGGTCAATGGGGATTAGCTCTCCCCGGGTAGAAAGGGAATCATGACTCATGGGTAAAGTGTGCAACCTCTGCAGAGGGTAGTGAAACTGATATGTCAGCCGTGCTCACGGTTAAGAGCAGCCTTGGGATCCTCTTTGATTAGAGATACAGATGGTTCGAGAGACAAGGATTATGTTATGGTTTTGGTTCGACTATGATGATGTTGTTCCTCGATGAGGAAATGGTTTACGGGTTGTTAAATGCTAAAATCTGGCTTCTACTAATGATAAATACTTGACCAACTAAAAGCAACTGCTGGAGCCTAACCCCACATAAAGCTAGTCCACTTCAGCCAAACGGGACATTTGCTGAGTACGTTGATGTGTACTCATCCTTGCTTTACCACAAAACACCAGGTTGTCCACATTGTAACCACTGCTCAGGAGAAGGTGAAGCCGTGGAAGGAGACTTCCAGGAGTTCCAAGATTACGACGAATTCTAGGTGTGGGTTGGCGGCAACCCCCAGTCAGCTGCCTGTGGAGGCCTTGTCTTTACTACGTTTCGCTAGTACTTTGATTTACCTGTTAAGACGATGACTATGTGGATGTCTATGACTCTGTGATGTAATAAGTTAATACTCTTTTATGTTATTATTCGAGCATTGTGCGATGATGTTCATTTATGTAATCGCTGTGTACGTGAGTTCTGATCCTGGCACGTACATAGTTCGCATTCGGTTTGCCTTCCAAAACCGGGTGTGACATAAGTGGTATCAAAGCCGTGCTGACTGTAGGACCGCTGACCTAGAGTAGCACTGGTCGTACTAAGGACTATTGACCTCCCCTCTCACCTTGACCTCTGATGTTGCTTCAAAAGTCGGTCACCTCGACCAACCCTACGTTTTACTACATATATATACTATATTATACCTTGTTAAAATTTTTATCTTATTCTGTCTATGGTTTATTCACTTGTCATATTAGTTCTGCTCTTACTCTTATGCTTACGGTGTCTTTTGTAGATGGCTCGTCTTAGACACACTGCACGTAAGTCGGTGATTCCTTTCCTGCCGTCTCGACTTGCGGAGCGTCCTCTGCACCGCACCGTGTCCGGTCAGTCGAGTCACCTGGAGAGGCTGCACCACCGCCTGCGTGGGGAGCAGGAACGCCGGCGCCAGCACAGAGAGCAGCAGGGCTCTTCCTCCCCACCCCAGCGAGAGGTGGAGTCCGTGAGGCCCCGTTCCTCTGTGGCCCAGCTGGAGGCGCCCCCTGCACCACTGCGGGACGCCCCGGCTGTTGGAGGAGCTACTGGAGGAGATCCTAGAGGAGACCCCGACGACGACGACTCAGACCACAACACGGAGTCTTCTGAGCCGCAGGAGGCGGAAGGATGGGTCGCCCGACCCATCACCCGTGACGCCGCTCGCGGTTGTCACTTCCACGACGCACTCGACACCTTGCTGCGCCAGGCTTTCGACCGGCACACCTGGTCGATCGAGTATCGTTGTGTAGTCTACCAGCACAGTCGCGAGAGGTACCCGGACCGCTGGGAGGCTACCTGCCTAGTTCGCCGTCCGGAGGATGACCTCCGGGGTGCGGAGGCCGTTTCGGAGCACTATTCCATCTCCGAGATGGACACTGCAGAGGCGGCTATGCAGGATGCAGCACGGCGTGCACTCTCCCAGTACTGTTCTTTGTTCGGTGGGGTGGCCGACGGTCTTAACCTTCGGTACTACCCCCGCCGCCCTACTGGCAGCACAGAGAGTGTGGTTGTCTCACCTGTTGGTGAGGCTAACCCTAGGTTGAGCAGCACAGTCAACCTAGTCGTGGTGCTTAACACTGAGCTGGATCACTCTCTGGACGAGCTAAGCAGGGCTCGAACGGAGATTGCGGAGTTGCGTGCTGAGCTGGCAGAGCGCCATCACCAGGAGGGTGGTTCCCCCGCTCCTGTTGGGACTCAGCACCCTTACCGCTCGCCGCCACGTGGTCACCACACTTATGGTTCCCCTGCCTGTAAGACCAGGATAGATCTGGATCCTTAGATCGTTAGCGTCGGAGTTTGTAATAATTCTTAAGTCAGATGTCTCAGTCTTAGGTAGTTAGTTTAGTTTGCTTATCAGTTGCTTCCATTTAGTTTAGTTTGCTTATCAGTTGCTTTCATGCTTGTTATGATGAACTTGTGCTGGATTCGAATCTTTGTAATGACTGTTGCCAACCTGTGGGTTTCCCCTGCAGTTTGGCCTAGCTAGTAATGTTAATGAAGTCAGTTGTTTAGTTGGGAAACCATTTACTTCTACTTTCCTTCTTATCTGAGAAGCTGTGTTGAATCATAAATGAGGATCAGTGAAGCTCTTTATTCACTCAGTGTCATGAAGAATTCTGTATTCTCTTTTCTTATGCTGAAGGATTGTAAGATCAATGCTGATGTATGAATGTCTTCCACAGATGTCTGACAACAGGCGCCGATGCAACCGGCATGCTCAGCAAGAGCAGCATGACCAGCAGGAGGAACAACAGAGGCAGCCTCCCCCACCACCCCCGATGTCAGTGGAGCAGATGTTCTTGATGCAGACTCAGGCAGTGCAGGCCATTGGGCAGACTCTGGCAGCCATGCAGCAGGCTCAACAGCAACCCCAACCCCAATTGCAAGTGCAGATGCCCCAGATGCCACGGGATAAGCGTGGTGAGTTCATGAGAGGGCACCCTCCTACCTTCGCCCATTCTGCTGACCCCATGGATGCAGAAGACTGGCTGCGCGCGGTGGAAAGGGATTTGCGCACCGCCCAATGTGACGACAGGGAGAAGGTTCTGTATGGTCCCCGGCAGCTAAGGGGAGCAGCCCAGTCCTGGTGGGAGTCCTACCTCGCCACACATGCTGACCCCGAAGCCATCACCTGGGAAGAATTTAGCGAGAGTTTCCGCAAGTACCATGTGCCAGAGGGACTGATGATCGTGAAGAAGGAGGAGTTTCTGGCTCTGAAGCAGGGACCCCTGTCTGTTAGTGAATACAGAGACAAGTTTCTGCAGTTGTCTCGTTATGCACCTGAAGACGTCAACACTAATGCTAAAAGGCAGTACAGGTTCATGAGAGGTTTGGTGGATCCCCTGCATTACCAGCTGATGAATCACACCTTCCCCACCTTCCAGCACCTGATCGATAGGGCAGTTATGACTGAGAAGAAGCGTAAGGATATGGAAGATCGGAAGCGCAAGATGAGTGGACCCCAGTCCGGAAGCATCAGCCGTCCCCGTTTCTCAGGCAGTTCATCTCAGCAAGGCAGGCCTGGTCACCCACAGGGATATCAGAATCAGAATCAGCGTCCGCATCAGCAGCAGTTTCAGAGGCAGTACCCACAGCAGCAGCAGCAGCAGTATCGTCAGCACAGCCAGCAGGGAGGTAATCAGTATCAGAAGCAGAACAACCAGGCACCTCGCCTTCCTGCCCCCGCAACAAATCAGAGCAACCAAGCAGCCCCAGCACAAGGAGGAGGCAGAGGATGTTTCCACTGTGGAGATCAAGGCCACTGGGCGATGCAGTGCCCAAAGAAGATGGCGCAGCAGCAGACCAACCCCAATGCTCCAACAAGGCAAGGTGTACTGCAGCCGGCAGCGGGCAATCGTAGCCAAGCGTACAACCGTGGAAAGGTGAACCACTTGGAGGCCGAAGCAATCCAAGATGCACCAGATGTGGCAGTAGGTATGTTCTCAGTCGAATCTCATCCCGCAAAAGTGCTATTTGATAGTGGTGCAACTCATTCATTTGTCACTGCAACATGGGTAGAATTGCATAACATCTCAGTAGAGGCAATGATGCCGCCCATGAGGATTAATTCGGTTGGTGGCAAGGTGCAAACAGATAAAATATGCTCAAATATAATGGTGGAAATAAGGGGGATAGGATTCCCCAGTGACTTAATAGTAATAGACACCCCTGGGATAGATGTTATTCTAGGGATGAATTGGTTAATGAAGTATGAAGCAAATGTTAGTTGTGACAAGAGGACCGTAACATTGAAGTCCCCGTCAGGAGAGGAGGTAGTGGCCGAGCTAAGGATGCCTAAATCAGCGGAGGGAGTCTGTCACCAGATTTCAATTGATAGTAAGGAGCCCAACCCGCTCGAGGCTATCAAGGTTGTGTCAGACTTTCCGGATGTGTTTCCCGAGGAGCTAACGGGCATGCCACCCGAGAGAAAAGTCGAATTTGCCATAGAGCTTATCCCTGGTACCGCCCCCATTTCCAAAAGAGCCTATCGAGTGTCTGGACCAGAACTGGTAGAACCCAAGAAGCAGATAGATGAGATGTTAGAGAAGTGTTACATCAGGCCAAGTACCTCGCCTTGGGCCGCTCCAGTGTTGTTTGTAGAGAAGAAAGATGGTACCAAAAGGATGTGCATAGACTACAGAGCCTTGAATGAAGTCACTGTCAAGAACAAGTACCCCCTGCCAAGGATAGAAGATTTGTTCGACCAGCTCAGAGGTGCCAGCGTATTCTCGAAGATAGATCTGAGATCAGGTTACCATCAACTCAGAATCCGACCCTCGGACATACCGAAGACAGCATTCATCACCAAGTATGGGTTATATGAGTTCACAGTTATGTCCTTTGGTTTGACAAATGTGCCAGCCTTCTTTATGTATCTGATGAACAGCGTGTTCATGGACTATCTAGACAAGTTTGTGGTAGTGTTCATCGATGACATTCTCATATACTCTCAAAGTGAGGAAGATCATGTAGAGCATTTGAAGATGGTATTGCAAAGACTTCGAGAGCATCAGTTGTATGCCAAGCTGGGCAAATGCGAGTTCTGGATTCATGAAGTCTTATTTCTGGGTCACATCATAAACCAAGATGGGTTAGCAGTGGATCCAAAGAAAGTGGCAGATATCCTGAACTGGAAAGCACCGAAGGATGTTCGTGGGATCAAGAGCTTCATCGGAATGGCCGGATACTACAGGCGTTTCATCGAAGGCTTCTCAAAGATTGCTAGACCAATGACAGCGTTACTAGCGAAGAAAGTTGAGTTTAAGTGGACCCAAAAGTGTCAGGAAGCATTTGAAGAACTGAAGAATAGATTGACTACAGCTCCTGTGCTAGTCCTGCCTGATGTTCACAAGTCATTCTCAGTGTATTGCGACGCTTCTTACACCGGATTGGGATGTGTGCTAATGCAAGAAGGAAGAGTTGTAGCATACTCATCTCGACAGCTGAAGATCCATGAGAAAAATTATCCCACACATGACCTGGAGTTGGCAGCGGTGATTCATGCCTTAAAGACCTGGAGACATTACCTGTATGGGCAGAAGTGCGACATCTACACAGATCATAAAAGTCTGAAGTACATATTCACCCAGTCAGAGTTAAACATGAGGCAGCGAAGATGGTTGGAATTGATCAAGGACTATGAGTTGGAGATACATTACCATCCAGGCAAAGCCAATGTTGTTGCAGATGCTCTGAGCAGGAAGAGTCAAGTCAATATGTTGGCCTCGTACCCGATGCCGTATGAGTTAGCCAAAGAGTTCGACAGACTGAGCCTCGGTTTCCTGAACAGTACGCAAGGAGTAACAGTGGAATTAGAGCCCACCCTGGAGCGGGAGATCAAAGAAGGGCAGAAGGATGATGAAAGCATCAACAAGATCCGGCAGCTGATCTTAGAAGGAAGAGGCAAAGACTTTCGAGAGGATGAAGAGGGGGTAATATGGTTCAAGGACCGATTGTGTGTTCCCGACCTCAAACCTATTCGGGAACTGATCCTCAAGGAAGCTCATGAGACAGCCTACTCCATACACCTAGGGAGCGAGAAGATGTACCAGGATTTAAAAAGAAGGTTTTGGTGGTATGGCATGAAAAGAGAGATCGCAGAATATGTCGCCATCTGTGATAGCTGTCAAAGAACCAAAGCAGAGCATCAGAGACCCGCCGGATTGTTGCAGCCATTGTGGATTCCTCAGTGGAAGTGGGATGAGATCGGGATGGATTTTATAGTTGGCCTACCTCGTACCCGGGCCGGTTATGATTCCATCTGGGTGGTTGTGGACCGCTTAACAAAGGTGGCCCATTTCATACCCGTGAAGACAACATACACCGGAGCAACGTTAGCTGAGTTATACATGTCACGGATAGTCTGCCTTCATGGTGTGCCGAAGAAGATAGTGTCAGATCGAGGAATGCAGTTCACCTCTCATTTTTGGCAGCAGCTACAAGAAGCTTTGGGCACACATTTGAACTTCAGCTCAGCTTATCACCCACAGACAGACGGTCAGACTGAAAGAACTAATCAGATCCTAGAAGATATGTTGAGAGCCTGTGCGTTGCAAGACAAGTCAGGATGGGACAAAAGGTTACCTTATGCAGAATTCTCCTATAACAATGGTTACCAGGCTAGCTTGAAGATGTCGCCATTTCAGGCACTCTATGGGCGGAGTTGTAGGACTCCGCTGCATTGGGACCAGCCAGGAGAGAGACAGGTGTTTGGCCTCGACATCTTGCTTGAAGCCGAAGAGAATATCAAAATGGTTCGGGAGAATCTGAAGATAGCCCAGTCAAGACAGCGAAGCTATGCGGACCGAAGGAGAAGAGAACTGAGTTTTGAAGTGGGAGATTACGTCTATCTGAAGGTGTCACCTATCAGGGGAGTCAGAAGGTTCGGAGTTAAAGGCAAGTTAGCACCCCGGTACGTCGGACCATATCAGATCCAAGCCAAGCGTGGAGAAGTGGCCTACCAGCTCAATCTACCAGAAAGTTTGTCGGCAGTGCACAATGTGTTCCATGTGTCCCAACTGAAGAAGTGTCTGCGAGTACCAGAAGAACAGTTGCCAGTGGAGGGTTTGGAAGTCCAGGAGGATCTGACATACATAGAGAAGCCAACGCAGATTCTGGAGTTTGCAGACAGAGTCACCCGGAGGAACACCATCAGAATGTGCAAAGTCAGATGGGGTCACCACTCGGAGGAAGAAGCAACCTGGGAGCGAGAAGATGATCTGAAGGCCAAATACCCTGAACTCTTTGCTGACCAACCTTGAATCTCGGGGCGAGATTCTTTTAAGGGGGATAGGTTTGTAACACCCTGAATTTGGGGGTATAAAATTTCTTTGCTCATATTCACAAATTCAGGTGTTACTTCCCTTTTCTCATCCTTCCCCAATCTTTTCTTTCTCATTTCTATAGGAGAAAAGTGCTTATTTTAATTGTAATTATAGTCTATTAACTCAAACTCCAAGGGAGTATGAATTGTTGCATCATGTTGAACCCTAGATTTCACATTTGTTTGGTGCATAATTCTTGGAAAGTCTAATTTGAGTTTGTGGCTTATTTGGATTTGAATCAAATAGAATAAATAAAAGAAAAAGGGAAAAAAATTCCAGAATAAAAGAAAAAGGAAAGAAGCCCACTCCCCCGCCCCCCTCAGCCTTTCGGCCTAGCTAGGCCCATCCCGCGCGCGCGCTCTTTCCCTCCCGCTCTCTCTGCCCTGGCGGGCCCGCCCGTCAGCGCGGCCGCCTTCCGCGCGCCCGCACCCGCTTTCCCCTCTCTCTCTGCTCGCGGGCCCGGCCTGTCAGCCCCGTCTTCTCCGCGTAACTGCCGCCCGAGCTGCGTGCTGCCGCGGACTCCGCGCCCACGTCACGCGTGGAGCTCGCAACCGCCCCGCCCCCGGCCACTTGAGCCAGAACCCCACTCGCCCTCTCCCCCTCCCTCATTTGCGCACCAGCAGACCCCTCTCTCTCACCTCCCCCTCGCTGCGCACACGCCAGAGCGCCGCCGCCACTAACCATTGCCGCCCGAGCCGTTTCCCCGTCGCCGTCGGAGCTCCGCCGTGCTCTCTGCCACGGTGAGCTCCGCCCCGACGTCCGCAACCCGGGACGCGCCCCAATTCCCCCTCCCCCTCCCTATTTCCCTCTGCCCGCGCTCACCCGCCGTCCTCCGTGCAACCGCGAAGGTCCGCCACCGTCGCCCCGGGCCGCCGTCGCGCCATTGCCGCCACCGAGGAGTCCCCGGAGCCCGCCTTGAGGTAAGGAACCTCTCCCGCCCCCTATCGACCTTTGTATTGCTCTCTGCTGCGCTTAATTCCTCGTCGGAGTTGATTAACGCCGCCGCCGAGCCGCTTCGCCGTGAACCACCCCCTCCGGTGCCCCTGTCCCGACCTAGCCCCCACCAGAAGACTCCCCTCGCTTCCCCAACCTCCCCGGCCGCTCAGGTCGCCCCAGGGACCCGCCGAGCGCCCGCGCCCCTCGTCTCCGGCGAGTCCTCCGCCGCGGGGACAAGCGTCCCCGCCCCAGCTAGCCGTAGGAAAGGCCAAGGCCGGCCACCCGACCCCCGCCGTTCATCCCAGATCGGGTGGCCCTGATTCAATTAGCCCGGGCCCAATCCTGGCCGCCTACCGGAGATCCAACGGCCTAGGGCCGCTTCCCTCACACCCCGCGCCCGCTCTGCCCGCTGGCCCCGCCTGTCAGCCGCCGCGCTCGCGCTGCCCGCCCGGCCCCGCCTGTCAGCCCGCCCGCGCCCGCGCTGCCCGCTGGCCCCGCATGTCAGCCGCCGCGCTCGCGCTGCCCGCCTGGCCCCGCCTGTCAGCCGCTCAGGCCGCCGCGCGCTCGCGCGCCCGCCCGCGGATCTAATCCTGCGCGTTGATCTGAGATCCGACGGCCGTAGGAGCCCGATACCCCTTCGCCCGCGCGTTTTCTTAAAGAGACCCCCGGTTTTCTGAAATTTAAACCCGCCGTCCCTAGTTTCTTACAGTTAGGTCCTCGGACCTTTTATTTAATTCAAAATAAGTATTTAGGGTATATTTTTAACCCCTAAACTTGTAAAATTCATAACTTTGTCATATGAACTCCAAATTAGGTGCCTCAAATTGCAAAATGCTCATGGTATTTTTGTCTATCTATTTAAACAATGTTTCCCTGCTGTTTCCATGTACCAATTAATAGTTAATCATTAGGATAGGATTAAGGTTATTGGAACCCTATTTGAGATAATTAGAAGTTGGTAGACTTTAGTAAAAGTTGGAGCACCTAAGTTTATGGACTTAAACACCTAAGTTTAGGAACTTAAAACCATGCAATGATTTAACCCCACCACTGACTTAAACCTGATTAGTGGATAATGAATCACTTTGTATAGTCCTCTACCCTAGACCTAGGGAACACCAGAGTGCCTATCCCTTTTCTACTATGAACTTGTGATCTCTCTGCTGCATATGTTTGGTATGTTGCTTTTTGTTTGTTATCTTCCCAAGTGCATGGTGTGAATGATTACTTTACGTAGACAACGAGCAGTCTGTGTTTCCCGAGGAGGTTGCAGAGGAAGTTCCTGATCAACAGTTTGGTGAAGGCAAGTGTCCTCTGTCCCATTATGTCCTATTCATTCATAACTTACTACCCCGCATTACTTACTTGAAACCTAAGGATTTACTAGCTTTCCACTTTACTTTATCCTTGATGACCTTATGGGCTGTTATGGTTAGCATTCTGCTTTTGCCTTAACTTAATCAATGAACATGATGTGACTATTTATGATACTGTTATCCGGATGATGTTGATGATCTTGTGATACTCTAGGGGGCTCAGGCTGTTTCCTGAGTACCTCTCCGTAAGGACCTGTTCGTTGAGAGACCACCCGGGATAACAGTGCAACCATGAGGGTGAAATGGGATGCCCTTAGCCAATTAATTAGAGGAACTAGAGGTGTAGTTGCTTAGCCGTCATGCCGTCAATGGGGTCCAGGCACAGTGCTTGCTCTGCCGAGGCTGAGTGCCGAGGTTCTTTCGTTTTGCTCTTTGTTAGTCACTCTCCTGCGGGGAGGGGTACTGTGTTTATCAAACTGGAGAAACCTAACGGGCAGCTATGATCTCTAGGGAATCTTTGTAAAAGCTACGTAGTGATGCCCTGCCGGACCACCTAGGTAGTGGTCAATGGGGATTAGCTCTCCCCGGGTAGAAAGGGAATCATGACTCATGGGTAAAGTGTGCAACCTCTGCAGAGGGTAGTGAAACTGATATGTCAGCCGTGCTCACGGTTAAGAGCAGCCTTGGGATCCTCTTTGATTAGAGATACAGATGGTTCGAGAGACAAGGATTATGTTATGGTTTTGGTTCGACTATGATGATGTTGTTCCTCGATGAGGAAATGGTTTACGGGTTGTTAAATGCTAAAATCTGGCTTCTACTAATGATAAATACTTGACCAACTAAAAGCAACTGCTGGATCCTAACCCCACATAAAGCTAGTCCACTTCAGCCAAACGGGACATTTGCTGAGTACGTTGATGTGTACTCATCCTTGCTTTACCACAAAACACCAGGTTGTCCGCATTGTAACCACTGCTCAGGAGAAGGTGAAGCCGTGGAAGGAGACTTCCAGGAGTTCCAAGATTACGACGAATTCTAGGTGTGGGTTGGCGGCAACCCCCAGTCAGCTGACTATGGAGGCCTTGTCTTTACTACGTTTCGCTAGTACTTTGATTTACCTGTTAAGACGATGACTATGTGGATGTCTATGACTCTGTGATGTAATAAGTTAATACTCTTTTATGTTATTATTCGAGCATTGTGCGATGATGTTCATTTATGTAATCGCTGTGTACGTGAGTTCTGATCCTGGCACGTACATAGTTCGCATTCGGTTTGCCTTCCAAAACCGGGTGTGACAGGGCTACACCCGGCGGGTGCGCTCGCGCGCACCCACCAGAACAAAATGCAACCAAGAAAGGTTGGTCCCCTTGCAAAAAAGTGCGACAAAAGCCTCCAAGCGAGTATTAACACTCCCTTCGAGGCTCAAGGGCTACTGTCGGGGACCATAATTAGGGGTACCCTCAAGGCTCCTAAATCTCAGCTGGTAACCCCCATCAGCACAAAGCTGCAAAGGCCTGATGGGTGCGACTAAGTCAAGGATCAATCCATTCGAGGGACGCGATCACGCCTCGCCCGAGCCCAGCCTCGGGCAAGGGCAGCCGACCCCGGAGGATCTACGTCTCGCCCGAGCCCCCCCCCTCCAGCAACGGACACACCTTCGGCTCGCCCAAGCCCAGTCTTCGCCAAGAAGCAACCTTGGCCAAATCGCCACGCCAACCGACCAAATCGCAGGGGCATTTAATGCAAAGGTGGCCTGACACCTTTATCCTGACGCACGCCCTCCAGTCGATAGAGCCGAAGTGACCGTAGTCACTTCGCTGCTCCACTGACCGGTCTGACAAAAGGACAGCGCCGCCTGCGCCGCTCTGACTGCTGTGCCACTCGACAGAGTGAGGCTGACAGCGGCCAAGCCCGGCCCTAGGCGCCATGGGAAACTCTGCTTCGCTCGACCCCATGGCTCGGACTCGGGCTCAGCCCCGGAAGACGGCGAACTCCGCTCCGCCCGACCCCAGGGCTCGGACTCGGGCTCAGCCCCGAAAGATGACGAACTCCGCTCCGCCTGACCCCAGGGCTCGGACTCGGGCTCAGCCCCGAAAGACGGCGAACTCCGCTCCGCCCGACCCCAGGGCTCGGACTCGGGCTCAGCCCCGGAAGACGACGAACTCCGCTCCGCCCGACCCCAGGGCTCGGACTCGGGCTCAGCCCCGGAAGACGACGAACTCTGCTCCGCCCGACCCCAGGGCTCGGACTCGGGCTCAGCCCCGGAAGACGACGAACTCCGCTCCGCCCGACCCCAGGGCTCGGACTCGGGCTCAGCCCCGAAGAACGACGAACTCCGCTTCGCCCGACCCCAGGGGTCGAACTCAGCCCTGGCCTCAGCCGACGGTCTCCGTCTCGCCCGACCCGGGGGCTCGGACTCGACCTCGGCCTCGGAAGACAGACTCGACCTCGACCTCGGAGGAGCCTCCACATCGCCCAACCCAGGGCACGGACCGACCACGTCAACAGGAGGCGCCATCATTACCCTACCCCAAGCTGACTTAGGCTACGGGGAACAAGACCGGCGTCCCGTCTGGCTTGCTCCACCAGACAAGTAATGATGGCGCCCCGCACGCCCCATGACGATGGTGGCTCTCAGCCCCCTTACCGAAGCAAGAGGACGTCAGCAAGGACTCGACAGCCCCGACAGCTGTCCTTCCGCCAGGCTCCAGCGCTCCTCCGATGGCCACGACACCACACGAACCGGGTGCCAAAACCTCTCCGGCTGCCACGATGGCATGTACTTAGGGCGCTAGCTCTCCTCCGCTAGACACGTTAGCACACTGCTACACCCCCCATTGTACACCTGGATCCTCCCCTTGCGCCTATAAAAGGAAGGACCAGGGCCCTCTTACAGAGGGTTGGCCGCGCGGGGAAGGACGGGACGGCGCTCGCGTGAGGCCGCTCGCTCCCTCCCGCGTGGACGCTTGTAACCCCCTACTGCAAGCGCACCTGACCTGGGCGCGGGACAAACACGAAGGCCCCGGGATTCCACCTCTCACGCCCGTCTCCCTCCGGCTGCCTCCTCCCTTTGCGCTCCGTCTCGCGCCGACCCATCTGGGCTGGGGCACGCGGCGACAATTTACTCGTCGGTCCAGGGACCCCCGGGTTTCGAAACGCCGACAACATCGTAGTCAAGACTAAGAGAGGGTCGACCCTAGTGGAATACTTAACCTTGGTCTTTGACAAGCTGCGGACAACACGCACGAGGCTGAACCCAGACAAGTGTGTCTTTGGTGTCTCCACAGGGAAGTTGCTAGGGTTCCTGGTTTCGCACCGGGGCATTGAAGCAAACCCATAGAAGATCAAAGCAATCGAGACAATGAGGCCTCCGGCCCAAATCAAAGACGTCCAGAAGCTTACGGGGTCATTGGCCGCCCTTAGCCACTTCATCTCAAGACTAGCTGAGAGGGCACTACCCTTCTTCAAGCTATTGCGGAAGTCCGGGCCATTCTCTTGGACCGAAGAGGCAGAACGAGCCTTTCAAGAGTTGAAGCAGCACCTTGTGTCCCTACCAATAGTGGTAGCTCCAGAGCCAGGGGAGCCGTTGTACTTATACATTGCAGCGGCTATAGAGGCGGTGAGCATGGTGCTGGTCGCCGAAAGGACGGCACAACATCCCCAGGGGAGTCAAAAAGTTCCCCTAGGAGGAGGTGGTGGTCCGACCACCACGATGTTTACGGAAGGCCAGGATTTTGAGGACTCGAGACCAACCACATGGGTACGAACCATCCAGAAGCTAGTCTACTACGTCAGCGAAGTCCTCCATGAGGCAAAGGCCAGGTACCTTGAGACACACAAGCTTATCTATGCTATACTTGTTGCGTCCAGGAAATTGCGCCACTATTTTCAGGCACACATAGTTGTGGTGGTGACCTCCTTATTGTTAAGGGACATTCTCCACAACTCTAATGCCACGTGCAATATCGTCAAGTGGGCAGCAGAGCTTGCCGAGTTCCAACTGGACTTCCAGCATCGCCACGCTGTCAAGAGCCAGGTCCTGGCTGACTTCATCGTGAAGTGGACACCTTCCCCGAGCGCTCCTAGGGGTCGGGATCCCGATTCGGACCCCACACCCGTGGAGCCTAGGGCTCCGGTCTTCACTGAACCCCACTGGACGCTCTTCTTCGACGGGTCCGCCCGCCAGCAAGGTGGCAGTGCTGGAGTGGTCCTCATCGACCCAAACGGAGATCAAGTGAAGTACATGGTGCACCTTGAGTTCAAGGCCACCAACAACATGGCATAGTATGAAGCACTGATCTTCGGCTTGTCTGCGGCCCTATCCTTAGGGATCTGCCAGCTCCTCGTGAAGGGGGACTCCCAGCTGATTATCAAGCAGGTCCGTGGAGAATGTAGCTGCAACGAGCCTAGGCTCGCAACTTACCTCCTCCACGTAAGGAAGCTGGAAAAGGACTTCATTGCCCTGGAACTGCAACATGTTCCTCGGGCTAACAACTCAGCAGCAGATGAACTCTCCACGAGGGCATCAACTTGGGCACCCGTGCCCGAGGGCGTATTCGAAAGACGGCTGCTGAGACCTACCGCCAAGCCTGCCGAACCGGGCGAAGGGGGCGAGACTAGCACCTCGAAGCTAGCGATCCCGGTGGCGTTCCGCCTGCAGAACCCACCAAGGATTGTGTGTGCTACAGAGGGTCATGCCAGCCTCTTAACACCACAGCCAGTAGCTCAGAGTGGTCCCGATGCATGGATCTCTGAGATCCGGGACTACCTGAATGAGAATATCCTTCCTGAAGATCATGTGTCTGCAGAGCGCATAGTGTGGTTGGCTAACCGATACACGGTGGTAGAAGGGTATCTATATCGCCGTGGCGCCAACGGCATTCTCATGCGGTGCATCACCCAGGAGGAAGGCCGTGAGCTACTCGCGGAGATCCATGGAGGAGAGTGCGGAAGTCATTCATCATCCCACACACTGGTTGGTAAGGCCTTCTGGCATGGCTTCTACTGGCCAACTGCTCTCCAGGATGCAGCTGAGTTGGTAAAGTCCTGCAAAGCATGTCACTTCCATGCAAAGCAGATACACACACCGGCTCAGGCTTTGCAAATGATTCCACCCTCATGGTCATTCGCTATATGGGGGGTGGATATCCTAGGATCATTCCCCAGGGCTGTCGGCGGTACCGTTTCCTCTTCGTCGCTATCGACAAGTTCACAAAGTGGCCAGAGCCTACCTCTATGGTCAGTATCACCCAAGGTGCTGATGTAGCCTTCCTCAAGTCGATTATCTGTAGATTTGGGGTCCCAAGCCGTATCATTACGGACAACGGTACCCAGTTCAAAAGTCGGCTCTTCCAAGAGTATTGAGAGGGCATCGGCACCTAGCTCTGCTTTGCGTCTGTGGCTCATCCCAAGAGCAACGGCCAAGCTGAGAGGGAAAACGCAGAAATTCTCAGGGGACTCAAGACACACACCTATGACTGCTTAAAAAAGCATGGCACAAATTGGGTCAACGAGCTTCCGTCCGTATTATGGGGGAATCGGACCAGACCCAGCCGAGCTACCGGGGAGACCTCGTTCTTCCTGGTCTACGGGGCCGAAGCCCGCCTTCCCCCGAAAATCATTATGGGCTCCCCATGAGTCCAGTCTTTCGATGAGTCTATGCAGGAACAACTACGGCATGCGGACGTGGACTTCATCGACGAACGCAGATGGCAAGCGGCGATCCGAAATGCACGGTACAACCAAGAGCTCAGGCGCTACCACCAACGGTTTGTGCATAGTAGGGAGCTACGGGTCCGGGACCTAGTCCTAAGGCGAGTACTGAACCGAGAAGGGCTACACAAACTCTCCCCCAGTTGGGAAGGACCCTTCAAGGTGACGGAAATATGCCGACCCAGGTGTGTCCGCCTTGCCACAATAGAAGGAGTACCTCTTCCCAATCCCTGGAATATAGAGCATCTCCGTAAGTTCTACCCATAAAAGCAAAACTTGGAGGGTTGAGTTTTCTTCCTTTGTAACTAGGTTGCGCATATGTGTATGTCAATCCGGTGAGGTCCGCCCTCGTAAGGCCGGTCTATTGGTCTACACCCATGTATATCAAGTTATAAGGAAATGATTTACCCCCCAGATGTGCTTTTGTGATGCTTTTATTCTACTTCAGTTTACAAGCATTATTTTTTTTATCTTACCCACCCATACAGTTTCCCACCCTTGCTGGTATGATGACATCCGAATTGAGTAGCCAGGCTTGCAGTTCGGGACCCCTTTACTGCTACAGGGGGTCCGGTAACCTGCGGACTAGTTCTAGAGAATGGGCGCTCGCCTCCGGGAGGGGTCCGGAGTTGTGTAGCCGCTTAGCATGGTTCCGTACCCTAAGCCTGCACGCTCCACTACTCTGCAACGGGCACCCTAGTATTTAGAACTGTGATCCTGTGGGTCCGGACATACGGCTTGGCTTCCCAAGCTAAAACCTGTAGGTCCTGTTGCATGAATCAAAGGATGGCAGATACCAGACGATGGGTCCTATGGGTGTACTCCTAATACTTCAAAGACGAAGTTGTGTGCTGGTCTAGGTCCCAGTCCAGTAGTAGGTAGTCTCAAACTGTAGAGACTACCTCCTAGGGGCCGGACCACCAATTTTATCTTTGGTATACTGGTATCCAGCCTCGACACGTCGAGCCTACCTCCCAGGGGGGCCAAGTACCAAGGGGAAGTTGATGACGCTACACACAACAAGGATAAATAACATACAGATAAGTTTAAGTTCCAATGCTACCTCATTAGCGGTTCTTAGAATATCTTACAAAATCAAAAGTTATTACAGCCGCTTCCCAGCGAAACCCTGTGGTGGCTACCGGACCAGCGATCACCGGCGCCAAGGATATGGCGGGGTCGTGACTCCGGAAGCACGTCAGGACGTATTCACCGCCCGGTAGAGCTTGCCGCCCTCTGCCTCCAGGCGGGCCCCGAGGATCTTATCCCGGCGACGGAGGCGATCGGCGGCAGAATCCAGCACCGGGAGCGCATCGGAGATCGACGCTGGTAGCTCCGACACTAGGATGGGGCTCATCCCTAGCGGCACCAGTGTCGTGCTTGCCTCACCGGCCCACGCGGCGATGCGCTGGACCCCGGCGCGGTGCTCTGCCTAGAGATCTTCAAGGGCCTTCTTGGTGGCTTCCACCGCTTGGGGACCCGGCGCCGCCTGCGCCGCGTTGAACTGGCGGATCTGCTCCTCCAGCTTCCTTTCTTTTTTCTCCACCTCGAGCTCGTGCTTCGCCAGCAACTCGCCTCACTGGGTGAGCATTTCTTCCCTGAAGGCGAGATCCGTCTCTCGCCTAGCGAGGTCCATCTCCCTCCTGTCCAAGGACTGCTCCTTCGCCTTAAGGTTCTCCTCGGCGAGGGCGACGTCGTTGGCCTTGCCCTCGAGCTCTTGCTGCCACTTTTGCATCCTCTCCACAGCCTTGACCTGTTGGGCCCGCTGGGATTCCAAAGTATGGTCCAAGGCGCTCAGCTTGGCCTGGTACTCTGTTGTGAGGGCCTCCTGCTGGGCCACGACCTCCTCCCTCCTGGTCACCTTCTTCTCCCTCTGGGACGCCTCTAGCTCCCTGGCGCACACCCTCTGGAGGTCCCTCTTGTACTCCTTGCGGTCCCGCTCAAGTTGGACCGCTCGGAGATGAATTGTCGGGACGCCGTCCTGGTGCGCTCCTCCAGTTGGGTGCGCCAGTCACTGAGACGTTGGTGCTCAGCCTCAAGCGCCTCCCACTCCCACAAGATTGTTGCCCCAGTGTCACTAAGGACCTGGTGGGCACGGGACAGCATGCGAGGGAGGGGGAGTAGCGCCGCTTCTTGCTCGGCACCCGACCGGAGTCGCCGCCCAAACACCTGAAAGGGAAATGTGCCCTTGGGCCATTTCTAAGTATTTTGGTGATTGAGTGCCAACACAAGTGGACTTATGGTAATCTATGCAAAGTGATGGACAAAGTGCAAATCAAGTCTAAAGGTATGTTTCTAGACTTGGTACATTGTTTTAAGAACTAATGTATTGTGTCTAAGTGCTGGAAACAGGAAAAATCAAGTTGGAAAAGAGATGACTTTGATAAGCCTAAGACAGCTCGGTCTGCGTGCACCGGATTGTCCGGTGGTGCACCAGACAGTGTCCGGTGTGCCAGGCCAGAGTCTGCCAATAGGCTGCTCTCGGGAAGTAATTAACGGCGTATGGCTATAAATCACCGGACTGTCCGGTGGTGCACCGGACTGTCCGGTGAGCCAACAGTCGGTCGGGCCAACGGTCGGTCGCGGAATCCGCGCGTGACGCGTGGCAAGAGCCAACGGTCAGAAGTGGCACCGGACTGTCCGGTGTGCACCGGACAGTGTCCGGTGCGCCAACGGCTCCCAAGTGCCAACGGTCGGCCTCGCCAAATAAGGAAGGAGATCCGCACCGGACAGTGTCCGGTGCGCCAGGCGACAGAAGGCAAGCATTGCCTTCTTGAAATGCTCTCAACGGCTCCTAGCTGCCTTGGGGCTATAAAAGGGACTCCTAGGCGCATGGAGGAGAAAACCAAGCAACCTTTGAGCATTGTTGATCACTCACACTTCATTCTTGCGCACTTCTTCGACATTCTTAGTGATTTGAGCTCCGTTCTAGTGTGAACCTCGAGATATTGTCTTGAGCTCAAGTCTTGCTCTTGTGTGTGTGCGTATTTGCTGTGGATTTGAGTGTGTTGCTTCCCTCCCTTACTCTTGTGGTTCATATTGATTCTTATTGTAAGGGCGAGAGACTCCAAGTTGTGGAGATTCCTCGCAAACGGGAAAAGAGCAAAGTAAAGAAGAACACCGTGGTATTCAAGTTGATCATTGGATCACTTGAGAGAAGTTGAGTGCAACTCTCGTCCGTTGGGACGCCACAACGTGGAG
Organism: Zea mays; assembly: GCF_902167145.1. Lineage (NCBI taxonomy): Eukaryota > Viridiplantae > Streptophyta > Magnoliopsida > Poales > Poaceae > Zea > Zea mays. The sequence goes on along the minus strand of NC_050098.1, from coordinate 11,129,269 downwards.
TAGGCAAGTTTTGTACTTGGCCGAACCACGGGATAAATCCTCGTGTCTCTTGTGCTTGTCCTTAGTGTGTCTATTGCGCTTCACAAGAGCTCTCCTCTCTACTCACTTGATTTCATTGTTCTAACTCTTAATCAAGTTTGTGGTGTTAAGTATTGAGTTTTACAGGATCACCTATTCACCCCCCTCTAGGTGCTCACAATTGGTATCGGAGCCGTTCTCTTCAAGAAAGGGACTAATCGCCCGAAGAGATGGATCCTAGGGGCAAGGGGATGGTGGTCAATGATAAGGAGAAGGAGTCCTTCGTCAATGATCCAAAAGATGACAAGCCTACTGACTCGGGCTCAAGCCACAAAAGAAAAGACGGGAAGAAGAAGAAAACAAGGCGCATCAAGGAGATAGTCTACTACGACGACAGCGACGAGTCCTCTTCTTCCCAAAAGGATGACGACAACTACGAGAAAAAGAAAACGGTCAATTCAAACTTTTCTTTTGACTATTCTCGTATTCCGCAAAATACAAATGCTCATTTACTCTCCATTCCACTTGGTAAACCTCCTCACTTTGATGGAGAGGACTACGGATTTTGGAGTCACAAAATGCGTAGTCACTTGTTCTCTCTCCATCCAAGCATATGGGAGATAGTAGAGAGTGGAATGCAATTTGACAGTAGTGATAGTCCCATGTTTATCAATGAGCAAATTCACAAAAATGCACAAGCTACTGCTGTTCTTCTAGCTTCATTGTGCAGGGATGAATACCATAAGGTGAGCGGCTTGGATAACGCCAAGAAGATTTGGGACACCCTCAAAATCTCACATGAGGGGAACGACGTCACCATGCTCACCAAAATGGAGTTGGTGGAGGGCGAACTTGGGAGATTCGCAATGATCAGGGGCGAGGAGCCAACCCAAACGTACAACCGGCTCAAGACCCTCGTCAACAAAATAAGGAGCTATGGAAGCACGCGATGGACAGACCACGACGTCGTCCGCCTAATGCTAAGGTCATTTACTGTCCTTGATCCACATCTTGTGAACAATATTCGTGAGAATCCCAGGTACACCAAGATGACACCCGAGGAGATCCATGGAAAGTTCGTAAGCGGGCGGATGATGATCAAGGAGGCAAGATACGTTGACGATGCGTTGAATGGCCCAATCCAAGAGCCTCAAACCATTGCTCTCAAAGCAACGAGAAGCAAGGAGGCGCTACCTAGCAAGGTGGCACAAATTGAGGCGGCCGGGCTTAATGATGAAGAAATGGCCCTCATCATCAAGCGCTTCAAGACGACGCTAAGGGGTCGCAAGGAGCATCCCAACAAGACCAAGACAAAGGGGAAGCGCTCATGCTTCAAATGTGGTAAGATTGGTCATTTTATCGCTAATTGTCCCGACAATGATAGTGACCAGGAACAAGGGAACAAGAGGGAAAAGAAGAAGGCTTATAGGAAGGCTAAGGGCGAGGCACACCTTGGAAAGGAGTGGGACTTGGATTGTTCGTCGTCCGACTCCGACAACGAAGGACTCGCCGCCACTGCCTTCAACAAAGCGTCCCTCTTCCCCAATGAGCATCACACCTGCCTCATGGCAAAGGAGAAGAAGGTAAACTCTCGAAAATCCACTTATGCTTCTTCTAGTGAGGATGAGTCTAGTGATGATGATGAAATAGACTATGCTAGTTTATTCAAGGGCCTAGATAGAACTAAGATTGATAAAATAAATGAATTGATTGATGCTTTGAATGATAAAAATAGATTGTTAGAAAAGCAAGAGGATCTCTTATATGATGAGCATGATAAGTTTGTAGAGGCACAAAAATCCCTTGCGTTAGAAATTAAAAGGAATGAGATGCTTTCTTGTGAATTGTCTACATGTCATGACTCTATTTCTAGCTTAAAGAGCATAAATGATGATTTGGTTGCTAAGTTAGAAATAGCCAATAAATCAACATCTTGTGTAGAACATGTTGCAATTTGCAATAGGTGTAAAGCTTTTAATGTTGATGCTTGTAGTGAACATCTAGTTTCAATTTCTAATTTGAATGATGAAGTGGCTAGTCTTAATGCCCAACTTAAGACTAGCAAGAGTGAATGTGACAAAATAAAATTTGCAAGGGATGCCTACACGATTGGTAGACACCCCTCAATTAAGGATGGTCTTGGCTTCAAGAGGGAAGTCAAGAACTTAAAAAGCCATAAGGCTTCCATCTCCGCCAAGGAGAAAGGGAAGGCCCATATGGCAAATAGTGTGCAAAAGAACCATGCTTTCTTATACTATGATAGGAGATATTCTAGGAATGTTCATCATGATAGGAGTTGCAATGATGTTGTTTCACATGCTTATGATTCAAATGCAATGTTTGCTCCTAGTTCTTTTATGCATGATAGAAATTTGGCTAGGAAAAATGCTATGCCTAGAAGAAATATTGTTCATATTCCTAGGAAAGTAATGAATGAACCTTCTACAATTTATTATGCTTTAAATGCTTCCTTTGCTATTTGTAGAAAGGATAGGAAGATAGTTGCTAGAAAATTAGGGGCAAAATGTAAGGGAGATAAAACTTGCATTTGGGTCCCTAAGGCTATTTGTACTAACCTTGTAGGACCCAACAAGAGTTGGGTACCTAAGACCCAAGCCTAAATTTGCCTTGCAGGTTTATGCATCCGGGGGCTCAAGCTGGATTATCGACAGTGGATGCACAAACCACATGACGGGGGAAAAGAGGATGTTCTCTTCCTACGTCAAGAACAAGGATCCTCAAGATTCAATCATATTCGGTGATGGGAACCAAGGCAAGGTGAAAGGGTTAGGAAAAATTGCTATTTCATCCGAGCACTCTATTTCTAATGTGTTCTTAGTTGAGTCGCTTGGATATAACTTGTTGTCTGTGAGTCAACTTTGTAATATGGGATATAACTGTTTATTCACAAATATAGATGTGTCTGTCTTTAGAAGAAGTGATGGTTCATTAGCTTTTAAGGTTGTACTAGACGGAAAACTTTATTTAGTTGATTTTGCAAAAGAGGAGGCCGGTCTAGATGCATGCTTAATTGCTAAGACTAGCATGGGCTGGCTGTGGCATCGCCGTTTAGCACATGTGGGGATGAAGAACCTTCACAAGCTTCTAAAGGGAGAACACGTGATAGGTCTAACTAATGTAACTTTCGAATAAGATAGACCTTGTGCAGCTTGTCAAGCAGGTAAACAGGTGGGAAGCTCTCATCATGCCAAAAATGTGATGACAACATCAAGACCCCTGGAGTTACTTCATATGGACCTCTTCGGACCCGTCGCCTATCTAAGCATAGGAGGAAGTAAGTATGGTCTTGTTATAGTTGATGATTTTTCCCGCTTCACTTGGGTATTCTTTTTGCAGGATAAATCTGAAACCCAAGGGACCCTCAAGCGCTTCCTAAGGAGAGCCCAAAACGAGTTTGAGCTCAAAGTGAAGAAGATAAGAAGCGACAATGGGTCCGAGTTCAAGAACCTTCAAGTGGAGGAGTATCTTGAGGAGGAAGGGATCAAGCACGAGTTCTCCGCTCCCTACACACCACAGCAAAATGGCGTGGTGGAGAGGAAGAACAGGATGCTACTAGACATAGCGAGGACGATGCTTGGTGAATTCAAGACGCCCGAACGTTTTTGGACGGAAGCCGTGAGCACGGCTTGCCACGCCATAAACCGGGTCTATCTTCATCGCCTCCTCAAGAAGACTTCATATGAGCTTCTAACCGGTAACAAACCCAATGTGTCTTACTTTCGTGTATTTGGGAGCAAATGTTATATTCTAGTGAAGAAAGGTAGAAATTCTAAGTTTGCTCCCAAAGCTGTAGAAGGGTTTTTGTTAGGCTATGAGTCAAATACAAAGGCGTATAGGGTCTTCAACAAATCATCGGGTTTGGTTGAAGTCTCTAGCGACGTTGTATTTGATGAGACTAATGGCTCTCCAAGAGAGCAAGTTTGTAATCTTGATGATGTAGATGAAGAAGACGTTCCAACGGCCGCAATACGCACCATGGCGATTGGAGATGTGCGGCCACAGGAACAAAATGAGCAAGATCAACCTTCTTCCTCAACAATGGTGCATCCCCCAACTCAAGACGATGAACAGGTTCATCAAGAGGAGGCGTGTGATCAAGGGGGAGCACAAGATGATCATGTAATGGAGGAAGAAGAGCAACCGGCACCTCCAACCCAAGTTCGAGCGACGATTCAAAGGAATCATCCCGTCGACCAGATTTTGGGTGACATTAGCAAGGGAGTAACTACTCGTTCTAGATTAGTTAATTTTTGTGGGCATTACTCTTTTGTCTCTTCTATTGAGCCTTTCAGGGTAGAAGAAGCCTTGCTAGATCCGGACTGGGTGTTGGCCATGCAAGAGGAGCTCAACAACTTCAAAAGAAATGAAGTTTGGACACTGGTGCCTCGTCCCAAGCAAAATGTTGTGGGAACCAAGTGGGTGTTCCACAACAAACAAGACGAGCACGGGGTGGTAACAAGGAACAAGGCTAGACTTGTGGCAAAAGGTTATGCCCAAGTCGCAGGTTTGGACTTTGAGGAGACTTTTGCTCCTGTAGCTAGGCTAGAGTCAATTCGCATATTGTTAGCCTATGCTACTCACCATTCTTTCAGGTTGTTCCAAATGGATGTGAAGAGCGCTTTCCTCAACGGGCCAATCAAGGAGGAGGTGTACGTGGAGCAACCCCCTGGCTTCGAGGATGAACGGTACCCCGACCACATGTGTAAGCTCTCTAAGGCGCTCTATGGACTTAAGCAAGCCCCAAGAGCATGGTATGAATGCCTTAGAGACTTTTTAATTGCTAATACTTTTAAGGTTGGGAAAGCCGATCCAACTCTTTTTACTAAGACTTGTGATGGTGATCTTTTTGTGTGCCAAATTTATGTCGATGAAATAATATTTGGTTCTACTAACCAAAAGTCCTGTGAAGAGTTTAGCAGGGTGATGACTCAAAAGTTTGAGATGTCGATGATGGGAGAGTTAAGCTATTTCCTTGGGTTCCAAGTGAAGCAACTCAAGGATGGCACCTTCATCTCCCAAACGAAGTACACGCAAGACTTGATCAAGCGGTTCGGGATGAAGGACGCCAAGCCCGCAAAGACTCCAATGGGAACCGACGGACACACCGACCTCAACAAAGGAGGTAAGTCCGTTGATCAAAAGGCATAACGGTCTATGATAGGGTCTTTACTTTATTTATGTGCTAGTAGACCGGATATCATGATCAGTGTATGCATGTGTGCTAGATTTCAATCCGATCCAAGGGAGTGTCACTTAGTGGCCGTGAAGCGAATTCTTAGATATTTAGTCGCTAAGCCTTGCTTCGAGACCTGGTATCCAAAGGGGTCTACCTTTGACTTGATTGGATATTCAGATTCCAATTATGCTGGATGTAAGGTCGATAGGAAGAGCACATCGGGGACGTGCCAATTCTTAGGAAGGTCCCTGATGTCGTGGAGTTCTAAGAAACAAACCTCCGTTGCCCTATCCACCGCTGAGGCCGAGTATGTTGCCGCAGGACAGTGTTGCACGCAACTACTTTGGATGAGGCAAACCCTCAGGGACTTCGGCTACAATCTGAGCAAAGTCCCACTCCTATGTGACAATGAGAGTGCTATCCGCATAGCGGATAATCCTGTTGAACACAGCCGCACAAAGCACATTGACATCCGGCATCACTTTTTGAGAGACCACCAGCAAAAGGGGGATATCGAAGTGTTTCATGTCAGCACCGAGAACCAGCTAGCCAATATCTTTACCAAGCCTCTAGATGAGAAGACCTTTTGCAGGCTGCGTAGTGAGCTAAATGTCTTAGATTCGTGGAACCTGGATTGATTTATAGCATACATGTGTTTTATGCCTTGATCATGTTCCTTAATGCATGTTGTTGTTTATTTATGGTGCTCAAGTTGTACACGCACTCCCCGGACCTCACAAGTCCATTTGCAAGTGATGCACATATTTAGGGGGAGATGTGCTACAACTTCACCCTTTGAGACTAACTGTGTGCTTGAGTTTGCTTAATTTAGTCTCAAAGGAGGTTTGAAAGGGAAAATGTGAACTTGGACCATGCAAGACTTCCACTGCACTCCGATGAGAGAGTAACTCACTCCAAGTTCATCTCTATACTCGTATTGCCTTTTTACTCTTAGTTGAAGATTTTGGTGAGGCAATGGGGTTAAAGGGCCAACATTGATCCCGTTTTGGTGCTTGATGCCAAAGCGGGAGAAAATAAGGCCAAAGCAAGAAATGGATCAGCTACCACCTGAGGATTTTGAAAAAATAGAGTTAGAGTTTTTGTTTGTTAAAAATTTTAATTGTCTCTTTTGTCAAAAGTTGGTCTCTTGTGGGGAGAAGGCTTGATTATGGGAAATAGGGGGAGTTTTTGAATCTTTGATCAATTTCTCTTGAAATATCTCTCTTTATGTTTCAACAAGTGTGTTTGACTTAGAGATAGGAAATTGAGTTTTATTTGCAAAAACAAACCAAGTGGTGGCAAAGAATGATCCATAGATGCCAAATTTGAATCAAAACAATTTTGAGTTCTCATTTGTATTGATGTTGCACTTCCTTTAGTTGCTTTTTATTGTGTTGGCATAAATCACCAAAAAGGGGGAGATTGAAAGGGAAATGTGCCCTTGGGCCATTTCTAAGTATTTTGGTGATTGAGTGCCAACACAAGTGGACTTATGGTAATCTATGCAAAGTGATGGACAAAGTGCAAATCAAGTCTAAAGGTATGTTTCTAGACTTGGTACATTGTTTTAAGAACTAATGTATTGTATCTAAGTGCTGGAAACAGGAAAAATCAAGTTGGAAAAGAGATGACTTTGATAAGCCTAAGATAGCTCGGTCTGCGTGCACCGGACTGTCCGGTGGTGCACCGGACAGTGTCCGGTCCGCCAGGCCGGAGTCTGCCAACTGGCTGCTCTCGGGAAGTAATTAACGGCGTACGGCTATAAATCACCGGACTATCCGGTGGTGCACCGGACTGTCCGGTGAGCCAACAGTCGGCCGGGCCAACGGTCGACCGTGGAATCCGCGCGTGACGCGTGGCAAGAGCCAACGATCAGAAGTGGCACCGGACTGTCCGGTGTGCACCGGATAGTGTCCGGTGCGCCAACGGCTCCCAAGTGCCAATGGTCGGCTTCGCCAAATAAGGAAGGAGATCCGCACCGGACAGTGTCCGGTGGTGCACCGGACTGTCCGGTGCGCCAGGCGACAGAAGGCAAGAATTGCCTTCTTGAAATGCTCTCAACGGCTCCTAGCTGCCTTGGGGCTATAAAAGGGACTCCTAGGCGCATGGAGGAGAAAACCAAGCAACCTTTGAGCATTGTTGATCACTCACACTTCATTCTTGCGCACTTGTTCGACATTCTTAGTGATTTGAGCTCCGTTCTAGTGTGAACCTCGAGATATTGTCTTGAGCTCAAGTCTTGCTCTTGTGTGTGTGTGCGTATTTGCTGTGGATTTGAGTGTGTTGCTTCCCTCCCTTACTCTTGTGGTTCATATTGATTCTTATTGTAAGGGTGAGAGACTCCAAGTTGTGGAGATTCCTCGCAAACGGGAAAAGAGCAAAGTAAAGAAGAACACCGTGGTATTCAAGTTGATCATTGGATCACTTTAGAGGAGTTGAGTGCAACTCTCGTTCGTTGGGACGCCACAACGTGGAGTAGGCAAGTTTTGTACTTGGCCGAACCACGGGATAAATCATCGTGTCTCTTGTGCTTGTCCTTAGTGTGTCTATTGCGCTTCACAAGAGCTCTCCTCTCTATTCAATTGATTTCATTGTTCTAACTCTTAATCAAGTTTGTGGTGTTAAGTATTGAGTTTTACAGGATCACCTATTCACCCCCCTCTAGGTGCTCTCAACACCACCTCCATCTCCTCTGGAGCAGGTGGGGGGTTGGAGCTGGACGCGCCTCCTGCGTCACCCCCACGGCTAGGACCTCCTCCGCCGCTGCGACGCCACTCGACGCTGGTGCCGCTGTCGCCGGATCCCCGGCTAGGACATGGGAAGCCGCTGGCGCTGTCTTGACAGCAGCCGGGGGCAGACCGCCGGCACCACCCTCAGCAGATTCTTGCTACTGAGAGCCAGACCCGTCGGTGGGCCTGGTATCTGGCGGAGGAGGCGTGACCTTGGGAGCAGAGGGGGAAGAAGCCCTGGCAAATAGACGATGGGTTAAGACTTGTCGGCATGATGATTAGGCTCAAAGAAAAAGGGACTACACTTACTTGGGGCCCTGGACCTTCTAGTGACCCTAGAAGCGAGGCGATCGCCGCTCCTCCTGCTGTTGCTGTTGCGGCTGCTGCTGCTATTGGTGTTGCTGCTGCTGGTGTCCCTGGGGGTGATCACCCCCAGATGGTGGTGGTTGTGGTGGGACCGGAGGACTGACGCGCCTCTGCGTGTCGTTGGCCTCGAAGCTGGCCTCCTCGGCCCCACCTGCAGTCCTCTGGCGCTTCTGGGGGGCTCCAAAATGAACGACCCGTCAGCGCGACGCAGTCTACATCGCCTCTCCTTCTCCGACCCCCGGAGCTACCTGGTGCGGAGGCACCGCTTGTAGCTCCTTTGCCCTTGTCCAAGGGGCTGGGGGCCACAGCGGGATTGGCGCTGCAAGCCACACCGGCGGGCTAAGGAGCTCCAACTGGTGCATCGGAGATCCGGATCCCGCGGTGGGAGTCCCGGCCTCCGGTCTGGCGAACCGCCATGCCGCTGTAGTCAAGGGTCGGCAGCGTGGCCAAGATCGCCGTCCTCAGGCCTGGGTCGTCACAGAGCGCAGGGATGTTTTGGGGGAGTATCAGGGACTAAGGGACAAAAGTTTCCCCAGTAATCCTCCCACTAGGATTGCCAGCTCATCCCAGTACAGATCGGTGCCCGGCTCATGCTAGATCCTGTCGATGTCGTTTGGGCCAGTGAACCAGCAACACAGGCGCAGTCTCCTCTGTAGGGGCGCGATCCGACGCTTCAGGAGATCGCCGACCATGTGCATCGATGTCAGGCTGCCCGTAGCCAAGCCCTTGATCCTATCCAATACGGGCAGGAACTTTGGCGAGAGGGATGGCTTGGTCCTCCACTGCTTGCAGTCGAGCGCTGGCCCATCACTCGGCAGGACGAGGCGGTCGTTGGCCTCAGCGCTGGCAATCACCCAGTCGCTGTGCCGGTTTTCCCACCTCGCACCGCCAAAGGTGGGGATGTAGACAACGGCTGGATCTAGCCTCGTAGGCACCGATGTGGTCCCAGTAGGCACCGATGTGGTCCCTAGTCTTCCCGGACTTGACCAGTGCGAAGAAGTAGCGAAAGAGGGAAGTACAGGGGGCCACACCTATGAACATCTCACAGAGGTGGATGAAGATGGCTGCCTGGAGGACGGAGTGGGGCATGAGGTGTTGAAGCTAAAGCCCGAACTCCTCCAGTAGCAGCAGAAAGAAGGGCGAGATCGGCAGTGCCAACCCACAGGAGATGTAGGAGGTGAACAACACGAACTCCTCGGTGGCGAGATCGCCAAGGGGGACAGTGTCGGCACGGATTCTTCCGGCGAGCCCCGGCACGCTCCACCCAAGTAGGCCGCGCACCAGGTTGAGCGCCTCCTCAGACTGAAAGCGGTCAGGATGACCAAGCGAAGCCATGGCATGGGCGGCGGCGCGGGCGTGGAACAGAGGAGCACGAAGGCAAAGGGGTGCAAGCAATTGGGAGAGAATGCGAAAAGGTAACTGCTGCACGTGGGGTGAATCCTTTTTCAAGGAAACATGAGTTCTTGTTCAGGGAAACCCTTCCGCGCGCCCCTGAATCGCCGCAGGAAATCCCGCCCAATGGGCACCTAAGACCCAAGCAGCCCAGTCTCTGACACGGGGGCCCGGGTCCACAAGTCATACAGGTTGTGCGCTGGATTTCAGGTGCGGAAAGAGTGAACCGCCGCACGCGATAGCGCGTCACCTTGCCTTGGGGCCGCTGTAGAAGACAAAGGGTTACCTTTAAAACCAATGTAGCAGCAACGAGGCGCCCGACGCGTGGCCCCACGAAACCACCAGGCGTGGGGGCCATGGGTCAGTCAGCTGCGAGGACAGATATGGCAGTTGACTTGACTGAAGGTGGATTGACAGCGGGCACATCAGTAGACGTGCTAAAACAGCGTGCCAATCACCAATCAGGCCATGTTGAGGCAAGGTGCAAGCTTTGGCCCCACCTGCAGGCTCGCATCCTCCCCTGAGGCGGGCCCGGGGGCCACTATCGGTACCCTGAAACTAGGGTACCCCTTACTACTATATAAAGACGCAGTACCCGCACGACTATCTTTAGTCGCGTGGTAAAAGTGATGTATGTGGTACGAGGCCATAACTCGCCCCAGCCTCGGGCGACTACTCTGGGCCAGCTACAGCGCCTGACCCCACCACATGGGCGGGTCCGGGGCCGCCACATGTCCAGAGAGAGTGATATAGTCTGAGGCCTCAACAGTGAGTCCGGACCCCCATGGGAAAGTGCCCGACCCCTGGATATACAGTCCGGACCACCAAGATTGGTCCAGGACCCCCACGAGTACGGACCGGACCCCTAGAATGGGATCCGGACCCCTCCATATGGGGTCCGGGCCGCCCATAGTAGGGTCCCAAGGTTCCAGGACAGAACACACCCGGGCCTTAATCAGGGCCCAGGCGGGGGTCCGGTGCGACACGTGTCCAGACCTGGTCTGGTGGGATCCGGATCTATTCACATACACTCTTGCTCCCCGCTTAGGCGGAGACCCGATGCTGCCACGTTGTAACACCCAATTTGTAGAAGATAATATAAAAGGAGAAAAGTGTTTTCCTTTATTTATATGTGTGTATCCATCCATTTGTCATCACATGTGAACACCACCTTTTAAAGACAATTAATAAAAATATATGACACTAAATTATGCATCATGCTGGAATTTTTATTGTGAGTGCATAAAAAGAAATATGTTAAAAATCCAAGGTGGAATTTAAATTCTAAAGGAAATTAAAGAATTGAGAAAAGAAGAGAAGAAGAGAAATTACTAGGTGAATAAAAATAAGTATAAAAAAATTATATATATTTTTCTTATACATATTTGAGTTTGAATGTTTGACTCAAAAGTGAAGTCCACAAAAGGATTCAAATTCAAACTAGAGATTCAAATAAAAAGAAAAGAAATGAGCAACAGACTTCGGATGGGCCGAATCACTGCCATGCGGCCTAGTTGCTCCAACCGCGCGGCCCACTCCTCCATCCCCACGCGCCCACTGCTTTCACCGTGACCACACACCGACACCGGGGCCGGGGTTGTCAGCCGCACTACCGCACCTGGGCACGTTTTCTTCCACTGACGTGTGGGCCCCACTCTGCAGGGGAGTCGTCTTCATGGCTCCGCACCGGCCGGAGCACAACAAACTCCGTGCATGCCGGCGCCACTTCTCCGGGGCCGTTGGCCTCGACCCTCCCCTTATTCAAAACCATCTGATAGAAGATCCAGTCGCTCCTCATCCCTATTGCGCTGACCGAAGCACCATGAACACCGGAGTTTAGGAGCGACCGTGTGAGAGAGAGATAAACACTGCATGGAGCGCCGCCGTGCTCGCCTGGTCTGCCGGTCGGCCGCCTCGATCTCGCACCAGCGCCCCTATTTACCCAGCCGAAACCCCCTTCGACTATGGATGAGAAGCACAACACCACCACCCCGCTGCATCGGCGAGCAGAGATAGAGAGAGGTGAGGAACCGAGAGGAGAAAGAGTGTGTTGCGCCGTCGCTATGGATAGCGCGCTGGGTGGCGCCTCAGCATCCGCTACGGGTCTCCGGAGTATTGCTGGTATGCGTCGAAGTCTTGGGCGTGGCCAATTGCGTGGAGGGCGGCTGTAGTTCTAGAGATCCCTCGCCGAAGGTTGAGCTCCACCGCGAACTCGCCCTCCTCCGTGGGCAGAGAATCCCGCTACGTATTTCCGGTGAGTCTCCCTTTCCGCTTGTCCGAATCGTTCTTCCCTTGGCGATGCACCTAGTTAATTTTGGATTCGGACTCTTGGATGCTTGCACGAACTCCGCCAGCCATGGCGCCACCGCAGGTAAGGTCCCTGCGCCGCCGCATTCGGCGGGTGTTTGGGGAACGGGCACTGCCACCGTTGGATTCCAATAGGAGGGTCCGGATCCATTGTGGGCCATGACCGTCGGATTATCGCCGAACGGATGGATGGTGATCACCACTTCATTAAACCCGGAGCGTAGGATCGTAAACCAACCGTTGTGATCGTATACCGGTTGGGCGTCTCGGCGTTCTAATATGGACCACCCACTCTTGATCGGATGGCTTAAAACATCCGATACCCCTTCGTAGTGCCAAATTTACTAAAGAGTCCCTCTGCTTTCAGGAAACCAACCCGCCGTCCATGTGTTACTATTCTCTGTGCCTAGGGAATCTTCTGCGCTAGCCCCTGACCTTTCTGCAAAATGAGGCACAGTCCAGAGATGTTTAAAAACAGAGAAATAATATTAGAAATTCATTTTTAATACAAAAACAATTCTAGAAACTTGTTTATTCCATAGAAAATTCATTTTAGCTCCAAATTGAGTCATTCCAATTCCTAAAATTTTGTAATATTATTCTCTATCATTTAGTATCTCTGTTTTGACATGAAAACAGTTAGAAAATTAATTTCTCATCTAATCCTATTTTATCACATTAAACCTTAGGAAATTCATAACTTGAAATCTATAACTCCAAATTTAGTGATTCCAGTTCCTATGATCTCATTTTAAGGTATAGATTTTTACTGTATATTTTATTTGCATGTTTGGTGTGATGTTAATTTATGCTATACTATGTATGTATTGTGTTGATGCGAATAGACGAACAAGCCGCTGTGGAAACTGAGGTTCAGCAAGTAGAGATAGCTGAGCAGGAGCTCATTGAAGGCAAGTTGTGCCCTTGATCACTTACTTTTCCCAGCCATGTTCTTATTAATTTTAATGATCTGCATAGGTTAATTTTGACGGGATCCTTTATGTTACCCCAGTTTTGATTACCTCTATACCTTGTTCACCCCTGAAATATTTTTGGGTAGTACTTGCTATTGCTTTATGTGGATTGGGTATGGAGATACACTACTCATGATTATCCTGTTATTATCTTGTTATTATTATTGTTCATGTTAAGATCATTAAATTAATGGGAACATGGAGCGACCACCCGGGAAAACAGTGCTACCACAAGGGTTTAATGGGACGCCCTTGGCTGATTAACTAGGAAAACTAGTGGAGGTCTTCCTTACCCGAAAGGGGCAAGGGCAGTAGGGGAGTGGTCAGTGTAGGGAGGTCCTTGGGTTGATTTTGCTGCGATGGCGGTCAGGCAAGAACCCTGCACTGGAGCTTCCTATAAACTGTAGCGGGATTTCTGAAGCTAGTGGAACTTTGTAAAGGCCTCGTAGTGTTACCCTGCCTCGCCTCCTCGGTAGAGGTGTATGGGATTGGCCGTCTCTTGGCAGATGGGTAACATGACTTGTGGGTAAAGATGCGCAACCTCTGCAGAGTGTAAAACTAGTATACTAGCCGTGCTCACGGTCATGAGCGGCTCGGACCCTCACATGATTAATTATGGAACTTAAATTTAATTTGACATTTGCATCGCATTTGGGATTATTTTACTATTACTGTTCTTTATTATTATTAAGGTTTGGTATTTACTTACACTTAGTAATTGCTAATAAAATTTTGACCAACTTATAAAAGCAATGCTCAGCCTCAGCCTTTATTTCATTGATCAGCCTTACACTACATGAACTCCCACCTTTGGTGAGTTCATGCCACATTATTCCCCACGACTTGTTGAGCTATGAACGTATGTGAGCTCACTCTTGCTGTCTCACACACCCCCCCCCCCACAGGAGAAGAACAGGTGGTCGAAGAGGAGCCGCCTAACACTGAGGCATTCGATCTAATCTAGGTGGCGTTTCTCAGTTGACATTGGCGCCGACGATCCTTAGTTCGTTTTATGTTTACACTTTTATTTTGTAATAAGTCTTCCGCTATGTAATAAATACTCTGATGATTTATGACATTTATCTCTATACACTCTGTTATTATATATGTTGTCTTCTTTGGCGCATGTATGAGATGCACCCGGCTTTGTCCTTTAAAACCGGGTGTTACACACGTGGCATACTGCGCGTGGCATAAGCCAATGGGCGGAACCTGACATGACGCCTCTGGGCTACGCGCACCTTCGCATTCATTATGGATAAGACGTGCGCCTGTCCATTCCACTGATAGGCGGCGTGCTCAGTCCACGATATGTGGGTCGTGCAGTTACTCACACATTACCATAGCGAGGGCAATGACTCACCATTACTCCCGCGTTACCAGGAAAAGGGTAACGGCCTATCAATACTGCATGGACTGCAGTCATCATGACTCCCGCAGATTACTCATGTGTTACTCTGTCAGCATTAGTTATTCACATAATGTATTTCTTCCATTATGCTCCTGGGCCCGCATGTCGGGGCTCAACATCCTTGTATGTGCCTCCCTTAAACTATAAAAGGGAAGGCTCACATCGTTACAAGGGGCAAGCTCACACGCTCACACACACTCAATACAACTTACAGTGGAGGTAGGGTATTACGCTCAGGCGGCTTGAACCACTATAATCCCTCGTGTCCTCTTATGTTCATCCCGAATTCACCAGACAGGCAACCTCTTAGGCCCCCTCCTCATCTTAGGATTAGGGCGGGTGCATTCTGCCACCCTGTCGGTGGATTTTCCCCACTGACACGTGTGTTGATTATTGTGTTTGCTTTGTTCACACGAGCGCGTTCCTTAGCCACTTGATTTCACTAACACCTTGATAATCAAGTTTGTGGCTATTTAGTGTTTAATTTTATAGGATCACCTATTCACCCCCCCTCTAGGTGCTCACAATTGGTATCAGAGCCGTACTCTTCATCTAAGGGACTAATCGCCCAAAGAGATGGATCCTAAGGGAAAGGGGATGGTGTTCAACGACAAGGAGGAGTCCATCTTCAACGAGCCAAGAGACGACAAGCCCACTAACTCAGGCTCGAATCACAAGAAGAAGGACGGGAAGAAGAAGAGGCGCATCAAGAAGATCATCTACTATGACAGTGATGCTTCTTCTTCACCAAGAGACGACAATGACGACGACTCTTCGTCGAAAAAGAAAATGGTTAATCAAAACTATTCCTTTGATTATTCCCGTATTCTGTACAATTCAAATGCCCATTTACTTTCTATTCCTCTTGGAAAACCCCCACACTTTGATGGAGAGGATTACTCATTTTGGAGTCATAAAATGCGTAGTCATCTATTTTCTCTCCATCCGAGCATTTGAAAAATTGTGGAAAATGGGATGCATTTTGATAGTATGGATAACCCTGTGATGATTAATGAACAAATTCATAAAAATGCCCAAGCTACTACTGTCTTGCTAGCTTCACTTTGCAGGGATGAGTATAACAAAGTAAGTGGCTTGGACAACGCCAAGCAAATCTAGGACACCCTCAAGATATCTCATGAGGGAAATGACGCCACCATGATTACCAAAATGGAGCTGGTGGAAGGTGAGCTGGGGAGATTTGCGATGATCAGGGGAGAGGAGCCAACTCAGACCTACAACAGGCTCAAGACCCTGGTCAACAAGATCCGAAGCTACAGAAGCACAAGATGGACGGATCATGATGTCGTCCGACTCATGCTAAGGTCATTTACTGTAATTGACCTCCATCTTGTCAATCTCATTCGTGAAAATCCTAGGTACACCAAGATGACGCCTGAGGAGATTCTCGGAAAATTTGTGAGCTGGCGCATGATGGTGAAGGAGGCTCGATACGTGGACGATGCTCTAAATGGTCCACTACCCATCTACGAGCCACAGCTCGTTGCTCTTAAAGCAACAAGCAGTAGGGAGGTGCTACCAAGCAAGGTGGCATAAGTAGAGGCCGCCAGGCTAAATGAAGATGAGATGGCACTCATCATCAAATGTTTCAAGACCACACTCAAAGGACGCCAGGAGTACCCCAACAAGAATAAAACAAGGGGAAAGCGCTCCTGCTTCAAATGCGGTAAGACTGGTCATTTCATAGCACAATGCCCCGATAATGATAATGACCAGGAACAAGAAAAGTACGGGAAGAGGGAGAAGAAGAAGGTCTACAAGAAGGCGAAGGGCGAGGCGCACCTTGGAAAAGAATGGGACTCGGACTGCTCCTCGTCCGACTCCGACGATGAAGGACTGGCCGCCTCGGCCTTCGACAAGTCTTCACTCTTCCCCAACGAGCGTCATACATGTCTTATGGCTAAGGAGAAGAAGGTATGTATTTGAGACTCCCTAAAGTACTCTTCTTCTAGTGATGAAGATTCTTCCGATGATGAAGTAGATTACTCTAGTTTATTTAAAGGTTTAGATAGAGCCAAAGTAGGGAAAATTAATGAATTAATTGATGCTCTAAATGAAAAAGATAGACTGTTAGAAAAGCAAGAGGACATTTTGTATGAGGAACATGTTAGTGTGCAAAAATCTCTTGCTTTAGAAACTAAGAGAAATGAAATGCTATCTTCTGAGTTATCTGCTTGCCATGAGTCTATCTCTACTTTAAAGAGTTTAAATGATGAATTAAATGCTAAACTAGAGGAAGTAAATAAAACTAGTTCATGTGTGGAAGATGTAGTTATTTGTAAAAGATGCGAGGACTTTGATGTTGATGCCTGTGATGAACATCTTGTTTCTATTACAAAATTAAATAATTAGGTGGCAAGTCTTAATGCTCAACTTTAGACTTGCAAGGATGATTTTGATAAATTGAAATTTGCTAGGGATGCCTACACTGTTGGTAGACATCCTTCAATTAAGGATGGACTTGGTTTTCCAAGGGAAACCAAGAACTTAACTAGCCAAAGGACTTCCGTTCTCAACAAGGAGAAAGGGAAGGCCCCTATGGCAAGTAGTCCTCAAAGGAACCATGCTTTTATTTATGATAGGAAAATTGCTAGTCATTCTCATTATAATAAGAGTTATGTTCATACTGCTTATAATGATTCACATGCTATGTTTGCCTCTAGTTCTACTTTTGTTAATGGTAGAAGTAGGCCTAGGAGAAATCATGTTGTGCCTCATGTGCCTAGGCAAATGTGCAATAAACCCACTACTGTTTTTCATGCCTGCAATACTTCTTTTGTACTTTCATGTAAGAATGAAAAAGTAGTTGATAGGAAGTTGGGATCCAAATGCAAGGGAGATAAAACTTGCATATGGGTTCCAAAAACTATTGTGACTAACCTTGTAGGACCCAACAAGAGTTGGGTACCTAAAACCCAAGCGTAAAATGCCTTGCAGGTTTATGCATCCGAGGAGAAGAAAATGTTCACCTCCTACGTCAAGAACAAGGATTCCTAGGATTCGATCATCTTCGGAGATGGGAACCAAGGCAAGGTCAAAGGATTAGGAAAAATAGCCATTACATCCGAGCATTCTATCTCTAATGTGTTTTTAGTTGAATCGCTCGGGTATAATCTGTTATCAGTGAGTCAATTGTGTAACATGGGTTATAATTGTTTATTCACAAATGTAGATGTATCTGTTTTTAGAAGAAGTGATGGTTCACTAGCTTTTAAGGGTGTACTAGATGGCAAGCTCTATTTAGTTGATTTTTTGAAAGAGAATGCCGATCTAGATGCATGCTTGATAACTAAGACTAATATGGGCTGGCTTTGGCATCGTCGTCTAGCACATGTTGGGATGAAGAACATTCATAAGCTTCTGAAAGGAGATCATGTGTTAGGACTAACCAATGTCTGTTTTGAGAAAGACAGACCTTATGCAGCATGTCAGGCAGGGAAACAAGTGGGAAGCACTCATCACGGCAAGAATGTGATGACAACATCAAGACCACTAGAGCTTCTTCACATGGACCTCTTCGGACCCGTTGCCTACCTCAGCATCGGGGGAAGTAAGTATGGACTTGTAGTTGTTGATGACTTTTCCCGCTTCACTTGGGTGTTCTTTTTACAGGATAAGTCAGAAACCCAAGGGACCCTAAAGCGCTTCTTAAGGAGAGCTCAAAATGAGTTTGAGCTTAAAGTGAAAAAGATAAGGAGCGATAATGGGTCCGAGTTCAAGAATCTACAAGTTGAAGAGTTTCTTGAGGAGGAAGGCATCAAGCATGAGTTCTCCACTCCCTACACACCACAACAAAACGGTGTGGTAGAGAGGAAGAACAGGACGCTTATCGACATGGCGAGGACGATGCTTGGAGGGTTCAAGACACCCGAGCGGTTTTGGTCGGAAGCTGTGAACACAGCCTGCCACGCCATAAATCGGCTCTATCTACATCACCTCCTCAAGAAGACCTCCTACGAACTCCTTACCGGTAACAAACCCAATGTCTCTTACTTTCGTGTATTTGGGAGCTAATGCTACATTCTGGTGAAGAAAGGTAGACATTCCAAATTTGCTCCCAAAGCTGTAGAAGGGTTTTTACTAGGGTATGACTCAAATACAAAGGCGTATAGGGTCTTCAACAAATCGTTAGGATTAGTTGAAGTCTCTAGCGACATTGTATTTGATGATACTAATGGCTCTCCAAGAGAGCAAATTGATCTTGATGACATAGATGAGGATGAAGTTCCGACGGTTGCAATGCGCACGATGGCGATAGGTCATGTGCGACCACAGAAACAACAGGAGCAAGATCAACCTTCTTCCTCGACGCTGGTGCTTCCCCCAACTCAAGATGATGGACAGGTACCTCAAGAAGAGGAGCGTGATCAAGGGGGAGCACATGAAAAACGGGTTATGGAGGAAGAAGCACCACGGGTCCCTCCAACTCAAGTCCGAGCGACGATCCAAAGAAATCACCCCGTCGATCAAATTTTGGGTGATATCAGCAAGGGAGTAACGACTCGCTCGCGCTTAGCTAATTTTAGTGAGCATTACTCGTTTGTCTCTTCTATTGAGCCTTTCAGGGTAGAAGAGGCCTTGTAGGATCTGGACTGGGTGTTGGCCATGCAGGAAGAGCTCAACATCTTCAAGAGAAACGAAGTCTGGAGTTGGGTGCCACGTCCAAAGCAAAACGTTGTGGGAACCAAGTGGGTGTTCCGCAACAAGCAAGACGAGCACGGAGTGGTGACAAGAAACAAGGCTCGACTTGTGGCAAAAGGTTATGCCCAAGTCGCAGGTTTGGATTTCGAGGAGACTTTTACTCCTGTGGCTAGGATAGAGTCAATTCAAATTTTGTTAGCCTATGCCGCTCACCTTTCTTTTAGGCTACTTCAAATGGACATGAAGAGCGCTTTCCTCAACGGGCCAATCAAGGAGGAGGTGTACGTGGAACAACCCCCCTAGCTTTGAGGATGACAGGTATCCCGACTATGTGTACAAACTCTCTAAGGCGCTCTATGGACTTAAGCAAGCCCCAAGAGCATGGTATGAATGCCTTAGAGACTTTTTAATTGCTAATGCTTTCATGGTTGGGAAAGTTGATCCCACTCTTTTTACAAAGACTTGTGATGGTGATCTTTTTGTGTGCCAAATTTATGTCGATGCCATAATATTTGGTTCTACTAACCAAAAGTCTTGTGAAGAGTTTAGCGGGGTGATGACTCAAAAGTTTGAGATGTCAATGATGGGCGAGTTGACCTACTTCCTTGGGTTCCAAGTGAAGCAACTCAAAAACGACACCTTCATCTCCCAAATGAAGTACACTTAGGATCTTCTCAAGAGGTTTGGGATGAAGGACGCCAAGCCCGCGAAAACACCAATGGGAACTGACGGGCATGTTGACCTCAACAAAGGAGGTAAGTCCATTGATCAAAAGGCATACCGGTCCATGATAGGTTCATCACTTTATCTTTGTGCTAGTAGACTGGACATTATGCTTAGTGTATGCATGTGTGCTAGATATCAATCCGACCCCAAGGAGGGTCACCTTGTGGCCATTAAGCGAATTTTTAGGTATTTAGTTGCTACGTCTTGCTTCAGGATCTGGTATCCAAAAGGGTCTACCTTTGACTTAATTGGATACTCAGACTCCGATTATGCTGGATGTAAGGTTGATAGGAAGAGTACATTAGGGACATGCTAATTCCTAGGAAGGTCCCTGGTGTCTTGGAGTTCCAAGAAACAGACATCTGTTGCCCTATCCACCACTGAGGCCGAGTATGTTGCCGCAGGACTGTGTTGCGCGCAACTACTTTGGATGAGGCAAACCCTCGGGGACTTTGGCTACAATCTGAGCAAAGTCCCACTCCTATGTGACAATGAGAGTGCAATCCGCATGGCGGATAATCCTGTTGAACACAGCCGCACCAAGCACATAGACATCCGGCATCACTTCCTGAGAGATCACCAGCAAAAGGAAGATATCGAGGTGTACCATATTAGCACCGAAAACTAGCTAGCTGATATCTTCACCAAGCCGTTGGATGAGAAAACATTTTGCAGGTTGTGTAGTGAGCTAAATGTCTTAGATTCGCGTAACTTGGATTGATCTATAGCATACATGTAGTCTATGCCTTTGATCATGTTACTTTAAGCATTATTCGTTGTATATTTGTGGTGCTCAAGTTGTACTAGACCTTCCCAGACCTCACAAGTCCATATGCAAATGGTGCACATATTTAGGGGGAGATGTGCTACAACTTGACCCTTTGAGACTAACCTGGTTGTTTGAGTATACTTGATGTAGTCTAAAAGATGCATTGAAAGGGAAAGGTGAACTTGGACAATGAAAAGACTTCCACTGCACTCCGGTATTAGTGTACTTACTTCCAAGTTCATACTTGCAATTTCATTGCCTTTTTGCTCTTAATTAATATTTTTTGTTGAGGCAATGGGGTTAAAGGGCCAAAAATGATCCCGTTTTGGTGCTTAATGCCAAGAAGGGGGAGAAATTAAGGCCAAAGCAACTGGATCAGCCAACCACTTGAGAATTTTGAAAATAGTAGAGTTAGAATTTGTGATTTGTCCAAAATACTCTTATTGCAAAATTTGGTCTCTTATGGGGGAGAATTTTGATTATGGGAAAAGAGGGAGTTTTTGGCACTTGATCAATTTTTCTCTTGGAATATCTCTCAATTTTCCCAAACAAGTATGTTTGACTTAGAGATAGGAAAACAAATTTGATTTGCAAAAACAAACCAAGTGGTGGCAAAGAGTGATCCAAATATGCCAAATCATTAGCGAAAACAATTTGGTCTTCAATTGCATTGATGTTGCACTTCTTTGGTTGCTTTTTGATGTGCTGGCATGAATCACCAAAAAGGGGGAGATTGAAAGGGAAATGTGCCCTTGGGCCATTTCTATAAGTATTTTGGTGATTGAAAGTCGCCTAAAGGGGGGTGAATAGGGCGAATCTGAAATTTACAAACTTAAGCACAAACTACAAGTTGGGTTAGCGTTAGAAATAAGAATCGAGTCCGAGAGAGAGGGCACAAAACAAATCGTGAGCAAATAAAGAGTGAGACTCGATGATTTGTGTCGGGGACCATAATTAGGGGTACCCCCAAGACTCCTAATCTCAGCTGGTAACCCCCATCGGCACAAAGCTGCAAAGGCCTGATGGGTGCGATTAAGTCAAGGCTCGGTCCACTCAAGGGACACGATCTCGCCTCGCTCGAGCCCAGCCTCGGGCAAGGGCAGCTGACCCTGGAGGATTCACGTCTCGCCTGAGGGCCCCTCAAGCAACGGACACACCTTCGGCTCGCCCGAGGCCCAGTCTTCGCCAAGAAGCAACCTTGGCCAGATCGCCACACCAACCGATCGTATCGCAGAAGCATTTAATGCAAGGATGGCCTGACACCTTATCCTGACGCGCGCCCCTCAGTCGACAGAGCCAAAGTGGCCGCAGTCACTTCACCGCTCCACTGACCGGCCTGACAAGAGGACAGCGCCGCCTGCGTCGCTCTGACTGCTATGCCGCTCGACAGAGTGAGGCTGACAGCAGCCAAGTCCGGCTTCGGGCGCCATAGGAAGCTTTGCCTCGCCCGACCCCAGGGCTCGGCCCCCGTCTCGGCCTCGGACGATGAACTCCGCCTTGCCCGACCCAGGGCTCGGACTCAGCCTCGGCTCCGGAAGACGACGAACTCCGCCTCGCCCGACCCCAGGGCTCGGACTCAGCCTTAGCCTCAGACGACGGTCTCCGCCTCGCCCGACCCGGGGCTCGGACTCGACCTCGACCTCGGAAGACAGACTCAACCTCGACCTCGGAGGAGCCTCCTCCTCGCCCGACCCAGGGCTCGGACCGACCACGTCACAGGGGGGCCATCATTATCCTACCCCTAGCTAGCTCAGGCTACGGTAAACAAGACCGGCGTCCCATCTGGCTCGCCCCGGTAAATAAATAATGATGGCGCCCTGCGTGCTCCATGACGACGGCGGCTCTCAGCCCCTTACGGAAGCAAGGAGACGTCAGCAAGGACTCGATAGCCCCGACAGCTGTCCTTCCGCAAGGCTCCAGCGCTCCTCCGACGGCCACGACATCACATGAACAGGGTGTCAAAACCTCTCCGGCTACCACAACGGCATGTACTTAGGGCACTAGCTCCTCTCTACTAGACACGTTAGCACACTGCTACACCCCCCATTGTACACCTGGACCCTCTCCTTACGCCTATAAAAGGAAGGTCCAGGGCTCTCTTACGGGAAGGTTGGCCACGCGGAGAGGACGGGACGGCGCGTGCAGGCCTCTCGCCCCCTCCCACGCGGACGCTTGTAACCCCCTACTGCAAGCGCACCCGACCTAGGCGCGGGACAAACACGAAGGCCGCGGGTTTCTCCTTTACGCCTGTCTCCTTGTTTCCCCCCTCCGTGCTCCGTCTCGCGCCGACCCATCTGGGCTGGGACACGCGGCGACAATTTACTCGTCGGTCCAGGGACCCCCCGGGGTCGAAACGCCGACAATTTGTTTTACCGAGGTTCGGTTCTTGCAAACCTACTCCCCGTTGAGGTGGTCACAAAGACCGGGTCTCTTTCAACCCTTTCCCTCTCTCAAACGGTCCCTCGGACCGAGTGAGCTTCTCTTCTCAATCAAACGGGACAACAAGTCCCCACAAGGACCACCACACAATTGGTGTCTCTTGCCTCGGTTACAATTGAGATGATCACAAGAATGAAGAAAGAAAAGAAGCGATCCAAGCGCAAGAGCTCAAATGAACACGACAAATCACTCTCTCTAATCACTAAAGCTTTGAGTGGAGTTGGGAGAGGATTTGATCTCTTTGGTGTGCCTTGTATTGAATGCTAGCTCTTGTAAGGTGTAGAAGAGTGGAAAACTTGGATGCCAATGAATGTGGGGTGGTTGGGGTATTTATAGCCCCAACCACCACAAAGTGGCCGTTGGAAGTGTGCTGTCGTATGGCGCACCGGACAGTCCGGTGCGCCAGCCACGTCAGCAGACCGTTGGGGTTCGACCGTTGGAACTCTGTCTTGTGGGCCCACCTGGCTGTCTGGTGGTGCACCGGACAAGTCCTGTAGACTGTCTGGTGCGCCTTCTCGCGCGTGCCTGACTTCTGCGCGCTCTGGCGCGCATTCAATGCCGCTGCAGGTGACCGTTGGCGCGGAAGGAGTCGTTGCTCCGCTGGCACACCGGACAGTCCGGTGTGCACCAGACAGTCCGGTGAATTATAGCGGAGCGCCCTTGGAAATTCTCGAAGGTGAAGAGTTCAGCCTTGAGTGCCATGGTGCACCAGACACTGTCCGGTGGCACACCGGACAGTCCGGTGCGCCAGACCAGGGTGCCTTTCGGGTTGTCTTTTGCTCTCTTGTTTGAACCCTTTTCTTGGTCTTTTTATTGGCTTATTGTGAACCTTTGGCACCTATAGAACTTATAGACTAGAGCAAACTAGTTAGTCCAAATATTTGTGTTGGGCAATTCAACCACCAAAATCAATTAGGAAATAGGTGTAAGCCTAATTCCCTTTCAATCTCCCCCTTTTTGGTGATTGATGCCAACACAAACCAAAGCAAATATAGAAGTGCATAATTGAACTAGTTTGCATAATTGTAAGTGCAAAGGTTACTTAGAATTGAGCCAATAGAAATTCTCATAGGATATGCATGGATTGTTTCTTTCTTTAACATTTTGGACCACGCTTGCACCACATGTTTTGTTTTTGCAAATTCTTTTGTAAATTCTTTTCAAAGTCCTTTTGCAAATAGTCAAAGGTAAATGAATAAGATTTTGAGAAGCATTTTCAAGATTTGAAATTTTCTCCTCTTGTTTCAAATGCTTTTCCTTTGACTAAAACAAAACTCCCCTTCAATAAATTCTCCTCTTAGTGTTCAAGAGGGTTTTATGATATCAATTTTTGAAGGTGCTACTTTCTCCCCCTTTTGAACATAATAAAATACCAATTTGAAAATCATTAGTTTAAAATTAGGTGGTGGTGTGGTCCTTTTGCTTTGGGCTAATACTTTCTCCCCCTTTGGCATGAATCGCCAAAAACGGATACTTTGAGTGAAATATAAGCCCTTTGATTACTTTCTCTCCCTTTGGCAAATAATATATGAGTGAAGATTATACCAACGACGGAGAGATGCTCGGAGCGACGGCGAAGGATGAGTAATTTCGATGGAGTGGAGTGGAAGCCTTTGTCATCGCCGAAGACTCCAATTCCCTTTTAATACACCTATGACTAGGTTTGAAATTCACTTGAAAACACATTAGTCATAGCATATAAAAGAGACATGATCAAAGGTATATTAATGAGCTATGTATGCAAGACATCAAAAGAAATTCCTAGAATCAAGAATATTTAGCTCATGCCTAAGTTTGTTAAAAGATTGTTCATCTAGTGGCTTGGTAAAGATATCGGCTAATTGTTCCTTAGTGTTAATATATGCAATCTCGATATCTCCCTTTTGTTGGTGATCCCTTAAGAAATGATACCGAATGGCTATGTGTTTAGTGCGGCTATGTTCAATGGGATTATCCGCCATGCGGATTGCACTCTCATTATCACATAGAAGAGGAACTTTGGTTAATTTGTAACCATAGTCCCTAAGGGTTTGCCTCATTCAAAGTAGTTGTGCGCAACAATGACCTGCGGCAATGTACTCGGCTTCGGCGGTAGAAAGAGCTACAGAATTTTGCTTCTTTGAAGCCCAAGACACCAGGGTTCTTCCCAAGAACTGGCAAGTCCCCGATGTGCTCTTTCTATTAATTTTACACCCCGCCCAATTGGCATCCGAATAACCAATTAAATCAAAAGTGGATCCCCTAGGATACCAAAGCCCAAACTTAGGAGTATAAACTAAATATCTCAAGATTCGTTTTACGGCCGTAAGGTGAGCTTCCTTAGGGTCGGCTTGGAATCTTGCACACATGCATACGGAAAGCATAATATCCGGTCGAGATAAATAGAGTAAAGAACCTATCATCGACCGGTATACCTTTTGATCTACGGATTTACCTCCCGTGTCGAGGTCGAGATGCCCATTGGTTCCCATGGGTGTCTTGATGGGTTTGGCATCCTTCATCCCAAACTTGTTTAGAATGTCTTGAATGTACTTCGTTTGGCTAATGAAGGTGCCCTCTTTGAGTTGCTTCACTTGAAATCCCAAGAAGTACTTCAACTCCCCCATCATCGACATCTCGAATTTTTGTGTCATGATCCTACTAAATTCTTCACATGTAGATTCGTTAGTAGACCCAAATATAATATCATCAACATAAATTTGGCATACAAACAAATCATTGTCAAGAGTTTTAGTAAATAAAGTAGGATCGGCCTTTCCGACTTTGAAGCCATTAGTGATAAGAAAATCTCTTAGGCATTCATACCATGCTCTTGGGGCTTGCTTAAGCCCATAAAGCGCCTTAGAGAGTTTATATAGATAGTTAGGATGCTCACTATCTTCAAAACCGGGAGGTTGCTCAACATAGACCTCTTCCTTGATTGGTCCGTTGAGGAAGGCACTTTTCACGTCCATTTGGTAAAGCTTAAAGCCATGGTAAGTAGCATAGGCAAGTAATATACGAATTGACTCAAGCCTAGCTACGGGTGCAAAGGTTTCACCGAAATCCAAACCTTCGACTTATGAGTATCCCTTGGCCACAAGTCGGGCTTTGTTCCTTGTCACCACACCATGCTCATCTTGCTTGTTGCGGAACACCCACTTGGTTCCTACAACATTTTGATTAGGACGTGGAACTAAATGCCATACCTCGTTCCTTGTGAAATTGTTGAGCTCCTCTTGCATCGCCACCACCCAATCCAAATCTTGTAGTGCTTCCTCTACCCTGTGTGGCTCAATAGAGGAAACAAAAGAGTAATGCTCACAAAAATGTGCAACACGAGATCTAGTGGTTACCCCCTTATGAATGTCGCCGGGGATGGTGTCGACGGGGTGATCTCGTTGAATTGCTTGGTGGACTCTTGGGTGTGGCGGTCTTGGTTCTTCATCCTCTTGATCATTTGCATCTCCCCCTTGATCATTACCGTCATCTTGAGGTGACTCATCCTTTTGATCTTCTCCTTCATCAACTTGAGCCTCATCCTCATTTTGAGTTGGTGGAGATGCTTGCGTGGAGGAGGATGGTTGATCTTGTGCATTTGGAGGCTCTTCGGATTCCTTAGGACACACATCCCCAATGGACATGTTCCTTAGCGCGATGCACAGAGCCTCTTCATCACCTATCTCATTAAGATCAACTTGCTCTACTTGAGAGCCGTTAGTCTCATCAA
Organism: Zea mays; assembly: GCF_902167145.1. NCBI lineage: Eukaryota > Viridiplantae > Streptophyta > Magnoliopsida > Poales > Poaceae > Zea > Zea mays. Next base: position 11,102,570 of record NC_050098.1, on the reverse strand, counting down.
ACACAACGTCACAAGAAACTTCAACTAGTCTTGAGGACTTGTTAAAGACTCTATATGCCCTTGTGTTTGAATCATATCCTAGTAAAAAGCCTTCTACTGTCTTAGGAGCAAATTTAGATTTTCTACCTCTTTTAACAAGAATAAAGCATTTGCTACCAAAGACTCTAAAATATTAAATATTGGGTTTTTACCGGTTAGGAGTTCGTATGATGTCTTCTTGAGGATTCGGTGTAGATACAATCGGTTCATGGCATAGCAGGCGGTGTTGACTGCTTCAGCCCAAAACCGATCCAAAGTCTTGTACTCATCAAGCATGGTTCTTGCCATGTCCAATAGAGTTCGATTCTTCCTCTCCACTACACCATTTTGTTGTGGCGTGTAGGGAGAAGAGAACTCATGCTTGATGCCCTCCTCCTTAAGGAAGCCATCAATTTGAGAGTTCTTGAACTCCGTCCCGTTGTCGCTTCTAATTTTCTTGATCCTTAAGCCGAACTCATTTTGAGCCCGTCTCAAGAATCCCTTTAAGGTTTCTTGGGTACGAGATTTTTCCTGCAAAAAGAATACCCAAGTGAAGCGCGAATAATCATCCACAATAACTAGACAGTACTTACTCCCGCCGATGCTTATGTAAGCTATTGGGCCGAATAGATCCATGTGTAGGAGCTCGAGTGGTGAAAGGGAATTAGGCTTACACCTATTTCCTAATTGATTTTGGTGGTTGAATTGCCCAACACAAATATTTGGACTAACTAGTTTGCTCTAGTCAATAAGTTCTACAGGTGCCAAAGTTTCATAAAAGGCCAATAAAAAGACCAAGAAAAGGGTTCAACAAAGAGAGCAAGGGATAACCGAAGTGTGCCCTGGTCTGGTGCACCGGACTGTCCGGTGTGCCACCAGACAGTGTCCGGTGCACCAGGGAACTCCAAGATGAACTCAACACCTTCGGGAATTCTCAGAGGCGCTCCGATATAATTCACCGGACTGTCCGGTGCACCACCAGACAGTGTCCGGTGCTCCAAGGAAGAGTGACTCTGAACTCGCCAGCTTCGGGAATCCGCTCCGCTATAATTCACCGGACATGTCCGGTGCACACCGGACTGTCCGGTGAGCCAGCGGAGCAACGACTACTTCACGCGCAACGGTCGACTGCAACACATTAAATGCGCGTCTGCGCGCGCAGAGGACAGAGCACGCGAGGGTGGCACACCGGACAGTCTACAGGACTTGTCCGGTGCGCCACCGGACAGCCAGGCGGGCTCACAAGACAGAGCTCCAACGGTCGGAACCCAACGGCCTGGTGATGTGGCTGGCGCACCGGACAGTGTCCAGTGGCGCACTGGACTGTCCGGTGCACCATGCGACAGCAGCCTCCACCAAACGGCTAGTTTGGTGGTTGGGGCTATAAATACCCCGACCACCCCCACATTCAAGTCATCCAAGTTTTCCACCTTCCAACTACATACAAGAGCTAAGCATTCAATACAAGACACACCAAAGTGATCAAATCCTCTCCCAATTCCACACAAGGCTTTAGTGATTAGTGAGAGAGATTTGTTGTGTTCTTTTGAGCTCTTGCGCTTGGATTGCTTCTTTTTCTCATTCTTTCTTGCGATCATCTCATTTGTAATCAAGGCAAGAGACACCAATTGTGTGGTGGTCCTTGCGGGAAGTTTGGTTCCCAATTGATTTGAGAAGAGAAGCTCACTCGGTCCGAGGGACCGTTTGAGAGAGGGAAAGGGTTGAAAGAGACCCGGTCTTTGTGACCACCTCAACGGGGAGTAGGTTTGCGAGAACTGAACCTCGGTAAAACAAATCCGTGTGTCACACTCTTTATTCGCTTGCGATTTGTTTTGCATCCTCTCTCTCGGACTCGATTATATTTCTAACGCTAACCTGGCTTGTAGTTGTGATTTAGTTTGTAAATTTCAGATTCGCCCTATTCACCCCCCCCCCCCTCTAGGCGACTTTCCATTGGTATCAAAGCTCGGTGCTTCATTAGAGCCTAACCGCTCGAAGTGATGTCGGGAGATCACGCCAAGAAGGAAATAGAAACCGGCGACAAGCCCACTACAAGCCACGGGAAAGCTTCATCGGAAGTGTCCCGCAACAAGGGGAAGGGGAAGGTGAAGAAATCCTCTTCCCACAAGTCACATCGGAGTGGCGACAAGAAAAAGATGAGGAAGGTGGTCTACTACGAGACCGATACTTCATCACCTTCCACCTCCGGCTCCGACGCGCCATCCATTACTTCTAAGCGCCATGAGCGCAAGAAGTTTAGTAAGATTCCCTTATGCTACCCTCGCATTCCTAGACATACTCCATTACTTTCCGTTCCATTAGGCAAACCGCCAACCTTTGACGGTGAAGATTATGCTAGGTGGAGTGATTTGATGAAATTTCACCTAACCTCACCCCACAAAAGTATATGGAATGTTGTTGAGTTTGGAGCACAGGTACCATCCGTAGGGGATGAGGAATATGATGAGGACGAGGTTGCCCAAATCGAGCACTTCAACTCCCAAGCCACAACTATACTCCTCGCCTCTCTAAGTCGAGAGGAGTATAACAAGGTGCAAGGATTAAAGAGCGCCAAGGAAGTTTGGGACGTGCTCAAGACCGCGCACGAAGGAGATGAGCTAACCAAGATCACCAAGCGGGAGACGATCGAGGGGGGGCTCGGTCGCTTCCGGCTTCGCCAAGGGGAGGAGCCACAAGACATGTACAACCGGCTCAAAACCTTGGTGAACCAAGTGCGCAACCTCGAGAGCAAGAAATGGGATGACCATGAAATGGTCAAGGTTATTCTAAGATCCCTCGTTTTTCTTAACCCTACGCAAGTTCAATTAATTCAAGGAAATCCTAGATATACACTAATGACTCCCGAGGAGGTAATAGGGAATTTTGTGAGCTTTGAATTGATGATCAAAGGCTCAAAGAAGATCAACGAGCTGGATGGCCCCTCCACATCCGAAGCACAACCGGTCGCATTTAAGGCGACGGAGGAGAAGGAGGAATCTACACCAAGTAGAACACCCATCGACGCCTCCAAGCTGGACAACGAGGAAATGGCGCTCGTCATTAAGAGCTTCCGCCAAATCCTCAAGCAAAGGAGGGGGAAAGATTACAAACCCCGCTCCAAGAAAGTTTGCTACAAATGTGGTAAGCCCGGTCATTTTATTGCAAAATGTCCACTATCTAGTGACAGTGACAGGGGCGACGACAAGAAGGGGAGAAGAAAGGAGAAGAAAAGATACTATAAGAAGAAGGGTGGCGATACCCATGTTTGCCGGGAGTGGGACTCCGACGAGAGCTCCACCGACTCCTCCTCCGACGAGGACGCCGCAAACATCGCCGTCACCAAGGGACTTCTCTTCCCCAATGTCGGCCACAAGTGCCTCATGGCAAAGGACGGCAAAAAGAAGAAGGTTAAATCCAAATCCTCCACTAAATATGAGTCCTCTAGTGATGATAATGCTAGTGATGAGGAGGATAATTTGCGTACCCTTTTTGCAAACCTTAACATGCAACAAAAGGAAAAATTAAATGAATTGATTAGTGCTATTCATGAGAAGGATGATCTCTTGGGCACCCAAGAGGACTTCCTTATTAAAGAAAATAAAAAGCATGTCAAGGTTAAAAATGCTTACGCTCTAGAAGTAGAAAAATGTGAAAAACTATCTAGTGAGCTAAGCACTTGCCATGAGACTATTGACAACCTTAGAAATGAGAATGCTAATTTGTTAGCTAAGGTTGATTCAAAAGTTTGTGATGTTTCAATTCCCAATCTTAGAAATGATAATGATGATTTGCTTGCTAAGATTGAAGAATTAAACATTTCTCTTGCTAGCCTTAGGATTGAAAATGAAAAATTGCTTGCTAAGGCTAAAGAACTAGATGTTTGCAATGTTATAATTTCCGATCTTAGAGATAAAAATGATATATTGCGTGCTAAGATTGTTGAACTTAATTCTTGCAAACCCTCTACATCTACCACTGAGCATGTCACTATTTGCACTAGATGTAGAGATGTGGATGTTAATGCTATACATGATCACCTTTCCATGATTAAATAACAAAATGATCATATAGCTAAATTAGATGCTAAAATTGCCGAGCATGAACTACAAAATGAAAAATTTAAGTTTGCTCGGAGTATGCTTTATAATGGGAGACGCCCTGGCATTAAGGATGGCATTGGCTTCCAACAGGGAGGCAATGTCAAACTTAATGCCCCTCCTAAGAAATTGTCCAACTTTGTTAAGGGCAAGGCTCCCATGCCTCAGGATAACGAGGGTTACATTTAGTACCCTGCCGGTTATCCTGAGAGCAAATTTAGGAGAATTCATTCTAGGAAGTCTCACTCTGGCCCTAATCATGCGTTTATGTATAAGGGTGAGACATCTAGTTCTAGGCAATCAACCCATGCTAAATTGCCTAAGAAGAAAACTCCTATTGCATCAAATGATCATGAAATTTCATTTAAAACTTTTGATGCATCTTATGTTTTGACTAACAAATCCGGCAAAGTAGTATGTTGGGGGCAAGCACAAGGGGTCAAAGACTTGTGTTTGGGTACCCAAAGTTATTGTGTCTAATGCCAAAGGACCCAAAACCATTTGGGTACCTAAAGTCAAGAACTAAACTTGTTTTGTAGGTTTATGCATCCGGGGGCTCAAGTTGGATCATCGATAGCGGGTGCACAAACCACATGACAGGGGAGAAGAAAATGTTCTCCTACGAGAAAAACCAAGATCCCCAATGAGCTATTACATTCGGGGATGGAAACCAAGGTTTGGTCAAAGGTTTGGGTAAAATTGCTATATCTCCTGGCCATTCTATTTCAAATGTTTTTCTTGTAGATTCTTTAGATTACAACTTGCTTTTAGTTTCTCAATTATGAAAAATGGGCTACAACTGTCTTTTTACTGATATAGGTGTCACTGTCTTTAGAAGATGTGATGATTCAATAGCATTTAAGGGAGCGTTAGAGGGTCAGCTATACTTGGTAGATTTTGATAGAGCTGAACTCGACACTTGCTTAATTGCTAAGACTAACATGGGTTGGCTCTGGCATCGCCGACTAGCCCATGTTGGGATAAAGAATCTTCATAAGCTTCTAAAGGGAGAGCACATTTTAGGATTAACAAATGTTCATTTTGAGAAAGACAGGATTTGTAGCGCATGCCAAGCAGGGAAGCAAGTTGGCACTCATCATCCACACAAGAACATCATGACGACTGACAGGCCACTGGAGCTCCTACACATGGATCTATTCGACCCGATAGCTTACATAAGCATCGGCGGGAGTAAGTACTGTCTAGTTATTGTGGATGATTATTCTCGCTTCACTTGGGTATTCTTTCTGCAGGAAAAATCTCATACCCAAGAGACCTTAAAGGGATTCTTGAGACGAGCTCAAAACGAGTTCGGCTTAAGGATCAAGAAAATTAGAAGCGACAACGGGACGGAGTTCAAGAACTCTCAAATTGAAGGCTTCCTTGAGGAGGAGGGCATCAAGCATGAGTTCTCTTCTCCCTACACCCCCACAACAAAATGGTGTAGTGGAGAGGAAGAATAGAACTCTATTGGACATGGCAAGAACCATGCTTGATGAGTACAAGACTTCGGGTCGGTTTTGGGCCGAGGCGGTCAACACCGCCTGCTACGCCATCAACCGGATATATCTACACCGAATCCTCAAGAAGACATCATACGAACTCCTAACCGGTAAAAAGCCAAATATTTCATATTTTAGAGTCTTTGGTAGCAAATATTTTATTCTTGTCAAAAGAGGTAGAAAATCTAAATTTGCTCCTAAGACTGTAGAAGGCATTTTACTAGGATATGACTCAAACACAAGGGCATATAGAGTCTTTAACAAGTCCTCTGGACAAGTTGAAGTTTCTTGTGACGTTGTGTTTGATGAGACTAACGGCTCTCAAGTAGAGCAAGTTGATCTTGATGAGATAGGTATTGAAGAGGCTCCATGCATCGCGCTAAGGAACATGTCCATTGGGGATGTGTGTCCTAAGGAATCCGAAGAGCCACCAAGTGCACAAGATCAACCATCCTCCTCCACGCAAGCATCTCCACCAACTCAAAATGAGGTTGAAGCTCAAGATGATGAAAGCAAAGATCAAGAAGATGAGCCGCCTCAAGATGACGGCATTGATCAAGGGGGAGATGCAAATGTTCAAGACAAGGAGGATGAAGAACCAAGACCGCCACACCCAAGAGTCCACCAAGCAATCCAACGAGATCACCCCGTCGACACCATCCTCGGCGACATTCATAAGGGGGTAACCACTAGATCTCGTGTTGCACATTTTTGTGAGCATTACTCTTTTGTTTCCTCTATTGAGCCACACAGGGTAGAGGAAGCACTCCAAGATTCGGATTGGGTAGTGGCGATGCAAGAGGAGCTCAACAACTTCACTAGGAATGAGGTATGGCATTTAGTTCCACGTCCTAATCAAAATGTTGTAGCAACCAAGTGGGTTTTCCACAACAAGCAAGATGAGCATGGTGTGGTGACAAGGAACAAAGCCCGACTTGTGGCCAAGGGATATTCACAAGTCGAAGGTTTGGATTTCGGTGAAACCTATGCACCCGTAGCTAGGCTTGAGTCAATTCGTATATTATTGGCCTATGCTACTTACCATGGCTTCAAGCTTTATCAAATGGACGTGAAGAGTGCCTTCCTCAATGGACCAATCAAGGAAGAGGTCTATGTTGAGCAACCTCCCGGCTTTGAAGACAGTGAGTATCCTAACCATGTTTATAAGCTCTCTAAGGCACTTTATGGGCTCAAGCAAGCCCCGAGAGCATGGTATGAATGCCTAAGAGATTTCCTTATAGATAATGGCTTCAAAGTCGGAAAAGCCGATCCTACTTTATTTACTAAAACTCTTGACAATGATTTGTTTGTATGCCAAATTTATGTTGATGATACTATATTTGGGTCTACTAACGAATCTACTTGTGAGGAATTTAGTAGGATCATGACACAAAAATTGGAGATGTCGATGATGGGGGAGTTGAAGTACTTCTTGGGATTTCAAGTAAAGCAACTCCAAGAGGGCACCTTTATTAGCCAAACAAAGTATACTCAAGATATTCTAAACAAGTTTGGGATGAAGGATGCCAAGCCCATCAAGACACCCATGGGAACCAATGGCATCTCGACCTCGACACGGAAGGTAAATCCGTAGATCAAAAGGTATACCGATCGATAATAGGCTCTTTACTCTATTTATGTGCATCTCGACCGGACATTATGCTTTCCGTATGCATGTGTGCAAGATTCCAAGCCGACCCTAAGGAAGCTCACCTTACGGCCGTAAAACGAATCTTGAGATATTTAGCTTATACTCCTAAGTTTGGGCTTTGGTACCCTCGGGGATCCACATTTGATTTAATTGGTTATTCAGATGTCGATTGGGCGGGGTGTAAGATTAATAGAAAGAGCACATCGAGGACTTGCCAGTTCTTAGGAAGATCCATGGTGTCTTGGGCTTCAAAGAAGCAAAATTCCGTAGCTCTTTCTACCGCCGAAGCCAAGTATATTGCCGCAGGACATTGTTGCGCGCAATTGCTTTGGATGAGGCAAACCCTTAGGGACTATGGTTACAAATTAACCAAAGTTCCTCTTCTATGTGATAATGAGAGTGCAATCCGCATGGCGGATAATCCCGTCGAGCATAGCCGCACTAAACACATAGCCATTCGGTATCATTTTCTATGGGATCACCAACAAAAGGGAGATATCGAGATTGCATACATTAACACTAAAGATCAATTAGCCGATATCTTTACCAAGCCATTAGATGAACAAACCTTTAACAAACTTAGACATGAGCTAAATATCCTTGATTCTAGGAATTTCTTTTAATGTCTTGCATACATAGCTCATATATATACCTTTGATCATGTCTCTTTTATATGCTATGACTAATGTGTTTTCAAGTGAATTTCAAACCAAGTCATAGGGTATTGAAAGGGAATTGGAGTCGTCGGCGAAGACAAAAGGCTTCCACTCCACTCCATAACTCATCCTTCGCCGTCGCTCCGAGCAACTCTCCATTTTTGGTATAATCTTCACTTCTATATTATTTGCCAAAGGGGAGAAAGTAGCTTTAAAAGGGCTCTAATGATTCCATTTTTTGGCGATTTATGCAAAAGGGGGAGAGAGCATGAGCCCAAAGAAAAAGGACCGCACCACCACCAAGTTTAAAAATTTTAATCTTTCAATTTGGTTTTAAAGAAGTATTTTCAAATTGGTACCTTATTTGTGATATAATTTCAAATTGGTATACCCTCTTCAAAATTAACATCAAAACCCTCTTGAACACTAAGAGGAGAATTTATTGAGGGGGAGTTTTGTTTAGTCAAAGGAAAAGCATTTTGAAGCAGGGGGATAAAATTTCAAATCTTGAAAATGCTTCTCAAAATCTTATTCATTTACCTTTGACTATATTGCAAAAGACTTTGAAAAGAATTTCCAAAACATTTGCAAATACAAAACATGTGGTGCAAGCGTGGTCCAAAATGTTAAATAAGAAAGAAACAATCCATGCATATCCTATGAGTATTTATATTGGCTCAATTCTAAGTAACTTTTTGTCGGCGTTTCGAGATCGGGGGGTCCCTGGGCCGACGAGTGAAATGTCGTCGCGTGCCCCAGCCCAGATGGGTCGGCGCGAGGCCGAGCGCGAAGGGGGGAAGTGAGGTGGCCGGAGACAGGCGTGAGAGAGGTGGAAATCCCGCGGCCTTTGTGTTCTACCCGCGCCCAGGTCGGGTGCGCTTGCAGTAGGGGATTACAAGCATCCACGCGGGAGAGGGAGCGAGCGGCCTCACGCGAGCGCCTGTCCCGTCCTCGTCCCCGCGCGGCCAACCCTCTGTAAGAGGGCCCTGGTCCTTCCTTTTATAGGCGTAAGGAGAGGATCCAGGTGTACAATGGGGGTGTAGCAGAGTGCTACGTGTCTAGCGGGGGAGAGCTAGCGCCCTAAGTACATGTCGTCGTGGCAGCCGGAGAGGTTTTGGCACCCGGTTCGTGTGGTGTCGTGGCCGTCGAAGGAGCGCTGGAGCCTGGCGAAAGGACAGCTGTCGGGGCTATCGAGTCCTTGCTGACGTCCTCTTGCTTCCGTAAGGGGGCGGAGAGCTGCCGTCGTCAGGGAGCGTGCGGGGCGCCATCATTGCCTATCTGGCGGAGCGAGCCAGATGGGACGCCGGCCTTGTTCCCCGTAGCCTGAGTCAGCTTGGGGTAGGGTAATGATGGCGCTTCCTGTCGACGTGGTCGGTCCGCGCCCTAGGTTGGGCGATGTGGAGGCTCCTCCGAGGTCGAGGTCGAGTCTGTCTTCCGTGGCCGTGGTCGAGTCCGAGCCCCTGGGTCGGGCGAGGCGGAGACCGTCGGCTGAGGCCAGGGCTGAGTCCGAGCCCTGGGGTCGGGCGAAGAGGAGTTCGTCGTCTTCTGGGAATGAGCCCAAGTCCGAGCCCTGGGTCGGGCGGTGCGGAGTTCGCCGTCTTCCGGGGCTTAGCCCAAGTCCGAGCCCTGGGTCGGGCGGAGCGGAGTTCGCCGTCTTCCGGGGCTTAGCCCGAGTCCGAGCCCTGGGTCGGGCGGAGCGGAGTTCGCCGTCTTCAGGGGCTTAGCCCGAGTCCGAGCCCTGGGTCGGGCGGAGCGGAGTTCGTCGTCTTCCGGGGCTTAGCCCAAGTCCGAGCCCTAGGTCGGGCGGAGCAGAGTTCGCCGTCTTCCGGGGCTTAGCCCAAGTCCGAGCCCTGGGTCGGGCGGAGCGGAGTTCGCCGTCTTCCGGGGCTTAGCCCGAGTCCGAGCCCTGGGTCGGGCGGAGCGGAGTTCGCCGTCTTCAGGGGCTCAGCCCAAGTCCGAGCCCTGGGTCGGGCGGAGCGGAGTTCGCCGTCTTCTGGGGCTTAGCCCAAGTCCGAGCCCTGGGTCGGGCGGAGCGGAGTTTCCTATGGTGCCTGAGGTCGGGCCTGACTGCCTGTCAGCCTCACTCTGTCAAGTGGCACTGCAGTCGGTGCGACGCAGGCGGCGCTGCCCTTGTCAGGTCGGTCAGTGGAGCGGCGAAGTGACTGCGGTCACTTCGGCTCTGTCGACTGAAGGGCGCGCGTCAGGATAAAGGTGTCAGGCCACCTTTGCATTAAATGCTCCTGCGATTTGGTCGGTCGGCGTGGCGATTCGATCAGGGTTGCTTCTTGGCGAAGACAGGGCCTCGGGCGAGCCGGAAGTGTGTTCGTTGCTGGAGGGGGGCCTCGGGCGAGACGGAGATCCTCCGGGGTCGGCTGCCCTTACCCGAGGCTAGGCTCGGGCGAGGCGTGATCGAGTCCCTCAAATGGACTGATCCCTGACTTAATCGCACCCATCAGGCCTTTGCAGCTTTGTGCTGATGGGGGTTACCAGCTGAGAATTAGGAGCCTTGAGGGTACCCCTAATTATGGTCCCCGACAGTAGCCCCTGAGCCTCGAAGGGAGTGTTAACACTCGCTTGGAGGCTTTTGTCGCACTTTTTTGCAAGGGGACCAGCCTTTCTCGGTTGCGTTTTGTTCCGGTGGGTGCGCGCGAGCGCACCCGCCGGGTGTAGCCCCCGAGGCCTCGGAGGAGTGGTTTGACTCCTCCGAGGTCTTAATGCCTAGTGAAATGCTTTGGCTGGTCTGGTCGTTCCCTCATGCGAGGTGGCCGTAGCCCGGGTGCACGGTCGGGTCCCAAGTTCTCGGGCTGGTATGTTGACGTTGTCAACGGTTTGGCCGGAGCCGGGTTTGCGAGAGCAGCCCCCGAGCCTCTACACAGGGCGAGAGGACGATCAGGGACAGACTCGACTTTTTTACATACGCCCCTGCGTCGCCTTTCCGCAAGGAGGAGGGGGGAAAGCGCCATGTTGCCCTCGGTGGGCGTCGAACATGGTGTCTCCGGTGAGCTGCTGGCGGGTAATCCGAGCGGACGTTCGTGCCCCATTTGCTAGGGGTCGGCTAGAGACCCAGAGGCACGCCCAAAAGTACCTGCGGGTGATCTGCTGGACCCGGTCCCCTGTCGACGGGGTCCGAGGGCTCGATGCCTCCCTCTGGTGGGATTCCGTTACAAGATCGTTCCCGCTGGTCTCGGAAATGTCCTAGGGTACCTCGGGAGCGCAGCCCGAGCCTTGGTTATGTATCGAACGTACCCATGGTCATCCCTCGCTCTGCGTCCGAGGCGGCTGTGAACCCTTCGAGGGCTAGCCTTCGAACCCCTGATTAGTAGTGGGCGCAGAGCCCGAGTGGCCTGAGGCAGCCGTTGAACCCTTCCGAGGGGCCGGCCTTCGAACCTCTGACCAGTAGTCGGTGTGGAGCCCACGCGCTCTGAGGCGGCCGTTGAACCCTTCTGAGGGGCCAGCCTTCGAACCTCTGATCAGTAGGGAGGCTCGGAGCCTGGTTCCTTCACGGAGAAGGATCCTTTTCGGGGTATCCCCCTTTCCCGGTCCCTGTTGTAAGAGAGAGAAAGAGGAAAAAAGGAAAAGGATACGAAATTGAACGATGCGGCATACCTTTTTGACACGGTCATTATGGCGAAGGCGAAGCGTCGCTTGCTTCTCCTGCCAGAGGCGCCGCCTGTCCCGCCGTGGAGTTAATGCGACGAGGCGAGTGGTTCGCGGGGCAGCCGTTGCACGTGCGCGGGCCGTTCGAGGAACGGAACACGGGCGCGTCGTCTTCACGCCGTGAGAGACGGTTCTCTCGCTGCCCCCGGATGGGACGTAAGCTTGGCTGACGACGTGACCGCTGCTCCTGCCCACCTGCCATCGCCATTACTGCTGGCCCATTTTTGGCCGCATTGACCGTCACGCCAGGCTGGCGCTGCTGGGTCATGCGCTAGGTTGCCTTGAGTCACAGTATTGGTTCCGCAGTCGAGGAGGCGCGGTAGTGGCGCGGGTGGCGGTGCAGTTGCTCGCACGCAGCATCCGGCGCGCCGGTTGCATGACGCGTGGGCCTGGGCCTCCATGCTGGGCGTGTTGGAAGTTGGAGAAGTGTGCCCACTTGGCGCGGTTGCATGCCGCCTGCATGGCTGCCCGCCCTTTCGCCCGCTGGTCAGAGCAAAAGTGGAGAGCCGCTTGTAACCGCTGGGCGGTTGCATGCACCGCGCGCGGCGGTTTGGCTTCTTCTGCTCTGGGCCAGCTTGCGTTACGCGTGGGACCCAGCCCCCGCGCCGTAGGGGGAGGACCTTGGAGCGTGTTGGAGAAGACTTAGCCCACGACGGCTGGGGACGCAAGTAGGGAGAGTCGCCTTTAAAAGGAGGGTGACCCCCTTGAAAGGTGACCATGTGTTCGTGCTCCCTTATGCATCGTGTCTTTCCACCTTCCGAGCCCCCGGATGAGGGAGGCCTGCAGTCCTTCCGCCTTGTCGTTGGGGGAACGCAACTCCGTGGGAGTTGGTACCTTTCAGCCATCGTTCGGCTTCAAGGATTTTCATCATGCAGCCCGGCTGCACCCCTCCGCCGGCGGTCACCCAAGACGGTGACCTCCAGCCCCCGGATGGGGAGAGGCAAGCCGGGCTGTGATCTTGGTCCCGCCCTCAGCTTCAAGGATGTTCATCATCCTTGCTGGGGCGGAGAGCGAGGCGAGCCGGGGCTCTACCTCCCGCGCGGGTCGACTGGCCACCTCCTCTTCCAGCTTCTGGTGGTGGAAACCATCCTCCAGCTCTGCGGAGGAGGCGTCCTCCAGCCATGCCGGGGAAGGCGAACTGTTGCTGCCCAGCTAGGATGCAACATTCCGCCCTCTTCCTCGCTTTCGTGGCGAGGACGGGAGCGAGGACCCGCCGGTGCGCTTTGGAGCGGCCCGCTCTTTGGCTTTGATGGCTGGTTCGCGTCCCTTGAGCGGGAATGCGAACGAGGGCCTTCCGGTGGCCGCGTCCGTCCTGGGACCATGGCTGCTGCTGCAGAGGTCGCTGGCGAGCCACCCGGAACTCGTCGCCCCGCAGGCTCCCCGGTGTGGGGGTTGTTCATACCCGCAGGGACGGAATCGGAGTTCCGTTTGTAATGGCACCTTGAATGCCAGTGTTTTTGTTCATTGTGGCTGTCGAGGCCTGAACATGTGTGTATTTTTGGCACGGAGCCGTGTTTTTTCCTCATTTTCGAGCACTAAGACTCGCCTGTTGGTTGTCTGAACCGCTTCACCAAGCGTGAGTCACCCCGTGTAAAGGTGACGAGTGAGGTATCCGTATCCCGGAGGCGTAGGAGTCCCTCGGCTCGGTCAGCCTTGTTGTCCGAGGCTTCTCTTGCTTAGTTAAAGGAACCCCTCGGTCGCTCTTCGATGAGCCGAGGCCAGGGGTAGCGGTGTCAGCACGGACAGAGGCAGAGTTGGCTCGAAAAGAAGACTTGGTCGGCCGGAGCCTGGCCGAGTCGTCCGTTAGCGGGACCGACGCCGGAGTTGATCTGCCGAGGCCTCGGGTCGGGCTAATGTCCTCGGGGGACAGCTGGCCGAGGCCTCGGGGTGACCAGCCGAGCCGCCTGCTCGAGCCGGATTCTCGGAGAAGACCCTGGCAGCGATGGCCCGGGCGTGGTGATGACGTCGTCCTTCAGAGTGGAGATCCTCGGACCGCGTCGCCGTCCGAGGCTAGGTCAGACCTCGCCGAAGGTGTTGTCGACGCCGAGGGTGCTGCTGCTCCCTTCAACCGTCAAGATCCGAGCCTGCAGGATCGGATTATCTTGTAGCGTGTGTTTTCTGCGGCCGCCGAGGCCCAAACACACCCTCGCTGTGTTGTAAAGCTGCGTTTCTTTTCCTCTTGTTTCGAGTATCTGGACTTTTTCGTCGGTAATAGAATTGTCTGTGCGAGCGAGAGTTGCTTCTCGCGGAAGGTGATGAGTGAGGTATCCGTATCCCGGAGGCGTAGGAGTCCCTCGGCTCGGTCGGCCTTGCCGCTTACGCGCACTCTTACCCGTCCATAGGGTTCTATCACCGACGTAGTCGAGAAGGCTCGAAGAATCGCTTCGGCAGAGGAGCTTTCGAACGTGAAGACTTGTTTGGTCCGCGGAATCACTTATCCGAACGTGAGTTACTTATCGCAGAAGGTGATGAGTGAGGTATTCGTATCCCGGAGGCGTAGGAGTCCCTCGGCTCGGTCAGCCTTGGCTGCTTACGTGTACTCCGTCGTTTTCAGGATCCACTTTCGAAGTAGTCGAAAAGCACGAAAGACATTCTGGCAGAAAAGATCTTTTTTCGAGGAAAATTTCGACGCAGAGGGGGTTCCCCCCTTTTAGCCCCCGAGGGAGGGTCGGGCTTTGCTGAGGCAAGGCTGACCCTTCCTTGATGACTAAACTTTGCGTGGGAGCAAGGTATATGAACAACTTGAAAACATCTTAAGGGTAGAAGCGACGTAGTTGTTGGATGTTCCAAGTGTTGCTGTAGACCTCGCCTTGACTGTTGGTCAGCTTGTATGTTCCGGGCTTCAGAACTTTGGCGATGACGAACGGCCCTTCCCAGGGGGCGTGTGCTTGTGCCGCCCTCGGGCGTCCTGTCGCAGCCGAAGCACCAGGTCGCCCACCTGGAGGTCTCGGGGCCGGACCCCTCGGGCGTGGTAGCGTCGCAGGGACTGCTAGTACCGCGCCGAGTGTAGTAAGGCCATGTCCCGAGCCTCTTCTAGTTGGTCCAGCGAGTCTTCTCGACTAGCTTGGTTGCTTTGGTCGGCGTAGGCCCTCGTCCTCGGGGAACCGTATTCTAAGTCTGTGGGCATGATGGCCTCGGCCCCATAGACTAGAAAGAACGGCGTGAAGCCCGTGGCTCGACTCAGCGTTGTCCTCAGACTCCAGACCACCGAGGGGAGTTCCTTCATCCATCGCTTGCCGAACTTGTTGAGGTCGTTGTAGATCCGAGGCTTGAGTCCTTGTAGAATCATGTCGTTGGCACGCTCTTCTTGCCCATTCGTTAGGGGTGAGCCACGGCGGCCCAGTCCACCCGGATGTGGTGATCCTCGCAGAAGTCCAGGAACTTTCTACCGGTGAACTGGGTGCCGTTGTCGGTGATGATGGAGTTCGGGACCCCAAAACGATGGATGATGTTGGTGAAGAACGCCACCGCCTGTTCGGACCTGATGTTGTTTAGGGGTCGGACCTCGATCCACTTGGAGAATTTGTCGATGGCGACCAACAGGTGCGTGTAGCCCCTGGGTGCCTTCTGCAAGGGGCCGACGAGGTACAGACCCCACACGGCAAAAGGCCAAGTGATGGGTATCGTCTGCAGAGCCTGGGCAGGCAGGTGGGTCTGCCTTACGTAGAACTGACACCCTTCGCAGGTGCGGACAATTCTAGTGGCGTCGGCCACCGCCGTCGGCCAGTAGAAACCTTGCCGGAAAGCGTTTCCGACAAGGGCTCGAGGCGCTGCGTGATGGCCGCAAGCCCCCGAGTGTATCTCTTGTAGGAGTTCCTGACCTTCGGCGATGGAAATGCATCGCTGGAGGATGCCCGAGGGGCTGCGGTGGTAGAGCTCCTTCCCATCTCCCAGCAAGACGAACGACTTGGCGCGTCGCGCCAACCGCCGAGCCTCGGCTCGGTCGAGGGGTAGCTCTCCTCGGTGGAGATATTGCAGGTACGGGGTCTGCCAGTTTCGATTAGGCGTGACCCCGCTTCGCTCCTCGTCGACGCGCAGTGCCTCACCCTCGGGGGCCGTGGGTGCCTCGGGCTGAACCGAGGGTGCCTCGGGCCGAGCTGAGGGTGCCTCGGGCCGTGCCGAGGATGCCTCGGACTGAGTCGAGGGTACCTCGGGCTGGGCCGAGGGTGCCTCGGGCTCGGGCGTGTCGTCGATCTTGATGGAGGGTTGATGCAGGTCTTGGGAGAAGACATCCAGGGGAACCGTTGTTCGCCCCGAGGCTATTTTAGCCAGCTCATCCGCAGTCTCGTTGTAGCGCCGAGCGATGTGGTTGAGCTCGAGCCCGTAGAACTTGTCTTCCAGGCGCCGAACCTCATCGCAGTAGGCCTCCATCTTCGGGTCGCGGTAGTGGGAGTTCTTCATGACTTGGTCGATGACGAGCTACGAGTCACCGCGAGCGTCGAGGCGTCGAACCCCTAGCTCGATGGCGATCCGCAACCCGTTGACCAGAGCCTCGTACTCAGCCACATTATTGGACGCCGGGAAATGGAGGCGTAGCACGTAGCGTAGGTGCTTCCCGAGGGGCGAGATGAAGAGTAGGCCTGCGCCAGCTCCTGTCTTCATCAACGACCCGTCGAAGAACATGGTCCACAGCTCCGGTTGAATCGGAGCTGTTGGGAGCTGGGTGTCGACCCATTCAGCCACGAAGTCCGCCAAGACCTGGGACTTGATGGCCTTCCGAGGGGCGAACGAGATTGTTTCGCCCATAATTTCCACCGCCCACTTTGCAATTCTACCCGAGGCCTCTCGGCACTGGATGATCTCCCCCAGGGGGAAGGATGACACCACAGTTACCGGATGAGACTCGAAGTAGTGTCGCAGCTTCCGCCGCGTCAGGATCACCGTGTACAGCAGCTTCTGAACTTGTGGGTAGCGGATCTTGGTTTCGGACAGTACCTCGCTGATGAAGTAGACTGGCCTCTGGACGGGCAATGCATGCCCCTCTTCTCGTCTCTCAACCACAATCGTGGCGCTAACCACCTGAGTGGTCGCGGCGACGTAGATCAAGAGGGTTTCTCCGGTAGCGGGGGGCACCAAGATGGGCGCATTCGTGAGGAGCGCCTTCAGGTTCCCGAGGGCTTCCTCGGCCTCAGGGGTCCAAGTGAAGCACTCGGCCTTCCTTAAGAGGCGGTACAGAGGCAGGCCTCTTTCGCCGAGGCGTGAGATGAAACGGCTCAGAGCCGCAAGACATCCCATGACCCTCTGCACGCCTTTCAAGTCCTTGATGGGCCCCATGCTGACGATGGCTGCGATCTTCTCCGGGTTGGCTTCGATGCCCCACTCGGAGACGATGAACCCCAAGAGCATGCCTCGGGGTACCCCGAAGACACACTTTTCGGGATTAAGCTTCACGCCTTTCGCCTTGAGACATCGGAATGTCACTTCAAGGTCGGAAAGGAGGTCGGAGGCTTTCCTCGTCTTGACTACGATGTCATCGACGTAGGCCTCGACCGTCCGACCAATGTGTTGGCCGAACACATGGTTCATGCACCGCTGGTACGTCGCGCCCGCATTCCTCAAGCCGAACGGCATGGTGACATAGCAGTACATGCCGAAGGGTGTGATGAAAGAAGTCGCGAGCTGGTCGGACTCTTTCATCCTGATTTGGTGATACCCTGAGTAGGCATCGAGGAAAGATAGGGTTTCGCACCCAGCAGTGGAATCCACGATTTGATCGATGCGAGGCAGAGGGTAGGGAACCTTCGGACATGCTTTGTTTAGACCAGTGTAGTCTACACACATCCGCCATTTCCCTCCTTTCTTTCTCACAAGCACAGGGTTGGCAAGCCATTCGGGATGGAATACCTCTTTGATGAACCCTGCCGCCATTAGCTTGTGGATCTCCTCGCCTATGGCTCTGCGCTTCTCTTCGTCGAATCGGCGCAGAGGCTGCTTGACGGGTCGGGCTCTGGCTCGGATGTCCAGCGAGTGCTCGGCGACATCTCTCGGTATGCCGGGCATGTCCGAGGGACTCCACGCGAAGACGTCGGCGTTCGCGCGGAGAAAGTCGACGAGCACTGCTTCCTATTTGGGATCGAGTTCGGAGCCGATCCGGACTTGCTTGGAGGCGTCGCTGCTGGGGTCGAGGGGGACGGACTTAACCGTCTCCGCTGGCTCGAAGTTGCCGGCGTGACGCTTCACGTCTGGCACCTCCTTAGAGAGGCTCTCCAGGTCGGCGATGAGGGTCTCGGACTCGGCGAGGGCCTCGGCATACTCCACGCACTCCATGTCGCATTCGAACGCGTGTTTGTACGTGGGGCCGACGGTGATGACCCCGTTGGGGGCCGGCATCTTGAGCTTCAGGTAGGTGTAGTTGGGGACGGCCATGAACTTCGCGTAGCATGGCCTCCCCAGTACCACGTGGTAGGTTCCTCGGAACCCGACCACCTCGAACGTAAGGGTCTCCCTTCGGAAGTTGGAAGGCGTTCCGAAGCAGACGGGAAGGTCGAGTTGTCCGAGGGGCTGGACGCGCTTCCCGGGGATGATCCCGTGGAAAGGCGCAGCGCCTGCCCGGACCGAGGACAAATCGACACGCAGGAGCCCGAGGGTCTCGGCGTAGATGATGTTGAGGCTGCTGCCTCCATCCATGAGGACCTTGGTGAGCCTGAC
Source organism: Zea mays (assembly GCF_902167145.1). NCBI lineage: Eukaryota > Viridiplantae > Streptophyta > Magnoliopsida > Poales > Poaceae > Zea > Zea mays. The sequence continues at coordinate 11,084,341 of NC_050098.1, read as the reverse complement.
GTCGCCGATGAAGGGGTCGACAACGAGCGGGTATTTCCCCAGGCTCGGCACGTGGTCGGGGTGGTTGGCTTGGTTGAAGGTGATGGGCTTGTCGGACCAGTCTAGGTAGACTGGCGCCGCCACCTTCACCGAACAGACCTCCCGACGCTCTTGCTTGTGGTGCCGAGCCGAGGCGCTCCCCGCTTGCCCACCGTAGATCATGAAGCAGTCACGGACCTCGAGGAACTCTCCTGCCTCGTGATCTTCCTTCTTGTCGTCGTCGCGAGCCCTGCCACCCTCCGCGGGTGGCCCGGTCTTGTGAAAGTGGCGCCGAAGCATAGCGCACTCCTCAAGGGTGTGCTTGACGGGCCCCTGATGATAGGGGCACGGCTCCTTGAGCATCTTGTCGAAGAGGTTGGCACCTCCGGGGGGTTTCCGAGGGTTCTTGTACTCGGCGGCGGCGACAATGTCCGCGTCGGCGGCGTCGGGTTTCGCTTGCGACTTCTTCTTGCCCTTCTTCTTGGCGCCGCACTGAGTTGACGCCTCGGGGGCATCTTCCAGTGGGCGGCCCTGGGGCTGCTTGTCCTTCCGGAAGATAGCCTCGACCGCCTCCTGGCCAGAGGCAAACTTGGTGGCGATGTCCATCAGCTCGCTCGCCCTAGTGGGGGTCTTGCGACCCAGCTTGCTCACCAGGTCACGGCAGGAGGTGCCGGCGAGGAACGCGCCGATGACATCCGAGTCGGTGATGTTGGGCAGCTTGGTGCGCTGCTTCGAGAATCGCCGGATGTAGTCCCAAAGAGACTCTCTCGGCTGCTGTCGGCAGCTTCAGAGGTCCTAGGAATTCCCAGGGCGCACGTATGTGCCCTAGAAATTGCCGGCGAAGGCTTGGACCAAGTCGTCCCAGTTGGAGATCTGCCCCGGAGGCAGGTGCTCCAACCAGGCGCGAGCGGTGTCGGAGAGGAACAGGGGGAGGTTGTGGATGATGAGGTTGTCATCGTCTGTTCCACCCAGCTGGCAGGCCAGCCGGTAGTCCGCGAGCCACAGCTCCGGTCTCGTCTCCCCCGAGTACTTTATGATAGTAGTCGGGGGTCGGAACCGGGTCGGGAACGGCGCCCGTCGTATGGCCCGGCTGAAAGCTTGCGGATCGGGTGGTTCGGGCGAGGGACTCCGATCCTCCCCGCTGTCGTAGCGTCCCCTACGCCTGGGGTGGTAGCCTCGGCGCACCCTCTCGTCGAGGTGGGCCCGACAGTCGCGGTGATGGTGCTCGTTGCCGAGGCGTCCCGAGGCCGCAGGCGCTGTGTTGCGCGTGCGCCCGGTGTGGACCGAGGCTTCCCGCATGAATCGGGATGTCGCGACATGATGCTCCGAGGGGTGCCCCTGCCTTCGGGAGGCGGAGCTTTCGGCCCACCGGACCGCGGCTTCCAGGAGATTCTTGAGCTCTCCATGGATTCGCCGCCCCTCGGTGGTCGATGGCTCCGGCATCGCGCGGAGAAGCATTGCCGCCGCAGCCAGGTTCTGGCCGACCCCACTGGAAGCGGGTGGCGGCCTTACCTTGACATCGTCGGCGATGCGGTGCTGGATACCCTAGGGTAGATGACGTATTTCTCTGGCCAGAGGCTGGCCCGCCCATTCCTGCCCGACGTCCCAGCGGATCGGCTCAAGTGCTCCTGCTCCCTCGTCAAGCCTGGCCTGCACCCCGCTGAATTGCTCGAGCTGCGGGTCATGGCCCCCCGCCTGAACGGGGACCACAGCTAGCTCCCGTAGGAAGTCAACGCGAGGCACTGGCCTAGGGAGATCACCGTCCTCCGGCATACCGAGATGGTTGCCTTCAGAGGGACCCCCTAGATCGACGTGGAAACATTCGCGGCTTGGGCCGCAGTCCTCGTCGCCGAGGCTGCGGCTACCGTCGGAACAGTCGGAAAGGCAGTAGTCGCATGCAGTCATGAAGTCCCGCATGGCACTGGGGTCGCCAAGTCCAGAGAAATCCCAACAGACATCGGGCTCGTCATCTTCCTCGGACCCCGAGGGCCCGTAGGTCGAGACGTCCGTCAGCCGGTCCCAGGGTGACCGCATACGATACCCCAGAGGGTTTGGACTCGCCTCTACGAGAGCGCCCGCCGAAGCGAAGCCGCTTGGCGGGTCGAGGCTGAATCCAAGGGGCATGAGATGGGAATCGGTCGGTACCTCTTGGTCGATGGGCGGTGATGAAGTCACGTCGGGGACTGACTGCACCGTCGTCTCAGGTACGAGGGTGACATCCAGCAAGCCTTTCGCGAGCGCGCTGGCGTCGTCCGTTTGCTCGGAATCAGCGTGTTGCGGGGAGACGGCGCTCGTCTTCGTCTCAAACGCGAGGTCGATGCCCGACGCGCCCCCCGTTGGGGCGTTGGCGCCGTCGACTCGCTCGACAGCCGACGAGGCGCTGCCTCCTGCTTGGCCTTGGTTGCCCCGCCTCCTGCTCCGTCGGCGGGGGAGAGGACAGGGTGAGCTCGAATGTTGTTCTTCCACCACGCGGGGAAGACGTCGTCGATTCCGCCGCCGGCGGGCGGGCTGTCGGCCGCCATTGTCGCCGTCGCACGGCGGTGGAAGGAGTATCATGTCGTAGCTGCCGTCAAAGGACATGAACTCAAGACTCCCAAAACGGAGCATCGTCCCGGGCCGGAGAGGTTGCTGGAGACTGCCCATCTGGAGCTTGACAGGAAGTTGTTCGTCAACACGCAGCAGGCCCCTACCTGGCGCGCCAACTGTCGGCGTTTCGAGACCGGGGGGTCCCTGGGCCGACGAGTGAAATGTCACCGCGTGCCCCAGCCCAGATGGGTCGGCGCGAGGCCGAGCACGAAGGGGGGAAGTGAGGTGGCCAGAGACAGGCGTGAGAGAGGTGGAAATCCCACGGCCTTCGTGTTCGTCCCGCGCCCAGGTCGGGTGCGCTTGCAGTAGGGGATTACAAGCGTCCACGCGGGAGAGGGAGCGAGCGGCCTCACGCGAGCGCCTGTCCCGTCCTCGTCCCCGCGCGGCCAACCCTCTGTAAGAGGGCCCTGGTCCTTCCTTTTATAGGCGTAAGGAGAGGATCCAGGTGTACAATGGGGGTGTAGCAGAGTGCTACGTGTCTAGCGGGGGAGAGCTAGCGCCCTAAGTACATGCCGTCGTGGCAGCCGGAGAGGTTTTGGCACCCGGTTCGTGTGGTGTCGTGGCCGTCGGAGGAGCGCTGAAGCCTGGCGGAAGGACAGCTGTCGGGGCTGTCGAGTCCTTGCTGACGTCCTCTTGCTTCCGTAAGGGGGCGGAGAGCTGTCGTCGTCAGGGAGCGTGCGGGGCGCCATCATTGCCTATCTGGCGGAGCGAGCCAAATGGGACGCCGGTCTTGTTCCCCGTAGCCTGAGTCAGCTTGGGGTAGGGTAATGATGGCGCTTCCTATCGACGTGGTCGGTCCGCGCCCTAGGTTGGGCGATGTGGAGGCTCCTCCGAGGTCGAGGTCGAGTCTGTCTTCCGTGGTCGTGGTCGAGTCCGAGTCCCTGGGTCGGGCGAGGCGGAGACCGTCGGCTGAGGCCAGGGCTGAGTCCGAGCCCTGGGGTCGGGCGAAGCGGAGTTCGTCTTCTTCTGGGGCTGAGCCCAAGTCCGAGCCCTGGGTCGGGCGGTGCGGAGTTCGTCGTCTTCCGGGGCTTAGCCCAAGTCCGAGCCCTGGGTCGGGCGGAGCAGAGTTCGCCGTCTTCCGGGGCTTAGCCCGAGTCCGAGCCCTGGGTCGGGTGGAGCGGAGTTCGCCGTCTTCAGGGGCTTAGCCCGAGTTCGAGCCCTGGGTCGGGCGGAGCGGAGTTCGCCGTCTTCCGGGGCTTAGCCCAAGTCCGAGCCCTAGGTCGGGCGGAGCGGAGTTCGCCGTCTTCCGGAGCTTAGCCCAAGTCCGAGCCCTGGGTCGGGCGGAGCGGAGTTCGCCGTCTTCCGGGGCTTAGCCCAAGTCCGAGCCCTAGGTCGGGCGGAGCGGAGTTCGCCGTCTTCAGGGGCTTAGCCCAAGTCCGAGCCCTGGGTCGGGCGGAGCGGAGTTCGCCGTCTTCCGGGGCTTAGCCCGAGTCCGAGCCCTGGGTCGGGCGGAGCGGAGTTTCCTATGGTGCCTGAGGTCGGGCCTGACTGCCTGTCAGCCTCACTCGGTCAAGTGGCACTGCAGTCGGTGCGACGCAGGCGGCGCTGCCCTTCTGTCAGGTCGGTCAGTGGAGCGGCGAAGTGACTGCGGTCACTTCGGCTCTATCGACTGAAGAGCGCGCGTCAGGATAAAGGTGTCAGGCCACCTTTGCATTAAATGCTCCTGCAATTTGGTCGGTCGGTGCGGCGATTCGGTCAGGGTTGTTTCTTGGCGAAGACAGGGCCTCGGGCGAGCCGGAAGTGTGTTCGTTGCTGGAGGGGGGCCTCGGGCGAGACGGAGATCCTCCGGGGTCGGCTGCCCTTGCCCGAGGCTAGGCTTGGGCGAGGCGTGATCGAGTCCCTCGAATGGACCGATCCCTGACTTAATCGCACCCATGAGGCCTTTGCAGCTTTGTGCTGATGGGGGTTACCAGCTGAGAATTAGGAGCCTTGAGGGTACCCCTAATTATGGTCCCCGACACTTTTGCACTTACAATTATGCAAACTAGTTCAATTATGCACTGCTATATTTGCTTTGGTTTGTGTTGGCATCAATCACCAAAAAGGGGGAGACTGAAAGGGAATTAGGCTTACACCTTTTTCCTAAATTGATTTTGGTGGTTGAATTGCCCAACACAAATATTTGGACTAACTAGTTTGCTCTAGTCAATAAGTTCTATAGGTGCCAAAGTTTCACAAAAGGCCAATAAAAAACCAAGAAAAGGGTTCAACAAAGAGAGCAAGGGATAACCGAAGTGTGCCCTGGTCTGGCGCACCGGACTGTCCGGTGCACCAGGGAACTCCAAGATGAACTCAACACCTTCGGGAATTCTCAGAGGCGCTCCGCTCACCGGACTGTCCGGTGCACCACCGGACAGTGTCCGGTGCTCCAAGGAAGAGCAACTCTGAACTCGCCAGCTTCGGGAATCCGCTCCGCTATAATTCACCAGACATGTCCAGTGCGCACCGGACTGTCCGGTGAGCCAGCGGAGCAACGGCTACTTCGCGCGCAACGGTCGACTACAACGCATTAAATGCACGCCTGCGCGCAGAGGACAGAGCACGCGCGGGTGGCACACCGGACAGTCTACAGGACTTGTCCGGTGCGCCACCGGACAGCCAGGCGGGCCCATAAGACAGAGCTCCAACGGTCGGAACCCAACGGCCTGGTGACGTGGCTGGCGCACCGGACTGTCCGGTGCGCCATGCGACAGCAGCCTCCACCAAACAGCTAGTTTGGTGGTTGGGGCTATAAATACCCCGATCACCCCCACACTCAAGTCATCCAAGTTTTCCACCTTCCAACTACATACAAGAGCTAAGCATTCAATACAAGACACACCAAAGTGATCAAATCCTCTCCCAATTCCACACAAGGCTTTAGTGATTAGTGAGAGAGATTTGTTGTGTTCTTTTGAGCTCTTGCGCTTGGATTGCTTCTTTTTCTCATTCTTTCTTGCGATCATCTCATTTGTAATCAAGGCAAGAGACACCAATTGTGTGGTGGTCCTTGCGGGAAGTTTGGTTCCCAATTGATTTGAGAAGAGAAGCTCACTCGGTCCGAGGGACCGTTTGAGAGAGGGAATGGGTTGAAAGAGACCCGGTCTTTGTGACCACCTCAACGGGGAGTAGGTTTGCGAGAACCGAACCTCGGTAAAACAAATCCGTGTGTCACACTCTTTATTCGCTTGCGATTTGTTTTGCATCCTCTCTCTCGGACTCGATTATATTTCTAACGCTAACCTGGCTTGTAGTTGTGATTTAGTTTGTAAATTTCAGATTCATCCTATCCACCCCCCCCCCCCTCTAGGCGACTTTCAAGTGGCCTGTCGGTCGTCATAATGTTCTTGTGTGGATGATGAGTCCCAACTTGCTTCCCTGCCTGACATGCGCTACAAATCCTGTCTTTCTCAAAATGAACATTTGTTAGTCCCAAAATGTGTTCTCCCTTTATAAGATTATGAAGATTCTTCATTCCAACATGTGCTAGTCGGCGATGCCAGAGCCAGCCCATGTTAGTCTTAGCAATTAAGCAAGTGTCGAGTTTAGCTCTATCAAAATCTACTAAGTATATCTGACCCTCTAACACTCCCTTAAATGCTATTGAATCATCACTTCTTCTAAAGACAGTAACACCTACATCTGTGAAAAGACAGTTGTAGCCCATCTTACATAATTGAGAAACGGAAAACAAATTGTAATCTAAAGAATCTACAAGAAAAACATTGGAAATGGAATGGTCAGGAGATATAGCAATTTTACCCAATCCTTTGACCAAACCTTGATTTCCATCCCCGAATGTGATAGCTCGTTGGGGATCTTGGTTTTTCTCATAGGAGGAGAACATCTTCTTCTGCCCTGTCATGTGGTTTGTGCACCCGCTATCGATGATCCAACTTGAGCCCTCGGATGCATAAACCTACAAAACAAATTTAGTTCTTGACTTTAGGTACCCAAATGGTTTTGGGTCCTTTGACATTAGATACAAGAACTTTGGGTACCCAAACACAAGTCTTTGACCCCTTGTGCTTGCCCCCAACATACTTGGCAACTATGTTGCCGGATTTATTAGTTAAAACATAAGAGGCATCAAAGATCTTAAATGAAATGTTAGAATCATTTGATGCCTTAGGAGTTTTCTTCTTAGGCAATTCTGCATGGGTTGATTGCCTAGAACTAGATGTCTCACCCTTATACATAAAAGCATGGTTAGGGCCAGAGTGAGACTTCCTAGAATGAATTCTCCTAATTTTGCTCTCATGATAACCGACAGGGTACAAAATGTAACCCTCGTTATCCTGAGGCATGGGAGCCTTGCCCTTAACAAAATTAGACAATCTTTTAGGAGGGGCAAGTTTTACATTGTCCCCTTTTTGGAAGCCAATGCCATCCTTTATGCTAGGGCGTCTCCCATTATAGAGCATGCTTCTAGCAAATTTAAATTTTTCATTTTCTAAGTCATGCTCACTCATCTTAGCATTAAGTTGAGCTATGTGATCATTTTGTTTCTTAATTAAAGCTAGGTGACCATGGATAGCATCAACATTAATGTCTCTACATCTAGTACAAATGGAAGTATGTTCAACGGTAGATGTAGAGGGTTTGCAAGATTTTAATTCTACAACCTTAGCATGCAATATATCATTTTCACTTCTAAGGTTATAGTAACATTGCAAACATCAAAATCTTTAGCCTTAGCAATTAATTTTTCATTTTCATCTCTAAGGCTAGCAAGAGAGATATTTAATTCTTCAATCTTAGCAAGCAAATCAACATTATTATTTCTAAGATTGGGAATTGAAACATCACAAACATTTGAATCAACCTTAGCAATTAATTTAGCGTTTTCATTTCTAAGGTTGGCAATAGTGTCATGGCAAGTGCTTAGCTCACTAGATAGTTTTCCATATTTTTCTACTTCTAGAGCGTAAGCATTTTTAACCTTAACATGCTTCTTGTTTTCTTTAATGAGGAAGTCCTCTTGGGTGTCCAAGAGATCATCCTTCTCATGAATAGCACTAATCAATTCATTTAATTTTTCCTTTTGTTGCATGTTTAGGTTGGCAAAAAGGATGCGCAAGTTATCCTCCTCATTACTAGCATTATCCTCATCACTAGAGGTTTCATATTTAGTGGAGGATCTTGATTTTACCTTCTTCCTTTTGTCGTCCTTTGCCATGAGGCACTTGTGGCCGACGTTGGGGAAGAGAAGACCCTTGGTGACGGCGATGTTTGCGGCGTCCTCGTCGGAGGAGGAGTCGGTGGAGCTCTCGTCGGAGTCCCACTCCCGGCAAACATGGGCATCGCCGCCCTTCTTCTTCTAGTATCTCTTCTTCTCCTTTCTTCTCCCCTTCTTGTCGTCGCCCCTGTCACTATCACTAGATAATGGACATTTAGCAATGAAATGACCGGGCTTACCACACTTGTAGCACACTTTCTTGGAGCGGGGCTTGTAATCTTTCCCCTTCCTTTGCTTGAGGATTTGGCGGAAGCTCTTGATGATGAGCGCCATTTCCTCGTTGTCGAGCTTGGAGGCATCGATGGGTGTTCTACTTGATGTAGACTCCTCCTTCTTTTCCTCTGTCGCTTTGAATGCGACCGGTTGTGCTTCGGACATGGAGGGGCCATCTAGCTCGTTGATTTTCTTTGAGCCTTTGATCATCAATTCAAAGCTCACAAAGTTTCCTATTACTTCCTCGGGAGACATTAGTGTATATCTAGGATTACCACGAATTAATTGAACTTGTGTAGGGTTAAGGAAAACAAGTGATCTTAGAATAACCTTAACCATCTCATGGTCATCCCATTTCTTACTCCCGAGGTTGCGCACTTGGTTCACCAAGGTCTTGAGCCGGTTGTACATGTCTTGTGGCTCCTCCCCTTGGCGAAGTCGGAAGCGACCGAGCTCCCCCTCGATCGTTTCCCGCTTGGTGATTTTGGTCACCTCGTCTCCTTCGTGCGCGGTTTTTAGCACGTCCCAAATTTCCTTAGCACTTTTCAACCCTTGCGACTTATTATACTCCTCTCGACTTAGAGAGGTGAGGAGTATAGTGGTGGCCTGGGAGTTGAAGTGCATGATTTGGGCCACTTCGTCCTCATCATAGTCTTCATCCCCTACGGATGGTACCTGTACACCAAACTCAACAACATCCCATATACTTTTGTGGAGTAAGGTTAGGTGATATCGCATCATATCACTCCATCTAGCATAATCTTCACCATCAAACGTTGGTGGTTTGCCCAATGGGACGGAAAGTAATGGCGTATGTTTAGAAATGCAAGGGTAGCGTAGGGGGATCTTACTAAACTTCTAGCGCTCATGGCGCTTAGAAGTGACGGACGGCGTGTCGGAGCCGGAGGTGGATGGCGACGAGGAGTCGGTCTCGTAGTAGACCACCTTCCTCATCTTCTTCTTGTCGCCGCTCCGACGCGACTTGTGTGAAGGGGATTCCTTTTCCTTCCCCTTCCCTTTGTTGTAGGACTCTCCCGATGGAGCCTTCCCGTGGCTTGAAATGGACTTCTCGCCGGTCCCCATCTCTTTCTTGGCGTGATCTCCCGACATCACTTCGAGCGGTTAGGCTCTAATGAAGCACTGGGCTCCGATACCAATTGAAAGTCGCCTAGAGGGGGGTGAATAGGGCGAATCTGAAATTTACAAACTTAAGCACAAACTACAAGCCGGGTTAGCGTTAGAAATAAGAATCGAGTCCAAGAGAGAGGGCGCAAAACAAATCGTGAGCAAATAAAGAGTGAGACTCGATGATTTGTTTTACCGAGGTTCGGTTCTTGCAAACCTACTCCCCGTTGAGGTGGTCACAAAGACCGGGTCTCTTTCAACCCTTTCCCTCTCTCAAATGGTCCCTCGGACCGAGTGAGCTTCTCTTCTCAAACAAACGGGACAACAAGTCCCCGCAAGGACCACCACACAATTGATGTCTCTTGCCTCGGTTACAATTGAGATGATCACAAGAATGAAGAAAGAAAAGAAGCGATCCAAGTGCAAGAGCTCAAATGAACACGACAAATCACTCTCTCTAATCACTAAAGCTTTGAGTGGAGTTGGGAGAGGATTTGATCTCTTTGGTGTGCCTTGTATTGAATGCTAGCTCTTGTAAGGTGTAGAAGAGTGGAAAACTTGGATGCCAATGAATGTGGGGTGGTTGGGATATTTATAGCCCCAACCACCACAAAGTGGTCGTTGGAAGTGTGCTGTCGCAAGGCGCACCGGACAGTCCAGTGCGCCACCGGACACTGTCCGGTGCGCCAGCCACGTCAGCAGACCGTTGGGGTTCGACCGTTGGAGCTCTGTCTTGTGGGCCCGCCTGGCTGTCCGGTGGTGCACCGGACAAGTCCTGTAGACTGTCCGGTGCACTTTCTCACGCGTGCCTGACTTCTGCGCGCTCTGGCGCGCATTAAATGCCGCTGCAGGTGACCGTTGGCGCGGAAGGAGCCGTTGCTCCGCTGGCACACCGGACAGTCCGGTGTGCATCGGACAGTCCGGTGAATTATAGCGGAGCGCTCTTGGAAATTCCCGAAGGTGAAGAGTTCAGCCTCGAGTGCCCTGGTGCACCGGACACTGTCCGGTGGTGCACCGGACACTATCCGGTGGCACACCGGACAGTCCGGTGCGCCAGACCAGGGTGCCTTTCGGGTTGTCTTTTGCTCTCTTGTTTGAGCCCTTTTCTTGGTCTTTTTATTGGCTTATTGTGAACCTTTGGCACCTGTAGAACTTATAGACTAGAGCAAACTAGTTAGTCCAAATATTTGTGTTGGGCAATTCAACCACCAAAATCAATTAGGAAATAGGTGTAAGCCTAATTCCCTTTCAGTGATTAAATGTCCAACACATTAATTGAGTTCTTATGTGCAAAATGTGTGAAGAGTGCAAATCAAAGCATAAGGTATGTTTCTAGACTTAGTATATTATTTTGTATACTAATGTGTTTGTCTAAGTGCTAGAAACAGTGACAAAAGAAGAAGAGAAGAAAAGGAAAAGAGTTGGCTATATGTAGCCAACACCATCTCTGGCCAGGCACACCGGACTGTCCGGTGCGCCAGGCTGGCCGACGGTGAACCGGCTGCTCTCGGGAAAACGCAGAGGCGTACGGCTATAATTCACCGGACTGTCCAGTGAGCCAACGGTTACCAGCGCCAATGGTCGGCCGCGTGATCTACGGGCGACGCGTGGCCCGCAGCAACGGTCGGTTGGGCACACTGGACTGTCCGGTGTGCACCGGACAGTGTCCGGTGCGCCAACCGACCTCGAGGACCAACGGTCGGGTGCGTCATATATGGAAGGAGATCACGCACCGGACAACTACAGTGACTGTTCGGTGGTGCACCGGACTGTCCGGTGCACCACCCGACAGAAGGCAAGTTTGGCCTTCCAAGTTAGCCTCCAACGGCTCCTAGCTGCCTTGGGGCTATAAAGGGGATCCCTAGGCGCATGAAGGAGACATCCAAGCATTCACTAAGCATTCTAAGACTCCCAGACTCCGTCTCCGCACATTTGATTGATTGTGTTAGTGATTTGAGCTCCATTTGAGTTGTGAACTCACTGTGCTACGTTTCGAGCTCTAGTCTTGGCTTGTGTGCGTGTGTGTGCTGCTGATTTGGGTCTTGTGTGTTGCTCTCCCAACCTTACTCTGTGCTTTCCTTGTGATCTCTATTGTAAGGACGAGAGACTCCAAGAGATTCCTCGCAAACGAGAACAATACTCTAAAGGAAAAGACCGTGGTATTCAAGTTGATCATCGGATCACTTGAAATGGGTTGAGTGCAACCCTCGTCCATTGGGACGCCACAACGTGGAAGTAGGCAAGTGTTACTTGGCCGAACCACGGGATAAAAATCGCGTGTCTCGTGTTGTCGGTACCCTGAAACTAGGGTACCCCTTACTACTGTATAAAGACGCAGTACCCGCGCGGCTATCTTTAGTCGCGTGGTAAAAGTGTTGTATGTGGGACCAGGCCATAACTTGCGTGGTACAATTTATATTCAATATTATAAACACTTGAGCATGATGTTTTACTGGTTAGACAGCTTCGCCTAGTGTCTCCCATCCTTCTTGTATCAGGGTATGGGTTCAAACCTCAATTCCTGCATCCACTTTTTAACATTTTATGCTGAGTTGATTTGGAAGAAATGTAGGGACTTTTTTTGTAAAAGATGACGTGGGACGACCATTGAAACTGGTGCTTTAAGTATAGTAGAGATTAGAACGCAATTCTATCCTATTATTAGTGTGCAGATTTTTAATATTCTTTTTAGTTTGTTTTTTCATCATAACTTCCACGCTTTAAATACTAGAAAAGGATTCTGATTTATAATTTAAGAAATAAGACCATATCTTACGACAACGGTCATGAATGATTGTCAAATTATAACGAGAACTACCGATAATAGGAAGGGATGCAAGATGGTCGTCCTCGTAAATTAAAATGTATATAGTCATGTATTGTGACTTACAAGGTTTACATATAGGACGAACAGCGGGTTGTAGTCTAATATAAAAACAATTCCGCTGATTTATACAACCAGCTAGAACCGTGACCTTCAGGCGCATGATGTGTCAGCGTCTAACCCCCGGCCCAGCCCACACTCGACAGCTTTGAGCGTTCATACGCTCGTGGACAAGCCTAGCTAAGAGAGCCCACCACTCACATCCCAAAAGTCAAGCTAATGAGAGAAGGGGGACTTCAGCGTCTAACCCCCGGCCCAGCACACACTCGACAGCTTTGAGCGTTCATACGCTCGTGGACAAGCCTAGCTAAGAGAGCCCACCACTCACATCCCAAAAGTCAAGCTAATGAGAGAAAGGGGACTTCAGCGTCTAACCCCCGGCCCAGCCCACACTCGACAGCTTTGAGCGTTCATGCGCTCGTGGACCAGCCTAGCTAAGAGAGCCCACCACTCACATCCCAAAAGTCAAGCTAATGAGAGAAGGGGGACTCTCCTTTTTAAGCTGCCTACGGCCCCATTGGCTAGCCGATGTGGGACTAAGCCGGGACGCTGACTACCAACCTCTGACATCCCACCCCCTTGGGAAAGCCCCCCAAGGCAGGCATGGGCCAAACCAGGCTCTGATAACAGATGTCAGCGTCCAACCCCCGGTCCAGCCCACACTCGATAGCTTCAGGCGTTCATGCGCTCGTGGGCCGGCCCAGCCAAGAGAGCCCACCACTCACATCCCAAAAGCCAGGCTGATGGGAGGAGGGGGACTCTCCTTTTTAAGCTGCCCACGGCCCTCTTGGCTAGCCAATGTGGGACTAAGCCGGGACACTGACTACCGGCTCCCTGACATGATGCTTGCATATATACTGTCCACCAAAGAGTGAAGTGTGCATTGACGACTCTTCTCTCCCTCCCGCGGTACTCTCCTGACGGCATGATAGAAGAACAGTGTCCATCCGATGACTGCGCATGGCTGAAAAGGGTTATTGTATTGCAGGCAAAGAGCGTACCACACGAGAGCACCGAATTTTTTGTATTTTAGCCCCTAAACCGAAGTAAATTTACGTTTAGACCTAAAAAAATTTTAAATGCAGTTTTGGACCCTTTGCTCGGCGCCACAGCCTATGGCGCCGAGCTCTGACGTGGCCGCAACGGCTAGTTGCGTCCAGGGCTTACCTGGCTCCGACGTGGCGGCGGCGCGGCCTCGTAGCTCGGCGCCACAGATCTTGGCGCCGAGGTACGAATGCCTATAAAAACGCCCGCGCGGCTGGCCGAGAGCAGCTCATTTCATCCCATTTCCAAACTTCGTCAAAAATTGCTGGATTCAAAGATTTGAGTTGGTTCACTTCGTAGGCCAAGGTATGATTTCGAACTGATTCGTTTTGTATATTGGGTTGTTAGTTAAATAATTTGTATACACCTATTATATTATTATTTCGAATATTAGTTTGTGTAGACTTATTATAAAGCATAATAGGTACAAGTGATAATTATAATCGTTTATTAGATGAAAGACATGTACCGAGAGGCGTTGTGGCAGAAGAGAGGTCGTCCTCGGGAGTTATATCCGGACGTATCTAGTAAGGATGCTCCTGTTCCTCCTGAACTCCCCGTGCCTAACTGTGACTGTGGCAGACTGGCTTGGGTACATCAATCACAACATCCAGACACGGCTGCTCGCTGCTACTACCTTTGTGGCACTTTGGACGTACGTAGCTTATGACTTGTCACTTAACTTTGTTCGCGTTCATTATTTTGTAGATATGTAATAGTGCATCTTTCCATTATTTTAGGGACATCAGAGGTGTTTCTTTTTCCAGTGGATCGATGGTCCTGATAAATTTGACCCTCGATATCTTCTTTTCGTTAATTGGTTGAGTGGAAGGACCAGTCATGAGCGTTTTAAGCGTTGGGTACCTCCTCCCCCGAATCCTCCACCAATGACGGATGCAGAGAAGGAGGTAGCAACAGAAAGACGGATGGACTCACCGCCTCGATGCGATTGTGGAGACCGTGCTGTCATCGACGAAGACTATGACAAGCAGTTCTGTTGTCCGAACATTGATTATGTGAGCCCATTGATACGCTAAATATATGAACTAGTTTTTATTTACAATAAATTACTAATTTTTTCTCCTGCAGCCATACGGGTGGCGTAAGTGTCGTTTCAGAGAGTGGTTGTATGGTCCTTTGTCCCATTGGCCAGAGCCAGAGGTAAAGGAAAAGAGATACATGGGGTGGGCGGCAGAAGAGGTCAAATTTGATCCAGTACTCTGCAAATGCGGTATTGAAGCTAAGTATGGATTAGTTCCTTCGGAGCTTGGTGTTGGATATTTTTGTGGACATATGGTCGATTACGATGAGGTTGGTATTTTTTTTTTGCACCAGATGTAATGTTATAGCGGTACTTACTATTTTTTTGTAGGAGACGAGGAAATGCAGTTGGGAGAGTTACGACGACAAAGGAGAGGTGATGCGGACAATAGAGTCCAAGAGAATAATGGGACAGAAGATGCGTTGTGGATCTCAGCTCGTTGATTCGTACATTAACGATCGCATACGCGACATGCGTAGGGAAGCAAAGTCTGCCTTTTATGATAGCCCGAAGCGTGCAGAGTATAGGAGGTTGAAGGCGGCAGATGAGAAGAGAGCACAGGATGCAAGGGAATGGGAAGCGGCTCAAGCCGAGAAACAGATGTTGGATAATCTTGCTGATCGCCTCAAGGGAAGTAAGTGAGATAAATGATATTATAATTATGTTAGTACAATTTATTTATCCTGACTTTGCTAACTTAATTTTCTCATTATATTTGCAGAGATTGGAAGCGGCGTAAACTATTTGGCCGATGAGGCGCATGCGAGATATGTTCAGGATAAAATGGCAACGGTTGAGCTGATAGAGGAGGAGGACGACGACACATCTAGATTGAGTGAGCTTATCGCCCTCGCAGAGGCCGGATTACATAAAGAAGAGGAGGACGACATGTCAAGGTTGAGTGAGCTCATAGCACTAGCTGAGGCAGGATTACGTGCTCAAGAGGAAGAGGATGAGTTTCTGTCACAGGCCGCCGCAGAGGTAGAGGCAGCTTATTACAAGAAGAAGTCTGATGAGGCTGAGGCTGAGGATGAGCTATTCTCCCAAGCTGCAGATGAAGCAGAAGCCAATTATTACAAAAGAACTGGTGACAAGTGTGATGCAGGACAATGCAGCAAGTGGAATGAGGTTGTTGTTGAGGATTGCGAGACGGATGACTCCGAAGATGAGTTACTCATAGATTGTGATTCAGACTGAAGAATTGTAGCCTATTATGTAGTATTTACGTATCAAAAATAATTTAGAACTCTAAAGATGCGTTACTTATTGATTATTATGTTTTTTACGATTCACAAAAAAATTTTGCAAGAGTTCCCCTTGTTTTATTAACAACCACAGTTCAAATAATCACATATTATAAGACATATAAGCATTTCAACATATAATACATCACAAAATCACATCGAATATAAAAACATCCACAGAACATAGTTCTTCATATAATGTCCACAAACAAAGTCCAAAATACAAGTTCCCCAACACATAGTCCAAAACACAAAACATAGTTCATATTACAACCGTCTCCAGCATAAGTCCAAATCACACAGTCCATATCACAAAAGTATTCATTTCCTCCTAGTCTTACCCTTGCCCTTGGCCCCAAGAGCGTCGGTGCCTGGAGTGTAAGGGTCTCGTGGACGCCTTCTACGTGGTGTCAGCTGTGATGCCTGAGTTGTAGGAGCATCCTGCAACTGAGACGGTCCAATCTCCACCTGACCTGCGGCGCCAGCGCCAGCGCCATCGTCGTCGTCGTCGTCGTCATCGTCGTCGTCCTGGGCCACGTTCTCAAACGTGTCCCGCGTCGATCGCGACGAGCTGAGTCCTGCTGTAGATGGTCCAACTGCACAAATGGGAGGCTGAACGTCCTGCTCCATACGAGGCACAGGCAGCTGCACGTCAACGCCCGCTAGAGACCGGCATCCACACCGAGCCGCTGCTCGACGAAGACGACGTGATACCCTCTGTAATCGAAATGTTAGTTAAAGACATATGTTACAACATACAAATAAACAAGTTTTCTGTTAGACATTGATACTCACTGATAGTAACGATAGCGTAGTAGTATCTGAAGTTCTCTGTGAGATACGCTCGAGTTCAACAACAGATACGAGCATAGAGTTTCCCTATCACAAGTTAAGACATTAGGATGCTCAAAACTAGACATATCTCATTGAATTGAAATCTCTAATTTTAGTAAAGAAATAGTTACCACTCTATCAAGGATTGGAGCAGCCTCAATTTGGGACCCGTGCCGAGCAGCTATGTCGAAAGCTGTGTCTTCGTCGTCTGACGATTCTTGCTCGGCGTAGTCTGCTGCTGTCCACTGTCCCTTCAACTTGCACCTAGTCACACCAGAATACCAAATCAAATACCTCCGGAAGTTGTAGTTTGTATGCGCCTGGTCATTCTCATAGTTCAGATCCCCCTGCTGGTCCCATTCATCAATGTAATCACGATGGTGCGTCTCGAAGTCCGTGACCTTCTTCTGTCTCTATCTGTCGAACCTGCAAAAGTTAGAACCATATATTAGCGACTAACTGATATTTCAATTATTAGTTAGAATAACAAGTGCATGTAGTAACTCACTTATGAAGTTCTATTGAAGTCGAGAATGGCTCCACCGGAAACTCCTGGCGCAATCCGAACTGTCGAGCAACTCTGTGGGGCAAGTGGTACTCAACAGCATAAAAACAGATGAGGGGACACCTCATGAGGTAGAGGTTCTCGTCTATTGAGCACATGCTGCTCAACTGTATGCTGGCGAAATATGGATCAAGATACGGTTGCCAAGTCACCTGCAAAAGTTTTAGAAAGCCCATGTAAGCACGCTGGTGTCGTGTGATAAAAGTAGAAAGGACATGTAAAAAGAAAAAAGGAGACAACTCACCATCGATGGAGTAAGTGCGTCGAGCTCGTTTGAGTACTCCACGTAAGCACGCTGGTGTCGTGCGAATGGCTCCTCGACCTGGTCCCAGCGGTAAGCAGCCGTGGGCTTAAGCCGATGTCCGGCTACCACGAACCACTCACGAGGAGGAAACTCTCTGGGTCGCCCGACGGGTATGTGTGCCCACATCCACAGCTGTAGTAGGTAGACACATCCACCTAAGCTGGCGGTCCTCGACGAACGACGACAAGCCTCGCAAAGTTGCCTGTACAGGAAGGCCAACACTGCTGAAGCCCAGCTGTAACCTCCGGTCGTATCCCAGTCAGTCAGGCAGGGCAGAAACATCCATGACGCGCTGTCGCCTGTTGCGTCTGGAAAAAGAACTGAACCAAAGAGATGGAGAATCCAAGCTCGACAATGGTATCCAACCGTCTGCTCATCTGCACCAGGTGGACACTGCCCAAAGCTCTGCCTAAGCCAGGTCAGTGGGACTCCGGTGTTGTGGCTACCTCGTAGCTCATCCGGAAGCAGTCTCCCAAGAAAGGCCTCCACCCTCTGCCTCCAACCGCCTGGTGATGCCTGACCGGTCACTGGACGACCCATAATGCTGAGACCAAGAATCTTCTGGCAATCTTCAAGCGTCACAGTCATCTCACCGCAGGGAAGGTGGAAAGTGTGAGTCTCTGGCCGCCACCTATTGGAAGACAAAAGAATACAAAAATCATTAGTATGCAAAGTAGATTTGATAATTGTAAATATTAAACAACTAGAGAAGTCTTTACCTGTCGACCAGAGCCGTCAACGCCGCTGGGTTGAAAGTGGGCAGCCCACGGCGGACCTGGTACGATAAGACGTCCAAGCCAGCCCTCTGTAGGAGAGGAGTGTACCTCTCATCGTACCTCATCTCCTCCAGAAACCGGTCGTGGGTCCGGACCCGCAGAACGGGCAACACCTAGCAATCAAAAGATTTTTCATTAGTCAAATATAGGTCGCATATATTAATTCAAATATAGGTCGCAAATATAGCAAACAAAATATTACCTCTCCCTCTGCGGTGAGACGGCCCCTGTGGTGCTCGTCGTAGTGAGGGTCCAGCAAGTGGAACTGCGCCATCCTGCAAATTAAGATATCAACATATTAGAATATAAGTTGTGTACAAAGTGTAACAAAAACATCGACATATTAGAATAAAATTTGTGTATAAAAAAATATATCACACCTGACTAAGTGTCCAAATGCATGTACGTGAGTTGTGGCCAAGTCTACCGCATTTTCCGCATTCATTCTGCTCTGGGTCCACGAGAAAGGGGGACGCTCGTCCTCTCCTACTGCGACCGGAAACCTGATCCATAACCATGTTGCACCGGCTCCTTTTCCTACTACCACGTTTGTCCCATCGATGCGCTGGATCAGCAACGTATACCGGACCGGTGTACGTTGGCCATTGTGACTCATCAAGAAATGGCTCAAAACGAGGGCTCCAGGTACGTACTAAGCTCTCTACACTGAACTCAGAAGGTATTCTGCTCTCAAATGCAAAGTTACGATGACGTGCGGCCGCAACATAATGAGAACATGGAAAATGGTATTGTCTAGGTTTACCACATCCGCACCAGAATGCATCAAGTAACACGACATGTGTCCTCGAAGGTCGCACCTCACCGTCCGAAGTTATGCCGCCTAGTGTTGTTACCTCGTATTTACCCAGCTCCTCATCAAAGCATTGTACCTCATGTCTATGGGCACGTTCCTTTGCATTATTAAGGTGTGATGTTGGTTTAGGTGCCCATCTCTGCCCTCGGGTCTGCATTGCCTTGGCCTGCGCGTGTCTATCATTAAACCAAGCCACAAGCCTATAAAAAGTGAATGTTACTATAGCATTGACTGGCATGCCCCGTATACCCTTGAGCACACTGTTAAATGACTCGGCCATGTTGCTAGTCTGAAACTCGAACCGCCAGCCACCTTCGTCGTAGGCCCTTGTCCATTTGTGCGGTTCCCTCAGCAATCCAGCAATCCAGTTCTTACCTTCAGCATTTGTTGCATCTTGTAGTTCCTTCAACTTATCCTCGAAAAACGAAACCTCCAACTGACGACATACCTCCTCAAAAAGGGGGAAGTTAGCCTTGCTATGATCCTTTCGAAGAAGATTTTCTGCTAGATGTCGAGTGCACCATCTGTGGTGCATGGGTGCGTAGCCAGTAATCTGCTCTTGCACTGCATTAAGAATACCTTGGTGTCTGTCAGATATGACACCAACCTCGCGTCCAGGGCCTACGACATGGATGCGTACAAGCCGCAAGAACCAAGACCAACTATCTCTGTTCTCCCTCTCCACCAAAGCAAATGCCAAAGGAACCAGTGAGTTATCTGCGTCGCATGATATGGCAACCAACAATGTGCCCTTATACTTCCCAAGAAGAAAAGTACCATCAATAGAGAGCACGGGACGACAATGCCTGAAGGCCTCTACGCACTGCGAGAAACACCAGAAAGCACGATAAAATATCTCTTTGCCGTTCCTCCATTCATTAGGTTTGGGGATGTACTCGTAATGCATGCCTGGGTTTTTTGCTTTCATTGCATTGAACAATGCTGGTAACTTCTCGTAACCCTCCTCCCAATCCCCGTATATCATCTTCCATGCTCGCTGCTTTGCCCTCCATGCTTTCCCATATTTGATCCTGTAACCAAACAGCTCCGAAGTCATGGTCATAATTGACTTCACCTTCAAGTTTGGCTGACCCTTCAATATCCCCAATATCCTTTTCGCAATCAGGGTAGATGTCAACTGACGATGCTTAGAGCTCAGCTCTGTCTGGGCACAAGTGTGTGGACCTACAATTTTGGTGATCTTAAACTTTCCGGTGTCCTTCTGCCTTCGGGCACATACCCTCCAATTACATTCTGGCACCTCGCACACAACAGTGTAACGACGCTGTGCATACGAATGTCTCACCTTGAACGGCCTCTTCCGGTTCACAGAATATTCCTGTAGCCATCGTCTCAGTGTAGGCAGATCCTTGAAAAGTAAGCCAACCTTAATCTCAATGCTGTCGGCGTTATCCGGAGCCTCTAGCAGTTCATCGTCACGTCCTTCAGCATACGCACGGGTGGAATGACTTAAACTGCTAAATTCATGTACTGCAGGGTCTCGCTCCGGACACAAACGTCTTATGAGTTCAATTTCTTGCTCGGTCATTTCTTGAACCGGACGGTCATCATCAGAATCTACGGCCCGTGCAGCCTCATATGGCTCCTCCTCATCCTCAATCTGAACATCAACACTATTGGATGCCCTGCATATGTTGTCCATATTATATGACACAGGCACATCAATCTGAACATCAGCATTATTGATATGTGGAGATCCTGCATCGGGTCGGAGCAAGAAAAACCACATTAAAAAGTCTAATCAAACGAAATAATGATGGATACGAACAATGTGTCGAAGACACTTACTAGGATGATCGTCAACTGGATCCTGGGTCAATGGGATCTCTTGGGGGGGTACCACCGCATTAGAAGCCCCACAAACGCCGGGAATAGGACGAGAAATCCCATACTCGTGCGGACCCGATTGAGCATCGGGCACAACAACGACTTCTTCATGAAGCTCTACCAAAGGAGCTTCAATACGAGATGCATTTGGCATTTGTGGAGACAACCCGACTGGACCTCCGCAATGACTAACAGGTAACTTTTGAACAACCACATCCAAACATGGTGGAACCATCGTCTTCACAATTCTTAAATATATCACCCAATCATCTTCTGAGGTAATGGAGATCAACCGTCGGACAACTGTTCCATATGTAATATGGGACAACAAACCCTGAATTGATATTCTAGGGTCGTTTATGTCGCAACTAATCTCCTCACAAGCTCGAGCCAAAAGCTGGTCAAAAGTTGGTCTTTCAACGAACAACATGGTCACGATCTTCATACCATCAAAAGTAACACTCCCATAAGCATCTATCTCCACCCTTCCTCCATGGTATAGTGTTACTAGGCTGTCCATCTATTTCAAAAATGGATTACTAACTCAATAATGGCTACATACTTAAGCCTACTAACTTACTAAGTAATAAATATATACTAACTAATAACTATACAATAAATATTAAATAAACACATCAAACGAAATTACATAATCTATAAATAATGTACGAAAACTATGTATACCTGAGAACGCATACGACTCCAGCTAACGGTGGAGAAGGTCAAGTCGGACGAACACCTACGTACAAAAAAACTTATTGTCAGTAAAAAATTTGGCAGCACCTCCCCTGTAAAGTGATGTTTATAGAACCTGCGAATAAACGACAACACGATGGTTGCCAACACAGAAAACATGTAATACCAATGCGCTAAACAAAATGGTAACTATATAATCACTAAGAATTTACTAAACACTAACAATATGCTAACAATTTACTAAACACGAACAAGAGCTAACAATTTACTAAACAATTTACAAGTAAATGGCTAGCTAGTATACTAAATACTAAACTAAATAAATACTAACTAAATGCTAAACACTAATGTAACCACTAACCCTAAACACTAAACCCTAAAATGCTAAAAGCTAAATACTAACTAACCACTAACGAACAACTAAACACTAAATAACTAGGTAATACCAACTAAATACAAAAATATTAAGTAATAATTATAAAAAATTATTACCTTGTCAGCTGGAAGGCCGGAGGGAGAGCGGCAGGCGGAGGAGAGCAGGCGGCGGCCGGAGTCGAGCGAGCTCGGCGGCGAGCTCGGCGGGAGAGGCGGGCGCCGGTCGAGCGGCGACCTCGGCGGCGAGCTCGGCGGGCTGCGGGCGGGCGGCGCGCTCGCCGGGCGCGCTCGGCGGGCTGCGGGCGGGCGGCTAGCTCGGCGGCGGCGGGCTGGCGGCGGCGGGCTGGCGGCGGCGGGCTGGCGGCGGCGGGCTGGCAGGCGGCGAGCGGCGAACTCGGCCGTAGGAAAATGAAGCCGCGAGCGAAACAGAGAAGAAACGAAGAGGAAAGGCGTTTCGGTTAAGTTCCCTAGCTCGGCGCCAAGATCTGTGGCGCCGAGCTAGGTGTGCCACGCGGGCTGCCACGTCACGAAGCTCGGCGCCATAGGCTATGGCGCCGAGCTGTGTTAGCTCGGCGCCACGGCCTATGGCGCCGAGCAAAGGGTCCAAAACTGCATTTAAAATTTTTTTAGGTCTAAACGTAAATTTAATTCGGTTTAGGGGCTAAAATACAAAAAATTCGGACGAGAGCACCACAGTGTGTGCCGCCGCAACTGCAGGTACATGTTGCCTATAGATAGAGGGACTCATAGAGATCAGGCTCGCTCCAACCCTAAGCCTAGCGCCCTAGCTGCTAGAGGAAGGTGGCGGTGCATGCAAGCTAGTAGCTAGCTAGCTTGGTAGCTATAGCTAGCTTTGCTCCGGCTGGCCGGCGACGTGACGTTGCACAACAAGGCAGGCAGGCAGGCACAGCACAACTGGCTGGCAGTGGCAGGCGGGCATCGCCATCGCAGCTGGACGATGGTTGTACACCACCAGGCACCAGTGGAGCGTGGTGCGGATGGATCATGGATCGGTCGGATCGGAGCCTCGCTCGCTCGCTCCCCAGTCCCCACTGCTCGCTCAGCTGGCGTACGTGCGTGTTGCTGCTCGCCTAGCTAGCTGCTTGGGCCATTTTCTGTTTACCTGCTGCTACGATACGACTGGGGCGCGGCAGTCAGCCGAAGAAGCGTTAAATTAACCCTAGTAGGCTAGTACTTCTTCCTCGGTGCTGCTATCTCCGTTCTTTTTTTTATTTGATACAATAAATGGTGTTAATTTTAACTATATTTGGTCAAAGTGAAGATGATGGTGTGCTAAAGGGTGGTGTTCTTTTGGAGCAGTACGCATGTGTGAAGGGCAAGCATATATATCTGATGAATAATGGAGAACATGGAAATGCACCATGCATTGCATACTATCGAGAGGTCGTTGCGTGTGTACCATGCATGGCTAGCTATAGAGACTACTATAGTAGCGAGCATTATTTAGTATGTGATGAGCGCAGTAAATAGGCGATGTAGCCTTTTCTTTCTTTCTGACGCACCAGGTTGGTTACGTTGGGTTTAGCTAGCTAGCGCTGCCATGCATGCATGCATGCATGCATTCCTAAGTAGTAGCAGTAGTACTAGTACTAGAGCAGCAGTACGTAGCACCGCGATGATAGTATATGTATATATCTGAATGAACAAGATCCAGGGTTGATGGATCGGTGCCTGCCTGTTGCGGCGGGGCATGAGAAGAGAGAAGCAGCGCTCTGTGCCGGCCAACCGGCCGTCGAGGAAAGTGCCAAAGTTTCCTTCTGGGCGCTGTGCGCGTGGGGTGGGGTGGGTCGATGCGAACGCGAGGGTGTGAGGGGAGGAGGGGCTACTGCTGATGAGTGAGCTCGATCATTAGGCCACTGCTTCCTTGCTGTGTTGCTGCGTGTGTGTGGCCATCCATGCACGGCTCTGGGACCTGGCCCTGCTGGCTGGCTGCTGGGTTTGCTACGCTAGGCAATGGCAGCTATATATAGCTTGGTGCGGGTAGGACTTGACGTGCAATTGGGAGAGCTGCAGGTCCAGGTTCATCATGTCTGTCCCCTTGCCTAGCTAGTTTACCTGACGACGACTGACCACGCTCCCGCGATGAGAGCTATATATATAAATATAATTGTATATGACGCGCGCTGCTATACATGCATACATGGGTAAATAAAAACGTGGCAGCAGCCGAGCTCTGCAGGCCCCCCCGCGCGCGCATGGGAGTACAGTACACTAGTGCGTGACGATGACGCGAAGCTAGCGTCGGCTGTGCGTGCGGTGGTCTGCTGTGCCTGTGCATGATCGAGCGAGCCTGTTTGCATGAGCGCGTGGACATTTTACACGCATATATAATTGTCGATCGAAACAAGTGGAAGCAAGCAAGCAAGGAAAACCAACAGTAGCTTGAAGACAAGACAATGTGTCTGTGATAGAGAGAGATAAGCCAGCAAGTAGGCCGGGGGCTGGCCACTGTCGACGAGCTCCATCCTGACGGTGCATTGCCTGCGGTGCAGCAGCGCGCGCACACACACATGCAGAGTAAAAAGAGGCTCCAAACGCGAGCTGGAAAAAGGAAGAAGCTTCTCACAGAGCGTGACTGATCGGATGGGAAGGGATGGGATGGGACGGGTGCCCCCGATTGGACGGCTGCGGATCGACCGATCGTACCTGCTCCGAGACCCAGTAGCCAGTAGGTAGTACTCCGTACTATATTCCTGCCACCACCGGCCCCTTCCGCTTTGGTCACCTCGACCGCTCGCGAACCGAGGCCACAGCTGCGTCCGCGTCGCCGGCCGGTTTTTCGCTGTGACAAAAAAAAAAAAAAGAAATAGTAACGGATCGAGAGCATCTCTGTCTCTGCTGCATGCATGCATGCATGCCTCCTGAACAGATTCTCTGGGAGGGGGAGTCATCAAGTCGGTCCGTGTGCCCCGAGCGCCGTACGAAGATGCACACACACACACACACCGTGGCGGCGTGGCCACGGAATCGGCAGCACCGCCCCCTCCTCCCCTTTGTTGCTTTCCTCCTTTTCTTTTCTTTCGTTCTGTCACGTGTCTCTTCTCTCTTCCTTTTTGTTTGATTGTTCCTGCATGCATGTGTGCTCAACTCATCTCGTCTTTCTCTCTCTCTGCCATTTTTTTAGTAGACTTTTGCTGTAGATTCGCCGGCGGGACGCTTTTGTCTCGACGCGCCAGCCAACGCAGGCAGTCATGCGCCAAAAAAAACACACAGATATATTCTTCAATTCATACGATTTTCAGTTATCCCACGTACGATAAAGACAGTGACACAAAAAAACAATTCCAATGCATGTTATTTAACACATTACTGTATAAAAAAGAATAATAGCACACAACAGTAGATAAAAAAACTACCCAGAATGGACTTCTCGCTAACGCGGATGATAGTGAAAGTAGCGACCCAAACCACGATTGCATGCACGGTTGCCGTATCAAGATCTAACGGACCAAGAGGCATATTTCTAACAGTAGATAAAAAGTACACATAATGGGGTTCTCGCTAATGCGGATGCGGATGCGGATGATAGTGATAGTAGCGATCCAAACCACGGTTGCATCCAGGTTGCCGTATCTAGATCTAATGAACCAAGAGCCATCTTACACCTAATGGCTTGCATAGTAGTAGTTGCCCCCTACATGCACGGTAGATGCAGATGCATCACATGACGATCATGGCAGTGTGTGACGTGCTACGCTCCGGAATCACACACAATGACACAAGCCTCTTCTCTCTTTTTTTGCAGCCGAATTCAACGCGTTGCTTCGGATGCGCTGCTATACGTACTATGCCGGCATGCCGCCGCGCGGGGCTCCCACGCGTTACGTACGCGTACGTACACGATGTAGACATCGAGAAAGTAAAAAGATGCATGGGGGCCGCGCGATCGGGTCCAGCCCGTACGTCCTGACCGGGATAATCGATGCGACGCGACGACGACGACAGAACGAAACGCTACGACGTGGAGACGCCGAGCTGCTGAGCCACCAGCCACGCACCACCGCGCGCGCGGGAGCGGTGGCCGGTGGGTGGCGTGGGCGAGCGAGCGAGCACGACCGCCGGTCGAGCTGCACCTGTTGCATGGGCCGTGCGAGCCGTGTCCGTCTCATGCAACCACAGAGCCACACCTTAATTAAGTGGAGTAGGTCTGCAGTCTGCTGGGCGCTCGCCAACCGGCCGGGGGAAACACTACTGTATGTAGTCTGTAGCTGGCTGGAAATGAGTAGCCAAAGCCGATCGAGGGCATGTTTCATGCGGTCTGTTTGTTTGTTTTATTAAAATTTAAAAAAAGATTCGTTATCAGCTAGCAACACACACATATATATGATTTGATGTATCTAATAATCCCCTTCAAATCATTTCCAGGGCAGGAAACCTAGCCTTTTCTTGTCAACTGTTTCTAGTACAGTACTAGTACACACCATGCACATATATACACACCATGCATCGTCTGGATGTTGGAATGGGATAATACATTTCACACATGCCCATCATCAGGGCAGATTACTCACACGTCTGTCTCTCCATGCATGCATGCATATATGCATGTTGATCAGCTGGGACCTACTAGCTAGCTATCTATCTATCTAGCGATATGATCCATGCACGTAGATCACTGTGCTGTGGTTTTGGCCCATTGCGCAAGCAAACCCTGACGGCCGATCGGGAAATAACGGGTCCTCTGCTGCCGGCCTGCATGCAGACGCGTTGCTCTCCCGGCGTCCACACACGTCCCCACGCAGAGAGAGAGAGAGGGGCGCATGCGCATCCATCAGTGCGTTCATTCGTTGCATCTAAACCCTAATCATCGAATTAAGCAGCGCGTCGACAGCGGCCTGATGATGGATCGACCCGCCACTGATTGCACTGCCGGTGCCAGATGCCCCGTTTAATTTGTGCCTAATGATATATGGCGCCCCTGCCCCAGACATAATGCATGCATATAACACGTCTAGCCACTAGGTAGTAGATAGTAGCCTGTCAGTCAGCAGCTAGCTAGCTAGCTTTGGCTGCCCCTACGGGCGGTTGCAGGCCAGGCCTGCATCCCGTCCCGTCCCGTTCTCTGTACCTGCCACTGCCAGCGCCGTTCGCTGTTGCCAGCCAAAGCGAGCTAGCTAGCAGCACACACCACCAAATAATGCATGCATTCATGCAGCGAGACCAATCCATGCATCGATCCATCCAACCATGTCCGGGTTTTCCAGGCCACGGTTAATTTTGGAACCAACCCGTGTATCTAGCGTATGGGACGGGTTGTCGAAGGACGTACGACGACGTCATTGCAGCTAGCTGGCGGCGATGGCCAGTGCCGAGCGCGCTGGACGGCATCGTAAACGCGTGGACTCCCTTTTCACCGTCGCCGGCGGTGGTCCTCCCCCGACGTCCCGAGGTCACCGATCGACGACGGCACTCATCGGCGTCGTCACCGCACAAGCGACCTCGGTGCCAAGAGGTCGAGTCCGACCTGCTTGTCACCTTCCAACGCCGGCATTCCTGCCTCCGTTTTGGACTCAAGCAGCTTAAACTAACAGAGAGACGAACAATTTACTCAACATGTCTATCAATCCACCGACAGCGCTGTGCTCTCCTCTGCTGCATCGCCGGAATTCACCCGTTCGCCGTGGGTCGGGTTGAGCTAGAGCAAACCGATCGATCGATCGATGAGCTCCGGGTCCATCCATCGAGCAGCGCGCGCAGCGTCGTCCCATCAGCATTCGTCGTCAGGCGGCCGGCCGGCGATGCATCCTGTCATATCCAAGACCCACCCTTCCCTTAATCTCGTGTCCTAATGCGACCAAGACAATGCAGCCTGCATGGGGGCCCTGTGTCTGTGTCTGTGTTCCTCAGCTGGCCCCTACGTACGTACGGTCATCCTCAGGGGCAGTCGATCAGGCAGGTATTGCGCATGCACACGACAAACCTGCTGCTGCTGGCCTCATTCATATCTTTGTATATTATTATCGTCACGCTAATGATATGTTCAGGTTTGTCGTCTCTGTTCCGAGAAAAAGAGGGCAGGTTTTGGTTGTCGTCTTGTCCCATCCCTGCACAAGTTGTTTATAACTCTCTTAAGGAACATATATATACATATAAACGTATATTGGTAATACTGTCTGGCGAATTATTGGAATTAATGCAGAGCGCTAACCATTTATCATCGGGAGACATGCTAGGAAAAACTTAAATACTACATTTTGAAGAAGAAGAAGAAATAGGAGGGTGCAGTTTGTTTTTAAATTAACCTTCAACTTAATTGCACGGCCGGCAATCTAATTTGCAACTATATATGTGTGTAATATATGAAACCAGGTACTAGCTAGACGCCCTTCTCAATTGCCGAAGCCGGACAAACTTGTTTCCTGCGGCGACTTTTAAATAAAGGCGGGTGCGGGTTTTCTATTTTCAACGAAGAATAAAGCTAGACCTAGTTTAATCCCTAAAAAGCCGTTGCTAATTTGGTTTAAAATTAGAGAGAAAAAAAATACGATACTAGTATCAATTTATTAGTTATATATGTTGGTGCTCTATTTGCAGCTATTTGGATCCTTTTTTTTTGTTTGGGCATGACTATGAACATACCATGGACATGACCAAAGAAACATAATGTGGCTGAAAATAAACTAGGTATCCCAATATATAAGTCATTTTAGGTCCTTACTTTTTTGTCAATTGATGGCAATAAATCTAGACACACATGTATATAAAATACATACATCAAATATTGTATGAATCTAGATTCTAGACACAAGTTGTTTTTGGAGGCTCATTTCTGCTAATGGATGTGCAAGCGATAGTTAAACGCGCGCCTTTGGCACGAGACGGCCACCACCGGCGGCGAACTGTGCCGTACGTCGTTTGTGTAAGGGATCCCTTTGAATAATGCCACTACCGGAATCCGAGGCTTTGCCGAGTGTCGGCATCTTTGCCGAGTGCCTTTTGTCGGGCACTCGGCAAAGAAGGCTTTGCCGAGTGCCGCACTCGGTAAAGCCGCCGTCTCCGTCACCCGGTGCCGTAACGACCGCTTTTCTTTGCCGAGTGTTCTCTGGTACTCGGCAAAAAGGTTTGTCGAGTGCCCGAGAAAAAGCACTCGACAAAAAAGGCTTTGCCGATGCACTGTTTGCCGAGACTTTTTTGCCGAATGTCACACTCGGCAAAGCCTTTACCGAGTGTTTTAAAGGCTTCGTCGAGTGCTTCAGACACTCCACAAAACGATTGATTTCGGTAGTGTGCGCGTGCCCTTTTGAACACACCGTCTATTTTGACTAGTACACTCCTACGTAAAGCAGG
The DNA here is from genome assembly GCF_902167145.1 of Zea mays. Classification (NCBI taxonomy): domain Eukaryota; kingdom Viridiplantae; phylum Streptophyta; class Magnoliopsida; order Poales; family Poaceae; genus Zea; species Zea mays. The sequence goes on along the minus strand of NC_050098.1, from coordinate 11,055,447 downwards.
GGCCCGGTGTTCCAGTAAAGCCTTGGCAGGTTGCGCTCCGCATCGCCGTCGCCGGCCGTCAACATATCATTGCAGTTGCAGGGGTTTTTTTTTTGCAAGTTGGTTGCGTGCTTATAAATGATAAATATACTGTGTAAATGCAATTCAATGTACTTGCATGCCATGCATGATTACATGAACCTTTTTAAACAACTCAGCACAGATGTACCAGTGTGAGTGTTTCTTACCGGCACTACCGGAATCCGAGGCTTTGCCGAGTGTTGCATTCTTTGCCGAGTGCCTTTTGTCGGGCACTCGGCAAAGACGGCTTTGCCGAGTGCCGCACTCGGTAAAGTTAGGCTCTCGGCAAAGAGCCCCTTTACCGAGTGCTAAACACTCGGCACAGGTAGGCACTCGGCAAAGACAAGTTTGCCGAGTGTAACGCACTCGGCAAACGGGGCTCTCGGCAAAGGGCCGTCAGCGGCCGTCCCAGAGCTGACGGCCGTCAGTCTTTGCCGAGAGCCAACGGCTGGCACTCGGCAAAGAGGCTTCTTTGCCGAGTGCTACGTAATAAACACTCGGCAAAGCCCTCTTTGCCGAGTGTCATACCTAGACACTCGGCAAAGTGTATTTTCATTTTTTTTATTTTGTCTCCCAAACTTTTTGTGGTATGTTCCTACACTATGTAGACCTACATGTATCATTTGGGTCAAAACACTCGGCAAAGAGCACAGACCTGGGCACCGGCTTAGGTTCTTTGCCGAGTGTTTTGCGCTGGCACTCGGCAAACAGGTCGTCTTTGCCGAGTGTCAATTGGTACACTCGGCAAAGAGCCTGACATGGGGACCCTCCCTGGCGGGCTCTTTGCCGAGTGTCCCAAGTGGCACTCGGCAAAGAAGGCGGCTTTGCCGAGTGCTGCCAGGAGGACACTCGGCAAAGATATCTTCGTTGCCGAGTGTCACCGTTGACACTCGGCAAAGCCGCCGTCTCCGTCAACCGGCGCCGTAACGGTCGCTTTTCTTTGCCGAGTGCACCATGACACTCGGCAAAGATCTTTGCCGAGTGCCCGAAAAAAAGTACTCGGCAAAGAAGTCTTTGCCGATGTACTGTTTGCCGAGCCTTCTTTGCCGAGTGTTACACTCGGCAAAGGCTTTGCCGAGTGTTTTTAAGGCTTCGCCGAGTGCTTCCGGCACTCGGCGAAGAGGTTGATTCCGGTAGTGCGGCCGATGACCTGACCGGCCGAGGAAATTAGCTAGCTAATGCATGCATAGGCAAATCGATGGACGCACGGCATGCATGCGCATACAGGAGAAAGCAATCAGCTCCCTTGAAACAGCACACGTTGCTACCCCGGCCCATCTAGCAGCACCTACACTACTACTGCTGCTCTCGGCTGCATGCATGCTACCACTAGTGCTAGACAGGCTACGACGACGTGGAAGGCCCTCTAGCACGAAGAGAAAGATGTGCGTGTCTCACCCTCATCTACCTACTAAACCGCATGTCTTTATCTATCTAACCTGGCGTGTCAATTTGTCGAATGCATATGCTTTCAAGTGATGTGTGTATCAGTGCAATGTTCAGAGAAGATGTACGCGTACTTCCCCACAGGTGCATGCATGCCTTGATTGCTTGCTTTAATCTGCACGTTGCATCACATCATCATTAGTTTACGATGGATCATCATTAGCTCCCTTGATTGATCATCGGCCCTGGACAATCATCAGCGGTATAGGCTGCATCCATCCATCCATGCCCTACTACCATACCACGACTGATTGATTAAAGCAAAGTGATCTTGTTTAGTAGCAGGCCAAACAATGCCCCCTGGCAAAGTGGCAAAAACGAGTAGTAAAAGGTTTCACGTTTCATTTCGTACGACTGCTGCTGACTGCTGTCGTCGTGCGCGTTGCGTACGTCTCTGCAGCTGCAGCATGTGTTAGAAAGTTAGGCATTTTTAGTTTTAATTTAATCCAGAAAATCAGTGTGATATATGTGATGACATGTATGTGCATATGTGTATAACTACTCGCATAAGCAGTAAACAGTAATGAAACATGCACAAATACGAAGAACAGAGTGTACCCAGCGGAGGGACCGATGCTCAAGGCACCAGTGGCTCCATTCACACGAGACATCTCGTATGTTTGTTCGATGTAGCCGTACGAAGTCGGTGCAGGAAGATGTACGCAGTGCAGTCCCTCGAACGGTCGCCGGGAAGAAGAACAGCAGCACGCGTCAACTTGGGAAGGCGACGAACAGCAAGCTGTGGACGATCACGCGAGCAGTCGCGAAGACGCTCCCCAAAAATCTGATCGCCCGCACACCCGTGCAAGTGTATCTCTGCGGTCGGTGATTTCGGAGGCCTGCTCTCCCACTCTCTCTGTGCTCGCAGAAGATGGGACGGGAATGTGTTGTTTGCGATTCGCGTGAGATGATTCGCGTATCTGGAAGAGCCCTCCCTCTCCATTCTTATAGGCGGTCAGAAGAAGGGTGAAGGACAACGGACAGAAACGGTCGCGCATTAGAGCTGGAAACTGACGACAGTAACTGACGTCCGTTACTAGCCATAAGACAGGAAACGGACGGTTATCATGACGGTCATCACTCCAGGCAAAATGCGCAACCGTTTGAAAGGAATATTCGGACCAAGGTCCGATCTACCACGAGCCACGAGCCACGAGCCACGAGCCACGAGCCACGAGCCACGAGCCACGAGCCACGAGCCACGAGCCACGAGCCACGGCCACGGCCCGGCCCGGCCGGCGGCGGCGGCGGCGCGCGCGCGCGCGCGTGTGGCAGTCCTTCATCCTTTTCTCAACTTCTCAATAGATGCACCAATGGTCCACCTATTTAAGTTGATTGATTTGTCCTTTGAACTTCCAATATGGTACTAACTAATTAGTACACCATAGCATTAAAGTGGGCCATTAGCATTGACTATTATTGAATATTAATTTGGGCCAAGCCCACATTAATCCAACAATCCCCACCAAATGCTAAGTCACACAAAAATGTTCTCATCATCTCAAACGTTTGATATACTGGTGTTTCGATGGAGACTGTTAAGTTGAACATCCACCTAGAACTTAGACTACACTTGACCACAACTGCACAATGGACTAGGCCTTGAATTGGCAGTTTTGCGTGGAATGAGTTTCATCTAAACTCTTTACCAGTACTAGATTGCTGAACGCATCCCCTCTGGTTGGAGCATATAAGTCAAACTCCATAGCCTTTCATGGGTATCTAGAAACCACCCAGATCTCATAAGCTGTGACTAGCAGTTAACCCATATAGGTATGTTCCTCTAAAGATGTTCTGTAGGACAACATCTTTGCTTCACAAAGCCATTTGGAACATATTAAGGTGTAAACACCAACCTACCTTACAGTAAGGAAAGATATGCATCTGAAATGAGCCTTATTAAGGGTCTTTCCTCTCAGTCTACCACTAGCTTGTTTCACCATTCTAATTCACGGGATCTCCGATCACATAGAACAGGTTACCACTATGATAAACTTTAGGTGGGTCTCATGCCCATCTCACTTGATGCACTATCTATCACACTACGTGATAGCCCCTTAGTAAATTGATCTGCCAGATTTTTAGACGTATGGACATAATCCAACGCTATTACTCCGGAGTTTCTCAATTTCCTGACAGATTTCAAACGCCTCTTTATGTGCCTTGTCGACTTCATATTATCCTTAGAACTGTTTATCTTAATTATCACAGTCTGATTATCACAGTTCATGGAAATAGCCGGCACAGGTTTTTCAACCACCGGTAAATCCATAAGGAGTTCACGAAGCCACTCAGCCTCAACTGAAGCGGTATCTAATGCTGTGAGTTCTGCTTCCATAGTCGACCTCGTTAAGATGGTCTGCTTGCAAGACTTCCATGAAACAGCACCACCTCCAAGTGAAAACACATATCCACTTGTGGCATATATCTCATCAGCATCAGATATCCAGTTTGCATCACAATAACCCTCCAGCACTGTTGGGTACCCGGTATAATGGATGCCTAAACTCATAGTACCCTTTAGATAGCGCAAAACTCTCTCAAGAGCACGCCAGTGATCATCTCCCGGATTTGAAACAAATCGACTAAGTTTGCTCACAGCAAATGAGATGTCAGGCCTCGTAGCGCTAGCTAAATACATGAGTGAACCAATTATTTGGGAATATCTCAATTGATCCCTAGCTATCCTTCGATTTTTCTTTAATAGCTTACTAGGATCATAAGGCGTTGGAGCAGGTTCACATTCGCTAAAACCAAAGCGACTCAAAACCTTTTCCACATAGTGGGATTGCACAAGTGTGATCCCACCAATGCCTTCTCTCAGTAGCTTAATGTTAAGAATAACATCAGCTTCTCCCAAATCTTTCATTTCAAAATTATTAGACAGAAAGTCTTTTGTCTCTTTAATCACATCAAGACTCGTCCCCAAGATTAGAATGTCATCAACATATAGGCATAAAATTACTCCCTCGCCCCCACCATACCGATAGTATACACACTTGTCTGCTTCGTTCACAACAAAACCGGCAGATGTCAAAGTTCTATCGAACTTTTCATGCCATTGCTTAGGTGCTTGTTTTAGGCCATATAAAGATTTCAATAATTTACACACCATGCCTTCTTGACCGTTTGCTACAAACCCAGCTGGCTGCTCCATGTAAATTTCCTCATCTAGCTCTCCATTTAGGAATGCTGTCTTAACATCCATTTGATGGACGAGTAGACCATGAGAGGCAGCCAAAGAAAGTAGCACACGAATTGTGGTCAATCGAGCCACAGGTGAATAAGTATCAAAGAAATCCTCACCTTCCTTCTGTGAATAGCCTTTAATTACAAGCCTCGCCTTGTACCTTTCAATAGTACCATCAGGCCTAAGTTTTTTCTTGAACACCCATTTACTTCCAATGGGCTTACACCCATAAGGACGCTCAACTACCTCCCAAGTTGCATTAGACATAATAGAATCCATCTCACTCCTTATTGCTTCCTTCCAAAAGTCAGCATCAGGAGAGGAATATGCCTCTTCAATGGTACTTGGTGTGTCATCCACAAGATATACAATGTAATCATCACCAAAGGACTTTGCAATCCTTGGTCTCTTACTCTTTCGAGTTGATACATTGTCATTTTCCACATGATTATGTATATGGGATTCCTCAGTGTGTTCTACCGGAATAAAATGCTCATGGGGTATCGTTGGTTCATCATTAGACGTATCATGTGTAGCTTTCATGGGAAATTCATCCTCAAAAAACGTAGCATCTCTGGACTCCATAATTGTACCAATCAACATGTCCGGTACTCCAGAGTTTATAATTAAAAACCTATATCCAATGCTGTGGAAAGCATATCCAAGGAAAACACAATCAACAGTTTTCGGTCCTAATTTGCGCTTCTTGTTAATTGGCACATTCACTTTAGCCAAACAACCCCAGGTGCGCAAATAGGAGATATTTAATTTCTTCTTTTCCCATTCCTCGAATGGTGTGATTTCTTTGTTCTTTGTGGGAACTTTATTCAGGACATGACACGCCGTCAAGATCGCCTCACCCCACCATTCCTTAGATAGCCCTGAAGTCTCTAACATGGCGTTAACCAAATCAGTTAGAGTACGGTTCTTTCTTTCAGCAACCCCATTGGATTGTGGTGAGTATGGCGGTGTCCTCTCATGAATAATACCATGTTCCACACAAAAATCAGAAAAATCACCCGAAAAATATTCTCCACCACGATCAGACCTTAACCGTTTAATTTTCCTCTCGAGTTGATTTTCAACTTCAGCTTTGTAGGTCTTAAAATAATGCAAAGCTTCATCTTTTGATTTTAAGAGATACACATAACAAAATCTAGTAGAGTCATCGATAAAAGTAATAAAATATCGCTTGCCTCCTTTAGTCAATATTCCGTTCATCTCACATAAATCGGAATGTATTAAGTCTAGTGGTGCCAAATTCCTCGCCTCCGCAGCCTTGTGAGGCTTGCGAGGTTGCTTAGATTGCACGCACACCTGGCACTTAGACCCTTTGACTAAATCAAATTTCGGGATTAAATTTAAATCTGCTAACCGCGAGACACAACCAAAATTGATATGACAAAGTCGTGAATGCCAAATATACGACTCATTCGAAACAACATTGTTCACAGACTTATTACACGCATCATGCAAAGATAAGCGGAACAAGCCTCCGCTGTCATAGCCTTTTCCAACAAACGTTCCATACTTAGACAGTATACATTTATTAGATTCAAAGATAATTTTGTAGCCATCTCGACACAATTGAGAGCCACTAACTAGATTCTTTTTGATGGAGGGGACATGCTGCACGTTCTTCAATAGCACCGTCTTTCCCAAAGTAAACTTCAGAATGACTGTACCAACACCAAGAACACGCGCATGTGATCCGTTCCCCATCAACAAGGCTCCAGTCCCTTTGCACTGATAAGAAGAAAATAAAGAAATATCAGCACACACATGAATATTAGCACCGGTATCAGCCCACCACTCATGGGATTGACACACTGAAAGAACAGTAGGTAAAAGATTACCATACCCCGATGTTCCTTCTGCAGTCTCGCTAACAACCATGTTTACTGTTTTCTTCTCTTGAGCTGGTTTTTTCTCTTGCTTAAATTTGCGGTCTGGACAAGCGCTTGCCCAATGATCAGTACTCCCGCAAACAAAGCAACCAGCTCCTTTGTTCTTCTTTTTGAACGAGGCTGCCTGCTTGGGCTTCGTGGCATTCTGTTGCTTGTTCTTCTTTTTATTATTATGTGATGCATTGGAGTTCTTCTTTTGTACCATATTGGCACTAGAAGTCTCAACTCCTTTTCCACGAGTGTCTTTTGCTCTCGCCCTCTCCTCAACATCAAGAGAACCAATAAGCTCAGCCACGCTAAACTCTTGTCTCTTATGTTTTAGAGTGGTAGCAAAGTCCGTCCAAGAAGGTGGCAGTTTAGCGATAATACCGCCGGCCACGAACTTGTCAGGCAAGACACATGGGAATTGTTCGAGTTCTTTAGCCAGTGCCTGTATTTCATGAGCCTGTTCAACTACAGGACGATTTTCCACCATCTTATAGTCAAATAGCTGCTCCATGATGTACAGCTCGCTACCAGCATCAGAAACACCAAACTTCTCATCTAATGCATCCCATAACTCTTTTGCAGATGTGCACGTTAGATAAGAATCAACATACTTGTTGGCAAGAGCGCCAATCACGGCGCCTCGAAACAGGTTATCGGCAACGTCGAACATTCTCTCCTCTTCAGGAGTGAACTGTTCGGGTTTCCCCTGTGCGGCGTGATAGCAGTTCATTGCGGTCAACCACAGTATCATCTTACTACGCCATCTCTTGTAAAATGTCCCATCAAAAGGTTCACTTGGTTTTAACGCAGCAGCAAAACCACTAACAGAAAAATGCCTAATATCAGATTTTTGGATTGTTAGAAAGTTAGGCATTTTTAGTTTTAATTTAATCCAGAAAATCAGTGCGATATATGTGATGACATGTATGTGCATATGTGTATAACTACTCGCATAAGCAGTAAACAGTAATGAAACATGCACAAATACGAAGACTCGTATGTTTGTTCGATGTAGCCGTACGAAGTCGGTGCAGGAAGATGTACGCAGTGCAGTCCCTCGAACGGTCGCCGGGAAGAAGAACAGGCGGTCGGTGATTTCGGAGGCCTGCTCTCCCACTCTCTCTGTGCTCGCAGAAGATGGGACGGGAATGTGTTGTTTGCGATTCGCGTGAGATGATTCGCGTATCTGGAAGAACCCTCCCTCTCCATTCTTATAGGCGGTCAGAAGAAGGGAGAAGGACCACGAGCCACGGCCCGGCCGGCGGCAGCGGCACGCGCGCGCGCGTGTGGGAGTCCTTCATCCTTTTCTCAACTTCTCAATAGATGCACCAATTGTCCACCTATTTAAGTTGATTGATTTGTCCTTTGAACTTCCAATATGGTACTAACTAATTAGTACATCATAGCATTAAAGTGGGCCATTAGCATTGACTATTATTGAATATTAATTTGGGCCAAGCCCACATTAATCCAACAGCATGCGTGTCACGATCCGAGCTGTCGTCGTCACGTGCTGGTGCTGTGCACGGTAGCACGACTAGGCGCGCTGCTGGTGGGCGGCCTTTCCCGCTATTTCTGGTGCAGCTTGCGTATGCACGTACCTACCTTTATTTTTTTAAGTGCGTTTCCTTTTCAAATTCAATTCACTTTTTTTGTTGAAACATATACGTACGAGATATATACTGTAATAATATAATATCTCAACGCTGAATGAAGCGGAAGAGATGAGACGGTCTGTGACTGTGACGACGGGACGGTGGCGCGCAGCACACGTGATCGATGGATGGACGGTCCAATTAGTTATGGGCAAGCAAAATACATATAAACAAAGAATGTACAGCTTGTCGACGGTTAGTTTGGCTGTTCCCATCGGGGCTGTGACTGTGTGTGTGTGTCGGATCGAGCAGTCTTGAGTACTGTTGGAAGAGCTAGCTAGTGGTGGTATTAGGCCGGCCGGCCGGCCGGTCTAGCTCTCTCTATTGGCTATAGCTAGCTAGCTAGTCCTGCACACCCCCATGGCCATGCATCCCAAGCCGTCACTCTTGTTGTCATGCATGCACATATGATGGTCTACGTGTAGGTCGTAGGCTTCGCTTTGCTTTCCTTTTCGACCGGCCGGCCGTGATCGAACAACGCACCAGCACCAGCAGCAGCGGGACTGGTCGTCGTGCAGATCCTGCACCACAGGGACAGGGCCACAGACATTTCCCCGGCCCGGACGAACGAGCTAGAGCAGTGGCGCGTCCATGGCCCAGGAGCAGAGGGGCCCGGCCCAGGACTGCTCACGGACAAGCCGCTCGCAACGGCCGCCGGTCGGTCGGTCGGTCACGTGGACCAATATACCCTTGTACTGTGTGTTGATAGCGGCAGCAGTATATGCATGTAGCTACTAGCTAGTGGTTAGGGATGGCAATGAGTACGGTATGGGTAAATAACCATGGATAATTATCTATTGGACATGGGTATGGTAGAATTTGATATCCACGGGTATGGGTTATGGATATAATAAGATATCCGCGGATATTTTTTCGCGGGTATGGATATCCATACCCGTTACCCAATAAATATCTAACATGTGGGCCATTTGAATTTATATATTATCATAAATTTTTATTTTTAAATTTTTATCCATAACATATTGTTTGGTGCTGAAATTATCATTTAATGCTATTAGAATAATAATTATTTTTAAACATAATAAATTTGTTGTTTAGTGTTTAATGCTAAAATTATAGTGGACGAACGAGTAACGGGTATCCACTGGATAGCGGATACCCAGCGGGTACGGGTATGGATACAGATCCATACCCACAAACTTTTATGGGTACATGTATAGGTTAATTTTTATCTCGTGGGTATGGATTCACGAACTATATATACGTGTACTACCCGCCCCAATTGCCATCCCTAGCTAGTGCTCATGTCGTCGAGTCGTTCAAATCAACACGTATTATATAATTACTAATACTGCTATTTGGATATGTATACGCTTTCCTTCTTCACGTGTCCCAAAAGTCGCCACATATATGATATACATAAGATATATGCATAATTCATGACCTCCACCCACTGTGTTGATTAATAAACTTGTTTGTTTCATTCACTTTGGACCTAATTTCAAATTAAAAAGGAAACAATGCGTTAATGCGATCAACAAAATATATTGAAACATTTGCGTTGCAGTGTGCGAAGAAAAAAAAAAGAAAGGAAATACACCCCAACCCCCTACTAAACTGGCCTTTGGCTAGCAGGTCCGTCGGCCAGGCCGAGCACCCCTGTGTGCTAGCTGTTGTGGCTCGTCGCGCCATCGCGACTAGTGCTGCAATTTGGGCCGTGCCGTGCCGGCCGGTACGAGCCCGTCGTGCTTCGGGCCTCGGTTAGTCGGGCCTGGCTAGCACGAAATAGAGTTGGGCCGTGGCTTATTGGGCCAGGTGATCAGAGGTAAGGCCCAGCACGGCTCTAAAGCACGACGGGTTTCTGTCGGGCCGTGCTGGCCCAAGCACGACACGTAATAAATGAACACAATAAAATTAGCAAAGGACCCCTGCCGCTACATCGGACAAGAGCCCGAAAATTAAAGAAGAAGAAGATAGAAATGGCTAGATTAACAAAAGAATCTGGGGTCGATCGGTGATTCGTTGTCTTGGACCCCTGCCGCTGAAACTAGTCGATCTCGGCCATGCCCATCACGGCGCGTGCATCGAAGCTCGACCCGAACATGTAGTTCCAGACCTCGATCCGGATCATATCCTGCATCATCAACAGGAACTCCGCGCTTAACGGCGAGCTTGCTTGTGCTTGAGGTGTTGGCGGTGGGGATGGTTCGGGCTGCTGGTGCAGCCCTGGCAGGGAGAGGGACAACGACAAGGAGGTTGCCGGAGCCTGCGGCGGCCGCGGCGCCACCGGGAGCACGACCATGCCGCCCGCTCGCGGCACGGGGCCACGTGCTGTGACGTTGGGGCTAGGGCTGGTCGCGTGTACCCTGCGCGTCAGCGGCCGAAAGACGGCGGCAGGCGGCGGGAAGCCGGTGAGCTCCTGCTCTCCATCTAGAGGGAAGGACCGGAGGGAGAAGGAGGACGGAGCAACCGAGGAGGCGCGGCTTGGGCAGTCGGGTCGTCGCCCGTCGGGAGTGGAATGAAATGAGTGAGGAGCGGCGCAGCTGCGTAATGGTTTCGGCGTGAGAGCGTGAGTAAACCCTAAATCGTGTCGGGCTGGCCCGAGCACGGCCCAGTGGCCCACTATGGCGTGTCGGGCTAATTGGGCCGTCAGGCCGCCAACCAGAGCACGACCCAGCCCACGTAACGTGTCGTGCTGTCCCGAATAATTTTTAGTCATGTTGGACCGGGCTTCATGCCATTAATTTCGTGCCGGATTTGTGCTGGCCGAGCAGACACGTCCCAAATCTACAGGACTAATCGCGGCAATAATAAACCATGAGCAGATCCATCGCGTAGTTATTAAAGTGAGCAGATCGGTTTAATCTTTTTTTTTCTCATAAGAGATAGATGCGATGTTGCTATCATCTATCGTCACAACGTATGAAAATTGTTTATTTAAGAAATATATACGAACATATCATTATGCATGCATATATAATGCATGCAACAGGCACGTCGTGATCAGATCGAGAGCGCGTAGGCCGGCCGTGTCCCTCTCTTCCGGCGGTCTCCCCCGGCCAGCATCGTCCAAAGCGCCGCGGTGCGTGATGCAATATGCAACAAAAGCGGCCAACCTACTGGACCGACAGCACCTAATTCATCATGCAATCGATCCATATATCGAGCTATAAATCAGTAAGACATTGCGCTAATATAGACTAGCTAGCAGCTACTCTACTCCTATATAGCTAGGCGGTGCAGGTGCAACTGGTGTGTTCGGCGGGCAGCAGGCACCTAATGACAGGCGAGTGAAGAGCCAATCATGCGGGTAAACGTGAGCCGGAGGCCACGCATGGTGTCGCTGACACTAGAGCTAGCTTCCGGCCCCGGAGAGAGATAGAGAGAGAGAGAGACCGAAAGAGATGAAATGCGGCGACCTGTTGGGTGCCGGCGGGGAAACGGCCAAAGCGGAGCCGAGTTGGGGGGGCCTGAAAACCCGGCCCGGCCGGTGCCGAGTCTTTTCGTGCTCGTTTCCGGCAGCTGGTTCCGATCGGTCGTCGATGACGACGACGTACGGACGGACAGAAATGGCCAGATAGGACGACGAAATGGTCCATGGCAGCGCGCGGCAGCTTGGATTGGATTGGATCCGGCATCGGCCTCTTCAGTCCTCAAGTGCGCGGCCGCTTGCGCTGCGTGACCTTTCGAGCCCTTGACCGTGACAGTGACTGACGTGCGCGCGCACCGGGCACCGGCCGGCCACCGCGCGACTGAGCTCTCGTTATTAATTGTTATCGTGACGGCGGGCCGATCGGCGCCCGTGAATCGGGGGGGAGATGGGCTGGTTGGGCCTGCAAGGCCCCAGGACAAACTTTCCACGCACTAAAGAATCGGCTGGGCTGGCCCGGCCAAGAGTATCATTGTTCCTACGCAAGCTGCAAGCACATTATTGTTAAGTAACTCTGGTTAGAGTTATCTGAACAAATATCGACTTTGCCTCTGAGGGGTGTCACGTAGTATGTACGACCCTCTCATAAGATAGTGAAAAGAAAGAGGTCATAGGTAAAACCCTACATCGTGTCTCCTGTGTGTTTTCTCTGTCGTGCTCCTGGGAAGGGAAACGGAATCTGCAGCTTCTCCGCGCCTAATCTGCTAACAGAAGGGAAGAGAGCGGATCTGGTGATCCATGGTAACATAGTTAATCAACAATTGTCTCTCTAAGAACTTGTGCCAAACACATAGATGGCAATCGGTACCCGAAACCCGAGGGTTTTACCCGATATAAAGACGGGTACTGTATGATTTCTTTACCGCGTGGGGTATGTTAATGGACAAAAAAACCAAGAACCTCTACCCATATAATAATAATAATATAGCTTATTTTAGGTTAATAATATAGCTTAGTCTCATATTACTAAGAGCAAGGTTAGTAATATAGCTTATTGTAGGTTTTATAATATTGTCATGCCACATATATCCAACAAAAAATACCTACTCGTATAACAATATAAGTTGTATAGTCCATATCTTCCTCGCACGAATTGTGTTGGAGTCCACGAGTAGCCCACTTTTAACTGACTACTCCTATTAGTGAGTAAACTGCTTTAATTCCTTTCTCTTTCTTCGAAATCTGACATAACATATCTTGAAACCCGCTTCCATCCGTGTTTACTATACTTAGCTCTCTCGGAGCAGACTAGTCCGGTAGCCCCTGAGGGCTGAGGCCCTGAGCTGTTGCAGCAATGGGCCTAAAATATGCGCCGAGATGGTCCTTCTTGGTTGCACCGTGGTCTAACGTCAACTTTCGTAGCTGGAATGGACCAAAAGGTAATCAATTGCTGGGCTGGATGTCTGGATTTCATGAGACACACAAAAAAATTAATGAAAGAGGTGGTGAGCGAGTTGCTTCCATCAGACTAGTCGGCCATGAAGATTGGCTTTTTGTTTAACTGAATCTGGATAATCCGTATTCGATCAGTGACCGATCTATATCCCTATGTATTCGTATATGTAAAGTTAGATGTTTAAGATACCGATATTTATTTAAATCTTATCCGACACAACAGATTTAATCTAAATCCGAAGGAAAAATATATATATACAAGTAGTAATTCGAAGAGGAAAATATGGAACGCCGATTACATCGCTATCAATACTTGAATATCTCGCTTTCAGTCTGCACCCTCAAGTCGTTGCAGGCTTGCAGCTATTCGTACTTTCGGGCGCTTTCAGGCAGCTCCAGTTGAAGGCAGAAACGCAATAGGCTTTGGATCCGTTTGTTTCCCCGCACCGCACCATGGCAATACAATACTACCGCGCCTTCGAGAAGAAGGTGGAGAATGGGGTGCAGATAAAGACCATGGCAACCGACCCCGCCGCGGCTGACGTTCTGGATAAGCCAACCGACGGGGCGCCGTCTCATCGCCATGGCCCATGGCCCAACCCAGCACGTCACGTTATCGCCGGCAACGGAAAGATTTCAGGTTGGAGGTACACTAGTATATATATCCGGTGTCTGCACCGCCTGATGCAGGACAACAGTGACTGATTGAATATAATAATCACTCGGGTGTGCTTGTGCAGCCTCCTGGATGCTTTCTGCATACTAGCCAAGGATTTCAAAACCGCCGAAAACCGGCAGTAAACCGCTCGGTAAACCGAAACCGTCAGGAACGGTAACAGTTTTCCAGCGGGCTTTTTTAATTCAATCCAAATTTAAAAAAATTGAAAAAATTTATAAAAAATATATGATAAAAAACTACATGCTTTTCTAAGTAATTTGGTATAGAAGATATTTAAATTCAAATCAGTTTAGCCAACAAAAAAATAGAAACATATATGGACCCGTTATGGACCCGTTAACAAAAAAAAATCTAAAAACTCCTCTCCTCCGCGTCCTTCCCAGCTCCCCTCACTTTCCCCATTCACTTACGCTCTCAGCCACAGACCCGACGCCGCCGCACACGCAAAAATCGCCGCCGCTGCGGCTTTTACCGGCGGCTAAGCGTGGTTAACCGCCGGCCAGGAGCGGTTTACCGCCCGCTTTGCCGCTGCCCCCCATTGTCGCCGCAGATCCCCTCGCCGACGGGTTCCATCGCAAAACCGGCGGTAAACCGCCCACGGAGAGAGGTAAATCGTGTTTTACCACCGGTAAACCGGCTATGGTACCAAGATTTAGCTCTACTTTAGATATTTAGTGCCTAGATTTGGAATTTTTAATGTTTAGGTTTTCAGATTTCATTCATATTTGCGTTAATAACTTAATACATAGTTATTGTTAGATTCCGTTCATGGATTTTTAATATTTAGTGCCTAGCTCTGTTTTAGTTATAGTATATGTAACTCATAATATTATTTACTACTAATGTAAGTATGATTTGGTATTGTTATTATAGATGTGTTGGCTTATGGTTTATGTATTAGTTATGGTTTAGTTATTGTTTCAAGTTATATGATATTTTTGCCACATCTTTAGGAGACATGTCGGATGAAGATAGATATAGAGATAGAGTCTGGTTGCACGGAGAGAAGGTTGGCGCAGGTTTCAAATGCAAGTATTGTAGAGAAACAAAGAGCGGAGGGGGTGGTACCCGATTGAAGGAGCATCTCACGCATAGAGGGAAGAATGTCAAGAAATGTCCCTCTGTTCCTCCAGACATAAAGACATACTTCCAGCTTGACATAGATAAGTGCAAGAATGGGCCGATGAAACAATTGGTGACACCCACCTTGGTAAGCGGAAGACAAGACTTGGTCCATCAGATAGGAAAGGAAAAAGGGTCAAAATCACTGATCAAATCGAAGAGGAAGACGAGGATGAAGACAGTGATGATAACACAACCGACCCTAGTGCTGGTGATGATGGCAGCCATGGTGATGCTGGATTATATGGTGTAGGAGGGAGTGGTGCAGGAGGGAGTGGTACGGGAGGGAGTGGTGCAGGAGATTGGAGGTCCACTGGAGAAAGTCGGTTCACCCATTCCACACAAGATTCTTACCATGATGCACCTCATTCACAGCGGGAGACAATAAGTGGTCGACGTCGTTCGGTTTCATTTTCTGTCCAGGATGGAATCTGTAGCTCAAGTAGCTCTGGTTCTTCTAACTATCTGACTGAACAAGACCCAGTCTATAACCCTTATGCATGGCAATGGCAACTGAGTCAAGGAACCTATGGACCCCCTCCACCATCAGGCGAAGCACCACTATCGATCATGTATGGGTATGAAAACTATGGACCTCCTCCACCACTGATAGTCGCCTAGAGGGGGGGTGAATAGGGCGAAACTGAAATTTACAAATATAAACACAACTACAAGCCGGATTAGCGTTAGTAATATAATCGAGTCCGCAAGAGAGGATGAAAACAAAAATCGCAAGCAAATGAGAAGTGTGACACGCGGATTTGTTTTACCGATGTTCGGTTCTTGCAAACCTACTCCCCGTTGAGGTGGTCACAAAGACCGGGTCTCTTTCAACCCTTTCCCTCTCTCAAACGATCCCTCGGACCGAGTGAGCTTCTCTTCTCAAATCAAAACCGGGAACAAAACTTCCTCGCAAGGGCCACCACACAATTGGTGCCTCTTGCCTTGATTACAATGGAGTTTTGATCACAAGAACAAGTGAGAAAGAAAAGAAGCAATCCAAACGCAAGAGCTCAAAAGAACACGACAAATCTCTCTCGTTAATCACTAAAGCCTTGTGTGGAATTGGAGAGGATTTGATCTCTTTGGTGTGTCTAGAATTGAATGCCTAGCTCTTGTAAGTGGTTGAGAAGTGGAAAACTTGGATGCAATGAATGGTGGGTGGTTGGGGGTATTTATAGCCCCAACCACCAAACTAGCCGTTTGGGTGGAGGCTGTCTGTCGCATGGTGCACCGGACAGTCCGGTGCACACCGGACATATCCGGTGCGCCAGCCACGTCACCCGGCCATTAGGGTTCCGACCGTTGGAGCTCTGACGCTGGGTCCGCCTGGATGTCCGGTGGCGCACCGGACATGTACTGTAGATTGTCCGGTGCGCCAGCATGGGCGTGCCTGACTTCTGCGCGCGCTGGCGCGCATTTAATGCGTCCGCAGGTAGCCGTTGGCGCCGAAGTAGTCGTTGCCCCGCAGTTACACCGGACAGTCCGATGTACACCGGACATGTCCGGTGAATTATAGCGGAGCAGCCGTTGCGAATTCCCGAAGCTGCCAAGTTCCAGAGCCGCGTCCTCTTGGAGCACCGGACACTGTCCAGTGTACACCGGACATGTCCGGTGAATTATAGCGCGCCGGCTCTGAAAATTCCCGAGGCTGAGGAGTTCAGCGCGAGGTTCCCTGGTGCACCGGACACTGTCCGGTGGCACACCGGACAGTCCGGTGCGCCAGACCAGGGAGCCTTTCGGGATGCCTTTAGCTCTCTATTTTGAACCCAACATTGGTCTTTTTAATTAGCTTGTTGTGAACCTTTGGCACCTGTATAACTTATACACTAGAGCAAACTAGTTAGTCCAATTATTTGTGTTGGGCAATTCAACCACCAAAATTATTTAGGAACTAGGTATAAGCCTAATTCCCTTTCAACCACCATATTCAAATTTATCAAATGTGTCTTATATTGTTATAAGAAAATATTTCATAATCCATTTGTGATCCTAGCCATACATAAATTTTGTTATTTTAATTTAGTTGTTTCACTACTACATTGCAACCATCAGTATCATGCAGACTTCGATATATGTCATGATTTGCATGGTCTCATCATTGGAGAGCACGTGCCACATCGGTAGAAGTTCTGTCGTACATCGTTAGTCATCAGACACGCACCACCATACACGCTTGCTTAAACAAAAAATGCAAGTGTGTGTTTGCGAAGAGAATTAAAGGCATGCCAGCACAAAAGCTACCCCGACGATGGCGAGTGGTCATTGTTGTCGGTCCTTCTCTGCTCACCTCCGGCGCCGAGATGACGCCACAATCCTTGATATAGTAGTCGTCGAACGCGCGCGACATGGTGAGTACCGATAACTCTTGGCTGAGCTGCCAAATGAAGTGCACCCCGGGCTCATCAGCGAGGTAGTACACCTGGTCGTTGCACCACCGGATGTGCTACTCCTCTACATACATCTTGTTCGAGGACACTCATACAACAGCAACGATGGTCGTCATCCCAGCACAAGAATTCATGGCTGGTCAATAGCGACTTACGTGGCAGATTGGGCTTCAGGTGGATGATGAGCTGGACGGCGTGATGGCGCCGTCATCGGTTGTGGTGCCCAGAACAAACCCGAGAGTCGGCGGCATTGGCGACGACCATGAGGTCCCCATGTTTGACGATGGACAGAGCGGTGCAGCCGCTTTGGACCGCGTCCAAGCGGCGGCTGCGCCGGAGCTTGCCGTACATAGCGGCGCATGGGCCACGTAGGACTGCTTCCAGAGGTCGAACTAGCAGTCGCCAAGTTTCTTCTCGTCGTCGATGAGCGACGCCAACGCGAGCGCTTCGTGCTAGTGGTGTTTGTTTGAGGTTTTCAAGTAAGAAACATGGATTCAACTTTGGCATTGGTTTATGAAAATGACTTATAAGTCAGATCCATATAAAAATATTACGGAGAATAAATGTCACACATGCAAAAAAAGAATTTAAGTTGAAAACATTATTTAAACAAAAGAAATTGCATGCAAGACTCTTCTTTAAATACTACTCCCTCAATCCAAAAATATAATTTAATAATCTCGGTGATACTTATCTACTACTACACATTGTGCAAGGGTAGCAGGTGGGCTTCGGGAGAGATGTAGTATATGTTTTTACTATAATAGATGTAGACATAAACACACATGTGGTGTAGTGGTAGCTACGAGCACATTTACTTGATGAGAGGCCGCGAGTTTGAATTCCCTTGGGGCCTGTTTTTTAATTTAATTTTAGCTAGGCGTGGGATGTACATGAGAATGAAAATGAGCTTTGTGGGGAGGGGAGAATGAGAAAGAAAACAGTGAATGATGACTGAACATGAGAATGAATTGTGCGCGGAGGGAGGAATCGGAAAGGCAGAACAGAGAATGGTGATAATGGACTGTGCGGGGAGGGAGAAATCTGAAAGGTAGAACAGGAAATGGGAATGACAGAACATAGAATAACAGCCTATCTCTTACTGCCTTAATAAGTAGTAGAGGTATAAGGTGTAACCAATTTTATTCTAGTCTATAAAATAAGGCAGACTCTCTCTTTAAACACGTATACATCAATACAATAGTACCAACGTTAGAGAGAATTAAAGACATCCCTAACATGTTCGCTTGACTTCAATCTATACCGGCTTCTACAGCTTATACGGTGTTTTTGTCTCTACGAGTTTAACTGTAACAATCGACTTTAATCCGAAGTGAATAGATAAACCTGGACGAGAGAATCGATTTTAATCCGAAGCGAACTGATAAACCAGGACGAGAGAAGTCCATTGGCTAGTTTAATCCAGTTAAAATCAATTAATAGTTAGTCAGTTTGCACTTGAATGTTTTAGTCATTTAACTATTAGTTACCATGCATCAAACCGGCAATCCACCGGAGTAGTTTTTATACGCGGACGTCAGTTTCAGGGACGGAGGTTTGGCAGTACGGGGGCGTGAAGCGTTGCCGTGCCTGATTGGTGCGGATGTGCGACGTGACTGGGATAACAGACACACTCGGACTCGGACGAAAAATCTTGCGAGGCTTGACGGGGACAGGATTCACAGCTGACTTCGGTGCGTGCCGAAAGGGACACGACAGCCATTGGGGAAGCTCTGCCTCTCTCTCTCTCTCTCACTGACGCTTCGTGTTGATGACGAATGATGCAGGACATGGTCGGATGTGATTCTAATAAAATTTTAGGACTCCAAGCATGCCCTTGAGTACTTTGCAGGCAGTTTGCAGAGGATCGAAAAGAAGATGTGTTTGCTGTTGCAGTACAAGAGGAAAACACATACGTATTAATTTACCAAGTCAAACCGAAAACATCACCACTCCATAACATTTAGCGCAAGAACTAATGGTACACAGCTACATGAACATATATCTCTACTGGGTCGCAGCCGATCGAGTCGGGTCGGGAGGGACACCATCCTAATACTAGTCCCCCTCCTCCATCTCCATCTCCATCTCCTCCGCAGCAACACCGGCACTCGCCACGCTATTCATTTTTTTTTAACAAGGACGGACGGAAGCTGGAAAGGTTCAAGCACACGCACGTATGTACAGACACGGGCTGCCACGGCGATCTGGCCGGCGGCTAGGGCCTGGCGTCGGGCGCGGCGGAGGCGAGGCGGGACGCGATGGCGGAGTGGTACATGGCGTCGTGGAAGCTCTCCGTCTCCATCATCTGCACGCGCAGCCGCCGCGCCTTGTCCTCCGTCAGCACGCCGAACCGCCTGGCCGAGGCCGAGGCCGAGGCCGGC
Organism: Zea mays; assembly: GCF_902167145.1. Taxonomy (NCBI): domain Eukaryota; kingdom Viridiplantae; phylum Streptophyta; class Magnoliopsida; order Poales; family Poaceae; genus Zea; species Zea mays. Next base: position 11,035,840 of record NC_050098.1, on the reverse strand, counting down.
CCCCGCGGCAGAGGCTCGTCCTCGGACGCCGGCCGCGCGTCGATGTAGTCCGGCTGCCCGGACCACCCCAGCAGCGGCGCCCACCACTTGGCGCCGTCGCCGACGGGGCGCGCCCTCGCCGTGGCAGAGCAAGCGCAGGGCCGGGCCGGAGCCGGCGGGCGGACGGAGAAGACCATCCCTGATGACACTGCCATGGATGGAAGTTCTGGATTCGGACGAGAAAGAGGTTTGAGGCTGACTGTGTGTTGAGTTTGCGACCTGCGGGTGGATTGGGATTGGGATTGGGATTGGGATTGCAAAGGTGGTGGTGGCCTGGGGGGATTATAAAGCGTGCGACAAGAACGGAGGGGCCGAGCCCAACGAGTGGATAAGGTTTCGTGCAGGCCAGGCGAGCGGGGCCGCGGCATGCGTCGTGCGGTGCGCTTTTTCTCGAGCGCGGGCCGTCGCTTTTAGAGCATGTATTTCAACTATCAAGGGCTAAATGAAAAAACAAAGACGGGGTTTTATAAGTTTAGAAACGGTTCTAGTCATACAATCAACACAAATAAGCTAGTCATATAATCAACACAAATAAATCGTATTTTGAGAGGTTCTATTATAAAAAAAATATAAGACTTAAATACATTAGATTATATAACAAGGTTTTTACGTATATTTAATGCTCAGAGAACTATAACCTAGTATCTTACACATGTCCTGGGTTGGGCCGATCGGGATGGGGCCGGCTTTTTTCTTGCTTTTCGGACAACTTCGCTGGGACGGTGGCTCGCTCTGCGGCTTCTCTGCCGTCGGGTTCGGGGTCCGTTTCAAATACGCGGGCGGCGGGCACACCGCCTTTTTTTTTACTCTTTAGATCGTTTTTAAAAGGAAATTTGAAATTAATCCCATCAAAATTTTATTTCCAAATCAAGGTGTCGCTAATGTATACTGTCAAAAAAAAACTATGCCACATCGGTCAACGTCCTACTGACTAAGAGCATCTCCAACAACGTGATCTATAAAAATATCTTATAATTTAAAAATAAGTATATTTTATAGAATTTAGGGCACCAACAAAACACCCTGCTCCAACAGTAAAGCTTCACATCTAGATTATAGGGCAGCCCACTACGGTGTAGTATATTTGAGTCACTTGAGAGGGTGTTATATAGTTTTTTGACAAAATTTTATGAAATAAGACACTGTTGGAGTAGTTTTCTCTATGTAGAGCCCTATATTTCAATTTTAGTCACTAGTTTGAGGCATTATTGGAGATGCTCTTAACGAGGTGTTGGGGACGGCTTTAATGCAGGAAATCCAGCTCCAATCCAACTTATTTCAATCAAACATCGCCGACTCCACAAAAATGTGAATCTACCTATTAGCTCCACATTTTTTGGTGGAACCTTAAAAAAGTGCTACAGAAATCTTTATTTTATAATTTGTCAAAGAGTTATACGGTAATTACCTATTGCCATCCATTACACAACTCTCTCCTAGGTAGTGTTCGAGGAAAAAAAAGATCGGTTCCACCCCCATCTTGTGGACGTCCCCAGCAACACCTCCCATTAACCGTCGCGAACTGGCACTCCTGCCTCCCATCACCCCTCATGCACCAGCCTCGTGCGATGCTCGGTCACTCCAACACCAACGCCTCGTGCGTCGCTCGCCCCCTTCCGCCCCACCCTCCTTGGCAAGTATGTGCGTGATGGAAAAGAGATGGGGCTAGAAAAGATGACATATAGGTCCAAAAATAGGGGCAATAATGGTGATTTGTCTTGTAATCAGTATTTTTAGAGATGAGGGCATCGTCTTAGGCTCCTAGCCAAACACCTCTTTCGAATAGCTCCAATTCCATGTGAAACTTTGACATGCTCTAGGTGAAAGTCGCCTAGAGACAGGTGAATAGGCGGAATCTGAAAATTACAAACTTAAGCACAACTACAAGTCGGGTTAGCGTTAGAAATATAAGCGAGTCCAAAAGAGAGGGCGAAAACAAATCAACCAAGGAAATAGAGCAGATGACACGGTGATTTGTTTTACCGAGGTTCGGTTCTTGCGAACCTACTCCCCGTTGAGGTGGTCACAAAGACCAGGTCTCTTTCAACCCTTTTCCTCTCTCAAACGGTCACTTAGACCGAGTGAGCTTCTCTCCTCAATCAAATGGGACACTAAGTCCACTACAAGGACAACCACACAATTGGTGTCTCTTGTTTTGATTACAAGTGTTATGGAAACAAGAATGAGGAAGAAGAAAAACAATCCGAGCGCAAGAGCTCAAAAGAACACAAATGTCTCTCTCTCTAGTCACTAATTTGTTTGGAGTAATTCCAAACTTGGGAGAGGATTCGATCTCTTTGTTTGTGTCTTGTATTGAATGCTATAGCTCTTGTATGAGGTGTGAAGGCTGAAAAACTTGGATGCCATGAATGTGGGGTGGTTGGGGGTATTTATAGCCCCAACCACCAAAATGGCCGTTGGGGATGGCTTCTGTCAACGGGCGCACCGGACACTGTCCGGTGCGCTAGCCACGTCATCCAACCGTTAGGGTTCGACCGTTGGAGCTCTGACTTGTGGGGCCACCGGACAGTCCGGTGGTGCACCGGACAGGTCCTGTAGACTGTCCGGTGCGCCTTCTAGTGCCTGCTCTGACTTCTGCGCGCGCAGGCACGCACTGTAGCGCATTTAATGCCTTCGCAGACGACCATTGGCGCGAAGTAGCCGTTGCTTCGCTGGCACATCGGACAGTCTGGTGCTACACTAGACAGTCCAGTGAATTATAGTGGAGCGGCCTCTCAAATTCCCGAGGTTGGCAAGTTTGATTTAATTCTCCCTGGTGCACCGGACACTGTCCGGTGGTGCACCGGACACTGTCCGGTGGTGCGCCAGACCAGGGCTGCCTTCGGTATACTTTGCTCCTTTGTTTTGAACCCTTTCTCTTGACTTTGTATTGGTTTGTTGTGAACCTTTGGCACCTGTAGAATATATTTTCTAGAGCAAACTAGTTAGTCCAATAATTTGTGTTGGGCAATTCAACCACCAAAATTCATATTGGAAAAGGTTTGACCCTATTTCCCTTTCAATCTCCCCCTTTTTGGTGATTGATGCCAACACAAACCAAAGCAAATAAAGAAGTGCAGAATTGAACTAGTTTGCATAATGTAAGTGCAAAGGTTGATTGGAATTGAAACCAATATACTTATTTCAATAGATATGCATGGATGGTTTTTCTTCTTATTTAAAATTTTGGACCACATTTGCACCACGGGTGTCGGCGTCTCGGACCCGGGGGGTCCCTTGGACCGACCAGTGAAATCGCTGCGTGCCCCTGCCCAGATGGGTTGGCGCGGGATGGAACACAAGAGGTGGGACAAGGCTTGTATTATCCTGCACCAGGGGTGCCGCTTGTAGTAGGGGTTACAAGCGCGTCGCGTGAGAGAGAGAGAGACGCAAAGTTCGTCCGCCGCTTCCCTCGCGCGAGCCCCCCTCAGGGTGGCCCTGGACCTCCCTTTTATAGAGGCAAGGAGAGGATCCAGACGTACAACGGGGGGCGTAGCTATGCGCTAACGTGTCCGGCAGTGGAGTGCCTAAGCCCTGTGTACATGCCAACGTGGCCGTTGGGGGAGAGCTTGGGCCCTGTACATGTGATGGCATGGCCGTCGGAGGAGCGCCTGAGTCCTGTAGGAGCATAGCTGGCAGCGCGGCGAGGATCCTGCTGACGTCTCCTTGCTGTCGTAAGGGGCTGAGAGCCACCGGCGTCATGGTGCACGCGGGGCACCATCATTACCCGTCGCCGGGGTAAGCCAGATGGGACGCCGGTCTTGTTCCTTGTAGCTTGAGCAGGCAAGGAATAGGGAAATGATGTATCCCCTATTAGCGCGGTCGGTCCGAGCCCAGGGTCGGTCGAGGCGGAGACTTCTCTCGAGGCCGAGGCCGGGGTCGGGCGAGGACGCGACTCCCCCCGAGACCGGGGTCGAGGCCGAGTCCAAGGGTCAGGCGAGGCAGAAACCTCCTCCCGAGGCCGGAGCATGAGGTCGGGCGAGGCGGAGCTTCCTGTTGCGCCCGAGGCTGAACTCGGTGGTTGATCGTGACTTGTTGTCAGTCGTCGCCGGGGTGGCTGACACGACAGTCAGAGTGGAGCGAGCGGCGCTGTTTTCCTGTCATGTCAGACAGTAAAGAAGAGGGGTAAAGTGACTGCGGTCACTTCGGCCCGCCCGACTGAGGCGCGTGTGTCAGGATACGGCGTCAGGCATTCCCTGCATTTAATGCGCCTGCGAAGCGGTCAGTTGGTGAGACGGTCTGGCCAAGGTTGCTTTACAACGAAGCCTGCCCGAGCAGGGCCTTGGGAGAGCCAAGGGGGCACCCACTGCCTGAGGAGGCCCTCGGGCGAGGCGTGAACTCGTCTGGGACTACTATTCCAACCCGAGGCTGGGCTCGGGTGAGATCGTGTCCCTCGGGTAGACGAAGTCTTGGCTTGAACCGCACCCGTCAGTTGGTCTGAGGGTGTTTACCAGCCATGATTAGGAGCGTTGGGGTACCCTTAATTATGGTACCCGACAGTAGCCCCCGAGCCTCAAAGGGAGTGATGGTACTCGCTTGGAGGCTTTTGCCGCGTTTTCGGTGAGGGGACTGACCTTTCTCGGTTTTTGCCTTGTTCTAGTGGGTGCGCAAGAGCGCACCCGCCGGGTGTAGCCCCCGAGGCCTCGGAGGAGTGGTTTGACTCCTCTGAGGTCTGAATGCTTTTCGTGGTGCTTAGGCCGGTCTGATCGTTCCCTCATGCGGCTCGGCCGTAGCCCGGGTGCGTGGTCGGGTTCCAAGTTATCAAGTTGGTTTGTTGATGCTATCAACAGTTTTGGCCGTAGCCAGGTGCGAGAGCAGCCCCCGAGCCTCTGCACGGAGCGAGAGGACGGTCAAGGACTTTCCCGACTTTTATTATACGCCTCTGCGTCGCCTTTCCGCAAGGAGGAGGGGGGAAGCACCATGTTGCCCTCGGAGGGCGCCGAACATGGTGTTTCCAGCGAGCTGCTAACAAATGATCCGAGTGGACGCCTGTGCCCCGTTCGTTAGGGGTCGGCTGGTGGCCCATAGGCGCGCTCCAAAAGTACCTGCGGGTGATTTGCCGGACCCAGACCCCTTCGACAGGATCCGAGGGCTCGATGCCTCCCTCCGATGGGATTCCGTTACAAATCGTTCCCGCCGGTCTCGGAAATGTCCTAGGGTACCTCAGGAGCGTAGTCCGAGCCTCGGATATGTATCGAACGTACCCAGAGTCATTCCTCACTCTGCGTGCTCTAGGGCGACTGTCGAACCCTTCCGAGGGGCCAGCCTATGAACCCGTGATCAGTAGTGGGCATGGAGCCCGAGCGCTCTAGGGCGGCTGTTGAACCCTTCCGAGGGGCCAGCCTTCGAACCCCTGATCAGTAATGGGCTTGAAGTCCGTGTGCTCTGGGGCGGCTATCGAAACCCTCCCGAGGGGCCAGCCTTCGAACCCCTGATCAGTAGGGGGGCTCGGAGCCCGCTTCCTTCGCCGAGAAGGATCCTTTCCACAACATCCCCTTTCCCGGTCCCTGTAGCAAGAGAGAGAGAGGAGGAGGGAAAGGGTATGAATTTAAATAAGGTGGCGCACCTTTTTTGACGCGGTCATTATGGCGAAGGCGAAGCGACGCTCGCCTCGCCTACCAGAGGTGTCGCTTGCTCCGTCGGGAAGTTAATGCGACGGTACGGGCGATTCGGGTGGCGCCCGTTGCGCGCGCGAGCCGTTCGAGGAACGGGGCACAGGCGCGTCGTCTTCATGCCGTGGGAGAGGGCTCTCCTGTCGCTTTAGGAGGGGACGCGAGCCTGCAGGCGACTTGACCGCTGCCTCCGCTCGTCTGCCGCTGCAGTTACTGCTGACCTGCTTTTGACCATGCCAACCGTCGTACCTACCTCGTGGCTAACCGGCCCGTGGCCGTCACCTTTAGCTGGCACTGTTGGGTCCTGCACAGGGCTACCTCGAGTCGCGGTACTGGTTCCGCAGTCGAGGAGGCGCAGCATTGGCGCGAGTGGCGGTGTAACTTCTCGCACGTCGCAACCGGCGCGCCGGTTACATGACATGCGGGCCCGCTTCCTTTGCGCTGGTCCGCCGGATGTGGACGGAGCCGATGGGGCGCACAGTTGCGGTGCAGTTGGATGCCTGTTGTGTGGCAGTCCACCCTTTCGACCACCAGTTTCTGCGAAGATGGGAGAGCACTTTTAACCGTGGGACGGTTACATGCCTCGCGTGCGGCGGTTCGCCTTCTTCGTGCTTCAGATCAACTCGTATGACGTGTGGGTCCCCACCCCCGTGTCGTAGGGGGAGAACCCTAGAGGATGTCAGTGGGGATTTCGCCCGTGACGCTAAGGGGTGCAAGTGAGGAGGTCTGCCTATAAAAGGGGGATCGATCCCCTAGGCAGTGGCCATGCCTTCGTTCTCCCCTCATGCATCGTGCCCTTCTGCCTTTTGATCCCCCGGATGGGGTGCTCCAGCGCCGCCTTGCTCTTGCTGTCGTTGGAGGAGCATGGCCTCGTGGAGATCGGCACCTTTCAGCCATCGCTTGGCTTCAAGGATTTTCGTCGTGCAGCCAGGTTGCATTCCCTCACCAATGGGCTGTTTGGTGGGGAGAAGTAAGCCGGGCTGCAGCCTCCGCCCCGCCCTTAGCTTCAAGGATCTTCGTCATCCTTGCTGAGGCGGAGGGCGAGCTGAGCCGGGGTTCTACCTCCCGCATGGGCCGGCAGGCCGTCTCCTCCTTCAGCATTCAGGGGAGAAGGCGCTCACCGACCTTGCGGAGGGGCGAACTTCGGCAACGCAGGACCGGTCGGCCGCAAGCGTCGTCACCTCCCGCGTGCCTGGCTCGCTGGCTCAGCTGGCTCTGTCGCAGCCTCCAACGCTGCCTCCTGCCGCTTGATCCGGGCTCGGGCGTCTGTTGCGCCGTGCGCACCGGTGGACCGTCCAAGACGCCGTACGCCGCATGGGCGGTGTTCGTGTTCTTGGATTGTCTTGTCCTCACTCCGGCACGACGCCTCCGCGTGGAGGTCGGGGCCTGCCTGTCCGCGAGGACCTGAGTGGGGATCTGCCGGTGCAGGCTGGGGCGTCCGCCATTCGTCGGTGTGGCGCTGGCGCGCAGGTGGCCGCTGTCGTCGGTGCTGAGGTGGTGGCAGCCGGAGAAGGTTTCTCCGTCGACGAGACCATTGGCGCCAGCTGCGGCCGGACCCCCGGCTCTTTGGCTTTGATGGCTTGTCCTCGCCCCTCGAGCGGAGATGCGGGCAAGGGCCTCGTCACAGCAGTGTCGGCCCTGAGGTCATTGCTGCTGTTTAGCCGCCCGAAGCGGGGGTCGTTGTCGCTGCTGGTGTAGTGGTCGCCGGTGAGCCACCTGAAATTTGTTGTCCCATAGGCCCTCTGGCGTGGAGGTAGTTCATACCCGTGGGAGCGAAACCGTAGTCCCGTTTGTAAGGAGATATACCGGGTTTTTGCCGGAGCAAAATGTAACCGCTTCAAGTACTTAGACATTTGTCGTAGGTCGGGAGAACCGTCGAGGGTTCCGCCGACGTCTAAGTCTGTGTAGCATAGTTACCCCCAAGTATATGTGTTTGTTCTTTGTGGCTGTCGCCTGTCGAGGCCTGAACATTTGGGTATTCGAGAATGAAGCTGTGTCTTCCTCATTCCGAGCGCTGGGACTTGCCTGTTGGCTAGCCGAACCACTTAACCGAGCGTCGGTTGCCTTTCGCGAAAGGTGATGAGTGAGGTGTCCGTATCCCGGAGGCGTAGGAGTCTCTCGGCCTTGCCGCTCTAGGCTTCTCTTGCTCAGTTTTTGGGACCCTCGGCTGCTCTGCGATGAGCCAGAGCCGGAGGTAGCGGTGTTAGCGCGGACAGACGCGGAGTCGGCTCGGAAAGAGACTTTGTCGGCCCAGGAGATGGCGGTTTCCTAGGCCGAGGAAGATGTGGTAGCAGCCGCTGGAGCTTGGCCAAGACATCTGCTGGCGCGGTGCTGGAGTCCTCCCTTAGGTGGAGGTCCTTTTGCCCGGGTCGCCGTCTGAGGCCGGGCCAGGTTCCGCCGAGGGTGGAAACAACGCCGAGGGTGCTGCTGCTCCCCCTGCCGATGCCCGAACCTGCAGGAACAGTTTGTCCATAGCACGCGCATGCTTTTTCGTGGCCGCCGAGGCCTAAACACTTTATCGTCGTGTTTAAAAAGCTGCGTCTTCTCTCCTCTTGTTTCGAGCATCACGACTTGTCTATCAATAGCAGAATCGTTTATCCGAACGAGAGTTACTTTTCGTGGAAGGTGATGAGTGAGGTATCCGTATCCTGGAGGCGTAGGAGTCCCTCGGCTCGGTCGGCCTTGCCGCTTACGTGCGCTCTCATTTGGTCGAAGGATTCCATTATTGGTACAGTCGAGAAGGCGGTTGTCTACCCGAGTGTTAGGACTTGTTCGGTAGCAGGATCGCTTATCCGAGCGTGAGTTACTTCTCGCGGAAGGTGATGAGTGAGGTATCCGTATCCCGGAGGCGTAGGAGTTCCTCGGCTCGGTCGGCCTTGCCGCTTACATGTACTCTCATCGTTCTCAGGACCCGCTATCGATACGGAAGTCGAAAGCACAAAGGTTGTTTTGGTAGAAAATTTTTCCGAGGAAAATTTTGACGCAGAGGGGGTTCCCCCGTTCTAGCCTTCGAGGGAGGGTCGGGCTTTGCTGAGGCAAGGCCGACCCTTCCTTGATGGTTAGACTTTGTGTATGTAAATGAGGTACATGAACGACTTAAAACATCTTAAGGGTAGAAGCGACGTAGCTGTTGGATGTTCCAAGCGTTGCTGTAGACCTCGCCTTGGTCGTTGGCCAGCTTGTATGTTCCGGGCTTCAAGACCTTAGCGATGATGAAGGGCCCTTCCTAGGGAGGAGTGAGCTTGTGGTGCCCTCGGGCGTCCTGTCGCAGGCGAAGCACTAAGTCTCCCACTTGGAAGCCTCGGGACCGAACGCTTCGGGCGTGGTAGCGCCGCAGCGACTGCTGGTACCGTGCCGAATGTAGTAAGGCAACGTCCCGTGCCTCCTCGAGTTGGTCCAGCGAGTCTTCTCGGCTGGTCTAGTTGCTTCGGTCGTCGTACGCCTTGGTCCTCGGGGACCCGTATTCTAAGTCCGTGGGGAGGACGGCCTTGGCCCCATAGACTAGAAAGAATGGCGTAAAACCCGTGGCGCGGCTCGGCGTCGTCCTCAGACTCCAGACTACCGAGGGTAGCTCTTTCATCCACTGCTTGTCGAACTTGTTGAGGTCGTTGTAGATCCTTGGTTTGAGCCCCTGCAAAATCATACAGTTGGCACGCTCCACCTGCCCATTCGTCATGGGATGAGCTACGGCGACCCAGTCCACACGGATGTGGTGGTCGTCGCAGAAGTCCAGGAACTTTTTTCCGGTGAACTGCGTGCCATTGTCGGTGATGATTGAGTTTGGGACCCCGAATCAATGGATGATGTTGGTAAAAAACGCCACCGCCTGCTCGGACCTGATGCTGGCCAAGGGTCGGACCTCGATCCACTTGGAGAATTTGTCGATGGCGACCAGAAGGTGCGAGAAGCCCTCGGGTGCCTTCTGCAAGTGACCGACGAGGTCTAGACCCCACACAGCAAATGGCCAGGTGATGGCCATCGTCTGCAAGGCCTGAGCGGGCAGATACGTCTGCTTTGCGTAGAATTGACACCCCCGGCAGGAGCACACAAACCTAGTGGCGTCAGCCACCGCGGTTGGCCAGTAGAAACCTTGTCGGAAGGCATTCCCCACGAGGGTTCGAGGTGCTGCATGGTGGCCGCAAGCCCCCGAGTGTATTTCTTGCAACAACTCTTGTCCTTGGGCGATAGATATGCATCGTTGGAGGATGCCCGAGGGGCTACGGTGATAGAGCTCTTTTTCATCACCCAGCAAGACAAATGACTTGGCGCGCCGAGCCAGCCGCCGAGCTTTGGTCTTGTCGATGGGAAGCTCTCCTCGGAGGAGATATTCCAGGTACGGGGTCTGCCAGTTCAGATCTGGCGTGACCCCATTCTGTTCCTCCTCGACGGGCAAGGCCTCTTCCTCGATGGCCGAGGGTGCCTCGGGTCCGACCGAGGGTACCTCGGGCTGGGCCGAGGCTTCCTCAGGCTCGGGCGTGTCGTTGATCTTGACGGATGATTGATGTAGGTCTCTAGAGAAGACGTCCAGGGGAACCGTCATTCGCCCCGAGGCTATCTTCGCCAGCTCGTCCGTAGTCTCGTTGTACCGTCGGGCAATGTGGTTGAGCTCTAGCCCGTAGAACTTGTTTTCCAGGCGCCAGACTTCGTCGCAGTAGGCTTCCATCCTCCGGTCATAGCAGTGGGAGTTCTTCATGACTTGGTCGATGACAAGCTACGAGTCGCCTCGAGCGTCGAGGCGCCGGCCCCCTAGCTCGATGGCGATGCGTAACCCGTTAACCAGTGCCTCGTACTCGGCCACATTGTTTGATGCCGGAAAATGGAGGCGAAAGACGTAGCGGAGATGCTTTCCGAGGGATGAAATGAAGAGCAAGCCAGCGCTTGCTCCTGTTTTCATGAGTGACCCATCGAAGTACATGGTCCAGAGCTCGGGCTGGATTGGAGTTGTCGGTAACGGGGTGTCAGTCCACTCATCCAAGAAGTCTGCCAAGACCTAGGATTTTATGGCCTTCCGAGGAGCGAATGATAGCGTTTTGCCCATAAGCTCCACCACCCACTTTGCTATCCTACCCGAGGCCTCGCGGCACTGGATGATCTCCCCCAGGGGGAAGGATGACACCACAGTCATCGGATGAGACTCAAAGTAGTGTCGCAACTTTTGCCGTGTCAGAATCACTGTGTAGAGCAGCTTCTGGATCTGTGGGTAGCGGACTTTAGCCTCGGAAAGCACTTCGCTGATGAAGTAGACTGGCCTCTAGACGGGCAGTGCATGCCCTTCTTCTCGTCTCTCGACTACGATCACGGCGCTGACCACCTGAGTAGTCGCGGCTACGTAGATCAAGAGGGCTTCTCCTACGGCGGGGGGCACCAGGATGGGTGTGTTCGTAAGGAGCGCCTTAAGGTTTCCGAGGGCTTCCTCGGCCTCGGGGGTCCAAGTGAAGCACTCGGCCTTCCTTAAGAGGCGGTACAGAGGCAAGCCTTTCTCACTAAGGCGTGAGATGAAGCGGCTCAGAGCCGCAAGGCATCCCATGACCCTTTGTACTCCTTTCAAATCTTTGATCGGTCCCATGTTGGTGATGGCCGCGATTGTCTCCGGATTGGCCTCGATGCCCTGCTCGGAGACGATGAATCCAAGGAGCATGCCTCGGGGGACTCCGAAGACACACTTCTCGGGATTGAGTTTCACGCCTTTCGCTCTCAGACACTTGAATGTCGTTTCAAGGTCAGAGAGGAGGTCGGAGGCTCTCTTCATCTTGACAACGATGTCGTCGACGTAAGCCTCGACCGTTCTGCCGATGTGTTCTCCGAACACGTGGTTCATGCACCTCTGGTAAGTGGCGCCTGCATTCCTCAACCCAAATGGCATTGTAGTGTAACAGTACATGCCAAAAGGTGTGATGATAGAAGTCGTGAGCTGGTCGGACTCTTTCATCTTGATTTGGTGATAGCCTGAGTAGGCATCAAGGAATGACAGGGTTTCGCACCTAGCAGTGGAGTCCACGATTTGATCGATGCGAGGTAGAGGGTAGGGAACTTTCGGACATGCTTTGTTTAGACTAGTGTAGTCTACACACATCCTCCATTTCCCATCCTTTTTCCTTACAAGAACAATGTTAGCTAACCATTCGGGATGGAATACCTCTTTGATAAACCCTACTGCGAGTAGCTTGTGGATCTCCTCGCCTATGGCCCTGCGCTTTTCTTCGTCAAAACGGCACAGGGTTTGCTTCATGGGTCGGGCTCTAGCTCTGATGTCCAGTGAGTGCTCGGCGACATCCCTCGGTATGTCGGGCATGTCCGAGGGACTCCACGCAAAGACTTTGGCGTTTGCGCGGAGAAAGTCGACGAGCACTGCTTCCTATTTGGGGTCGAGCTCGGAGCCGATCCGAACTTTCTTGCTGGCGTCGTTGCTGGGATTGAGAGAGAAGGACTTGACCGCCTCAACTGGTTCGAAGTTGCTGGCGTGCTGCTTCGCGTCAGGCGCCTCCTTGGAGAAGCGTTCCAGGTCGGCGATGAGGGCCTCGGACTCGGCGAGAGCCTCGGCGTACTGCACGCACTCCACGCCGCATTCGTACGCGTGGCGGTACGTGGATCCGACGGTGATGATCCCATTCGGACCCGACATCTTGAGCTTGAGGTAGGTGTAGTTGGGGACGGCCATGAACTTGACATAGCATGGTCTTCCCAATACCGCATGGTAGGTTCCTCGGAACCCGACGACCTCAAAGGTGAGAGCTTCCTTTCAGAAGTTAGAGGGAGTTCCGAAGTAGACGGGTAAGTCAATCCGTCCGAGGGGTAGGATTCGCTTCCCGGGCGCGATCCCATGGAAGGGTGCCGCACCGGCTCGGACTTCGGACCGATCAACCCCTAAGAGTTCCAGGGTCTCGGCGTAGATGATGTTAAGGCTGCTGCCTCCGTCCATGAGGACCTTGGAGAGCTTAACGTTGCCGATGATCGGATCGACGACGAGCGGGTACCTTCCTGGGCTTGGCACGAAGTCGGGGTGGTCGCCTTGGTCGAAGGTGATAGGCTTGTCGGACCAGTCTAGGTAGACTGGCGCCGCCACCTTCACCAAGCAGACTTCTCGGCGCTCCTGCTTGCGATGCCGAGCCGAGGCGTTCGCCGCCTGCCCGCCGTAGATCATGAAGCAGTTATGGACTTCCGGGAATCCCTCTTCCTTGCCGCCCTCCTTCTTGTCGTTGTCATGGACCTTGCCATCCTCTGCCGGGGCCCGGTCTTATGGAAGTAGCGCCGGAGCATGGCACATTCTTCGAGGGTGTGCTTGATGGGCCCCTGGTGATAGGGGCACGACTCTTTGAGCATCTTGTCGAACACGCCGGCCCCTCCAGGAGGTTTCTGAGGGTTCCTGTGCTCGGCCGCAGCGACGAGATTCGCGTCTGCGACGTCGCGCTTCGCTCGTGACTTGTTTTTAGCTTTCTTCTTCATGCCCCGCTGGGCGGACGCCTCAGGGGCGTCTGTCTTCGGCTCCCCCTGAGGCTGCTTGTCCTTTCGGAAGATGGCTTCGACCGCCTCTTGACCCGAGGCGAACTTGGTGGTGACATCCATCAGTTCGCTCGCACGGGTGGGAGTCTTGCGCCCCAGTTTGCTCACCAGGTCTCGACAAGTGGTGCCGGCAAGGAAAGCCCCGATGACATCCGAGTCGGTAACGTTGGGCAGCTCGGTGCGCTGCTTTGAAAACCGCTGGATGTACTCTTGGAGGGACTACCCTGACTGCTGGCGGCAGCTTCGGAGGTCCCACGAGTTCCTAGGGCACACGTACGTGCCTTGGAAGTTTCCCGCGAAAGCTTTGACCAGATCGTCCTAGTCAGAGATTTGCGCAGGAGGCAGATGCTCCAGCCAGGCTCGGGCGGCGTCAGAGAGGAAAAGGGGTAGATTACGGATGATGAGGTTGTCATCATCCGCCCCTCCCAACTGGCATGCCAGTCGGTAGTCTGCGAGCCACAGCTCTGGCCTCGTCTCCCCTGAGTACTTGGTGATGGTAGTCGGGGCTCGAAAACGGGCAGGGAACGACGCTCGTCGTATGGCCCGGCTGAAGACTCATGGACCTGGTGGTTCGGGCGAAGGACTGCGATCCTCCTCACTGTTGCAGCGTCCCCCACGCCTGGGATGGTAGCCTCGGCGCACCTTCTCGTCGAGGCGGGCTCGATGGTCGAGATGGTGGTGCTCATTGCCAAGGCGTTCCCGGGCGGCGGGCGCCTCGTCCCGCGTACGCTTGGGATGGATCGAGGCTTCTCGAATGCACCGGGAGGACACCGCGTGATGCTCCGAGGGGTCAGCTCGCCTGCGGGAGGCGGAGCTCTCGGCTCGTCGAACCGCGGCGCCTTCTAGGAGATTCTTGAGTTCGCCCTGGATACGCCGTCCCTCGGTGGTGGATGGCTCCGGCATGGCTCGAAGCAGCATCGCCGCCGCAGCTAGGTCCTGGCCGGACCCGCTCACGGCCGGGGGCAGCGCTGCCCTAGCATTGTCGACGATACGGCGCCGGATGTCTTGGGGCCGGTGACAGGCTTCTCCGGCGAGTGTTCGGCCTGCCCACTCCTGTTCGATGTTCTGCCGGAGCTGTACAAGCCGGCCTGCTTCCCCGTCGACCCGGGCCTGCATCTCACAGATTTGCTCGAGCTGTATTTCCTGACCCCCCCGTAGGGACTGGGACCACAGCTAGCTCCCGCGGGATGTCAACGCGAGATGCGGGCCCAGGGGGATCGTCAACCTCTGGCATATCGAGGTGGTTGCCTTTGTTGTGATCTCCCAGATCGACATGGAAACATTCGCGACTTGGGCCGTAACCCTCATCATCAAGGTCATGGCCATCGTCAGACCAACCGGAGAGGCAGTGGTCACAAGCGGACATGAAGCCCCGCATGGCACCGGGGTCATTGAGGGCAGAGAAATCCCAACCGGAGTCGGGGTCATCCTCTTCCTCAGAACCCGTCGGTCCAAAGGTTGAGACGGCTGTCAGTCGGTCCCAGGTCGACCACATGTGGTACCCCAGACGGTTTGGATACGCCTTTACGAAGGCGCTCACCATAGCGGGGTCGCTAGGTGGATCGAAGCTGAACCGAAAAGGTACGGGATGAAAAACGGACGGTACCTCTTGGTCGATAGACGGTGGTGAAGTCGTGTCGGGGGCGGAGCACACCGTCATCTCAGGTACGAGGGTAACGCCCAGTAGGTCCTTTGCGAGGATGCCGGCGTCATCAGTCCGCTTGGGGCTGACATGTCGCGGGGAAGTGACACCCGCCGTCGTCTCAGGTGCGAGGACAATGCCCGACATGTCCCCTGGGGGAGTGCCGGCGTCGTCGACTCGCTCTGGTGCGACAGCCGACAAGGTGCCGCCTCCTGCGTGGCCATGGTTGCCTCGTCTCCGCCTCCTCCGACGAGGAGGGTGGCAGGGATGACCGAAGGGCTCCTCTTCTGCCGCGGGGAGATGCTGTCGTAGAGCTCGCCACCGCCGAGCGAGTCAGAGACCGTCGTTGTCGTCACGTCGCGGGGGGAGGAGTACCATGTCGTAGCTGCCGTCGAGGGACATGAACTCGAGACTCCCGAAGCGGAGCACCGTCCCGGGCTGGAGAGGTTGCTGAAGACTCTCCATCTGGATCTCAATGGGAAGGTGTTCGTTAACACGCAGCAGGCCCCTACCTGGCGCGCCAACTGTCGACGTCTCGGACCCGGGGGGGTCCCTTGGACCGACCAGTGAAATCGCTGCGTGCCCCTGCCCAGATGGGTTGGCGCGGGATGGAACACAAGAGGTGGGACAAGCCTTGTATTATCCTGCACCAGGGGTGCCGCTCGTAGTAGGGGTTACAAGCGCGTCGCGTGAGAGAGAGAGAAACGCAGAGTTCGTCCGCTGCTTCCCTCGCGTGAACCCCCCTCAGAGTGGCCCTGGACCTCCCTTTTATAGAGGCAAGGAGAGGATCCAGACGTACAACGGGGGGCGTAGCTATGCGCTAACGTGTCCGGCAGTGGAGTGCCTAAGCCCTGTGTACATGCCAACGTGGCTGTTGGGGGAGAGCTTGGGCCCTGTACATGTGATGGCGTGGCCGTCGGAGGAGCGCCTGAGTCCTGTAGGAGCACAGCTGGCAGCGCGGCGAGGATCTTGCTGACGTCTCCTTGCTGTCGTAAGGGGCTGAGAGCCACCGGTGTCATGGTGCACGCGGGGCACCATCATTACCCGTCGCCGGGGTAAGCCAGATGGGACGCCGGTCTTGTTCCTTGTAGCTTGAGCAGGCAAGGAATAGGGAAATGATGTATCCCCTGTTAGCGCGGTCGGTCCGAGCCTAGGGTCGGTCGAGGCGGAGACTTCTCTCGAGGCCGAGGCCGGGGTCGGGCGAGGACGCGACTCCCCCCGAGACCGGGGTCGAGGCCGAGTCCAAGGGTCGGGCGAGGCAGAAACCTCCTCCCGAGGCCGGAGCATGAGGTCGGGCGAGGCGGAGCTTCCTGTAGCGCCCGAGGCTGAACTCGGTGGTTGATCGTGACTTGTTGTCAGTCGTTGCCGGGGTGGCTGACACGACAGTCGGAGTGGAGCGAGCGGCGCTGTTTTCCTGTCATGTCAGACAGTAAAGAAGAGGGGCAAAGTGACTGCGGTCACTTCGGCCTGCCCGACTGAGGCGCGTGTGTCAGGATACAGCGTCAGGCATTCCCTGCATTTAATGCGCCTGTGAAGCGGTCGGTTTGTGAGACGGTCTGGCCAAGGTTGCTTCACAACGAAGCCTGCCCGAGCCGGGCCTCGGGAGAGCCGAGGGGGCGCCCGCTGCCTGAGGAGGCCCTCGGGCGAGGCATGAACTCGTCTGGGACTACTATTCCAACCCAAGGCTGGGCTCGAGTGAGATCGCGTCCCTCGGGTAGACGAAGTCTTGGCTTGAACCGCACCCGTCAGTTGGTCTGAGGGTGTTTACCAGCCATGATTAGGAGCGTTGGGGGTACCCCTAATTATGGTACCCGACAGCGGGTTTTGTTTTGCAAATTCTTTGTAAAATTCTTTTCAAAAAACTTTTTGCAAATAGTCAAAGGTACATGAATAAGATTGAAGAAAGCATTTTCAAGATTTGAAATTTTCTCCCCCTGTCTCAAATGCTTTTCCTTTGACTAAAACAAAACTCCCTCTAAATAAAATTCTCCTCTTAGTGTTCAAGAGGGTTTTGCAAGTTTTGAAGTTACTACTTTCTTCCCTTTTTGAACACAATAAGATATCAATTTGACAAACTTCATTTTTAAAATTTGGTGGTGGTGCGGTCCTTTTGCTTTGGGCTCATACTTCCTCCACCTTTGGCATGAATCGCCAAAAACGGATACTTGTGAGTGAGATATAAGCCCTTATTCAAACTTTCTCCCCTTTTTGGCAAACAAAAATATGAGTGAAGATTATACCAAAGTGTAGAATGATGTGGAGTACCGACAAATACAATTGGAGTTGAGTGGAAGCGCCTTCTTTGCCGAATACTCCATTTCCCTTTCAATATCTAAGACTAAGCATAAGATGATACTTGAAAACACATTAGTCATAGACATAAAAGAGATATGATCAAAGGTATATAAAAGAGCTATGTGTGCAAAGAATCAATCAAAATTCCTAGAATCAAGAATATTTAGCCCATTCCTAAGTTTGGTAAAGGATTGCTCATCTAAAGGCTTGGTAAAGATATCGGCCAATTGATCTTTGGTGTTCATATAGGCTATTTCGATATCCCCCTTTTGTTGGTGATCTCTCAGAAAGTGATACCGAATGGCTATGTGCTTAGTGCGGCTGTGTTCAACGGGATTATCCGCCATGCGGATTGCACTCTCATTGTCACATAGGAGAGGGACTTTGCTAAACTTGTAGCCATAGTCCCTAAGGGTTTGCCTCATCCAAAGCAATTGCACGCATCAATGGCCTGCGGCAATGTACTCAGCTTCGGCGGTAGAAAGAGCTACTGAGTTTTGTTTCTTTGAAGCCCAAGACACCAGGGATCTTCCTAGAAACTAACAAGTCCCTGATGTGCTCTTCTTATTTATCTTACACCCTGCCCAATCAGCATCGGAATATCCTAATAAATCAAATGAGGATCCCTTAGGGTACTAAAGACAAAACTTAGGTGTGTGAACTAAATATCTCAAGATTCGCTTCATGGCCGTAAGGTGAACTTCCTTAGGGTCGGCTTGAAACCTTGCACACATGCATACGGAAAGCATAATGTCCGGTCGAGATGCACATAAATAGAGTAAAGAACCTATCATCGACCGATATACCTTTTGATCTACGGATTTACCGCCCGTGTCGAGGTCGAGATGCCCATTGCTTCCCATGGGTGTCTTGATGGGCTTGACATCCTTCATTCCAAACTTAGTGAGTATATCTTGAATGTACTTCGTTTGGCTAATGAAGGTGCCCTCTTGGAGTTGCTTGACTTGAAATCCTAAGAAATACTTCAACTCCCCCATCATAGACATCTCGAATTTTTGAATCATGATCCTACTAAACTCTTCACAAATAGATTTGTTAGTAGACCCAAATATGATATCATCAACATAAATTTGGCATACAAACAAATCATTTTCAATGGTTTTAGTGAATAAAGTAGGATCATCCTTTCCGACTTTGAAGCCATTAGTGATAAGAAAATCTCTTAGGCATTCATACCATGCTCTTGGGGCTTGCTTGAGCCCATAAAGCGCCTTAGAGAGTTTGTAAACATGGTTAGGATACTCACTATCTTCAAAGCCGGGAGGTTGCTCAACATAGACCTATTCCTTGATAGGTCCGTTGAGGAAGGCACTCTTCACGTCCATTTGGTAAAGCTTAAAGTCATGGTGAGTAGCATAGGCAAGTAATATTCGAATTGACTCAAGCCTAGCTACGGGTGCATAGGTTTCACCGAAATCCAAACCTTCGACTTATGAATACCCTTTGGCCACAAGTCGTGCCTTGTTCCTTGTCACTACACCATGCTCATCTTGTTTGTTGCGGAAGACCCACTTGGTTCCTACAACATTTTGGTTACGACGTGGAACTAAATGCCATACCTCATTCCTCTTGAATTATTGAGCTCCTCTTGCATCGCCAACACCCAATCCGAATCTTGAAGTGCTTCCTCTACCCTGTGTGGCTCAATAGAGGAAACAAACAAGTAGTGTTCACAAAAATGAGCAACACGAGATCGAGTAGTTACCCCCTTATGAATATCTCCTAAAATGGTGTTCATGGGGTGATCTCGTTGGATTGCTTGGTGGACTCTTGGGTGCGGCGGCCTTTGATTTGCTCATCTTCCTTGTCTTGATCATCGGCATCTCCCCCTTGATCCTTGTCCTCCTCTTGAGGTGGCTCATCTTCTTGATCTTCTTCTTCATCATCTTGAGCCTCATCCTCATCTTGAGTTGGTGGAGATGCTTGCATGGAGGAAGATGGTTGATCTTGTGCTTGTGGAGGCTCTTCAAATTCCTTAGGACACACATCCCCAATGGACAAGTTCCTTAGCGCAACGCATGGCTCTAATGAAGCACCGGGCTCTGATACCAATTGAAAGTCGCCTAAAGGGGGGGGGGTGAATAGGCGGAATCTGAAAATTACAAACTTAAGCACAACTACAAGCCGGGGTTAGCGTTAGAAATATAAGCGAGTCCAAAAGAGAGGGCGAAAACAAATCAACCAAGGAAATAGAGCAGATGACACGGTGATTTGTTTTACCGAGGTTCGGTTCTTGCGAACCTACTCCCCGTTGAGGTGGTCACAAAGATCGGGTCTCTTTCAACCCTTTCTCTCTCTCAAAAGGTCACTTAGACCGAGTGAGCTTCTCTCTTCAATCAAATGTGACACTAAGTCCACTACAAGGACCACCACACAATTGGTGTCTCTTGTTTTGATTACAAGTGTTATGGAAACAAGAATGAGGAAGAAGAAAAACAATCCAAGCGCACAAGCTCAAAAGAACACAAATGTCTCTCTCTCTAGTCACTAATTTGTTTGGAGTGATTCCGGACTTGGGAGAGGATTCGATCTCTTTGTTTGTGTCTTGTATTGAATGCTATAGCTCTTGTATGAGGTGTGAAGGCTGAAAAACTTGGATGCCATGAATGTGGGGTGGTTGGGGGTATTTATAGCCCCAACCACCAAAATGGCCGTTGGGGATGGCTTCTGTCGACGGGCACACCAGACAGTCCGGTGCGCCAGCCACGTCACCCAACCGTTAGGGTTCGACCGTTGGAGCTCTGACTTGTGGGGCCACCGGACAGTCCGGTGGTGCACCGGACAGGTCCTGTAGACTGTCCGGTGCGCCTTCTGGCGCCTGCTCTGACTTCTGCGCGCGCAGGCGCGCACTGTAGCGCATTTAATGCCTTCGTAGGCGACCGTTGGCGCGAAGTAACCGTTGCTCCGTTGGCACACCGGACAGTCCGGTGCTACACCAGACAGTCCGGTGAATTATAGCGTAGCGGCCTCCCAAATTCCCGAAGCTGGCAAGTTTAATTTAATTCTCCCTGGTGCACCGAACACTGTCCGGTGCGCCAAACCAGGGCTGCCTTCGGTATACTTTGCTCCTTTGTTTTGAACCCTTTCTCTTGACTTTGTATTGGTTTGTTATGAACCTTTGGCACCTGTAGAACATATTTTCTAGAGCAAACTAGTTAGTCCAATAATTTGTGTTGGGCAATTCAACCACCAAAATTTATATTGGAAAATGTTTGACCCTATTTTTCTTTCACTAGGTAGACTTATAAAGTGAACCAGAAATTTGTGAAGTTGAAACTATGTCAAACAGGGCCTAAGTGTCCTGACCTTTTGTCGTACTATGTCGTGTCACCTGCACGGTTTACAAAACCGTTTTAGATGTAAAAACCGCCCCCCACCGGTAACGGTTTACCGTCGGTAAACCGGTGGAAACCGGTAAAAACCGACCGGTTTGGCCAAACCAAATCATTTTGAATTCAAACCGGTTTACCAGCGGAAAACCGGTGAAAAACCGGTAGAAACCGCCGGTTAACCGCGAAACAAACTGGTTTTTATTGTTTTTTGCAGAAAAATTGAAAATTTTGTCAGAATTTATTTATAGTTTGCTCAATTCACATTGTACAGTAAATATTAATTGATCTACACAACATGCATTCACCAAAAAACATATAATATATATATATATATATATATATATATATATATATATATATATATATATATATATATATATATATATATATATGCAACCACAAACTCCAGTTCTCATGTAATAAACAACCAGCGAACTTCGCATACTCAAATACAAGTTCTTTTACACCTCTCCAACGAGGCAACAACACATAGGTCGACTTATTTCACAATACTCACATGTTCACCTCGAGTCATAGTGATAGTACTTAAGCATGTTGAAGGGTCGTAATATTGTTTCAATCCATCATAGTGATAGTGATAGGTCTATACAAAAGATACGAGATACATTAGCGAGAAAATAAGAACGACAAATAAATACTTATCCACAAAGCAAAACAACATACCAGTATGTATGTTTGGTGTTTGTGTATTGCACGTGCACCTCACCAAGTGTTGAACTTTTCTTCTGATCAGCAAATCTTAGGAACACATACAGAAGAACTGGAGCTAAGAGTTCTAGCTAGATTGAGTATTGTCTAGATGGAAACTTATTAGAAGAACTGAAGCTACTTGATCCACAGATTCCATCTTGGACAGGAAATGTAACCGAAATTGACCACTAAATGTCTAAACTTGACTTGAGCTACCAGTTTCATCTTCAAGCAAATCTTAGGAACACATACAGAAGAATTGGAGCTAAGAGTTCTAGCTAGATTGAGTATTGTCCAGACGGATACTTATTAGAAGAACTGAAACTACTTGATCCACGGATTCCATCTTGAACAGGAAATGTAACCGAAATTGACCACTAAATGTCTAAACTTGACTTGAGCTACTGGTTTCATCTTCAAGCAAATCTTAGGAACACATACAGAAGAATTGGAGCTAAGAGTTCTAGCTAGATTGAGTATTGTCCAGACGGATACTTATTAGAACTGAAGCTACTTGATCCACGGATTTCATCTTGGACAGGAAATGTAACCGAAATTGACCACTAAATTTCTGAACTTGACTTGAGCTACGGGTTTCATCTTCAAGCAAATCTTAGGAACACATACAGAAGAACTGGAGCTAAGAGTTCTAGCTAGATTGAGTATTGTCCAGACGGATACTTATTAGAAGAACTGAAGCTACTTGATCCACGGATTCCATCTTGGACAGGAAATGTAACCGAAATTGACCACTAAATGTCTAAACTTGACTTGAGCTACGGGTTTCATCTTCACATATAGCATATAACATCTCCACATATAACATATAACATTAAACAAGACTAGTATACCTAAATTGACCACTAAATACTCAATCGTGGCATTAAATTCGGGTTTCCGGCAAAAATTGGCGGTTTACCGATCTAAAATAACGGTTTACCGGTCCCAAAAAACGGTTTACCGGCGGTTTCCGGTTTTTATGAATTTTTTCAAATTTTTCAAATTTAGAACGAATTTTGAAAAAAAACCGGTGGTTAACCGAAACCGCACCCCAGCGGTTTCGGTAAACCGATCGGTTTACCGCCGGTTTTTACCGGTTTTGTAAACCGTGGTCACCTGGTGATGCGCCTATCCAGATTCACACACCAAATTTGGTAGCAACAAACATAATTAGTAATTTATATTTCCATATATTAACTATAACAGGTACAAATAAAAACTAGAGAAATATAATGATGTAGATAAAATCTAAACCGAGTAGTCATAAAAAAATTAATTTAGATCTATACTTTTTGCAGCAACATTCAGTTCACTGATCGTTGACTAAAGCTAAGTTTTTTGTTGCAGGTAGGGACTGCTTGGTCCGTGGCTAAATGTGCCACACTTTGCCTAAAGTTAGTCGTTCGAATTAAAGAACTAACCTTAGGCAGAAAAGTTAGGCAAAGTGTGGCAAGTGAGGTAGCGAACCAAACATGCCTGTTACCATTATAGTTAGCTACCCATCGAGAGAAAACTGCGCATGCACTCAATTCATATTTTTAGTGTTGCATTGAGTTTTTCTCTTGCACTTCCTATTCCAAGTTTCCACAATCTTATCATAGAAATTTTGTCGGATGAATAACCAACTAAGTTCAAATTTGAATTGCTTAGTTTTGCCAAAAAAAAAGATGGTGTCCCAATACCTAACAATAGCGGGATATAGTCCAATATACCTCTATCTAAAGCCTGGACAGAGACAAAAAAAAAGGGAATTTAACCTTCCATTCAGATGTCATAAGAATTGTCAAGTTTCTCATAAGAATTGACAGCTCGATCCATAATATGGTGGTCTCCATGGACACCAGGGGCAACGCCGGATAGGCAGAGAAATATTTTTGACCACTAATACGTTGTGGTGACTTAGACATAAAACCAAACATCTCCTCACTTTGCCTACTACATTGACTCAAGGATAAAAAAAATATTTTTCAGTAGCCAAGTATTTTTTTGACCATGTACTTTTTAAGAATCTTTATATTTGTTAAGGTGTGCACTGTGCTAAAAGTGACGCTGGATTCGTGTTTGATGGACACGCTATGGTCATGCGACAAGTAAAAAAGGACGATCGACATTTTGTTAAAAATTTTTTTCCCAAATATATAAATTCAGGTGTAGCAGGATCCGCAGGGAAAAAAAGCTCACCTTTATCCTTTCTGATATAATTTTCAGCGCCTCCAAATAATAATAAAAAAACGTGTCCGAAAAGCTAGAGAAAGGGGCCGGTCACAAAAGGAAAAAGAAAAACGAAACGAAAGGGAGGCAGGCAGGCAGGCGGGTAAACAGTACTTTCGGCTTGCAAGATTTTCTTCTTCACAATCGAGGCGAAACAGGGGCGGTAAATAGTCCTTTCCGGCTCGTGCAAAAATACATACATCACCATGCCGAATTTGTTGGCACGCCCGACGGTGACCGGGGGCGGACGTGGACGGATACTTTGGGCGCGCCACACGCCACGTCCACTACTCGCCGTGGGCGGCCGAGCGCCCGAGGCGGTGCGCGGTGCCTGTCGTCCCCCCGCCTTCACGGCGAGAGGGATCCTCCGTGTTTGCTAGCCCGCCGGCAGCATTCCCGCTGGGGGCAAGCAAATAGTCCCGTGCGTGCCGTTCCGTGTCGTAGCGCAATTGCTCTGTCTCCGCCATTCTCCTGTATATATAATTATAGAACCAAATAGCCCGTACGTGTTTGATGCCAAGGAGTTATCTGACTTATGATCTTGCATGCGCTCTCAACTCTCTTCTGTGCCTAGTCAGGTCTCTTCACCTGGCTGGCTTTATATGTCATCTCCTCTTGACTAGCTTCTCAACCGTTGTTTTAGTGTTAGCCAAGCATTTTGTTTCAATTATTGCATGCAACAATCACTAGGAGAGCATGTCTCTTAAGCGAGTATATATCATCCAAATGTTCACATGCCCGAGTGAAGGACACTAATTATATTCTTTTTGGAAATCTCAGCGACACGACTGCTCGCTTCCTCCTCTTTCCGATGATAAACTTCGAGCCTGTTTGATTCAGCTTTTTTCTGACCAGCTTTTCCGAAAATCTAGCTGTGAGGAGAATCTGACTGCGTAGAGAATCTGAGTATCATTAGGATTACGTGCAGAGGAAGATAAAGTTGTCCATAGGGCTCAGGATCTATAAAGTGACAGATTACTACTATTGCGACAACTCAACCGATTATATGTTTATGTTGATTTTGAATAATTTTTACCCAAACGAATTTTATAGAAGCTAGCTGAAAGCTGAGTGTTTAACAGTCCGCAACATCTTTTGGTAGCCAGAAGCTGCGAAAAGCCGAAACAAAGAGGGCCTTCGTCTTCTCCCCAGCAAGACGTTTTTATCTTGATGGACACAACAATAAACCCGCACTATATCGAGCGGGCGAGCTACATCGACCGACATAATATCTTCTGTTGGGTATATTTGAGAGCACTTAAAGGGAGGTGAATAGGTGATCCTGCAAAATTCAATACTAATAGCACAAATTTGGTTTATAATATGTTAGTTAGATTAAATCAAGTGATTATAAAGCGAGTTCTTGAGATGGAATCAGTCACACAGAAAAGCAACACAAGAGACACGCTGTTTTTATCACGTGGTTCGGCCAAGTAGCACTTGCCTACTTCTATGTTGTGGCGTTCCAATGGACGAGAGTTGCACTCAACCTCTTTCAAATGATCCAATGATCTACTTGAATACCACGGTCTTTTCTTTTTAGAGTTCTCTTTCCGTTTGCGAGGAATCTCTATAAGTTGGAGCCTCTCGCCCTTACAATGTTGATCACACAAGAAGCACAGAAGTAAGGGAGGGAAAACAACACATGCAAGACTCAAATCGCAGCAAACACACGCACAAAAGCCAAGACGTGAGCACGAGATCGCGACGCAGGGAGTTTACAACTCGAACGGTGCTCAAATCTCTAACACTATGAACCGATTGCGTGATTGCGGAGTCTGGGAGTCTTAGGATGTTTAGTGAATGCTTGTTGTTCTGCTCTATGCACCTAGGGGTCTCTTTTATAGCCCCAAGGCAGCTAGGAGCCGTTGGAGATCAACTTAGAAGGCAATTCTTGCCTTTTGGCGGGTGGCGCACCGGACAGTCCGATGCACCACCTGACATGAACAGCAGCTGTCCGGTGCCTGATCTACTTCCTTTTCTAACAAAGCCGACCGTTGGATCTTCGGATCCGTTGGCGCACCAGACACTATCCGGTGCACACCGGATAGTCCGATGTACCACCGGACAACCCGGTGAATTTTAGTCGCGATGCCTTCTCCTTTTCCCGAGAGCGACGAGTTCGTCGCCGAAGTGCTTGGGCGCGGACGTGGAAGACTCATCGGACAGTCCGGTGCACCACCGGATAGTCCGATGATTTATATCCACGTCGCCCCGCCGATTCCCGAGAGCAGCGACTTCGCCATCGGGCCAGCTTGGGCACCGGACACTATCCGGTGCACCACCGGACAGTCCGGTGTGCCAGGCTGGTGCTGGTTTGGCTGATCACAGCCACTTCTTCAACCCTTTTTCTCTTTTCTTGACCATGTCTCTAGCACTTAGATAAACATGTTAGTACCAAAAAACAATTAACTAAGTCCGGAGACATACCTTGTTCCTTGATTTGCATCTTGGCACTTATAAACTTAAAACAATGTGTTGGGCATCTAATCACCAAAACAATTATAGATATGGCCCAAGGGCACATTTCCCTTTCAATGTCCCCATTTTTGGTGATTTATGCCAACATATTAAAAAGCAACTAAGAAGTGCAAATTTAAAACCAAATTTTTCTTCACTTAGTATTTAGCATATTTGGATCACTTTTTGCCACCGCTTGGTTTGTTTTTGCAAATCAAATTCTTTTTCCTATCTCTAAGTCAAACACACTTGTTTGGACAAATAGAGAGATATTCCAAGAGTAAAATTGATCAAGTGCCGCCAAAACTCCCCCTTTTTCACATAATCAAAATTCTCCCCCATAAGAGATCAAATTTTGCAATAAGAGTTATTTCGACAAAATACAAATTCCAACTCTACTATTTTCAAAATTCACAAGTGGTTGGCTGATCCATTTGCTTTAGCCTTAATTTCTCCCCTTTGGCATTAAGCACCAAAACGGGAAAACTTTTGGCCCTTTAACCTCATTGCCTCATCAAAATGTCAAATAAGAGCAAAAAGGCAATGAGAGCATTAGTATGAACTTGGAATTAAATACACATATACCGGAGTGCAGTAGAAGTCTTTTCGTCGTCCAAGTTCATTTTCCCTTTCAATGGTCCATCGAGACTACTTCAAGTGTACTCAAACAAACAAGTTAGTCTCAAAGGAGTCAAGTTGTAGCTCATCTCCCCCTAAATATGTGCATCATTTGCATACGAACTTGTGAGGTCCGGGGATGACTTGTACAACTTGAGCATCATAAATAAGCAATAAATGATGTAAATGCTCAAAGTAACATGATCAAAGGCATGAAACACATGTATGTTATAGATCAATCCAAGTTACGCGAATCTAAGACATTTAGCTCACTACGCAACCTACAAAATATTTTCTCATCTAAAGGCTTGGTGAAGATATCGACTGGCTGGTTCTCGATGCTAATATGGTAAATGTCGATATCTTCCCTTTGTTGGTGCTCTCTCAGGAAGTGATGCCGGATGTCTATGTGCTTAGTGCGGCTGTGTTCAACAGGATTATCCGCCAAGCGGATTGCACTCTCATTGTCACATAGGAGTGGGACTTTGCTCAGATTGTAGCCAAAGTCCCAGAGGGTTTGCCATATCCAAAGCAGTTGCGCGCAACACTGTCCTGCGGCAACGTACTCGGCCTCAGCGGTGGATAGGGCAACAGATGTTTGTTTCTTGGAGCTCCAAGACACTAGAGACCTTTCTAGAAACTGGCACGTCTCTGATGTGCTCTTCCTATCAACCTTGCACTCGGCAATAGTCGGAATCTGAGTATCCGATTAAGTCAAAGGTAGACCCCTTTAGATACCAGATCCCGAAGCAAGGCGTAGAAACTAAATACCTAAGAATTCGCTTAACAGCCACAAGGTGACATTCCTTGGGGTCGGATTGAAATCTAGCACACATGCATACACTAAGCATAATATCCGATCTACTAGCACAAAGATAAAGTAATGAACCTATCATTGACCGGTATGCCTTTTGATCAACAGGCTTACCTCCTTTGTTGAGGTCAAGATGTCCGTCAGTTCCCATCGGTGTCTTCGCGGGCTTAGCATCCTTCATCCCAAACCTCTTGAGAAGATCTTGAGTGTACTTCGTTTGGGAGATGAAGGTGCCGTCCTTGAGTTGCTTCACTTGGAATCCTGGGAAGTAGTTCAACTCGCCCATCATCGACATCTTGAACTTTTGCATCATCACCCTGCTAAACTCTTCACAAGACTTTTGGTTAGTAGAACCAAATATTATGTCATCGACATAAATTTGGCAAACGAAAAGATCACCATCACAAGTCTTTGTGAAAAGAGTGGGGTCGGCTTTCCCAACCTTGAAAGCATTAGAAATAAGAAAATCTCTAAGGCATTCATACCATGCTCCTGGGGCTTGCTTAAGTCCATAGAGCGCCTTAGAGAGCTTATATACATGGTCGGGATACCTGTTGTCGGGTACCGTAATTAGGGGTACCCCCAACACTCCTAATCACGGCCGGTAAACACCCTTAGAGCAAACCATAAAGGCTTACGGCTCGGGTCAAAGTCAAAGCTTTGCCTACCAAGGGACGCGGTCTCGCCTCGCCCGAGCCCGGCCTCGGGCGAAACAGTGGTCCCGGACGAATCCACGTCTCGCCCGAGGGTCTCCTTAGATAGTGAGCGCACCCTCGGCTCAGCCAAAGGCAAGCCTTGTCGTGCAAGCGACCTTCGTCAAATCGCCTTACCAGCCGACCGTATTGCATGCTGGGATCGCCTGACACCTTATCCTGACACATGCGCCTCAGTCGGCAAGGTCGAAGTGACCACAGTCACTTCGCCCTTTCACTGACCGATCTGACAGGAAAACAGCGCCGCCCGCCCGCTCCGGCTACTGTGCCAACCACCCGGGCGAAGCCGACAACGGTCAAGTTAAGCCTCGGGCGCAACAGGAAGCTCCGCCTCGCCCGACCCCGGGGCTTGGCCTCGGCCTCGGCCTTGGGAGGAGATCTCCGCCTCGCCCAACCCCAGGGCTCGGCCTCGACCTCGGCCTCAGGAAGAGTCACATCCTCGCCCGACCCTGGGCCTCGGCCCCAGCCTCGGCCTCGGAGGAGCCGCCGCCTCGCCCGACCTCAGGCTCGGATCAACCGTGCCACAAGGGATGCATCATTACCCTACTCCTAGCTAGCTCAGGCTACGAAGGAACAAGACTGGCGTCCCATCAAGCTTACCCCGGTAACAGGCAATGATGGTTCCCCGCATGCAACCATGACGTCGGTGGTTCTCAAGCCCCCTACGGAAGCAAGGAGACGTCAGCAGGATCCATGCAGCGCCAATAGCTGTACTGCTACAGGGCTCAAGGCACTTCTCCGATGGCCATGATACTACCTCTACAGGGCTCAAGACGCCCCCTCGACGGCCACGTTGTTATCTGTACAGGGCTTAGGGCACTTCCCTGCCAGCCACGTTAGCCCCCGGCTACACCCCATTGTACAGTTGGGCATCTCCTTACGTCTATAAAAGGGGGTGTCCAGGGCCCCACAAAGGGGGAGAGGGGAAAAATGAAGATACAAGCATACGAACACACGGACGCACGAGTAGACGCACGACAAAGGGACGGGAGAAGACGAGCAGGGGCTGGACCCCTTCTCTCTCTCGCCCTCGCTCTCTCGCAACGCTTGTAACCCCTACTACGAGCACCCTGGTGCAGGATAATAGAAGGCTCATTCCCCCACTTGTTTTCTATCTCGCACTAACCCATCTGGGCAGGGACACGCATCGACAAATTTACTCGTCAGTCCAGGGACCCCCCGGGTCCGAAACCCCGATAGTCGGTGCGCCAGGTAGGGGCCTGCTGCGTGTTAACAAACACTTTCCTGTTGGGTTCCAGATGGGTAGACTTCAACAACCTCTTCAGCCTGGGACGGTGCTCCGCTTCGGGAGTCTCGAGTTCATGTCCCTCGATGGCAGCTACGACATGGTACTCCTCCCTCTGCGGCACGACGACAATGACAGTCAACGGCTCGCCTGACGGAGGTGACCTCCACGACGGCATCTCCCCACGGCGGAAGAGGAGCACTCGGGTCGTCCCCACCATCCTCCTCGTCGGAGGAGACGGAGACGGGGCAATCGTGGCCACGCAGGAGGCGGCACCTTATCGGCTGTCAAGCTGGATTGAGTCGACGAAGCCGGCACTCCTCCGGGGGACATGTCTGGTGTTGTCCTCACGCCTGAGACAACGACGAGCGCCGCTTCCCCGCAACGTGCCAGCCCAAGCGGACTGACGACGCCAGCACCCTCGCAAAGGACCTGCTGGGCGTTAGCTTCGTACCTGAGATGACGGTGCGCTCCGCCCCCGACGCGACTTCACCACCGTCCATCGACCAAGAGGTACCGTCTGTTTTGCACCCTGTACCCTTTAGATTCAGCTTTGATCCACCAAGCGACCCCGCTTCGGTGAGCGCTTTCTCTAGGGCATATCCTAATCTTCCAGGGTACCGTATGTGGTCAACCTGGGACCGACTAACGGCCGTCTCAACCTACGGGCCCCCGGGTTCCGAGGAAGACGATGGTCCCAACTCTGGTTGGGACTTCTCCGGACTCTGTGATCCCAGTGCCATGCGAGACTTCATGTCCGCATGTGACCACTGCCTCTCTGGTTGCTCTGACGATGGCCGCGGCCTTGACGATGAGGGTTATGGCCCAAGTCACGAATGTTTCCATGTCGATCAGGGAGATCACGACGAAGGCAACCACCTCGGTATGCCGGAGGTTGACGATCCCCCTGGGCCCGCATCTCGCGTTGACATCCCGCAGGAGCTAGCTGTGGTCCTAGTCCCTGCGGGGGGTCAGGACACACAGCTCGAGCAAATCCGCGAGATGCAGGCCAAGGTCAACGAGGAAGCAGGGCGGCCTGTGCAGCTCCGACAGAGCATCGAGCAGGAGTGGGCAGGCCGAACACTCGCCGGAGGAGCCCGTCATCGGGCCCAGGACATCCAGCGCCGCATCGTCGACAATGCTAGGGCAGCGCTGCCCCCGGTCATCAGCGGGTCCGGCCAGGACCTAGATGCAGTGGCGATGCTACTTCGAACCATGCCGGAGCCATCCACCACCGAGGGACGACGTATTCTGGGCGAACTCAAGGATCTCCTGTAAGGTGCCGCAGTTCGACGAGCCGAGAGCTCTGCCTCCCGAAGGCGAGCTGACCCCTCGGAGCATCATGCGGCGTCCTCCCGACGCATGCGGGAGGCTTCGGTCCATCCCGAGCGCATGCGGGACGAGGCACCTGCCGCCCGGGATCGCCTCGGTAACGGGCATCACCATCGCGATCATCGAGCCTGCCTCGAGGAGAAGGTGCGCCGAGGCTACCATCCTAGACGCGGGGGACGTTGTGACAGCGAGGAGGATCAGAGTCCCTTGCCCGAGCCACCTGGTCCACGAGTCTTCAGCCGGGCCATACGACGAGCGCCGTTCCCCACCCGTTTCCGAGCCCCGACTACCATCACCAAGTACTCGGGGAGACGAGGCAGGAGTTGTGGCTCGCGGACTACCGACTGACATGCCAGTTGGTAGGGGCGAACGATGACAACCTCATCATCCGTAATCTACCCCTTTTCCTCTCCGACGCCACCCGAGCCTGGCTAGAGCATCTGCCTCCTGCGCAGATCTCCGACTGGGACGACCTGGTCAAGGCTTTCGCGGGAAATTTCCAGGGCACGTACGTGCGCCCTGGGAACTCATGGGATCTCCGAAGCTGCCATCAGCAGCCAGGGGAATCCCTCCAAGAGTACATCCGACGGTTTTCGAAGCAGCGCACCGAGCTGCCTAACATCACTGACTCGGACGTCATCGGAGCTTTCCTCGCCGACACCACTTGCAGAGACCTGGTGAGCAAACTGGGGCACAAGACTCCCACCAAGGCGAGCGAATTGATGGACGTCGCCACCAAGTTTGCCTCGGGTCAGGAGGCGATCGAGGCCATCTACCGGAAAGACAAGCAGCCTCAGGGAGAGCCGAAGGAAGACACCCCCGAGGCGTCCGCCCAGCATGGCGCGAAGAAGAAGGCCAAGAAGAAGGCGCAAGCAAAGCGCAACGCCGCCGACGTGAATCTCGTCGCTGCTGCCGAGCACAGGAACCCTTGGAAGCCTCCTGGAGGGGCCGGCGCGTTCGACAAGATGCTCAAGGAGCCGTGCCCCTATCACCAGGGTCCCGTCAAGCACACCCTTGAAGAATGTGTCATGCTCCGGCGCTACTTCCATAAGGCCGAGCCCTCGGCGGAAGATGGCAAGGGCCAAGGCAACAATAAGAAGGAGGGCGACAAGGAAGATGAGTTCCCAGAAATCCACAACTGCTTCATGATTTACGGCGGGCAGGTGACGAACACCTCGGCACGGCACAGCAAGCAAGAGCGCCAGGAGGTCTGCTCGGTAAAGGTGGCAGCGCCAGTCTACTTAGACTGGTCCGACAAGCCTATCACCTTCGACCAAGGTGACCACCCTGACTTTGTGCCGAGCCCAGGGAGGTACCCGCTCATCGTCGATCCAATCATCGGCAATGTTAGGCTCTCCAAGGTCCTCATGGACGGAGGCAGCAGCCTCAACATCATCTACGCTGAGACCCTGGAACTCTTGGGGGTGGATCGGTCCGAGGTCCGGGCCAGTGCGGCACCTTTCCACGGGATCGCACCCGGAAAGTGTATCCTGCCCCTCGGGCGGATTGACTTGCCCGTCTGCTTCGGAACTCCCTCCAACTTCCGAAAGAAACCCTCACCTTCGAGGTGGTCGGGTTCTGAGGGACCTACCACGCGATGTTGGGAAGGCCGTGCTACGCCAAGTTCATGGCCGTCCCCAACTACACCTACCTCAAGCTCAAGATGCCAGGCCCCAACGGGATCATCACCGTCGGATCCACGTTCCGCCACGTGTACGAATGCGACGTGGAATGTGTGGAGTACGCTGAGGCCCTTGCCGAGTCCGAGGCCCTCATCGCCGACCTGGAACGCCTCTCCAAGGAGGCGCCCGACGCGAAGCGGCACGCCGGCAACTTCGAACCAGTCGAGGCGGTTAAGTCCGTCTCTCTCGACTCCAGCAACGACGCCAGCAAGAAAGTCTGGATTGGCTCCGAGCTCGACCCCAAATAGGAAGCAGTGCTCGTCGACTTTCTCCGCGCAAACGCCGAAGTTTTTGCGTGGAGTCCCTTGGACATGCCAGACATACCAAGGGATGTCGTCGAGCACTCACTGGACATCAGAGCTGGAGCCCGACCCGTGAAGCAGACCCTGCACCGTTTTGACGAAGAAAAGCGCAGGGCCATAGGCGAGGAGATCCACAAGCTACTCGTGGCAGGGTTCATCAAAGAGGTATTCCATCCCGAATGGTTAGCTAACCCTGTTCTTGTAAGGAAAAAGGATGGGAAATGGAGGATGTGCGTAGACTACACTGGTCTAAACAAAGCATATCCGAAGGTTCCCTACCCTCTGCCTCGCATCGATCAAATTGTGGACTCCACTGCTGGGTGCGAAACCCTGTCATTCCTCGATGCCTACTCAGGATATCACCAATTCAAGATGAAAGAGTCCGACCAGCTCGCGACTTCTTTTATCACACCTTTTGGCATGTATTGTTACACTACAATGGCATTTGGTTTGAGGAATGCAGGCGCCACCTACTAGAGGTGCATGAACCATGTGTTCGGAGAACACATCGGCAGAACGGTCGAGGCTTACATCGATGACATCGTTGTCAAGACGAAGAAAGCCTCTGACCTCCTCTCTGACCTTGAAACGACATTCAAGTGTCTGAGAGCGAAAGGCGGGAAACTCAACCTCGAGAAGTGTGTCTTCGGAGTCCCCCGAGGCATGCTCCTAGGGTTCATCGTCTCCGAGCGGGGCATAGAGGCCAACCCAGAGAAAATCGCGGCCATCACCAATATGGGACCAATAAAAGATCTGAAAGGAGTACAGAGGGTCATGGGATGCCTTACGACTCTGAGTTGTTTCATCTCACGCCTTGGCGAAAAAGGATTGCCCCTGTACCGCCTCTTAAGGAAGACCAAGCGCTTCACTTGGACCCCCGAGGCCGAGGAAGCCCTCGAAAACTTAAAGGCACTCCTTACAAATGCACCCATCTTGGTGCCCCCCGCTGCGGGAGAAGCCCTCTTGATCTACGTAGCCGCAACCACTCAGGTGGTCAGCGCCGCGGTCGTAGTCGAGAGACGAGAAGAAGGGCATGCACTGCTCGTCTAGAGGCCAGTCTACTTCATCAGCGAAGTGCTATCTGAGACCAAAGTCCACTACCCGCAGATCCAGAAGCTGCTCTACGCAGTGATTCTGATGCAGCGGAAGCTGCGACACTACTTAGAGTCTCATCCGGTTACTGTGGTGTCATCTTTCCCCCTGGGAGAAATCATCCAGAGCCGAGAGGTCTCGGGTAGGATAGCGAAATGGGCGGTGGAACTCGTGGGCGAAACACTTCATTTTCCCCTCGGAAGGCCATAAAATCCCAAGTCTTGGCCGACTTCCTCGCTGAGTGGACTCACACCCAGTTACCGATGGCCCCAATCCAACCCGAGCTTTGGACCATGTACTTCGACGGGTCGCTGATGAAAACCGGAGCAGGCGCGGGCTTGCTCTTCATCTCACCCCTCGGAGAACATGTTCGCTACGTGCTGCGCCTCCATTTCCCGGCATCAAACAATGTGGCCAAGTACGAAGCCTTGGTTAATGGCCTGCGCATCGCCGTCGAGCTAGGGGTTCGGCGCCTCGACGCTTGTGGCGACTCGCAGCTCGTCATCGACCAGGTCATGAAGAACTCCCACTAGCGTGATCGAAAAATGGAGGCCTACTGCGACGAAGTTCGGCGCTTGGAAGACAAGTTCAAAGGACTGTAAGTCAACCATGTTGCTCGATGGTACAACGAAACTGGAGATGAGCTGGTGAAAATAGCCTCGGGGCGGACAACGGTTCCCCCGAACGTCTTTTCCAAGGATATATATCAGCCATCCGTCCAAGTCGACGACACGCCCGAGCCCGAGGAGGCCTCGGCCCAGCCCGAGGTACCCTCGGACGCCGAGGGCGAGGCCCTGCGTGTTAAGGAGGAGCGGAATGTGGTCACACCGATCCCGAACTAGCAGACCCCATACCTGGAATATCTCCTCCGAGGAGAGCTGCCCCTCGACAAGGCCGAAGCTCGACGACTGGCTCGGCGCGCCAAGTCGTTCGTATTGCTGGGTGATGAAAAGGAGCTGTATCACCGCAGCCCCTCGGACATTCTCCAGTGATGCATATCCATTGCCTGAGGACAAGAGCTGTTACAAGAAATACACTCGGGGGCTTGTGGTCACCATGCAGCACCTCGAGCCCTCGTGGGAAACGCTTTCCGACAAGGTTTCTATTGGCCAACCGCAGTGGTCGACGCCACTAGGATTGTACGCTCCTGCCGGGGGTGTCAATTCTACGTGCGACACACGCACCTGCCCGCTCAGGCACTACAGACGATACCTATCACTTGGCCGTTTGCTGTGTGGGGTCTGGACCTCGTCGGTCCCTTGCAGAAGGCACCCAGGGGCTTCACGCACCTGCTGGTCGCCATCGACAAATTCTCCAAGTGGATCGAGGTCCGACCCTTAACCAGCATCAGGTCCGAGCAGGTGGTGGCTTTCTTCACCAATATCATCCATCGCTTTGGAGTCCCAAATTCCATCATCACCAACAATGGCACGCAGTTCACCAGGAAAAAGTTCCTGGACTTCTGCGAGGACCACCACATCCGTGTGGACTGGGCCGCCGTAGCTCACCCGATGACAAATGGGCAGGTGGAGCGCGCCAACGGTATGATTTTGCAGGGACTAAAACCGAGGATCTACAACGACCTCAACAAGTTCGGCAAATGATGGATGAAGGAGCTACCCTCGGTGGTCTGGAGTCTGAGGACGACACCGAGCCGGGCCATGGGCTTTACGCTGTTTTTCCTAGTCTATGGGGCCGAGGCTATCTTACCCACGGACTTGGAATACGGTTCCCCGAGGACAAAGGCGTACGACGACCAAGGCAACTAGACCAGCCGAGAAGATTCCTTGGACCAGCTGGAAGAGGCTCGGGACGTGGCCTTACTACACTCGGCGCGGTATTAGCAGTCTACGACGCTACCACGCCCAAAGGGTTCAGCCCCGAGGCTTCCAAGTGGGAGACTTGGTGCTTCGGCTGCGACAAGACGCCCGAGGGCGCCACAAGCTTAGTCCTCTCTGGGAGGGGCCGTTCATCATCGCCAAAATTCTGAAGCCCGGGACATACAAGCTGGCCAACGATCAAGGCGAGGTCTACAGCAACGCTTGGAACATCGAACAACTACGTCGCTTCTTCCCTTAGAATGTTTCAAGTCGTTCATGTTCCTCGTTTTCTTTACATACGTAAATAAAGTCTAACCGTTAAGGAAGGATCAGCCTTGCCTCGGCAAAGCCCGACCCTCCCTCGGGGGCTAGAAGGGGGGAACCCCCTCTGCGCCAAAAATTTTCTTCGGAAAAGTTTTCTACCAAAAACGACTTTCGTGCATTTTTCGACTATATCGATAGCAGAATCCTACGAACGGGTGAGAGAGCACGTAAGCGGCAAGGCCGACCGAGCCGAGGGACTCCTACGCCTCCGGGATACGGATACCTCACTCATCACCTTCCGTGAAAAGTAACTCTCGCTCGGATAATGCAATTCTGCTGCCGACGAACAAGTCCTAAATGCTCGAAACAAGAGGAAAGAAAACACAGCTTTATAATCTGAACGCTAAATATGTTTAGGCCTCGGTGGCTGCAAAAAACATACACATACTTCAGACGAACTGTTCATGAAGGCTCAAACGTCGGCAGGGGGAGCAGCAGCACGCCAGCACCCTTGGCGTCGTTTCCACCCTCGGCGGGATCTGACCCGGCCCCAGACGGTGACACGGGCGGAAGGATTTCCACCTTGAAGGAGGACGCCGGCACCGCGCTTGAGCTCCCGCGGCCAGGCTCTCCGCAAGGGTTCCGGCCCGAGCAGACGCCCCTGCTAGCCGCCCCGTAGCCTCAGCCAGCTGTCCCCCGAGGACCTCGGCCCGGCTCACGGCCTCGGCAACGTGACTCCGGGATTGGTCCCGCTCGCGGATGGCCTGGCCAAGCTCTAACTGCCACTGCTGCACCTCCCCGGCCTGGGCAGCCACACGCTCCCGGGCCGACGAAGCCTCTTTTCGAGGCCGACATCGCCTCTATCCGCGCCGACACCGCTGCCTCCAGCTCCAGCTCATCGCAGAGCGGCCGAAGGTTCTAAAACCGAGCAAGAGAGGCTTTAAGCGGCAAGGCCGACTGAGCTGAGGGACTCCTACGCCTTCGGGATACGGATACCTCACTCGTCACCTTCCGCGCAAGGCAACTCACACTCGGTTAAGCGGTTTGGCCACCGACAGGCAAGTCCTAGTGCTCGAAATGAGGAAGAAACACAACTTTATACTCGAATACCCAAATGTTCAGGCCTCGACAGCCACAAAGAACAAATACATATGCTTGGGGTAACTATGCTACATAGACTTAGACGTCGGCAGGACCCTCGGCGGTTCTCCCGGCCTACGACAAATGTCTAAGTCCTTGAAGCAGTTACATTTTGCTCAGGCAAAAACCCAGTATATTCCCCCTACAAACGGGACTCCGGTTCCAATCCCGCGGGTATGAACAACCTCCACACCAGGGGGCCCACGGGATCACAAACTCTAAGCGGCTCGCCGATGACCTCTGCAGTAGCAGCGACAACGACCTCCGCCTCGGGCGGCTAAACAGCAGCAGCGATGACCTCATGACAGACGCTGCTATGAAAAGGCCCTCGCCCACGTCCCCACATGAGGGGCGAGGACAAGCCGTTAAGGCCGAAGAGTCGGAGGTCCGGCCGCAGGTGGCGCTGACGATCTCATCGGCAGAGACAACCTCCTCTGGCTGCCACCACCTCAGCACCGACGACAGCGGCCACCTGCCTTCCAACACCGCGCCGGCGAACAGTGGCCGCCCCAAAGCACACCAGCAGGTCCTCACTCCCGTCCTCGCCGAGGCCAACCCAGAACACGAGTACCGCCCTCGCGGCGTACGATGTGTTGAGTGACCCCCCGGTGCAGCCGACGGTGCAAGGAGGACCTGGGCGTGGCCGGCCCGCGTGCGGCACGACCACCGCCCGGGAAGAGGACGGAAAGCTGCACCCTAGCCAGAGAGCGGCAGTTCGCCTTCCCCCGCATGGCTGGAGGACATCACCCCCGCGGGGCTGGAGGACGCCCTTCCCCTCTGAATGCTGGAGGAAGAAGCGGGTCGCCAGCCCACGCGGGAGGCCGAACCCAGCTCGGTGCGCTCCTCCGCCTCAGCCCGGATGACGAAGATCCTTGAAGCTGAGGGCGGGGCGAAGGCCGCAGCCCGGCTTGCTTCTCCCCACCAAACTGACCATTGGTGAGGGAATGCAGCCGGGCTGCATGACGAAAATCCTTGAAGCCGAGCGTTGGCTGAAGAGCGCCAATCTCCACGAGGCCGCGCTCCTCCAACGATAGCAAGAGCAAGGCGACGCCGGTGCGCCCCATCTAGGGGCTTGAAAGGTGGAAGGGCGCAATGCATCAGGGGAGAACGAAGGCATGGCCATTGCCTAGGGGATCGATCCCTTTTTTATAGGCAGATCTCCTCACTTGCACCCCTTAGCGTCATGGGCAAAGTCTCCACTAACGTGATCCAGGGTCCTCCCCTACGACATGAGGGTTGGGTCCCACACATCGTGTGAGCTGACCCGAAACGCAAAGGAGGCGAACCGCGTATGCGAAGCATGTAACCGCCCCGCGGTTACAAGTGCTCCCCCATCTTCACCGAAACCAGCGGACGGAAGGACGGACCGCCGCGAAGGGAGCAGGCAACCGCACCACAGGTGCACCCCCTTTCGGCTTCACCACATCCGGTGGACAAGCACGGAGGCCCGGTCCCACATATCATGTAACTGGCGCCACGATCACTACGTGCAAGAAAACAGCACCGCCACCTGCGCCAATGCTGTGCCTTCTCGACTGCGGAACCAGCGCCGTGACTCGAGGTAGCCCGCGCATGACCCAACAGTGCCAATTAAGAGCAGCGGTCACGGGTCAGTCATCCACGGGGGGAGGCGCGGCAGTTGATATGGCCAGAAGCGGGCTGGCAATAACTGCTGCAACCAACAGACGGAAGCAGCGGTCAAATCACCCCCAAGCTCGCGTCCTTTCCTGAAGCGGCAGAGGAGCCCTCTCCCACGGCGTGAAGACGACGCGCCCGTGCCCCGTTCCTCGAACGGCCCGCGCACGCGCAACAGACGCCTCGCGAATCGCCCGCCCCATCGCATTAACTCCTTGGCAGAGCCAGCGACATCGTTGGTAGGCGAAGCGAGCGACGTTTCACCTCCGCCATAATGGTCGCGTCAAAAAGGTGCGCCATGATTTCTAAATTCATATCCTTTTCTGTTTTCTCTCTCTCTCTTGCCACAGGGACCGAGAAAGGGGATATTTTGAAAGGGATCCTTCCCCGCGAAGGAAACGGGCCCCCGAGCCCTCCTACTGATCAGGGGTTCGAAGGTTGGCCCCTCGGAAGGGTTCGACAGCCGCCCTAGAGCACCCAGGCTCCGCGCCCATTACTTATCAGGGGTTCGAAGGCTGGCCCCTCGGAAGGGTTCGACAGCCGCCCCAGAGCACCCGGGCTCCACGCCCATTACTGATCAGGGGTTCGAAGGCTGGCCCCTCGGAAGGGTTCGACAGCCGCCCCAGAGCACTCGGGCTCCGCGCCCATTACTAATCAGGGGTTCGAAGGCTGGCCCCTCGAAAGGGTTCGACAGCCGCCCCAGAACACGCAGAGTGAGGGATGACCCTGGGTACGCCCGATACATGGCCGAGGCTCGGGCTACGCTCCCGAGGTACCCTGGGACATTTCCGAGACCAGCGAGAACGATTTGTAATGGAATCCCATCGGAGGGAGGCACCGAGCCCTCGGGCCCTATCGAAATGGGTCCGAGTCTAGCAAATCCCCTGCAAGTACTTTTGGAGTGCGCCTCTGGGCCACTAGCCGACCCCTAACGAATGGGGCACGGGTGTCCACTCGGATCACCCGTTAGCAACTCACTGGAAACACCATGATCGGTGCCCTCCGAGGGTAACGTGGCACTTCCCCCCCTTCCTCCTTGTGAAAAGGCGATGAAGGGGCGTATAATAAAAGTCGAGACAGTTCTTGATCGTCCTCTCGCTCCGTGCAGAGGCTCGAGGGCTGCCCTCGTACCCGGCTCCGGCCAAAACTGTTGACAGCGTCAACAAACTAGCTCAAAAACTTGGAGCCTGATCATACACCCGAGCTGCGGCCAGGCCGCATGGGGGAACAACCGGGCCGACCGAGGCATCACAGCACGAATTAAGACCTCAGAGGAGTCAAAACACTCCTCCGAGGCCTCGGGGGCTACACCCAGCGGGTGCGCTCACGCACACCCACCGGAACGAAACATAACCAAGAAAGGCTGGTCCCCTCACAAAAATCCGGCAGAACCTCCAAGAGAGTGCGGGCACTCCCTTCGAGGCTCGGGGGCTACTGTCGGGTACCGTTATTAGGGGTACCCCCAACACTCCTAATCACGGCCGGTAAACACCCTCAGAGCAAACCATAAAGGCTTATGGCTCGGGTCAAAGTCAAAGCTTCGCCTACCAAGGGACGCGGTCTCGCCTCACCCGAGCCCGGCCTCGGGCGGAACAGTGGTCCCGGACGAATCCACGTCTCGCCCGAGGGTCTCCTCAGACAGTGAGCGCACCCTCGGCTCAGCCAAAGGCAAGCCTTGTCGTGCAAGCGACCTTGGCCAAATCGCCTTACCAGCCGACCGTATTGCATGCACATTTAATGCTGGGATCACCTAACACCTTATCTTGACACGCGCGCCTCAGTCGGCAAGGTCGAAGTGACCGCAGTCACTTCGCCCTTTCACTGACCGATCTGATAGGAAAACAGTGCCGCCCGCCCCGCTCCGGCTGCTATGCCAACCACCCGGGCGAAACCGACAACGGTCAAGTTAAGCCTCGAGCGCAACAGGAAGCTCCGCCTCGCCCGACCCCGGGGCTCGGCTTCGGCCTCGGGAGGAGATCTCCGCCTCGCCCGACGCCAGGGCTCGGCCTCGACCTCGGCCTCGGGAAGAGTCACATCCTCGCCTGACCCTGGGCCTCAGCCCCAACCTCGGCCACGATAACAGGCAATGATGGTTCCCCGCATGCAACCATGACGTCGGTGGTTCTCAAGCCCCCTACGGAAGCAAGGAGACGTCAGCAGGATCCATGCAGCACCAATAGTTGTACTGCTACAGGGCTCAAGGCACTTCTCCGACGGCCACGATACTACCTCTACAGGGCTCGAGACGCCCCCCCGACGACCACGTTGTTATCTGTACAGGGCTCAGGGCACTTCCCTGCCAGCCACGTTAGCCCCTGGCTACACCCCATTGTACAGCTGGGCATCTCCTTATGTCTATAAAAGGGGGTGTCCAGGGCCCCACAAAGGGGGAGAGGGGAAAAACGAAGATACAAGCATACGAACACACGGACGCACGAGTAGACGCACGACAAAGGGACGGGAGAAGACGAGCAGGGGCCGGACCCCTTCTCTCTCTCGCCCTCGCTCTCTCGCAACGCTTGTAACCCCTACTACGAGCACCCTGGTGCAGGATAATACAAGGCTCATTCCCCCACTTGTGTTCCATCTCGCACCAACCCATCTGGGCAGGGACACGCAGCGACAAATTTACTCGTCGGTCCAGGGACCCCTCGGGTCCGAAACCCCGACACCTGTCATCCTCAAAGCCAGGAGGTTGTTCCACGTATACCTCCTCCTTGACTGGTCCATTTAGGAAAGCGCTCTTCACGTCCATTTGAAACAACTTAAAGGAATGGTGTGCGGCATAGTCTAATAAAAGCCGAATTGAACCTAACCTAGCCACAGGAGCAAAAGTCTCCTCAAAATCCAAACCTATGACTTGGGCATAACATTTTGCCACAAGTCGAGCCTTGTTTCTTCTCACCACTTTGTACTCGTCTTGCTTGTTGCGGAACACCCACTTGGTTCCCACAACGTTTTGCTTTGGACGTGGCACCAGGCTCCAGACTTCATTCCTTTTGAAGTTGTTGAGCTCTTCCTGCATGGCCAACACCTAGTCCGGATCCTGCAATGCCTCTTCTACCCTGAAAGGCTCAATAGAAGAGACAAACGAGTAATGTTCACAAAATTTAGCTAATCGTGAGCGAGTAGTTACTCCCTTGCTGATGTCACCCAGAATCTGATCGACGGGGTGATGTCTTTGGATCGTCGCTCGGACTTGGGTTGGAGGGGCTCGTGGTGCTTCTTCCTCCATAACCTGTTTTTCCTGTGCTCCCCCTTGATCTTGCCCCTCTTCTTGAGGTACCTGTACATCGTCTTGAGTTGGGGGATGCACCATTGTAGAGGAGGAGGGTTGATCTTGTTCTTGTAGTTCCTGTGGTCGCACATCACCTATCGCCATAGTTCACATTGCGGCCGTCGGAACCTCATCCTCATCTACATCCTCAAGATCAACTTGCTCTCTTGGAGAGCCATTAGTCTCATCAAATACAACATCGCTAGAGACTTCAACTAATCCTGATGATTTGTTGAAGACCCTATACGCCTTTGTATTTGAGTCATATCCTAGTAAAAACCCTTCTACTGCGTTGGGAACAAATTTTGAATGTCTACCTTTCTTCACCAGAATGTAGCATTTGCTCCCAAATACACGGAAATAAGAAACGTTGGGTTTGTTACCAGTTAGGAGTTCGTAGGAGGTCTTCTTGAGGAGACAGTGCAGATAGAGCCGGTTTATGGCATGGCAAACTGCGTTCACAGCTTCTGACCAAAACCGCTCAGGCGTCGTGTACTCTCCAAGCATCGTTCTCGCCCTGTCGATTAGCCTCCTGTTCTTCCTCTCTACCACACCATTTTGTTGTGGTGTGTAGGGATTGAAGAACTCGTGCTTGATGCCTTCCTCCTCAAGAAACTCTTCAACTTGAAGATTCTTGAACTCGGACCCATTGTCGCTTCTTATCTTCTTCACCTTTAGCTCAAACTCATTTTGAGCTCTCCTTAGAAAGCGCTTTAGGGTTCCTTGGGTTTCGGATTTGTCCTGCAAAAAGAATACCCAAGTGAAGCGGGAAAAATCATCAACTATCACAAGACCATACTTACTTCCCCCATGCTGAGATAGGCAACGGGACCGAAGAGATCCATGTGAAGAAGTTCTAGTGGTCTTGATGTCGTCATCACATTCTTGCTGTGATGAGTGCTTCCCACCTGTTTCCCTGCCTGGCATGCTGCACAAGGTCTGTATTTCTCAAAACAGACATC
The DNA here is from genome assembly GCF_902167145.1 of Zea mays. Lineage (NCBI taxonomy): Eukaryota > Viridiplantae > Streptophyta > Magnoliopsida > Poales > Poaceae > Zea > Zea mays. The sequence continues at coordinate 10,993,120 of NC_050098.1, read as the reverse complement.
GATTAGTCCTAACACATGATCTCCCTTTAGAAGCTTATGAAGGTTCTTCATCCCAACATGTGCTAGACGGCGATGCCAAAGCTAGCCCATATTAGTCTTAGTTATTAAGCATGCATCTAGATCGGTATTCTCTTTTGAAAAATCAACTAAATAGAGTTTGTCGTCTAATACACCCTTAAAGGCTAATGAACCATCACTCCTTCTAAAGACAGATACATAAATATTTGTAAATAAACAATTGTAGCCCATATGACACAATTGACTTACAGATAGTAAATTGTACCCGAGCGACTCTACTAAAAACACATTTGAAATCGAGTGCTCGTTCGTTATGGCAGTCTTGCCCAATCCTTTAACCTTGCCTTGGTTCCCATCTCCAAAGATAATAGTATCCTAGGAATCCTTGTTTTTGACATAGGAGGTGAACATTTTCTTCTCCACTGTCATGTGGTTTGTGCATCTACTGTCGATAATCCAGCTTGAGCCCCCGGATGCATAAACCTGCAAGGAACTTAAGCTTGGTTTTAGGTATCCAACTCTTTTTGGGTCCTACAAGGTTAGTCACAACAATTTTTGGAACCCAAATGCAAGTCTTGTCTCCCTTGCATTTAGATCCCAATTTTCTAGCAACTACTTTGGCATTTTTACATGAAAGCACAAACGAAGTATTGCAGGCATGATAAACAGTAGTAGGACCATTGCAAACTTTCCTAGGTGCATGGGACACAACATGATTACGCCTAGGCCTATTTCTACCATAAGCATAAGTAGAGCTGGAAGCAACCATAGCATGAGAATTATGATAAACAGGTAAAATAGCATGATCATAACTCCTATCATGATGAGAAACTTTCTTAACATGAGTATAAAGATAAGCATGGTTCTTTTGATCATGTGAAGAATATGAACTACTAGCCATAGGAGCCTTCCCTTTCCCCTTGTTGAGATCGGAAGTCCTTTGGCTTGTTAAGTTCTTGGTTTCCTTTTGAAAACCAAGTCCATCCTTAATTGGGGGGTGTCTACCAACAGTGTAGGCATCCCTAGCAAATTTTAGTTTCTCATAATCATTTTTGCAAGTCTTAAGTTGATCATTAAGACTTGCAGCATCATTATTTAATTTGGCAATAGTGGCAGCATGTTCATCAATATCAACATCTTTACACCTATTGCAAATAACTACATGTTCTACACATGAACTAGTTGCATTTACTTTCTCTAGCTTAGCATTCAAATCATCATTTAAATTCTTTAAGCCAGAGATAGATTCATGACAAGTAGACAACTCAGAGGATAGCATTTCATTTCTCTTAATTTCTAGAGCAAGAGATTTTTGAACACTAATAAATTTATCATGCTCCTCATACGAAATATCTTCTTGCTTTTCTAGCAATCTATCTTTTTCATTAAGAGCATCAATTAATTTATTTATCTTGTCTACTTTAGTTCTATCTAATCCCTTAAACAAATCAATATAGTCAACTTCATCATCAGATGATTCTTCATCACTAGAAGAAGTATACTTGGGAGTGTTCTGAATACATACCTTCTTCTCCTTAGCCATAAGGCACGTATGGCGTTCGTTGGGGAAGAGCGAAGATTTGTCAAAGGTCGAGGCAGCCTGTCCTTCATCATCGGAGTCGGATGAAGAACAGTCAGAGTCCCATTCCTTTCCAAGGTGCGCCTCGCCCTTCGCCTTCATGTAGTTCTTCTTTTTCTCCTTCTTCCCATGCTTTTCTTTTGCCTGGTCATTCTCATTATCGGGACATTGATCTATAAAATGACCAGTCTTACCACATTTGAAGCAAGAGTGTTTTCCCCTTGACTTGTTCTTGTTGGGGTACTCCTTTCGTCCTTTTAGTGCAGTCTTGAAGCGCTTGATGATGGGCACCATTTCATCTTCATTGAGCCCGACAGCCTCCACTTGTGCTACCTTGCTAGGTAGTGCCTCCCTGCTACTGGTTGCTATGAGAGCAACGAGCTACAGCTCGTAGACGGGAAGTGGACCATTCAAGGCGTCATCCACGTATCATACCTCCTTCACCATCATGCGCCCGCTCACGAATTTTTTGAGGATTTCCTCGGGCGTCATCTTGGTGTACCTGGGGTTCTCACGAATAAGATTTACAATATGGGGGTCAATAACTATAAATGACCTGAGCATGAGTCGGACGACATCATGATCCGTCCATCTTGTACTCTCGTGGCTTCGGATTTTGTTGACCAGGGTCTTGAGTCAGTTGTAGGACTGTGTTGGCTCCTCTCTCCTGATCATCGTGAACCTCCCGAGCTCGCCTTCCACCAATTCCATCTTGGTAATCATAGTGGCGTCATTACCCTCATATGATATCTTGAGAGTATCCTAGATTTGCTTAGCGTTGTCCAAGCTGCTCACTTTATTGTATTCATCCCTGCAAAGAGATGCTAACAAAACAGTAGTAGCTTGGGCATTTTTGTGTATTTGTTCATTAATGAATACAGGGTTATCAGTGCTATCAAAGTGCATTCCATTTTCTACAATCTCCCAGATACTAGGATGTAGGGAGAACAAATGACTATGCATTTTATGACTCCAAAAAGAATAATCTTCTCTATCAAAGTGTGGAGGTTTTCCTAGTGGAAATGATAGTAAATGTGCATTTGAATTGTAAGGAATGCGAGAATAGTCAAAAGAGTAATTCTGATTGATTGTTTTCTTTTTTGACGAGGAGTCGTCGTCGTCATCCCTTGGTGAAGAAGAGGAGACGTCGCTGTCATAGTAGATGATCTTCTTGATGCGCCTCTTCTTCCCGTCCCTTTTCTTGTGAGTCGAGCCTGAGTCAGTGGGCTTGTCGTCTCTTGGCTCGTTGAAGAGGGACTCCTTCTCCTTGTCGTTGACCACCATCCCCTTGCCCTTAGGGTCCATCTCTTCAGGCGGTTAGTCCCTTAGATGAAGATTACGACTCCGATACCAATTGAGAGCACCTAGAGGGGGTGAATAGGTGATCCTGCAAAATTCAATACTAATAGCACAAACTTGGTTTATAATATGTTAGTTAGATTAAACCAAGTGGTTATAAAGCGAGTTCTTGAGATGGAATCAGTCATACAAAGAAGTAACACAAGAGACACGATGTTTTTATCCCGTGGTTCGGCCAAGTAACACTTGCCTACTTCCACGTTGTGGCGTCCCAATGGACGAGGGTTGCACTCAACCCCTTTCAAGTGATCCAATGATCAACTTGAACACCACAGTCTTTTCTTTTTAGAGTTCTCTTCGTGTTTGCGAGGAATCTCCACAAGTTGGAGCCTCTCGCCCTTACAATGTTGATCACACAAGAAGCACAGAAGTAAGGGAGGGAAAGCAACACACGTAAGACTCAAATCGCAGCAAACACATGCACAAAAGCCAAGATGTGAGCACGAGATCACGACGCAGGGAGTTTACAACTCGAACGGTGCTCAAATCTCTAACACTATCAACCGATTGCGTGATTGCGGAGTCTGGGAGTCTTAGGATGTTTAGTGAATGCTTGTTGTTCTGCTCCATGCGCCTAGAGGTCCTTTTTATAGCCCCAAGACAGCTAGGAGCCGTTGGAGATCAACTTGGAAGGCAATTCTTGCCTTCTGTCGGGTGGCGCACCGGACAGTCCGGTGCACCACCAGACATGAACAGTAGCTGTCCGATGCCCGATCTTCTTCCTTTTCTGGCGAAGCCGACCGTTGGATCTTCGGATCCGTTGGCGCATCGGACACTGTTCGGTGCACACCTGACAGTCCGGTGTGACCATCCGACCGTTGGCTCGGCCACGTGTTGCCCGTTGATCGCGCAGACGACCGTTGGCCGTGGGCGTCGTTGGCCCACCGGACAGTCCGCTGTACCACCGGACAGTCCGGTGAATTTTAGCCGCGATGCCTTCTCCTTTTCCCGAGAGCGACGAGTTCGTCGCCGAAGTGCTTGGGCGCGGGCGCTGAAGACTCACCGGACAGTTCGGTGCACCACCGGATAGTCCGGTGATTTATAGCCACGTCGCCCCGCCGATTCTCGAGAGCAGCAACTTCACCGCTGGGCTAGCCTGGGCACCGGACACTGTCCGATGCACCACCGGACAATCTGGTGTGCCAGGCTGGTGCTGGTTTGGCTGATCACAACCACTTCTTCTTCAACCCTTTTTCTCTTTTCTTGGCCATGTCTCTAGCACTTAGATAAACATGTTAGTACCCAAAAACAATTAACTAAGTCCGGAGACAAACTTGTTCCTTGATTTGCATCTTGGCACTTATAAACTTAAAACAATGTGTTGGACATCTAATCACCAAAACAATTATAGAAATGGCCCAAGGGCATATTTCCCTTTCAATATTTCCTCTTAGGTCCCGTTTGTTTCCTTTTATTTTGAGGAATTGGAACCTTACTAATCAAATAGACTATTTTTTAGAATGTGACATTCCACCACTTTTCAAAGTTATCATATAAGTCTATCTCAAATTCTTGGGGTGAGAGATGGAAATTGATTCAATAGATTTAAATGTAGTATATAACTATCTCTCTCATATGATTTAGAATAATATACAAATATATTACATATATAAATATATGATCTTAATTAGTTTTGTCTAAATTATAATTATTAAAATAGAATCCAATTCCAACGAAACAAACGAGGCCTTATTGATTTAAAATTGTGTTTGTCTCACTATATATCATGCTCATGCTATGTTCACATGTGCATGTTTTTTTTGTCATCAACCATTTAATATCATTTCTTAGGATTAAACTACAACCGAAAATTTCTAATTTTCTAACATTCCTAAAATAAAATAGAGCTTTTTTGGTAGCTGGCTTTGCAAGTGTGCTGAAATCGAATGTTTTAATAGAGATGCATATTGTGGTTAACTGCTATACATTGTTATTTCATTGTCGAACCTAGAACAATTAGACCGCAGTCTGTTGAAGAGGTGTGTGTGATTCGAGATACTGACACTATGTTGAAGGGGGCAATAATTAGTATTTTAAGAGATTCCATAGTTCATGCATATGTGATATTGTTCACTGGAAGAGAGATGTGGGACATACTAGAGGCCAAATATGGGTTTTTTACGCCGGTAGTGAATTATATACCATGAAGCAATTTCACAACTATAGAATGACTAATGGTCATTCTGTAGTAGAACAAGTCTTAAATACATATTCTGGTGAAAGAACTTGAGGATTTTTGTTTGTAAGCTAGCTGATAAGATTATGCTTGGTTGAATTATTAGTTAGGTGTCATAGACTTAGATAGATTTTTGTTACTTCTATAAAATACAAGAGACAAGAGTTTAGCATGTGTGTTGATATTTCTTTGTTTTTTCTTTTTAGGTCAAGAAGTTCCTTCTTGTTGATGGGGAACATAGCGTGTGTGGTTGTTCGTGGTGTTGGTATCTCGAATCTAAATTCTAGTTGAGAGAAGACTGTACCACTAAAGAATGTACATCATGTCCATTCAATAAAAAATAATTTAGTTAGTGGTTTATTATTACATAAGTGTTGGTCACTTGTTCTCAAATGTCGTGAATTAAGAACAAGGCAACACAATTGTTAAAGATTAAGGACCTTCGTCCTCCGAATCATTATCTCCTTTTGGGCATAATGATCTTTAGACGAAGGTCATGAAGGACACACCTTCATCAGTTATAAGAATAATAATCCATAGAAATGATATGTTATATATCCATTCACTTACTCATTTATGTATCTAATTCGTAATATATACATTCATGAATATTAACAGAATCTATATTACATTGATACCTTCGGCTTGATCGAAGGTGATGACGCGAGAGCAAGTACAATCCAGTGTGAACAGTACGTGGCACTATTCACCTATTTATAGGCACATGGTGCAGTTCGAGTAAAAATACATTTATGACCTTAACATGTACACATAACCGTAACATAAATCATTAGGGATTAACTAGTCTTTTCCTCTTCGACTCGGCATCATTTTTGACCTTCGTCGCCACCTTGAGCCGAAGTTGTCGTCCTTCCGCTGAAAGCTTCAGCACTCGACATTGTTGCTTTCAGACAATGTCTTTGTCTTGAGTGCTTTCGGCAGGAAAGAAGACCCCTAACATCGCATACAAATGATGTCTTCGTCTTGGGGATCTTCGGCGGAGAAGAAGACCCCCAACAGTAACTGTAGGTATGGTTTTGAACTTGTGCTTGAGTCTAATAAATCTATATATTATATAAATATGAAACAGTAGTGGATAAAGGTCATGATTAGTGGCAGATGATGAAGGAAGAAGAGAGTGGTGGAGAAAGGGAGAGGAAGGAATGAGAGGATGAAGGGAGAGGAAGGACCCACTGCAAATGCCCTGAGCAGTAGTAGCCTGGTCAAATGCAAAAGGAAAGATCCGCTCTGTCGAGGACAGGAAATGATGGCCTATTTCGGTGGCAAAGGCCTAGATTCTCCACGTGAGCCAGGGACTGGGGTCTGGGGCAGCTGAAATGAGCGCCATCCTTGGGTCGAGTCGAAGGCAAAGAGGGCTGGGTCCTGTGGTGGTGGCTAGCTTCACGGAATATAGGGAAACGTCCATTGAGCCGACGCTGTGGCGCCATGGCGGCTGGTCGACGCTGCTGGCCCAGTTGAAAATGTTGAGAAACACTAATGAAGGGTTATGTGGGCAAATACCGAATATGCCCATGAGGGCAATCATGTCCCTATATATAGAACATGTACCCCTCATATGGAATAGAGAAGAGAAAGAGGCCAGAGGCCCAACCCTATATCCTGTGTATCTGAGAGCACCTAGAGGGGGGGGGGTGAATAGGTGATCCTGTAACACTTCAAAACTTAAGCCACAAAACTTGGTTAATTGTTATCACAATAATTGCCAAGTGGCTATAGAGAAATCCTCAACAAAACACAATAACCAACAAAGATCAATCACAGAGATGGCACGGTGGTTATCCCGTGGTTCGGCCAAGACCAACGCTTGCCTACTCCACGTTGTGGCGTCCCAACGGACGAGGGTTGCAATCAACCCCTCTCAAGCGGTCCAAAGACCCACTTGAATACCACGGTGTTTTGCTTGCTTTATCTCAATCCCGTTTGCGAGGAATCTCCACAACTTGGAGCCTCTCGCCCTTACACTTGAAATTCACAAAGAACACGAAGCAAGGGAGGGATTAGCAACGCACACAAGACACAAGAATTAGAGTGTCAACACGCACACAAATCGCAACAAGAGCTCACAACACGACTCAATGAGTTCACAACTCCACAAGAGCTCTATATGCTATCACAATGAAACGAATGCGCGAAAACTATGTCTTGGTGCTTATAAATGATTAGGAGATGCTTGGTGTACTCCTCCATGCGCCTAGGGGTCCCTTTTATAGCCCCAAGGCAGCTAGGAGCCGTTGGGAGCAATCTTGGAAGGCAGATCTTGCCTTCTGTCGACTGGCGCACCGGACAGTCCGGTGCACACCGGACACTGTCCGGTGCCCGATTTCCTTCCTTAAATAACGAAGCCGACCGTTGGCAGTCTGAGAGCCGTTGGCGCACCGGACATGTCCGGTGCACACCGGACAGTCCGGTGCCCCATTCTAGACGTTGGCTCGGCCACGTGTCCCGCGCAGATTGCGCGGCCGACCGTTGGCCCGGCCGACCGTTGGCTCACCGGACAGTCCGGTGCACACCGGACAGTCCGATGAATTATAGCCGTACGTCGCCGGTGAATTCCCGAGAGCGGCCAGTTCGCTCGAACCAGCCTAGCGCACCGGACACTGTCCGGTGCACACCGGACAGTCCGGTGCTCCCAGACTAAGCAGATTCTTGGCTGCTCGAGCCAAGACCTTTTCAATCGGATTTTTCCTGTTTCCAGCACTTAGACACAATACATTAGTCACTAAAACAATGTACTAAGTCTGAGAAACATACCTTTAACCTTGATTTGCACTTTGTCCACCATTTTACACTCAGGCATTTGTGTTGGACACTAAATCACCAAAATACTTAGAAATGGCCCAAGGGCACATTTCCCTTTCAATCTCCCCCTTTTTGGTGATTTATGCCAACACAACATAAAGCAAGTAGAACAAGTACAAAACCAATTCAACTAAGAACTCAAAGTTGTGTTGAATCATATTTGACATATATGGATCACTCTATGCCACCACTTGGTTTGTTTTTGCAAATCAAACTCAAATTCCTATCTCTAAGTTAAACACACATGTTAAGACATAAAGAGAGTCATTCCAAGAGAAATTGATTCAAGATTTCAAAAACTCCCCTTTTCCCATTTTCAATACTTCTCCCCACAAGAAGCCAACTTTTGACAAGAGAGACAATATAAGAGTTTTGACAAACAAAAGGCTCTATTCTACTATTTTCAAAATCTCTCAAGTGGTAGCTGATCCATTTATTGCTTTGGCCTTTATTTTCTCCCCCTTTGGCATCAAACACCAAAACGGGATCAATCTTGGCCCTTGAACCCCATTGCCTCACCAAAATCATCAAAAGAGAACACAAAGGCAATAAGAGTATAAAGATGAACTTGGAAAAGTTACTCTTTTTCATCGGAGTGCAGTGGAAGTCTTGCATGGTCCAAGTCCACCTTTTCCCTTTCAATTCTCCTTGGAGACTAAAACAACCAAACTCAAGTACATGGTTAGTCTCAAAAGGGTCAAGTTGTAGCACAGCTCCCCCTAAATATGTGCATCTCTTGCAAACAGGACTTGTGAGGTCCAGGGAGTGTTTGTACAACTTGAGCACCACAATAAGCAACAAAATGCAGAATGAACATGATCAAAGGCATAAACACATATATGCTACAATTCAATCCAAGTTCCGCGAATCTAAGATATTGAGCTCACTACGCAACCTGCAAAAGGTCTTCTCATCTAGAGGCTTGGTAAAGATATCGGCTAGCTGGTTCTCGGTGCTAACATGAAACACTTCGATATCTCCCTTTTGCTGGTGGTCTCTCAAAAAGTGATGCCGGATGTCAATGTGCTTTGTGCGGCTGTGCTCAATAGGATTTTCCGCTATTCGGATAGCACTCTCATTATCACATAGGAGTGGGACTTTGCTCAGATTGTAGCCAAAGTCCCTGAGGGTTTGCCTCATCCAAAGTAGTTGCGCACAACACTGTCCTGCGGCAACATACTCGGCTTCAGCGGTGGATAGGGCAACGGAGGTTTGTTTCTTAGAATTCCATGACACTAGGGACCTTCCTAAGAATTGGCACGTCCCCGATGTACTCTTCCTATCGACCTTACATCCAGCATAGTCGGAATCTGAGTACCCAATCAAGTCAAAGTTAGACCCCTTTGGATACCAGATCCCGAAGCAAGGCGTAGCGACTAAATATCGAAGAATTCGCTTCACAGCCACTAAGTGACACTCCTTAGGATCGGATTGAAATCTAGCACACATGCATACGCTAAGCATAATATCCGGTCCACTAGCACATAAATAAAGCAAAGAACCTATCATGGACCGGTATGCTTTTTGATCAACGGACTTACCTCCTTTGTTGAGGTCGGTGTGTCCGTCGGTTCCCATCGGCGTCTTTGCGGGCTTGGCGTCCTTCATCCCAAACCTCTTTAGCAAATCTTGCGTGTACTTTGTTTGGGAGATGAAGGTGCCGTCCTTGAGTTGCTTCACTTGGAACCCAAGGAAGTAGTTCAACTCGCCCATCATCGACATCTCGAATTTCTGCGTCATCACCCTGCTAAACTCTTCACAAGACTTTTGGTTAGTAGAACCAAATATTATGTCATCGACATAAATTTGGCACACAAAAAGATCACCATCGCAAGTCTTAGTAAAAAGAGTTGGATCGGCTTTCCCAACCTTGAAAGCATTAGCAATTAAAAAGTCTCTAAGGCATTCATACCATGCTCTTGGGGCTTGCTTAAGTCCATAGAGCGCCTTAGAGAGCTTACACATGTGGTCGGGGTACCGTTCATCCTTGAAGCCAGGGGGTTGCTCCACGTACACCTCCTCCTTGATCGGCCTGTTGAGGAAAGCGCTCTTCACATCCATTTGGTACAATCTGAAAGAATGGTGAGTGGCATATGCTAGCAAGATACGAATTGATTCTAGCCTAGCCACGGGAGCAAAAGTCTCCTCAAAGTCCAAACCTGCGACTTGGGCATAACCTTTTGCCACAAGCCGAGCCTTGTTCCTTGTCACCACCCCGTGCTCGTCCTTTTTGTTGCGGAACACCCACTTGGTTCCCACAACGTTTTGCTTGGGGCGAGGCACCAGTGTCCAAACTTCATTACGCTTGAAATTGTTGAGTTCCTCCTGCATGGCCAACACCCAGTCCGGATCTAGCAAGGCCTCTTCTACCCTGAAAGGCTCAATAGAGGAGACAAAAGAGTAATGCTCATGAAAATTAACTAATCTTGAACGAGTAGTTACTCCCTTGCTAATATCACCCAAAATTTGGTCGACGGGATGATCCCTTTGGATCGTCGCTCGAACTTGGGTTGGAGGTGCCTGAGGTGCTTCTTCCTCTTCAATTTGAACATCCTGTGCTCCCCCTTGATCATGCACCTCCACTTGAGGTACCTGTTCGTCATCCTGAGTTGGGGGATGCACCATAGTTGAGGAAGACGGTTGATCTTGCTCCAAATGTTCCTGAGGCCGTACATCTCCAATCGCCATGGTGCGTATCGCGGCCGTTGGAACGTCTTCTTCATCTACATCATCAAGATCAACAACTTGCTCTCTTGGAGAGCCATTAGTCTCATCAAATACAACGTCGCTAGAGACTTCAACCAAACCCGATGATTTGTTGAAGACCCTATACGCCTTTGTATTTGAATCATAACCTAATAAAAACCCTTCTACGGCTTTGGGAGCAAATTTGGAATTCCTACCCTTCTTCACTAGAATGTAGCATTTACTCCCAAATACATGAAAGTACGATACATTGGGTTTGTTACCAGTCAGCAGCTCGTATGAGGTCTTCTTGAGGAGGCGGTGAAGGTAGACCCTGTTGATGGCGTGGCAAGCCGTGTTCACTGCTTCCGACCAAAAGCACTCGGGGGTCTTGAACTCTCCCAGCATAGTCCTCGCCATATCTATGAGCATCCTGTTCTTCCTCTCTACCACACCATTTTGCTGAGGTGTGTAGGGAGCGGAGAACTCGTGCTTGATACCCTCCTCCTCAAGGAACTCCTCCACTTGAAGATTCTTGAATTCGGACCCGTTGTCGCTTCTTATTTTCTTCACCTTGAGCTCAAACTCATTTTGAGCTCTCCTTAGGAAGCGCTTGAGGGTCCCTTGGGTTTCAGACTTATCCTGCAAAAAGAACACCCAAGAGAAGCGGGAAAAGTCAGCAATAATAACTAGACCATACTTACTTCCTCCTATGCTCAGATAGGCGACGGGTCCGAAGAGGTCCATATGCAGCAGCTCCAGAGGTCTTGACGTGGTCATCACATTCTTGCTGTGATGTGCTCCTCCCACTTGTCTACCTGCTTGACAAGCTGCACAAGGTCTATCTTTTTCGAAATGAACATTGGTTAGACCTATCACGTGTTCTCCCTTTAGAAGCTTGTGGAGGTTCTTCATCCCCACATGTGCTAAGCGGCGATGCCACAACCAGCCCATGCAAGTCTTAGCCATTAAGCATGCATCTAGACCGGCCTCTTCTTTTGCAAAATCAACTAAGTAAAGTTTGCCGTCTAGTACACCCTTAAAAGCTAGTGAACCATCACATCTTCTAAAGACAGACACATCTACATTTGTAAATAGACAGTTATATCCCATATTGCATAATTGACTAACAGATAGCAAATTATATCCAAGAGACTCTACTAAAAACACATTAGAGATAGAGTGCTCATTTGAGATTGCAATTTTACCTAACCCTTTTACCTTGCCTTGATTCCCATCACTGAATATTATTGAATCTTGGGAATCTTTATTCTTGATGTAGGAGGTGAACATCTTCTTCTCCCCCGTCATATGGTTTGTGCATCCGCTGTCAATAATCCAGCTTGAACCCTCGGATGCATAAACCTGCAAGGCAAATTTAGGCTTGGGTCTTAGGTACCCAACTCATGTTGGGTCCTACAAGGTTAGCACAAATGTCCTTAGGGACCCAAATGCAAGTTTTGTCTCCCTTGCATCTTGCCCCTAATTTTCTAGCAACAATCTTCCTATCCTTTCTACAAATAGCAAAAGAAGCATTTAAAGCATGATATATTGTAGAAGGTTCATTTATTTTCCTAGGAACATTAACAACATTTCTCCTAGGCATATTATGAACAACATTTCTCCTATCAACATTTCTATCATGCACATAAGAAGAACTAGAAGCAAACATGGCATGAGAATCAAAGGCATTGTATGCATTACAATTCCTATAAGCATTTCTAGATTGTCTCCTATCATGGTACATAAAGGCATGGTTCTTTTGCACACTACTAGCCATAGGGGCCTTCCCTTTCTCCTTGGCGGAGATGGGAGCCTTATGGCTTGTCAAGTTCTTGGCTTCCCTCTTGTAGCCAAGTCCATCCTTAATTGAGGGGTGTCTACCAATCGTGTAGGCATCCCTTGCAAATTTTAGCTTGTCAAATTCATTCTTGCTAGTCTTAAGTTGGGCATTAAGACTAGCTAATTCCTCATTTAATTTGGAAATTGAAACTAAATGATCACTACAAGCATCAATGTCAAAATCTTTACACCTATTACAAGTTTCAACAATTTCTACACAAGAATTAGATTTACTAGCTACTTCTAGTTTAGCATTTAAATCATCATTAAAACCTTTTAATGTAGCAATAGTTTCATGACAAGAAGATAATTCACTAGAGAGCATTTCATTCCTTTTAATTTCAAGAGCAAGAGATTTTTGTGCACTAACAAATTTATCATGCTCCTCATATAAAAGATCCTCTTGTTTTTCTAGTAATCTATTCTTGTCATTCAAAGCATCAATCAACTCATTAATCTTATCAATTTTAGATCTATCTAATCCCTTGAATAAGCATGAGTAATCTATCTCATCATCATCACTAGACTCATCCTCACTTGAAGAAGCATAAGTACTAGTATCATGAGTGCTTACTTTCTTCTCTCTTGCCATGAGGCAAGTGTGACGCTTGTTTGGGAAGAGGGATGACTTGTTGAAGGCGGTGGCGGCGAGTCCTTCATTGTCGGAGTCGGAGGAGGAGCAATCCGAATCCCACTCCTTGCCTAGATGTGCCTCGCCCTTTGCCTTCTTGTATGCCTTCTTCTTCTCCCTCTTGCTCCCTTGGTCCTGTTCACTATCATTGTCGGGACAGTTAGCAATAAAATGACCAAGCTTACCGCATTTGAAGCATGAGCGCTTCCCCTTGGCTTTGGTCTTGCTTGGTTGTCCCTTGCGACCTTTAAGCGCCGTCTTGCTTGATTGATCTTTGTTGGTTATTATGTTTTGGTTGAGGATTTCTCTATAGCCACTTGGCAATTATTGTGATAACAATTAACCAAGTTTTGTGGCTTAAGTTTTGAAGTGTTACAGGATCACCTATTCACCCCCCCCCCTCTAGGTGCTCTCAATTGGTATCGGAGCCATTCTCTTCAAGAAAGGGACTAACCGCCCGGAGAGATGGATCCTAAGGGCAAGGGGATGGTGATCAACGACAAGGAGAAGGAGACCTTCGTCAACGAGCCCAATGATGACAGGCCCACCGACTCAGGCTCGGGCCATAAAAGAAAAGACGGGAGGAAGAAGAAGACAAGGCGCATCAAGGAAATTGTCTACTACGACAGCGACGAATCTTCCTCCTCCCAAAAGGACGACGACGACGACGATAGACGAAAGACGGTTAACTCAAAATTTTCTTTCGATTATTCGCGCATCCCGCATAGTTCAAATGCTTAATTACTCCCCATTCCACTTGGCAAGCCCCCTCACTTTGATGGAGAGGATTACGGATTTTGGAGCCACAAAATGCGTACTCACCTGTTTTCTCTCCATCCAAGCATTTGGGAGATTGTGGAAAGTGGAATGAAATTTGATAGCTCGGATAGCCCTGTGTTTATTAATGAACAGATTCATAAAAATGCACAAGCTACTACTGTGTTGCTAGCCTCTTTGTGCAGGGACGAGTATCACAAGGTGAGCGGCTTGGACAATGCCAAGCAGATCTGGGACACCCTCAAGATCTCTCATGAGGGAAACGACGTCACCTTGCTCACCAAAATGGAGTTGGTGGAGGGCGAGCTTGGACGGTTCGCGATGATAAGGGGCGAGGAGCCGACACAAACATACAACCGGCTCAAGACCCTTATCAACAAAATAAGGAGCTACGGGAGCACGCGATGGACGGACCACGACGTCATCCGCCTAATGCTAAGGTCATTTACCGTTCTTGATCCTCATTTGGTGAACAATATACGTGACAATCCCAGGTACACCAAGATGTCGCCCGAAGAAGTTCTTGGGAAATTCGTTAGCGGGCGAATGATGATCAAGGAGGCAAGGTACGTGGACGACGCCTTGAATGGTCCGATCAACGAGCCGCAACCCCTTGCTCTCAAGGCAACACGAAGCAAGGAGACGCTACCCAACAAGGTGGCACAAATTGAGGCGGCTGGACTTAATGATGAAGAGATGGCTCTCATCATCAAAAGATTCAAGACGGTGCTTAAAGGTCGCAAGGGACAGCCAAGCAAGACCAAAGCCAAGGGGAAGCGCTCATGCTTCAAATGCGGTAAGCTTGGTCATTTTATTGCTAACTGTCCCGAAAATGATAGTGATCAGGATCAAGGGAACAAGAGGGAGAAAAAGAAGAACTATAAGAAGGCAAAGGGCGAGGCTCATCTTGGCAAGGAGTGGGATTCGGACTGCTCCTCGTCCGACTCCGACAATGAGGGACTCGCCGCCACTGCCTTCAACAAGTCATCCCTCTTCCCCAACGAGCGTCACACTTGCCTCATGGCAAGGGAAAAGAAAGTAAGCACTCATGATGCTAGTACTTATGCTTCTTCAAGTGAGGATGAGTCTAGTGATGATGATGAAATAGATTACTCATGCTTATTTAAGGGATTAGATAGATCTAAAATTGACAAAATTAATGAATTGATTGATGCCTTGAATGATAGGAATATACTTTTAGAAAAGCAAGAGGATTTGTTGTATGAAGAACATGATAAATTTGTAGAAGCTCAGAAATCTCTTGCTCTAGAAATTAAGAGAAATGAAATGCTCTCTAGTGAATTATCTTCTTGTCATGAAACTATTGCTAAGTTAAAAAGTTTCAATGATGATTTAAATACTAAACTAGAAGTAGCTAGTAAATCTAATTCTTGTGTAGAAATTGTTGAAACTTGTAATAGGTGTAAAGACTTTGACATTGATGCTTGTAGTGAACACCTAGTTTCAATTTCCAAACTTAATGATGAATTGGCTAGTCTTAATGCTCAACTTAAGACTAGCAAGAGTAATTTTGATAAGCTAAAATTTGCAAGGGATGCCTACACAATTGGTAGACACCCCTCAATTAAGGATGGACTTGGCTACAAGAAGGAAGCCAAGAACTTAACAAGCCATAAGGCTCCCATTCCCGCCAAGGAGAAAGGGAAGGCCCCTATGGCTAGTAGTACTACAAAGAACCATGCTTTTATGTATCATGATAGGAGACATACTAGAAATACAAATAGAAGTTATAATGTTTTTGATTCATATGTTTATGATTCTCATGACATGTTTGCTTCTAGTTCTTTCTATGTGCATGATAGGAATGTTGGTAGGAGAAATGTTGTTCATAACATGCCTAGGAAAAATGTTGTTAATATTCCTAGGAAAGTCAATGAACCTTCTACAATATATCATGCTTTGAATGCTTCCTTTGCAATCTGTAGAAAGGATAGAAAGGTGATTGCTAGGAAGTTAGGGGCAAAATGCAAGGGTGATAAAACTTGCATTTGGATCCCTAAGGAAAATGTGACTAACCTTGTAGGACCCAACAAGAGTTGGGTACCTAAGTCCCAAGCCTAAATTTGCCTTGCAGGTTTATGCATCCGGGGGTTCAAGCTGGATTATAGACAGCGGATGCACAAACCATATGACGGGGGAAAAGAAGATGTTCACCTCCTACGTCAAGAATAAGGATTCCCAAGACTCAATCATATTCGGTGATGGGAATCAAGGCAAGGTAAAAGGGTTAGGTAAAATTGCAATCTCAAATGAGCACTCTATCTCTAATGTGTTTTTAGTAGAGTCTCTTGGATATAATTTGCTATCTGTTAGTCAATTATGCAATATGGGATATAACTGTTTGTTTACAAATATAGATGTGTCTGTCTTCAGAAGATGTGATGGTTCACTAGCTTTTAAGGGTATTCTAGACGGCAAGCTTTACTTAGTTGATTTTGCAAAAGAAGAGGCCGGTCTAGATGCATGCTTAATGGCTAAGACTTGCATGGGCTGGCTGTGGCATCACCGCTTAGCGCATGTGGGGATGAAGAACCTCCACAAGCTTCTAAAGGGAGAACACGTGATAGGTCTAACCAATGTTCATTTCGAAAAAGATAGACCTTGTGCAGCTTGTCAAGCAGGGAAACAGGTGGGAGGCTCTCATCACACCAAAAATGTGATGACAACATCAAGACCCCTGGAGCTGCTACATATGGACCTCTTCGGACCCGTCGCCTATCTAAGCATAGGAGGAAGTAAGTATGGTTTAGTTATTGTTGATGACTTTTCCCGCTTCACTTGGGTGTTCTTTTTGCAGGATAAGTCTGAAACCCAAGGAACCCTCAAGCGCTTCCTCAGGAGAGCTCAAAATGAGTTTGAGCTCAGGGTGAAGAAGATAAGGAGCGACAACGGGTCCGAGTTCAAGAACCTTCAAGTGGAGGAGTTCCTTGAGGAGGAAGGGATCAAGCACGAGTTCTCCGCTCCCTACACACCACAGCAAAATGGTGTGGTAGAGAGGAAGAACAGGACGCTAATCGATATGGCGAGGACGATGCTTGGAGAATTCAAGACCCCCGAGTGTTTCTGGTCGGAAGCCGTGAACACGGCTTGCCACGCCATCAACAGGGTCTACCTTCATCGCCTCCTCAAGAAGACTTCGTATGAGCTACTAACCGGTAACAAACCCAATGTATCTTACTTTCGTGTATTTGGGAGCAAGTGCTACATTCTAGTAAAGAAGGGTAGAAATTCTAAGTTTGCTCTCAAAGCTGTAGAAGGGTTTTTGTTAGGGTATGACTCAAATACAAAGGCGTATAGAGTCTTCAACAAATCATCAGGTTTGGTTGAAGTCTCTAGCGACGTTGTATTTGATGAGACTAATGGCTCTCCAAGAGAGCAAGTTGTTGATTGTGATGATGTAGATGAAGAAGATGTTCCGACAGCCGCTATACGAACCATGGCGATTAGAGAAGTGCGGCCACAGGAACAAGATGAACGAGATCAACCTTCTTCCTCAACAATGGTGCATTCCCCAACTCAAAACGATGAACAGGTTCATCAAGAGGAGTGTGATCAAGGGGGAGCACAAGATGATCATGTGATGGAGGAAGAAGCACAACCGGCACCTCCAACCCAAGTTCGAGCAATGATTCAAAGGGATCATCCCGTCGACCAAATTCTGGGTGATATTAGCAAGGGAGTAACTACTCGATCTCGATTAGTTAATTTTTGTGAGCATTACTCCTTTGTCTCTTCTATTGAGCCTTTCAGGGTAGAAGAGGCCTTGCTAGATCCGGACTGGGTGTTAGCCATGCAGGAGGAGCTCAATAACTTCAAGAGAAATGAAGTTTGGACTCTGGTGCCTCGTCCCAAGCAAAACGTTGTGGGAACCAAGTGGGTGTTCCGCAACAAACAGGACGAGCACGGGGTGGTGACGAGGAACAAGGCTCGACTTGTGGCAAAAGGTTATGCCCAAGTCGCAGGTTTGGACTTTGAGGAGACGTTTGCTCCTGTGGCTAGACTAGAATCAATTCGTATCTTGCTAGCATATGCCGCTCACCATTCTTTCAGGTTGTTCCAAATGGATGTGAAGAGCGCTTTCCTCAACGGGCCAATCAAGGAGGAGGTGTACGTGGAGCAACCCCCTGGCTTCGAGGATGAACGGTACCCCGACCACGTGTGTAAGCTCTCTAAGGCGCTCTATGGACTTAAGCAAGCCCCAAGAGCATGGTATGAATGCCTTAGAGACTTTCTAATTGTTAATGCTTTCAAGGTTGGGAAAGCCGATCCAACTCTCTTTACTAAGACATGTGATGGTGATTTGTTTGTGTGCCAAATTTATGTCGATGACATAATATTTGGCTCTACTAACCAAAAGTCTTGTGAAGAGTTTAGCAGGGTGATGACGCAGAAATTCGAGATGTCGATGATGGGCGAGTTGAACTACTTCCTTGGGTTTCAAGTGAAGCAACTCAAGGACGGCACCTTCATCTCCCAAACAAAGTACACGCAAGACTTGCTGAAGCGGTTTGGGATGAAGGACGCCAAGCCCGCAAAGACTCCGATGGGGACCGACGGACACACCGACCTCAACAAAGGAGGTAAGTCCGTTGATCAAAAAGCATACCGGTCAATGATAGGGTCTTTACTTTATTTATGTGCTAGTAGACCGGATATTATGCTTAGCGTATGCATGTGTGCTAGATTTCAATCCGATCCTAAGGAGTGTCACTTAGTGGCGGTGAAGCGAATTCTTAGATATTTGGTTGCTACGCCTTGCTTCGGGCTCTGGTATCCAAAGGGGTCTACCTTTGACTTGGTTGGATACTCAGATTCCGACTATGTTGGATGTAAGGTCGATAGGAAGAGTACATCAGGGACGTGCCAATTCTTAGGAAGGTCCCTGCTGTCGTGGAACTCTAAGAAACAAACCTCCGTTGCCCTATCCACCGCTGAGGCCGAGTACGTTGCCGCAGGACAGTGTTGCGCGCAACTACTTTGGATGAGGCAAACCCTCAGGGACTTTGGCTACAATCTGAGCAAAGTCCCACTCCTATGTGATAATGAGAGTGCTATCCGCATGGCGGAAAATCCTGTTGAACACAGCCGCACAAAGCACATTGACATCCGGCATCACTTTTTGAGAGACCACCAGCAAAAGGGGGATATCGAAGTGTTTCATGTTAGCACCGAGAACCAGCTAGCCGATATCTTTACCAAGCCTCTAGATGAGAAGACCTTTTGCAGGCTGCGTAGTGAGCTCAATATCTTAGATTCGCGGAACTTGGATTGAAATGTAGCATACATGTGTTTATGCTTTTGATCATGTTCATTCTGCATTTTGTTGTTTAGTATGGTGCTCAAGTTGTACAAACACTCCCTGGACCTCACAAGTCCGTTGCAAAGTAATGCACAGTTTTAGGGGGAGATGTGTTACAACTTGACCCTTTGAGACTAACCATATGCTTGAGTTTGCTTGTTTTAGTCTCGAAGGAGAATTAAAAGGGAAAAGGTGGACTTGGACCATGCAAGACTTCCACTGCACTCCGATGAAAAAGTAACTCTTCCAAGTTCATCTTTAAACTCTTATTGCCCATTTGCTCTTAATTGAAGATTTTGGTGAGGCAATGGGGTTAAAGGGCCAAGATTGATCCCGTTTTGGTGCTTGATGCCAAAGGGGGAGAAAATAAAGGCCAAAGCAATAAATGGATCAGCTACCACTTGAGAAATTTTGAAAATAGTAGATTAGAGTTTTTGGTTTGTTAAAAACTCTTTTGTTGGCTTCGTGTGGGAGAAGTTTTGATTTTGGGAAAAAGGGGGAGTTTTTGAATCAATTTCTCTTGGAAAACCTCTCTTTATGTCTCTACAAGTGGATTTGACTTAGAGATAGGTTTTTGAGTTTGATTTGCAAAAACAAACCAAGTGGTGGCAAAGGATGATCCATATATGCCAAATTGAATCAAAATAAATTTGAGTTTTTATTTGAAGTGATATTGCACTTGTTCTAGTTGCTTTATGTTGTGTTGGCATAAATCACCAAAAAGGGGGAGATTGAAAGGGAAATGTGCCCTTGGGCCATTTCTAAGTATTTTGGTGATTGAGTGCCAACACAAGTGCTTAGATGTGAATCTATGCCCATGGATGAACAAAGTGCAAATCAAGAGTAAAGGTATGTTTCTAAGCCTTAGTACATTGGTTTTGTGCACTAATATTTTTGTCTAAGTGTTAGAAACAGAAAGAAGAAGAAAAGAAAAGAGGTGAAAAAGGCTTGGCTGTGTACAGCCAAGACTCAGCTCTGTCTGGCACACCGGACTGTCCGGAGGTGCACCGGACAGTGTCCGGTGCGCCAGGCTGACTCGGCGCGAAGTGGCCGCTCTCGGGAATTCGCCGACGACGTACGGCTAAAATTCACCGGACTGTCCGGTGTGCACCGGACTGTCCGGTGAGCCAACGGTCGGCCGGGCCAACGGTCGGCCGCGGAATCTGCGCGCGACACGTGGCCGGGCCAACGGTCGGAAGGGGGCACCGGACTGTCCGGTGTGCACCGGACATATCCGGTGCGCCAACGGCTCCCAGATCTGCAACGGTCGGCTGCGCCATTTTAGGAAGGAGATCGGGCACCGGACAGTGTCCGGTGTGCACCGGACTGTCCGGTGCGCCCGATGACAGAAGGCAAGAATGGCCTTCCAGATTTGTGCTCAACGGCTCCTAGCTGCCTTGGGGCTATAAAAGGGACCCCTAGGCACATGGAGGAGTACACCAAGCAACCTTAGAGCATTCTTGATCATCCACACTCAGTCTTTGCGCATTCGTTTGTCATTCTCAGTGATCCGAGCTCCGTTCTAGTGAGAACTTTGAGATAGTCTTTTGAGCTCGATTCTTGGCCGTGTGTGTGCGCATTTTGCTGTGGATTTGGGTGTGTTGCTTCCCTCCCTTACTCCGTATTTCTTTGTGAATCTCAAGTGTAAGGGCGAGAGGCTCCAAGTTGTGGAGATTCCTTGCAAACGGGATATTGAAAGGCAAAGCAAAACACCGTGGTATTCAAGTTGGTCTTTGGACCGCTTGAGAGGGGTTGATTGCAACCCTCGTCCGTTGGGACGCCACAACGTGGAGTAGGCAAGCGTTGGTCTTGGCCGAACCACGGGATAACCACTGTGTCATCTCTGTGTTTGATCTCTTGTGGTATTGTGTTTTGTTGAGACTCCTCTCTAGCCACTTGGCAATTATTGTGCTAACACTTAACAAGTTTTTGTGGCTATAAGTTTAAGTTTCACAGGATCACCTATTCACCCCCCCCCCCTCTAGGTGCTCTCACCTTAACAACTATATCAAGCTCTATAGTGCTTGGAAATCTGGGAAATTAAATTAAAATACAATGAAACACAGATAAATTAATTCTCTACTCTCACCTCATGCATAAAGTTTTACCTAAAGTAACATGAAGATATATAATATAATGCATTTAAGTCTTTTTGGCATATAAGACACCACAAATTGAGATTCTATTAGTAAGAAAAAGACCTTACCAAATAATTTAAGACTAGAAATCTCAGTCATACATTGCTCAACCAGATGTTAGCACATTGCTCTCTTTGTCGCTAAATGATATGAAGCAAACAATGAGATAAAGGACATGTAATCGCTAGCAACACGAAGTTGCGAGTATACCGAGACGTTATTTTGAGATTTTTTTCACAATGTTGGTGTGAAAAACCATTATGTGTTCCTGTCGAACCACTTTACTCATTCTATTTAGGACCTCTATGCTTGTGTTGCATACATCTCTTGGAATTGTAAATATTTAGTTGCTGCATTGACTCAGGATAGTCCTTTGACAAGTTTAGTATACATTGTAAGCTAAATGGTAAAGGTCGGTCCTAAATGAACAAATACCTTGGGTGTATGTAGCCGAACTGCACTAGATTCCGCCCTTTGGCATGCTTACCATTATCTACCTCTGATCTACCAGAAGTGAGAAGAGTAGATAAATAACTATGAAATCCCACATCACCATAGAGCTTGAAGCTAAATTAGACATTAATATGTCCTTGGCCCTCGGAGCCAGAAGAGCCATATGTCTTAACCACTAGACCACTAGTGATGATAATTTGTGATAAAACATAAATGGAGACCAGATGCATTCTCCCTAGTCTTGATGAATCATCTGTATGAGAGTAGTACTACCTGAAAGCTCTCTTGTGGGTTTTGGTGTTTGGATGACAACTCAATTAAAGGACTAACAAGCGTGCTAAGTGTTGAGCAGGTGCTTAATGTAAAGCTAACAGGGTTCAACACAAGTGAACAAGTGTGATGGTCCAAGAACTAGATGATGGATAGATAATGGGCATCACAAGTAAGATGGACATTGCATAAAGTGAGACTCGGGTGCATAGCTCGGAGACAACTGATCAAGCCAAGGATGGAGGCAAGAAGAGCTTCGAGGTACCAAGTGCACGGGAGAAGGTCAAAGAGGCTGAGGAACCCAAAGCCGAGGGTGAAGAAGAAGACTTGCAAAGTCAAGGGTGATCAAGTTGAGAACAGCTATGGCACATCAAGGATCACTGCATAAGGACGTGACTTACAACCAATGGGGAAACTTCTATAGTTATGTGGTGTAAGTCATAAGGCTCAAGATCAAGCTCTAAGAAGTGAACAAGGTCACTAGAAGAAGAACTAGTATCAAAGCCAGAACTGGAAGCAGCCCAAAAGAGCTAAGTGCACCTTGATCCTTAGTTTGGGTTGTTCCTAGTTTGGAGATATTCTATGTGACCTTTGCAGGATGTTGGAGCTCAGAAATGTCAGTGTAGATCAAGTTAAGCTGACTTGATGATTTATGAGTCCAACATCAATCTTAAGCATGTCAAATGCTAGAGAGGTGAAAATCCAAGAGAAGGTATGTTTCTGGACTTAGTACATTAGTTTTTGTGTACTAACATATTTGTCTAAGTATTAGAAACAGAGAAAAGAAGAAAAGAAAAGAGGTGCAAAAAGCTTGGCTGTATACAGCCAAGACTCAGCTCGATCTGGCACACCGGACAGTGTCCGGTGGTGCACCGGACAGTGTCCGGTGCGCCAGGCTGAACTCTGGTGAACAGGCCACTCTCGGGTTTCGTCGACGGCGTACGACTATAAATCACCGGACTGTCCGGTGGTGCACCAGACAGTGTCCGGTGAGTCGTCTGCGGCGAAGTCGCCGCTCTCGGGAATGCAGTCAACAGCGATCGGCTAAAAATCACCGGACTGTCCGGTGGTGCACCGGACTGTCCGGTGAGCCATCGGTTGGCTGGGCCAACGGTCGGCCGCGCAATCCGCACGTGACGCGTGGCCGAGCCAACGGTCAGATGGGGGCACCGGACTGTCCGGTGCGCCAACGGCTCCAAGACTGCAATGGTCGACTGCGCCAATTTTGGAAGGAAATCGGGCACCGGACAGTGTCCGGTGGTGCACCGGACTGTCCGGTGCACCAACCGACAGAAGGCAAGAATTGCCTTCGGGATTGCTCTCAACGGCTCCTAGGCCCCTTGGGTCTATAAAAGGGACTCCTAGGCGCCTCCAATAGAGACGTGTGTGCAGCCAACAAGTGTAGACATCACTCGGATCAATTCTTTCTCTCCCTCTCATGTATATCTCTCTAGTTTGTGTAGAGGCAAAGCTATAAGCCTCTAGAGAGTGGAGAAGTGCTGCTAAGAGCTAGAGCATAGTCTTGAGCATATTGTTACTCTACCGGAGTGCTGTCAAGAAGATTGTAAGCAGCCGTGATTCTGTTGTAACTACCTCAACATAGTGGAAGGCTCTATCTGTCTGACTGACAGATCTGAGCAAACGGAGGAAGGAGTTGAAATAGACTCCAAGCCCAGGTGTGGCTAACTCCAACGAGGACTAGGCAAGCATTTCAGGCTTGGCCGAACCTCGGGATAAATTCCTGTGTCCACGTGCTCTGCTCTGTGTTATGTGCTGATTCTCTGTCTTATTCAGCTCTTACTTCTGCACTTCACTGCTTACTTGTGGTACTAGCTTTCTTTGAAGTGCAGGATATGCTTAAGACAGGAACTTCAATTCCGCTGCAACCTACTCGAAGGGTTCTTCACTCCACTGCGATCCTGTCTTCGAGTAGAGTAAGATTTAAGTTTTAAAGTGTTAATTTTATTCACCTATTCACCCCCCTCTAGGCGACATCCAGGTCCTGTTCCCGGGCCAAAGGGAACTTTCAATTGGTATCGGAGCTAGGCCTCTCCAGTGTGGGCTTAGCCATCCGGAGATGACGATGTTGTCACAAGAGGTAACTGTAGAACTTCTTTTAGGCGATGGTTCTAATTACAAATCTTGGTCTGTCTCTATTTATAATGCTTTCATGCATGTTGATCCTGATTTGAGACAGATCTTTAGTAAAAGTATTTTTTCCTATGATATTAGTAAAAATCCTTCTAATGCTGAACTAAGATGTTTATCTCTCAATCACCGTGCTTGCAACATCTTAGTCGACTCTCTTTCTAGAAGTGCTTATTTTGCCATCATGAGTAGTGATAGTGATTTATTTGTTGATGCTCATGATTTATGGAGTAGAATTAAAGGAAAATATTCTGTGGCAAATTGTGATGCTCCTACTCCCTATATTACTTGTGATACTAACCCTTCAAAGGGAGAAGAAAAGTGTTGGGCACCAAACGATGAATCCACCTCGTCGACAGGTTTGTTCTCCACTAGTAATAAATGTTTTATTGCTAACAATGATGGTGGAGACGAAAGCCATGATGAGGAGGAATATGAGGATGATAGCGAGGATGAATCTTCATCACCACAAGGTGCATTTTCCTGTATTGCTTCAACTGACATTAATGACAGGGAAAATGAGACCGATGATATGGAAGAAGAGGAGATTCGCCGTTTCTACATCCATCTCAACAAAGAGGACAAAGCACTCTTGGTTAAGCTGCTGAGAAGGAACAAGGAACAAGGCGAGATGCTTCTCAGGCTAGAGGAGACACTCATCAAAACAAACAACAGCCTGGAGAAGATGACCAAAGAACATGAGGAGCTAAAGTGCTCTCATGATGATTTGGTCCAACGATATGATTCAATTTTATTTGAGCAAAGAAATAATGATGATGCTTTATCTTGTGTTTCTCAACTTAAAAAGGAAAATGCCATGCTTGAGAGACAAGTAGAATTGTTAAGTCATGATAAACTTGCTCTAACTGAAAAATATGATTTATTGTCTTGTTATCATAATAATCTCTTAGATAGAAATATCATGCTTGAAGTTGCTCATGAGGTTGTAATTACAAACTTAAAGTCATGTGAACCTCATTCTTGCACAAGTGCACATTTGGATAATATATCACCATGTGCTAACCACTGTCGCTCAAAAGGAAGCGAATGTTTGAATGAGCAACAAGTTGTATGGTCAAAAAGGAATTTGCTTGGGAACAAGAAACAAAGACAATTAAGGAGAAGACGCCATGCTCAACTTCCTCAAGATATCTGCGAAAACGTGGTGAAGAAGCTTGAGGAAGGAAAAACCGCAGCAAGGGTCAAACTCCTTGAAAAAGACGTTCCTAAAGCAATAAGTGAAGCAATCAACATAATACAGGAAAAAGGTAATGATTCAATTAATCATGTTATTTGCACTAATAATTTCTCTATATCCTCTAAAAGTAACAAGAGAAGAGGAAAACGGAGATGCTTCAAGTGCAAGGCATTAGGCCACCTCATCGCATCTTGTCCATACAAAGACAAGGACGAAGGGATAAGGAGATGTTTTGGATGCAACAACAAGGACCACGTGATCACTTCATGTCCGGTCATGAAGAATCAAAGATGTGCATTCTCCAAGATGACTCTCACCAAGGAAAATGACAAACAGCAAGCGTCATGTCAGGTTGAGAGATGTTTCTGCTACAAGTGTGGTGAGCGGAGTCATCTATCCAAGGTATGTAATAAAGGTAAGGTTCCTAAGCAAGTGAATTTGTCTCAATCTCATTCGCTTAGGAGACCCAAATCATACACTTGTGCTAGATCTATAACGAGATCACCTAGAACTAGCACAAAGACTATTTGGGTACCAAAGGCACTTTTAGTTGAACGTCATGGACCCATCCCAAGATGGGTACCAAACTGTGCTAACTAGACCATGCAGGTGCCTTGAGGTGGACTGGAGACCATGGGAGAGCTTAAGACGGTTAACTCAAACTCTATACTTAAGCTGTTAATTGTTTTGATGTTTATTCATTTACCCAAGGTTGAATTATTATGAGACACTAATCCCATGTTCATCTCAAGTGAAATAAGTTGTAGAAGTCCTTAATCATTATTGGTGAATCAAGCAAAGGACCTTGATTGTGCATCTGGCTCTCCAAAGGACGGTACATGTGCTTCTTAAGTGCAGTATCAGTATTACTCTTAAAAGTTGATTGTCGTGCTATCTGTCCTTGGAGTAGTTACGCTTTTAAGACTGCTCGTGTTGAACCTTGTTAATAATTGATTCATGATTTCAAAAATCATTCATGTTTGCTTAATCATGACTGGGTGCTCTATAAGTCATATCTTTTGAACCATTCATTGGGTAGCTTATCATTTGAGATATTTACCATGATTAATCCTTTATGTGTTCATGGATAAACCTGTATCGTTTTGTAAATCATGCTATACGTGTGTAATGAGTAACATATGTGTGCAAGCATGACATCTTGTTTAGTCCATGTTCACATGATTACCCTATTTTGGCAATATGTGTTATGCCTCTAATGCACCCTCTCGAGCTATGAAGTGCATAAACAATAGGGAACTTGTGGTAATAACTGGTGCTCTCATGGCCATACAGGTAAAAGGCAAAGGTATGGAAAATGGAACTATGCAATTTCATTAAATATCTTGAAGTTCCATTGATTGTGATCATAGCTATGTTCTTGCATTTCATTGGTAGTATCTTGGCTTAGGTGACTTATGCCTTAAAATGTTGTTTCTCTTGGTGTACCTAAGAAAATTTTTCTTAATCTTGATGTGATTAGACATTGTGCTTTATGTGCATGATCTTGTCGTTTTCAATTGGCATATATGGAAATGATTATCATGTATGAAGCATGCCTAGATTGCTTGTAACATGTTATACTTCTTGAGGCATGCATTGTTGTATTAAGTCAACCTTTCATTTGGTATTCAATTGGTATCTCTTTGTGATGAAATTGAGAGTATGTCTTGACCAAGATATGTTGTGATCCCCTCTAGTTCTGAGAAAGCTAGAATGTGCAAAGTGCAAGTTATTCAAATACTTGATGCACAAGTTTAGGGGGAGCACACATAACTTGTGTCTTTTGAGACTAATTGTTTCTTGAGCTATCTTGTATAGTCTCAGGGTGGAAAAGAGAAGATGAGCGAGAAATGGAGCAATCAGGACTTAGGTACCTCTGTAAGTCAAGAAATTGGTATCTTAAGTTGTGAGTAATTGCATATTTTTAGATTGCTCATGCTCTATAATATTTGGTGATACTAGATGCTTATCCTTAAATATCATGGAGCTATGATAATAAATGACTTTTCAATTGGTAGCCATGATAGTTTGCTTCAATTGACATCGTTTAGTAATCACTAGAATAGAAGCTTCATCTTGTGCCACAATACTATAACTTGCTCTAAGCTTTGTGTCTTAGCAACAAGAAAAGGTTAGGATAAAGAATCAGGCACAAGTGTGGAGAAGCTCCCGAGAGATTAATACTTTCAAGATGGGAAGTACATCACAACATGGTAAAGGTACAAAAGGAAGTACTGATCTTTTTGCGTATATGTATCTTACTCAAATGTTGGTAGTGCATATGTTCAATAAGTAAGGGGGAGTTTTGATAGTGTGTTTTTCCTCCTTAACACCCTGCTGTCCCTTGACATCATCCTATGTTCTTGCTTGAATATGGTTTTGGTGTTTGATGTCAAAGGGGGAGAATTTGTGCGTTAAAGCTTATCTCAACCTGAGAGGAAAGCTTATCCTAAGGGGTGATGTGTAAGCTTGAGCATAGTTAGTGTGTTATTGTGTTATTAATAATTCTTATCATATGCTTCTTGCAGTATTATATGTGTTGCATCATATGGACTAGTGCGTCCGCTGCTATGAATTAATTGGCATGTTCATTCTGAAATAGATAGTCATGTGGATAATGGTGCATGTGGTTAATGGTTTAATGGTGCTTTAAGATAGTTTTAAATTGGTATGGTGCTTTAAGATTGTTTTAAATTGGTATCTTAATGGTAAATAGTGGTAGGCCAAAGCTAAGATTTTAATGTAAGCTCATATTTAGGGGGAGCATTCTACAATCTTAGAACTCAAAATTTGTGCTTTAAATTTCACTCTTATGTAAGCTTTAATTGTGTTGCCATCAATCACCAAAAAGGGGGAGATTGAAAGCTCTCTTGTGGGTTTTGGTGTTTGGATGACAACTCAATTAAAGGACTAACAAGTGTGCTAAGTGTTGAGCAGGTGCTTAATGTAAAGCTAACAGTGTTCAACACAAGTGAACAAGTGTGATGGTCCAAGAACTAGATGATGGATAGATAATGGGCATCACAAGTAAGATGGACATTGCATAAAGTGAGACTCGGGTGCATAGCTCGGAGACAACTGATCAAGCCAAGGATGGAGGCAAGAAGAGCTTCGAGGTACCAAGTGCACGGGAGAAGGTCAAAGAGGCTGAGGAACCCAAAGCCGAGGGTGAAGAAGAAGACTTGCAAAGTCAAGGGTGATCAAGTTGAGAAGAGCTATGGCACATCAAGGATCACTGCATATGGACGTGACTTACAACCAATGGGGAAACTTCTATAGTTATGTGGTGTAAGTCATAAGGCTCAAGATCAAGCTCTAAGAAGTGAACAAGGTCACTAGAAGAAGAACCAGTATCAAAGCCAGAACTGGAAGCAGCCCAAAAGAGCTAAGTGCACCTTGATCCTTAGTTTGGGTTGTTCCTAGTTTGGAGATATTCTATGTGACCTTTGCAGGATGTTGGAGCTCAGAAATGTCAGTGTAGATCAAGTTAAGCTGACTTGATGATTTATGAGTCCAACATCAATCTTAAGCATGTCAAATGCTAGAGAGGTGAAAATCCAAGAGAAGGTATGTTTCTGGACTTAGTACATTGGTTTTTGTGTACTAACATATTTGTCTAAGTATTAGAAACAGAGAAAAGAAGAAAAGAAAAGAGGTGCAAAATCTTGGTTGTATACAGCCAAGACTCAGCTCGGTCTGGCACACCGGACTGTCCGGTGGTGCACCGGACAGTGTCCAGTGCGCCAGGCTGAACTCTGGTGAACAGGCCACTCTCGGGTTTCATCGACGGCGTACGACTATAAATCACCGGACTGTCCGGTGGTGCACCAGACAGTGTCCGGTGAGTCGTCTGCGGCGAAGTCGCCGCTCTCGGAAATGCAGTCAACAGCGATCGGCTAAAAATCACCGGAATGTCCGGTGGTGCACCGGACTGTCCGGTGAGCCATCGGTTGGCTGGGCCAACGGTCGGCCGCGCAATCCGCGCGTGACGCGTGGCTGAGCCAACGGTCAGATGGGGGCACCGGACTGTCCGGTGTGCACTGGACAGTGTCTGGTGCGCCAATGGCTCCAAGACTGCAACGGTCGACTGCGCCAATTTTGGAAGGAAATCGGGCACCGGACACTGTCCGGTGGTGCACCGGACTGTCCGGTGCGCCAACCGACAGAAGGCAAGAATTGCCTTCCTGGATTGCTCTCAACGGCTCCTAGGCCCCTTGGGTCTATAAAAGGGACTTCTAGGCGCCTCCAATAGAGACGTGTGTGCAGCCAACAAGTATAGACATCACTCGGATCAATTCTTTCTCTCCCTCTCGTGTATATCTCTCTAGTTTGTGTAGAGGCAAAACTATAAGCCTCTAGAGAGTGGAGAAGTGCTGCTAAGAGCTAGAGCATAGTCTTGAGCATATTGTTACTCTGTCGGAGTGTTGTCAAGAAGATTGTAAGCAGCCACGGTTCTGTTGTAACTACCTCAACATAGTGGAAGGCTCTATCTATCTGACTGACAGATCTGAGCAAACGGAGGAAGGAGTTGAAATAGACTCCAAGCCCAGGTGTGGCTAACTCCAACGAGGACTAGGCAAGCATTTCAGGCTTGGCCGAACCTCGGCATAAATTCCTGTGTCCACGTGCTCTGCTCTGTGTTATGTGCTGATTCTCTGTCTTATTCAGCTCTTACTTCTGCACTTCACTGCTTACTTGTGGTACTAGCTTTCTTTGAAGTGCAGGATATTCTTAAGACAGGAACTTCAATTCCGCTGCAACTTACTCGAAGGGCTCTTCACTCCACTGTGATCCTGTCTTCAAGTAGAGTAAGATTTAAGTTTTAAAGTGTTAATTTTATTCGCCTATTCACCCCCCCTCTAGGCGACATCCAGATCCTGTTCCTGGGCCAAAGGGAACTTTCACTACCTGTTATTGAAGCCTGGTCCCCAACGGCGTGACCGGCGTTGTTTCGCTCTTGCCAAGCTATTGTCACCATTTGCTTAATCGAAAGCTTAGCAATCATGTGATTTTTCCCAGATAAAAGGAATTCTTGGTCTTGTTTGTTCTATTCCAAAGCTTTTCTTTTTACTGAACAATGAAGAGATTGAAATAGTGCTATATAGAACAATTTGGTATATAATATGAGGAGAAATGTTTGCCCTGCTGGCAGCACCACAAATTATTAACTATTCTTATAAATTCTCTCTCAAAATTATAATACCTAAATATGTTGCATAAATCGATACCCAATTTCAGAGCAGTATGAGTAATTGGGTAAACCATGGGCAGTGATAAAAATGAGCTGAACTATACATATCTGCATATAAAAATATTTGCTTGGCAGCATTGACCTGATGCCGTGCACTTTACTACCATTATCTACACACACATTTTCCTATGTGCTTAAAAGCACAATGCAACCAGTGAATGTCTTTGTGAGCGTTAGACCCTGATGGTCATTTTACCTGTTGATCTGAAGTCAACTAATGGTTCCAAACGACGAATGGTTTTCATGAGCCCCTGAAGGACCCTTATGGATAAAATAGTGTTGTGCATGTTAGTCTAAATCTTAATGATTGACTATGCATTTGGTAATAATAACAATCAGTGTTCTTAAGGCGTCGCCTAGGCGTCGCCTAGGCGACGCCTAGGCGTCCAGGCGCCCGGGCAAAACTGGCCGCCTTGCTCGCCATACCCGCCTAGGCGTCGCCTAGGCGCCGCCTAGGCGCTAAGGCGGTTGGCTGGTGCACTTGCTCGCCTAGGCGCCGTAAGAACACTGATAACAATAAGTTTGCAGAATTGTAACCATGAAGCAACTTGTTGTTGCGTGTCTTGCTGGATGTTGAGACTAACCCTTCATGTTGAAGGACAAATATGTAGTATTCATACTGCTACATTAATCTAAGTCCAAAGCTCACTGCATAAAACCCCTATCTGTAATGTGCATAAGATTTCCTAAATAAATCATCACAATAGCATACATTGGCCACAACTAGATGATCGTGGTTGGGGATTTTATCTGTATGCTTTTAGAACATCTCAGCATTAGGGGAGGAATGCCCATATAGTGTAATGCCTCAATATTCTATTAAACGCACAAAACCCAAACTGAACCTATCGTTCGGTGTGTACTCTTGTGTATATGGAGTTTGCCAGAAATTGTTGAGGAGTAACCATATTGATTTGAATGCTTCTACCTGATGTAGATGTGGATATAGCTGGGATTAATATCATATCCACATTTGACTTATTGGCATTTGATCTATTCTCGGGGACGCTTGCTAATATGATCCATCGGCCTTAGTCAAGCATATGTTCTGATTGCAGATTCATGTGGTCTGTAATAACTCTGCTCCGATTAATTCACCCTGATGGTGATTTGCCTCACGAAGAGGTTCATCTTGATGATGAAGTTCCTAGCAATGCGTGTAATATCATTGTACTGGGAATACGGAACAATGACTATTTCGTTTTGGGAAACGACGAAGATCATTATTAAATGTGGGAGACAAATGTGTCGACACCTATCTTGCCTCTCTAGATTGCAAAGGGATCCAAACAAAGTCCTAGGCATGAGTGCTTTAAGCTCTCTTATCGGGTCAATGATAAATGCAATCGAGGTTGAACCAATAATCGCAAAATGAAAGTCGCGAGCTTGAAGTTCGGACATTTATAGGCACTATTAAAATAATGTGTGGTGAATGTGATGGTTCAAGTGGTCTTGTAAGAGACTCATTCCACATATGTGTTGAATAAACAATGTTTCGCTATATAATATATCTAGCAAATGGCATGAATTAAAATATGCAATTAATAGGATTCTGAAGATCCATCATGAGATCCTATGAGGATTCATATCTTTGATTTATAAATATGCAACATATAAATCTCATACCGAATAATATATTCCTGAGAATGATCACTCTCTTATGTAGGGAGAATATCTCCTAGTTGAGATTATAGTTTCCAGATGGAATCTTTCCAGAAGAAACAAAGTCTGTGTTGAACACAAAAGTTTTGATAACCCATATAAAGGAATAAAGACCCATACTGACCCAAAAAGGAATAAGATGAGGTACCAAAGGACTTGAAGTTCACCAAATAAGCACATGTGCATTCCACGAGTTTTACTCATGGTATTTTCCACTTGATATGGAATTACGGTATCCTCTAAAGCCCTGATGGCAGAAACCTATAAGGTTTAGGTGTTACTGGCAAAATATCCCCATTGTGCCAGAATGATAGACTATAACGATGTATCTGATCGATGAAAAATCCCTGATGGATTACGATCTTTCATGGACTTTTATTACACCATCATAGATGTTGCAATGGATGAACGCCTGGAGCGATGTGTATATTTAGAATAAGTACTATTGCAACTATATTATCCCTTAAGTCCTATAGAAAGACATGTTACTTGCTTTGCACAACTATATATAAATTGTAGTGTAAGATAGAAAATGATTGCACCCTAACCTCATCCATTCTCATTATTTCAGATGAATAATGAGACATATATCTTGAAGAATATGCTTGAGTTATGAGGGATAACGACTTTGACAGATGTTACTTGCTTTGCACAACTATATATCTTGAAGAATGCTTATATTGATCACAATCGTGAGACAGTAAATATCATATTCTATGCCATGAAGGCGTCAACTTGATGATCAATATGTGAACCTTTATGAAAGTTTCTATCAAATATATAGATCGAGTCCATCAAACACCATCAATCAAAGTGGCTTATTTATGTCGATACGTGCACTTATCTCTTATATCCTAGAAGTGAGTAGAGAGGTAAAATTCCTGAAATAGTCCTTGCAAGGATATGCAATCCGTTTGCTAAATCTTTATGTGCATATACTTCCAGAAGAAGATGTTTTGCCTTATTGATACGGTTTTGCAAGGATCAGGGGAGCACATTTCTAAAGTTAGCCTTTATAGAAAATTTAATGGAATCTAGATCTAGAAGATCGAAATATGTCCTGATGACAGTTGTTGTATTTTTTTCTTTGGTGAGTTTTTCTGAAGTTTCTCACATGAGGTTTTTAACGAGGCAACAAAGTGCAAATACAATATGCGTCACCATGCACTCTTTCTCCATATTTTTCCACTGGGTTTTTTGGAAGTTTTAATGAGTCATGTGTTGGTCGCGGTATTCGTTCAAGGGGGGTGTTGAGAAACCCTAATGAAGGGTTATATGGACAACTACCGAATATGCCCCTGAGGGCAATCACGTCTCTATATATAGAACATGTACCCCTTATATGGAATAGAGAAGGGAAAGAGGCCAGAAACCCAACCCTATATCGTATGTATCGTGTGTTTCTTCTGTCGTGCTTATGAGAAGGGAGACGAGTCCTTTACAGCTTCTCGCGCCTAACCTGCTGACGGAAGAGAAGAGAGCGAAGAAGAGAGTGAATCTAGTGATCCGTGGTAATGTAATTATCAATAGAAAAGACTGGTCGTACAACGTGTCACTCACTCACGCGACATGGGCAGCGTTACCGCTGCTGCGTGCAGTGACGCCTACGCCGTGCCGTTGCTGCGGCCTGCTCTGCTTTCGTACTTTTTGTTCACAAAAAATCAACCGTTCACCGTCAGCTTCACTGACGCGATTGCAGTCAAAGAGTGCAAACTTGGTTACTACAGTCTATTTGAACTAATGACAATATATGATATTATTCTACTCCATGCCCCTTCGGCATTCCCCCTTTCATATCCAAGAAGACTTGTATTGCATCTCCTCTCTCCCTCTCTTCTTACCAATCGATCCTACGTAGTTTACGTAAGTCCCTGTTCTTACAAATCACCCCTTACCAACAGACGCGTTTGGGTCAAAAACCCAAGTACAACACTAGTAGTAGCAGTACATTACATAGCAACAGTATTCACATCAACGGAGTGCAGCTTGAGGATCATAATTCTACGGATAAAAAGAACACTTCGCCGTCTTCACAGGCTTGGCTGAACCGCACTTGAAGCAACCTGTAGTGTGGAGATGAAGCTGTTAAACAATAAACTCGAAATCCAAAGCCCCCTCTCTCTCTCTCCAAGGAAAGAAAAAGAAAGAGAAAGGCGTGGAATGTGCTTAACTCGAACTAGCCTGTGAAAATCTTCCTATGTTAGGCGGAAAGCAGCCACTGACATGCGTGGTGCGTACTTGACTACTTGTTATCCCAGAGAAAAGAAAAGAGCCCAAAAAATTCAACCGGTTGGCTCCTATTGAAGGCCAGCAGGAAAAAAAAAAGGTCAGAGAGTAAATCGACGAGCCATCTTCAAATCATATCTTGTTGCAGTACCATATGCGTGCTCACTGTCACTTGAATTGGTCTTTCTTCACGCAGGCTAGAACTTCTGTGCTTCAGCTCTCCGCGGTTGGTCGTGAGTTCATCCAATATCTCCGCATCAGGACGGCTAGGACAACTTCCTACTTCAGATGCTTCATCTTCCTGTGCATTGAACAACCAAGGGTCAAATCACACAAAACACCAGAAAATGGATTCCATGCGAAGGAAAGATTAATGAATGTATACCAGTTTGTGTTCAAGGGGGACCCCGTCAAGTTCTTCGTACTCAGCTGCATCGAGCTCCCTCAAGACGACGGGATCAAAAAATTTTGGGAGGAGATACTGCCTGATGACGATCATGAGGAAGAAAGGCACTGGGAACAGGATCCCGGCTATCGGTATCCACGTTATGCCGAAGCATATTAGGAGGTAAACCAACTGGAAGATCGTGAAGATGGTTACTGTTTTGGGAACCACTGACTCCACAAACGATGCATGGGGACCTTCAAGAACCCTGCAACCACGGCGTAATCGGATGATTAGTCGCAAAGAAGAAACACAGGCTCTGCATTTGTGCCCGTGCTAGCCCAATCCTTCATTTTGAAGTGAATTGCTGCGGGACAGAGATGTTACTTGTAGCGTCGGCTTTCTGTAATGAACAGAAGCTGTATCCTCTCCCAGAACTGATTCCCTGGTAGACTGTCGATGGCCATGTAGGCAAAGTAACCCCAGAGGACCGATGTGGGTATCATCCTGATGACTGGCATAGCTCCAACACACCCACCAACCAGTATGGACTGCAGCAGATTGCTCAGTCTCTGTTCGTTCACTCGGACAGGCAAGTGGGCTTCTATATGTTTGCGAGGGTCAAATTCTCTAGCCAATCTCCCTTCTTCGTCGCCTTCTTGCAGAACAGCATCCTTGAAGTTCTTCAACTCCCTGTCAACAGAATCAGTCTGAAAAGACAACGTGTTGAGCATTACCATTATTTTACTGGTAAGTTTTCCATAAAGAATAATATGGACAACATTTAGGTAGTAGTTAGGTATTGGACAAAAATTAAGGAGAACCCATATCTAATTGGCAAACGCGAATTGTTGTAAGATTCAAAAGCTTTGTTTTTTGTTGGCACATATAAATAAGTCAAGTAACAAGGAGTCAAAAGGCTCACATTCTGTTCGCTATCCATTTTGATGAAAACTTCTTCCATCTTGCCATATATTTCCAAACTGGTAGCACTTCCTCCTATGCTCTCCTTGGCAGTATCAACCATCTTTTTGCTTAGCAACTGAACTTGAGAGATGGAAATGTATGAGGAAAGCTGATTACGTTAGCAAACCACATGAATCGATTTGAATTTCACCAACCTGCCTCTTAAGGACAGCAAGACTTTTTGTGTGCATGGGAGACTGAGGAAGCACTCCATTAGATGGAGGGATACCAAGCAAACCGCAGAGCAGGACCTGGCATTTATATACCGTGAGAAAAGAAACTAACTAAACAGCCATAATATCTGAACTAAAAATGCAGACCAAGCGTCTTGTATCATTTCTATACTATAGTTGGAAAAGAAACCGATTGTCACACTTGGTCTGACGAATGTGATTGAGATCCCAAGAAACTGAGGTTAAACTTACAACAAAATGGACACTCTAAATAAACAATTCGTATGACAGACTCATGTGCCACATACCACGAATCCAAGGACCAAAATGTCATAGTGGTAGGCAGAAGGCTTCTTCAAATTATACTCTTTTTGCTGTGCCAACTGTGAAGCTACGCTGTGATCAAAGAAGTAAAGTCCTGCAACCATAAAAGCAGGCAGAATGGCTCCAAATATATATGCTGGAGGGACAGAAAACAAATCCTGGCAGTACACAGAAGAGAAAGCATTCAGAATCATGCCATGCAGGAAATCTCTATGAATATTTGTGCTTCAACGACCAATAATATTGCAACTCGGAATAATAAACAAGCGACTTATTACCCTTGCTGTGGTCCAGTGTCCCAGTGAACTTGACTCCCAGGGAAGTGGAGAAGAAAGCCTCCTGGGGACTCCTGAAGGCACCTTGCCTGGATGTAAATACGACAATCCTGTCCACACAATCACCATAAGTGGGACGCCGTAATCAGCTATGAAGCTTCTAAACCACCCTGTAAATGGCAAATCAAAGTGTATGGTCAGGTGCACATATAGCAGTACATAAGAAGTGAACTATCTATTAATGGCTTATTTAGAAATACTTTTTTTCTTAGATTTAAAGAACTCAGACCAAAATGTATCAGAAATCTCGGGAAAAAACGAAGTGTACAATCAGGTGCTGGTGCACGGACATCACCACATAAAAAACAAACTCTTTACGGAAGGTTTTAATAGCTTATTTAGCATAGTTTTTTGTCAGATTTAAATAACTCAGACCAAAATGTATCTGAAAATTTTAAAAACGTACTAGGAAGGTTTTCATTAGGAAAAGAAAATAGTTAATAGCACCCAAATTAAGGCTAAAAGAGAATTTGAACTTAGGTGGAGTGCAAGACCACACCTCCGACCTAACCAATAATACAGAAAGTAAAAGTGGAGTTGTGGTATGATAATAAAACATAAAGCTCTCAACACAATTCCAACCTGATGTGGGCCAGCCCAAACCAGGACGAGCCCAAACACAAATAAACTCTAGCATGGTCTACACGTCTAGTCCAAACCCAGGTCTGACATTCAGGCCCAATCCGATCGGCATTCAGTCCAAATGAGAAATATTCATTCTCTGTCCACTTTACACATTTTTATATTGAAAATCAGGCTTCATATTTATTTGCAAATATTAGCTGTTTGCATGTGTACTGTAGAAAGGTTGTGCCCAATGATTTAGATTCGAAGTGTGTTTTAATATATTGTGATAACATACCATAAGAGAAACTAAAGGTCAAAAACATACTTTTGAAGGATTATTCATATACGATTTCAGGGCTTCAGGGTTGGTCTCTCTCTCTCTCTCTCTTCTACATCAATGAAATAGGCATGTGCTCATGCCCGTTCGATAAAAAAAGGTTGGACTATCTCTAGAGTCTGGATCAATTGAATGGCTTTATGATACTGCACAGCAAGCTACACTCAGCTTTAGTTATAACATTACAGATGAAAAAGAGTAGAAATAGTGATCAACCTGTGCCATAGAGCCATGACCTTGCTCGCCTGGTCCTCAATGCAGTGTACAGCAAGCCAATTGAAAATATGACACCGAGTAGGCCATTGACATAGAGCCACTGGAATTGGTATATTGGTGAACTGCTGTCAGCGTCTTCGGGCACACTAAATTCACTTATCATCCCCTGCATTAGAGAACCCGTGTTAAATATTTCTGCCATGTTAGAAATAACTCGGATTCGCTAGTATCTTAGTACCTTGATAGCTTCTTGCAAGAAGAGAACAGTGATTAACATGCCAAAAAGTTCTCCTGCAATCCTTGTAAATCTGCTAATAACGTTGGAAGCATTGAACGTTGCCAAAAGAAACAACATGATGGCAGTCCAGATGCAGACCCTACAGAACAGGGAGGAAATGTAAAGTGCAGTTTATCTGAAAGCTAACATGGGTTCAAATGCATTCTATTTCAGTCATTACCATCCTGTCCACGCCAAATATAGCTGCTCACCCAGAGCTTGATGATTCTTGGCAAAATTGTAGAGATAAGTGTACATGATAATAGTTGGTTCGGCAACTCCAACAATCAACAAAGGCTGCCCTCCAAGAATTGAATGTATGATGCCACATATCGCAGTCGATGCCAGTGTTTCAACTGTTGAGAGTATTCCATCTATAACCAAAAACATACTGTTTTGTTACTATTTTAATGGTATACATGCCTAACTAGCATAGTAGCACCAGGTGAGGCCTTACTTGTTGCCGTGCTCAGTTGTGCTCCGAAGGCAATGACAGGGAGAGCAGAGGCAAAGAAGATATACATGGTAGGTGCCAATATCCTGATGGTCCATTTGGCAGCAATACAAATAAGCTATGCAGTTAACAGGAGTAGTGAACATGCCAGACACAGATAATTACTAATATCCAGCACAATCCTTCCTTTAGACGAAACTGACCTAAAGCCAGAGTGGAGTCCTGCAACCCAATCATGCTTGTACCAAGTGGCCCTTCCTTTGATATCAGTGACAACTCCCTTGAAGGGGTGTCTCAGTAGATCCATCTGAGTGAGGAAACACAACATCATATTTAATAGTAATAAAACGGAGGCCTAAATAGAAAAAAAGTGATATTAGCCTTAACATCGGGTTATCCACAAACAAGGTAGGCTCTTTTTTAGGGGAATAGAGCATTGGAGCCAATCACTACCAAAATAGCATAGCTGTCCATGAAAAAAAAGGCAATCCGGACAAACTTCGATATGAGAAGTTAAAGCCATCATATGCGTCTTGTGTTAACTTATATAATGTATGTAATGCGAGGTTCTGATTTTCTTCGTGCAACAACTTTTTAAATAACCGTTCGAACAATTTAATCCAGCAGCTATACCAAAACTAGTGCAAAATGCTCTGATGAACTAGAATTAGAGCACTAAAAACTGTTCCGGCGGAAAAATTGCAGCTCACAGTCTGGTCCAAGAGGTCCCCTCCACGGGTGGGACCCAGTCCTAACGCAGAGCAAGGAACGAACGAACGCACGGATCGATTTTTCCACGACGACTTTTAAGGAGAAATAACAGCTGTGCGCGATGCACGTCCAGAACCGGTCAAACAAATAAGTAAAAGAAGACTTCTACAAGAAAAAGGCACGCGACGCACGGGTGTGTGCGACGAATTTTCTAGCGAATACAAGCAGAAGCAGTGGAAAAACAAGGAGCACGAGATTCGGATGCTGGAGCCGTTTAAAAAAACACCACATAAACAGAAAATCGCTGAGGCGATCGTCGGAGACAGCCGCGAAAACCTCTGCAAATCCCCCACTCCCAGGGGGGAAAAAATCAATCTCCGGATGGTCGGAGTGAAACCACACACACCGGCGTTGGTTCTAAAAACACGCACATACACACATAGTGCAAGCATGAGCCAGTCGTCATGCATGGACGCATGCACACACACACACACACCGCTGAGAGAGAGAGAGAGAGAGAGAGAGAGAGAGAGAGAGAGAGAGAGAGAGAGAGAGAGAGAGAGAGAGAGAGAGAGAGAGAGAGAGAGAGAGAGAGAGAGAGAGAGAGAGAGAGAGAGAGAGAGAGAGAGAGAGAGAGAGAGAGAGAGAGAGAGAGAGAGAGAGAGAGAGAGAGAGAGAGAGAGAGAGAGAGAGAGAGAGAGAGAGAGAGAGAGAGAGAGAGAGAGAGAGAGAGAGAGAGAGAGAGAGAGAGAGAGAGAGAGAGAGAGAGAGAGAGAGAGAGAGAGAGAGAGAGAGAGAGAGAGAGAGAGAGAGAGAGAGAGAGAGAGAGAGAGAGAGAGAGAGAGAGAGAGAGAGAGAGAGAGAGAGAGAGAGAGAGAGAGAGAGAGAGAGAGAGAGAGAGAGAGAGAGAGAGAGAGAGAGAGAGAGAGAGAGAGAGAGAGAGAGAGAGAGAGAGAGAGAGAGAGAGAGAGAGAGAGAGAGAGAGAGAGAGAGAGAGAGAGAGAGAGAGAGAGAGAGAGAGAGAGAGAGAGAGAGAGAGAGAGAGAGAGAGAGAGAGAGAGAGAGAGAGAGAGAGAGAGAGAGAGAGAGAGAGAGAGAGAGAGAGAGAGAGAGAGAGAGAGAGAGAGAGAGGGAGGGAGGGAGGGAGAGGGAGGGAGGGAGAGGAGGCGACGCCAGAAGAACAGTCTGGGGACACCATGAGTAACTCTCCGAATCTGCAGACATCGACGCGGCATCCGGCGACGAGGTAACGCGCACATGGACCGAACCGAACCCACCCGATCGGGCAGTAGATCGAAGCCGTACCGTGTTCGAAGCGGCGCGGCGGCGGCGGCGGAGGTGAATTGACGAGGGAGTTGAGGCGGCGGAGCGTTTGGATCCGCAATGGCGCGCGCGCGCGCGCGCGCGTTCTCCTCTCCTCGGGGCGGCGCGGAGCCCTAGGCAGGGGGGCGAGGGCGAGGGCGAGGGCGCGGCGTGGGCTTTGTCGAGGTAGAGTCTCGCCCGGATGCCGGTATTTATGTGTGAGCCGAGAAGAGAAGGCAAGGCAGGCAGCCGAGCGCGGCGAGGGAGGAGGACGCGCTCTCGAGTCTCGATCAATGCTGCCTGGCGTCTCGTCTCGCTCACTGTCGAGTTTGGGCTGGGCCGCAGCCCGCAGGTGCGACCCTTGTCCGTCTTGGCTGCCTCACGAGTGGAGCCGCCCGCAAGTGACACTTGGAAGGGGCCCACCGCTGGCGATCCGCAGGGGGGGGTCCACCCGGCACGTGGCGTGGAGGAGCGCGCCTGTGCCTGGCCTGGCCGCAGTCCGGACTCCGGACCGCACCGGCAGCGGCGGCTGAGGCCCCGTGACGGAGAGCCAAAGGTCAACGGCTTCCCGTCCCATGTTTCATAGTACTCACACACACACACACATGTGAGCACCCTTCTGGTCGATACGTACACAAGCGCGCCATATCACATCCGCACCTTTCAGGGCCGCTACTAACAGGCTAGCAACAGCACCGTATCCCGGAGGGAGATGGGTGCAGTGCAGGCCGAGGTCGGGGTCGGGGTCTCCCGTACGACGGTGCCTGTCGCTGCAACAAAAAACTGCCTATCTATCACCCACCGAGAAAATGCCACGGCACCACCAGTCCTGCAGTCCAAGTACGTACCACACACGTCCACGTACGACGCGATCCTCCCGCGGCCGAGCGTAAAATTCCCTTCAGACCTTGGAAGCTCATGGCCCATCACTACTAGTTTCTTGTGACGGCAGGGTTGGAGCTGCAGCAACAAATAATATTATTACGTCGATAATGATTGCAATCTTTAGGTTGACATCATTCGTTTCGGACCGAACCAAAGTCAACTCGAACAATTTTACGTCACACGTGAGCCAACGTTCATAGTAACTCCTCTCACACTTAATCGAAGGGACCCGATCTATCTCCAGTTGCGGTCACCTACCCCGTCTCTAAGCCAACCCGGCCTCATCGTCATAATAGCGTTACCATCCAACACCGGTTTTTTTGTTCAATTTAGCCGTTAGGTTGATCTCATTCGGCCCCGTTGATAAATTTTAAAATTACGGTCAAGGGACCAGCTTTCAACTCCCACGCACTAACCGGGACGCAACACAGTCTGGTGCTGCACAGGAAACAGCCACCCAGGTTACATACCACCGATGGGGGCAAAACTTGCTATACTTCTTCCCCGTCTGGTGCTGCCCGGTGGGGTTTAAGCGCCCTGTGATCGTTTGGTTGTCAGGGTGTCCAGTGACTCTACTAACACATCTCTCTTCAAATGTATAAATGAACAAATGTATAAATGAACGTATAAATAGAATAACAGATTAGTAATAAAAAGAAAGTAGGGCTGGACGTTTGAACACATATATATTCTAAATTTTTATAAACCAGTGAATTATGAGAGTGTGTACATATGTATCAGATCCACAATATATATTAGAACCTGCATACATATTGATGGAACAAGCAGAACAGTTCTTAACTCCATACAAATTGTGGTTCCAGTAAAAATTCCAGAGAACTTGAAAATTCAGAATAGCGCCTACTAGCAGAACAAAATAATAGATTGGTTTCATCCAAAAGACAGCAGATAGCACCCAATAGCAATGCTAATACTACTTAACCAGCTAGCACATGGTGAGAGAGCAAATAAAGCCAATATTCCTATATGCTTAACATGAAGCGCCTCTGACTGATGCTCCTGAGGCAAACCTCGATTTTCTGCAAGGAATAAAAACAACAAACTTAGAACTTTCCTTAGCATGAAGCACAATTGAGCTACTTGTGATACAAATATGTTCAGAGCAACAACATAATGATAAAGTCTGGCTTATTTACCACTACTAGTTTTAACAACCACAGTTTTGGAGACAAGTTAACTCATACTCTCAGTTTTAGAACAAGAACTTCACTGGTCAAAATAGATTAAATGAATCATTTTTCAAGTTTAGTACAGTATTTCCATGAATCAAAAAATAACTGAAGAAATCTTGTTAGAAAAAACATTGCAGAGACCATATTGCAGAAGCCATCCGTCACACCTTCTCCATCTATCAGGTAGATGTAATCCTACTGAAATTAGAAAGGAAGTAAATACACAAGTTTCTTTAGAATTTACAATTGTTTTCAGAGAGGAAGGAAGGGCATATATATACACATACCTTATCTTCCTCCGAAGCCAAATCAGCCGCACGTTGTGAATTGTTAGCTTCAGAAACATCTCCCGATACAATTCATTTTCAAACACCTCTGCTGCAATGGCCTTCTCCTCATCTGTCAAGTCCTCCATAGCTTCAAATATGTGGATACACCTATCCATAGACTCCTCTCCACGAGTCTTCTTCTCAAGGAACGCCTCCATAGTCTTATCTGTTTGGTTCTTCTTGTGCTCCAAATAGTCATCCAAAACACTTGCAACTTGACTTTTCTTCCTCTTTTTTCCGCTTCCATGTACTGACGTACCAGAAGGTGGTGACTGAACTTCACAAGCCTCTCGATCCAAAGTTAGTCCAGCAACATTAGTCTCACTGCCCACACTTGGTCTAGCAACATTGATCTCGCTGCCCGCTCGTGGTACATGTAGCACTGGTTCATCAACAGATGCTACATGTAGCACCGGTTGAGTAGAAGTAAAACTCATGTCACCTCTAGCAATGCTCCATATAAAAAAAAGTCAAAGTGTTTCTTCATAAAAACTCATATTTGTTTAGTACAAGTCAGAAAGATATATGACTACCTTCATACAAGGCCTCACAGCTCCTAAACAGAGGAAACCCATTCTTGCGATGCTTCTTTAATTTGGGGA
The DNA here is from genome assembly GCF_902167145.1 of Zea mays. Taxonomy (NCBI): domain Eukaryota; kingdom Viridiplantae; phylum Streptophyta; class Magnoliopsida; order Poales; family Poaceae; genus Zea; species Zea mays. The sequence continues at coordinate 10,949,511 of NC_050098.1, read as the reverse complement.
ATTTCTGTTGAATACAAAATATATTTAGTACGAAGGCATGTTTTGGAATGATACTACTTTATCAAAAGAGAGAGAATAACTTACACGTGCACACTTCTCCCACAAATCTGGTTCAGCTAATATCATCCCCATAGTCTCATTCCATCCTATACCACTCTCATTCTTTGCGTTGCTTATGGCCTTGTAGCTTGCTTTCAAATCTTTCTCCTTGTCTTGAAGTTGTTGCTTTGTGAAATGTGCTGAGGGGAATTTCTCATTGAACTTACAAGTGATTAGAGATGGCAATGGGTACCCGAAACCCGAATACCCGATGGGTTTTACCCGATATGAAGACGGGTACGGGATGATTTCTCTACCCGCGGGTATGTTAATGGGTAAAAACCTCTACCCATTGGGTAGACGGGTACGGGTACGGGTTGGAACTACCCATACCCGTCTACCCATGGGTAAAATATACCCGCATTAATAACACTATAACCATCTAATAGAGCCCATCTTAGTTAAAATAAAACCATTCTCTAGCTATCATTTATCTAGATACCAAGTTATGTAATCATATGATTTGTTATATGTGAAGTTGAAGTTTTTTTTGTATGTTTGTTTAATATTTTGAGTGATTGGTATATTAGAATTTAAGACTTTCCTAACGGGTACGGGTTACCCGACGGGTAAAAATACCCGCGCGGGTACGGGTATGGGTAAGATTTTATACCCGCAAGCATATATGGGTAACCCGGCGGGTAGAATTTTTTTTGATGGGTACGAGTATGGAATGGTACTACCCGATGGGTATGTACCCGTTGCCATCCCCTACAAGTGATGCTTCTCCAACCATCTGAGTTCCAACCATTCTGTCCCTTAAATCTGGCATCAACCTTGTGCTCAGTTAATACTTCAATTAAACCCTTCTCATATAAGAAGTTCCAATTCGCCTTAGATGCTTCATCTGCCATTACTATTTTAAATTACACATAAAAATTAAATTGTGTGCAAGAAGTACATAAATAAGATACAAATATTAGGTGCATCAAGTACATAAATAACGATACAGGTGCTATCACATCAACTAAACATTGTGTGCAACCCACATCTGCATCGCAATGTCATCCCTTAAAATGTTTCCATCAACAGACTCCGAGCCGGTAGGGTAGTTGACTTCTCCCTCTGGGACATCGACATATTGAGATGGTTCAATGTTGCTTGGGAGGTGATCTAGCCACCCTTCCTGGCCATTATGTTGTTTAATTACATTATGAAAGACAGCTGCTGCCACTGGAATCTTAACCTGAGACTGAATAGGATTGAAAGTTCCCACTTTTAGAATAGGAAACCTCTTCTTCAAGACACCTATAGCCCTCTCTATATGGTTCCGAAGGATTGCGTGGAGATGGTTAAAGAGCTCTTTGTAGTTGGCATAGGAACGTCGACTCCTAAACTCACTTAAGTGGTACCGAACTCCTCGATAAGGGGCAATGAATGATGGTGTATTTGCATATCCACCATCGACAAGATAAAACTTTCCTTCTGGCACATGGAATCCTCTGTCAAGTGCTGAACGAAGAACCCCGGCATCTGATGCGGATCCTTCCCATCCACACGAAATGAAGGTAAAGTTTAGATTAAAATCGCAAGCTACCAAAACATTATGGGATAAAGACCCTTTCCTATTTCTGTATGGAGCAGCCTTGTCTTCTGAAATAGTGATAGGAATATGAGTACCGTCTATGGCACCAATGCAATTCTGCATGTTAGGAAAGAGACAATTAGAGGCACACAAACCTAAGAAGGAATTAGAAATTCTTGGGTTTTATGTCTACCTGGAAAAAAGGCATGAAACGAGAGTCGGTTGCAATTTTGATGTGAGTCTGTATTGAACTTGGAAGCTTTACAGACCTACTTGTCAAGGCTGGAATTATATCAAAGACTTCATTTATCTTCCTGTGAATGGTTTCACCACTGTGTTGAAACCATTTTTGCAAATCTTGATTAGTAGCATTATGCGAGATCATGTACATAAACATGCCAAACTATTCTTCAACAGTAACACCTCGTGTGTCACGTAGAAGATCCTCGGCTCTAAGAAAAGCTACTATCGCTCTGAAAATATTTGGCTCCATCCTAAACTCAACTTTGCTCCAAATTTCATGCCCTTCTAGAACTTCCTTAATCTTCATAGCGCCGGTAAGAGAAGAAGTATGGGCTGCCCTTTTCTCTTCTTGCATGGCCGCGAGAACAGCAGGGACAATTACAAAGAAGAGTTCATCGTCATTTTCTTCCTGGTCTAAAAGAAATTGTCTAGCATCCTCCTCCCAGGAACTCATTATCTATTATATAGAGATATATATAATTATCATGACCAGCTCGACGTCCAGATATATAATGCAAACACAAGAAATGCTAATTCAAACATAGAAGTGAAAATAAAGTGGAACTTTTATATGAGCAACAACTAATATACCACCAACAACAACTAATATACCTTCAGGTTTGAGAGGATTTCTTAGTTGTTATACCCTGTCCCTTCAGCCTCTCAATTGATATATCCAGACTACACATAAATAAATAAAAATTAGTAGCAAGGTACTGGCCAAGGTAAAACCATCAGGACTTCACAAGCACTAACAATCAATCTATACACTGATATTATCTTATTTTTGCAGACAATACACCAAAAGGTGTTAGCGTTAACAAATTTCTTTGCTCCAAATTTCATGCCCTTTTAGAACTTCCTAAACTCAACTTTGCTACAGAAAATGCAACTTTACCACAACATAATTCTACAGTTTCTCAAAAAAAAATACATGTTATACATATCATGAAGCAACAAAAAATAGTTTGAACAGCCACAATTCAAGAGACCAATTATCTCATAATATTAGTTCCAGAACAAGATCTTCACTGGTCAAGATCTTTCTCTCATAATACATGTTATACTTACTTCCCTGATTGTTGATTGTGGATCTGAAAAAAATACCGAGTGTGTGGATCTGGAACAGTAACCAAGAAACAAAGAAATAAAATGGGAGAGGAGGGGATAAAACTCACCGTACGCCGAGTATGACACCGAGTGTGGATCTGGGACGAGAAGTTGAGGAGCGATGGGACACCCGAGTGTGGATCTAGGAGATGCTCTGAGATGTGGTGTGCTACCTTCTACCACTGCAGTCCAGATCCAGTCCCTGTCCAATGGTCGAAGGAGATGCTCTGAGATTGTGGTGCTACGAGATATGCTGGGCGGTAGGAGAGGATGGCAGCAGTGAAGCCGTGGAGGGTGGCGGCGGTGGAGCTCTATCCCTGTCCAATGGTCGAAGGAGCCCTATCCCTGTCCATTGGAGGGTGGCGGCGGTGAGTAGAGGTGAGGACGAGAGAGAGATAGGCGTAGGGCGGTGGGGGGCACACAAAACCGATGGTCAAAGGTGTGGAACCCTATCCCTGTCCAAACCGATGGTACGCGGGGTAAAGAAAACTGCATGCAGTCCTTCCAAACGCGCAGACAGCGAGGACGTGTTTTTTTATCTGTGTTCCGTCCGTCCCGCCGAAACCGGCCGGTATTGCTGTTCCCAAACGAAGCCTTAAACAATGCACACGGTTATCCATATGTAGTGACGGGCCCAGGAATTAAAACAGTCTAGGCAAGATTATAACAAATATTTAACAATCATATAGCTATTTTTGTATAAAAGACTGACATGTATATTTGAACTTGAATGCACTTCGAGCAGGTGAGGCAGCTCAGGTTGTGGCCTGCGGTGATTGGTCCGTCACTGTCCATATGTACCTAGCTTTAACCATACATTTTAAAATATATATATATTTTTTAAAATCTATAGCACCACGGCCACTTCTGGGCTGTTGGTAGCTACTCTTGGCAGTCCTTTATAATCATATAACATTCTCACGGATCAATACACGCTTTTTGTATGTACTATATCCTTACTCGTGTAAAAAAACGTACATCTTGCTGATACGAGTACTCTATCACATCCACACTCGTGTGCACCCAAGAAACTTTTTGGTCGGTAGAGACAAATCTATATTCATTTTAGGGTTAGATTTGAGCACCCCTTAATAACATAAAACTAGTCATAAGGCAATCGCATGCCCCTTGAGTTTGCTATAGCTTCGTTACTGTTGGTCGATCATACGTCCTAAAATTTCTCTGGTCAAATTATCCTTAACTCGGATGTGTTTTTTTAAGATGGCATTTCGATAAAGAAGATGTATCTTATTGGTATGAATATTTTATGAATCCTATTAAGCATTAGGCTAGGATGTCACAAAATTCTTGGGTTCAAGCACATTTTCTTATACAATTGTACACATATAACTTCGATATTTTTCAAAATAAATATTCTAGTAGTACACGTTTATGTTTCTTAAGTTATTGTTTGGTTTCTAGCTAGGGACCAATTTTTAGTCCATTCATTTTATTCTATTTTAGTCTATAAAGTATTTAGCAATTTATAGGCTAAAATAGAACATAATTGAGAAGCTAAAGAGATGTTTGGTTTCTAGAGACTAATTTTTAGTCTCTCTATTTTATTCCATTTTAGTCTGTAGATTAACAAATATGGAAACCAAAACTCTATTTCAATTTTTATATTAAGCAATTTAGGGACTAAAATAGAATAAAATTGAAGGACTAAAAATTAGTCCCTAAAAACAAAACACACTTGGTTTTAGGAACTAATTTTCAGTTCATTCATTTTATTCCGTTTTAGTTGATAATTTGCTAAATACGGAGTTTAATTTTCATATTCGCCAATTTAGAAACTACAATGAAATAAAAAAGAGCGACTAAAATTTAGTCACTACAAACCTAACAGTTCTTAAAAATTAGTTCATATAAACTAAACACCTCCTAAATCACATGGCTTGCACTACTTAAACGGCGTGTGTTTTTTTTGGTTGGAGTGAGCGCCGATCGAGTGGTGCACGGCCCTATTCTTTGTCCTCCTTTTGCTTTCACATGTTTAGAAAAAAAAATGTTTTCTTCGTATTTGAATTATTAGAGTTGGCAACTTCTTTCGAGTCCTTAGCGGGATGGAGTATCGATCGTTAACCGAAGGGAAACGACATCGGCAACCGGCATACACATCGCCTTTCAAGTCCGCAGCGCGATGGAAAGGGACATGGCGTGCTATCGTTGCCGGAGGAAAACGATGGAGAACGACGAGAGCCGGGGAAGGCGATGATGCCCCCCCGATTCGATGGTTCGGCGGACAGACAGACAGGCCAGGCACGCCAGGCCGCGCGCCGCCGGTGACGGGTCGCAGGCGCGCGTGTGTCGTCTGAGCCTCTCGCCGTCGGGCGCTAAGGACCGACGTCCAGGCGTTCCAAGTCATGAATGAGATCGCGGTGGACCAAGATGGCAAGATGTTTGGAATCTAAAGACGGGGACGGGCCGCGGGCGATGGGTCGAGTTGGCTGGCGCGCTGGTGCAGACATGAACGGGAACGGGGCACATCGCCGAACCCGCGCGCTGCCAAGACACCCTGGACCTGGTTGGCATGTACTATACCTTCCTGGCGTGGTGACCGAGAACGCAATATCTGCTCACCTCTCGGCTCTCGCGTCGCGCGCGAGCGCGCGCCACGGACTAGCGCGGCAGCACGGTGACAGGTGCGGTACAGTACAGAGCATAAAAAATCTTTACAGAAAAGAAAGAGTACGTACCCCTGCTGTTCGTGTATGCGTACAGTACAGAACATAAAAATCTTTACCGGAAAGAAAGAGTACACGTACCCGGGCTGCTCGTGTATCGGTGTATGTGCAGTACAGAACATAAAAATCGTTACAGAAAAGGGTGGATTAGAGAGTGGGTTTTACGAAAAGCATTTGGTCCACATCTCTCTAAAATGTATTCCCTAAAACATCGTACCCTTGTGTTACAACGGAGTCCAATACGTATAAGAATCAAACTCTATAATATTACTACATGCATGCGAGTTGTTCTAACGTCGTAAATCTCGAGATATGTAAAGAACGACTCGATGCACATTGGAATCGGAGTCGTATCTGTCGTCCTCAACAAACACTAGAGTACATAAAGTACTGAAAAAAGAGATTGGGAGAAAGCGGGGCATATGCAAGCAGTGTGTGAAATCTAGGCACGTGGACAATTAGGAGAGATTCATAATGTAATGCGTATAATACATATGTCCTCTTCCTACTTAACGATTGATGAACATAATAGTGAAGAAGATTACAAGCTCATAGCACAATAGAGCATTACGACCGCCTAGCTCCCTCCAACCTCTAGGTTATATGGTGAGAGTTATAGCCTACTAATCGTAATCTACCTTTATACATGCTCTATGTGTAGAGTAAATTCTTATGTGTGTCCGATCATGAACCGAACTAACTGGTTGAACTGAAGTTCTCTACCACGTGATAAGATTGAAATCCCTTTCCTCGTTACCTTGCTCCCCCGTTTATAGTGCAAGAGAGGAGAGATGTCACATTAATTGGACCTTGGATCCAACCGGCTAAGACCCAACTACATCGTTCTTATCCTATTCATGAAGTCATACATGGACCCATACTCTCATTATGGTACATGCCTTACTTATTGTGAGGGTAGGTATAATGTGTCGTTTGCACGGGCACTAGGGCCCATGCCATTGGATACGACATAGTTGTTGATATGTATAGCCTTCTATACTTGATAACACTTTATGGTACATTGTCATGAGCATGCTTGGCTATAGGTAGGATTGGAAAATAAGCTCGAGGCACATGAGCCGGGTCAAGCTCGGAGCGGCTCGCAAGACTTGAGCAAGACGAGCCAAACCAAGCATGTTTTTTTAGGCTCATTGGTGCAGCGAGCCGAGCCAGCTCACGAGCTTTGCCAATTGTGCCAAATTAATCAATCTATAAAATAATGATGAATATTGAATAATTCTATAGATAGTTGGCTCATTCCATAGCCTTTGATGATGGATATATGGCAATCCAAAATTTAGATTACTTATAATGTTGAATGATGATTCTATACTCTATATTATATACTATTAATTTACTATATAATATATTAATATTTATCTAGGTGTAGCTCGTGAACTAATAATGACTAGATGGTTTATATATAGGCATCTATCATGTCTCATGACTCGTATTTTTGTGCAGGTCATGTGACGCTTTGGGTTCTTGAACCAGAATCAGAGAGAGAAGGGCTTTAAATAGGCTTTTGTGTGATATTTACCTTTTTAATGCAGACTTGGAATCCTTTTTCCCTTGCTTTCTTCTTGAAAGTCGCTTAGAGGAGGGTGAATAGGCGAAACCTGAAATTTATAAACTTAAACACACACTAAGGTCGGGGGGTTAGTGTTAGAATTAAATTCAAGTCCAAAAGAATATCTCTCTTGCTAGGAGTTACTCAAGGATTGCGGATAACATATGGGAGCAAACTCAAATTCACACTAGCAAGGAAATGATTGAGTGGGAAAACAAATCAAACAAGAATCAAGGCGAGTGAACACGATGGTTTGTTTTACCGAGGTTCGGTTCCAAAGAACCTAGTCCCCGTTGAGGAGGTCACAAAGATCAAGTCTATTTCAACCCTTTCCCTATCTCAAACGGTCACTTAGACCGAGTGAGCCTTTTCCTTAATCTCCCGGGTCACTTAGACCCCGTAAGGACCACCACACACTTAGGTGTCTCTTGCTCCGATTACAAGTCACTTGAGAAATAGAAGGGAAAAGAAAAGGGCCAATCCAAGCGACAAGAACAACAAAAGAACACAAAACACCCTCTCTCAAGTTCCTAATGGAATTGAGTGAATTTGGTGGCTTGGAGAGGATTTGATCTATTGAATGTGTCTTGGAGTGGAGTCTTTTGCTCTTGTATTGAATGTGATATTCAGAACACTTGGATGGATATGAATGTGGTGGTTGGGGATATTTATAGCCCCAACTACTTCCATAGCTGTTGGTGAAGGCTGCTGGGGATGGACGCACCGGACAGTCCGGTGCGCCACCGGACAGTCCGATGCGCTGTCCGGTGCACGCCACGTCAGCACAACTGTTAGGGTTCGGAGCTGGTCGACCATTGGAGCCTTTGTCGTTTTACTGCACCGGACAGTCCGGTGCCCTCTGACTTTTGCGCTCTGACTTCTGCATTTGCACTGTTCATGGCAAAGTACTTTTACAGTCGACCGTTGGCGCTGGATAGCCATTGCTTCGCTGGCTCACCGGAGAGTCCGGTGGCACACCGGGCAGTCCGATGAATTATAGTGGAGCGCGCCTTGGAATTTCCGAGAGTGGCTAGTTCTGTGTTGTATGGCCCTGGTGCACCGGACACTGTCCGGTGGCACACCGAACAGTCCACTGCGCCATTTTTTAGCACACTCAAGGTTTTGCTCCAGTTTTTGATTGAGTCCCTAACTTGATTTATTTCTTGATTTGTGTTGAACCTTATGCACCTGTAACACATGATTTCTAGACAAACTAGTTAGTCCATTTGTTTGCATTAGTCATCAACCACCAAAATTAATTATAGAAAATGGTTAACCCTATTTCCCTTTCACTTCTCCCTTCGGTCATCTTCCTCCTCTAGCCATCCCCCATTTGTGACTGGTTTTTTTGTCCTCACTGACCGCAATGGCTGCAACCTGAGCACTTGATTAATGAGTAGGTCCCTTGAGCAAACAATAATGTCTTTAACCGAGGTGCTTCTCCCTCTATTGCCATAACTTCTGCCACATTCTTGTTCACGTATGGCCTTATATAATAGAAATTTGTCGTCTATGAGCTTCTTTGCTACCACCAAAGCATCAATATGACTATCGATGAAGATGATGAACTTGTCGAAATGCCAATAATTTCTCGAGAGAGCTAAATGTGATTAGAAAAGACGACTCTGATTACATGTGTAAATATGTTAGCATATTATCTCCATCAGGCTTATGTTTGTATTAGAAGATCGTAATACAAGTTCATATCAACTATGATCTTTATATCAGATTTATTTTGCTCATTTTATCTACAAATAGAGAAGTCTAATTGAACTACTACATATACAATCTATACAAGAGTTCTTTTCTAGATGCTTCGATGTTCGAACGTAACCCGTATGCGTGCGGACACGATGAGAAGAGAGCGAGAGCTGTAGGCCGCAGCCCGCAGCCCACCACCAAGGAAGGTGAACCCAACAAATGAGTTCTGGACACGTCGCCATAACAATGCCATACGCCTCTTGCCGTTCTTGGAAGGAGTAGTAGAGTTGCAGTGTCGAGCCGTTGCCCTTGCCTGTCGGAGTGTCAGCCAGGTCCGCCTTGCCGTGTTTTGTTTCACAAGACAGCAAGACCACCTCCGTTTTTGGCATGTTGTGTCACATTTTATGTCTATCGAGAGCCATTGCATCGTAGGAACGAAGCCCACGGAAGGTGACCGCAGTGATCATTGGATATAAATTAGGAAGTACTACCAAACATACCCTTGAGTTACAACAGAGTCTAATACGTATAAGAATCAAATCTATAAAATTACTATACGCAAGTTGTTCTAACTTGTATGAGCACGTGTCGTAAATATCGAGATATGTAAAGAATGACACAATGCGTATTCGAACCAGATGTCGAATCTTTCATATCTATCATTGTGAACAAACACTAGGGTACATAAAGCTATGAAAAGAAGAGATTTGGAGAAAGTGGAGCATAGGCAACCAGCTTGTTAAAGCTAGGCACAACAATGATCTAGCACATGGGCAAATTAGAGAGATTCATTTTCGTAATACGTGTAATACCCTACATCCTCTTACTACTTGTCGATTGATGAACACAAAGGGTGAATAAGCTTACAAGATCATAACAAAACTGAGCATTACAACTGAGAGCACCTAGAGGGGGGGGTGAATAGGTGATCCTGTAAAATTCAACACTAATAGCCACAAAAACTTGATTATGAAAGTTAGAACGACTAAGTAGCTTGAAACCAGTTCTTGTGAACACAGATAATCAAAGAGAAAGCACACAAGAGACACACGATTTTATCCCGTGGTTCGGCCAAGTAACACTTGCCTACTTCCACGTTGTGGCGTCCCAATAGACGAGGGTTGCACTCAACCCCTTTCAAGTGATCCAATGATCAACTTGAATACCACAACTTTTCTTCCTTATCTCTTTTTCCCGTTTGCGAGGAATCTCCACAAGTTGGAGTCTCTCGCCCTTACAACAAAGATCACAATGAAAGCACAAGTGTAAGGTTGGGGAGCAACACACACAAATCCGTAGCACACACACGCACACAAGCCAAGACTTGAGCTCAAAATGAAGCACAAAGAGTTCACAACTAGAATGGAGCTCAAATCACTAACACGATCGATCAAGTGCGCGGAGACGGAGTGTGGGAGACTTAGAATGCTTAGTGAATGCTTGGGTGTCTCCTCCATGCGCCTAGGGTTCCCTTTTATAGCCCCAAGGCAACTAGGAGCCGTTAGAGGCCAACAAGGAAGGCCAAAGTTGCCTTCTGTCGGGTGGCGCACCGGACAGTCCGGTGCGCCACCGGACAGTCACTGTAGACACTCCGGTGCGGATCTCCTTCCTTTTCTGGTGCAGACGACCGTTGCAGATTCGTGGCAGTTGGCACACCGGACAGTCCGGTGCCCCTGCCGACCATTGGCGCGGGCCACGCGTCGCCCGCGGATTGCGCGACCGACCGTTGCGCTAGTGACCGTTGGCTCACCGGACAGTCCGGTGCACCATCGGATAGTCCGGTGAATTATAGCCATACACCGCCGATTTTTTCCGAGAGTGTCCTGTTCACCGGAGGCTGGCCTGGCGCACCGGACACTGTCCGGTGCACCACCGGCCGGACAGTCCGGTGTGCCAGACCGAGCTAGACTTTGGTTGTACCAAGTCAAGTCTTTTGCATTTCTGTTCTTCTCTTCTTTTCTCTATTTCTAGCACTTAGACAATATATGTTAGTACTCAAAACAATGTACTAAGTCTAGAAACATACCTTGTTACTTGATTTGCACTTCTTGCTTGTTTGGCACATAATCAACTCACTTAGTATGTGTTGGACACTTAATCACCAGAATATAATAGAAATGGCCCAAGGGCACATTTCCCTTTCAATTTCCCCCCTTTTGGTGATTTATGCCAACACATCAAAAAGCAACTAAAATAAGTGCAACATCAATGCAAATGAGGACCAAATTGATTTTGACTCTAATTTGGCATATTTGGATCATTCTTTGCCACCACTTGGTTTGTTTTTGCAAATCAAATTCATTTTCCTATCTCTAAGTCAAACTCACTTGTTTGGGCATAAAGAGAGATAATCCAATGGAAAAATTGATCAAGTGCCAAAAACTCCCCCTTTTTCCCATAATCATAAGTTCTCCCCCACAAGAGACAAAATTTTGCAATAAGAGTATTTTGGACAAATAAAAAAATTCTAACTCTACTATCTTCAAAATTCTCAAGTGGTAGCTGATCCATTTGCTTTGGCCTTAATTTCTCCCCCTTTGGCATCAAGCACCAAAACAGGATCATTTTTGGCCCTCTAACCCCATTACCTCACCAAAAATGTCAATTAAGAGCAAAAAGGCAATAAGATCATAAGAATGAACTTGGAGGTGAGTACACTAATACTGGAGTGCAGTGGAAGTCTTTGCATGGTCCAAATTCACCTTTCCCTTTCAATTCACCTTTGAGACTACATCAGGTAACTCAAACACAAGGGTCAGTCTCAAAGGGTCAAGTTGTAGCACTTCTCCCCCTAAATATATGCATCATTCACACATGGACTTGTGAGGTTCGGGGATCCCTTGCACAACTTGAGCACCATAAATAAGCAACAAATTTCATAAATGCATAAAGTAACATGATCAAAGGCATAAGACACATGTATGCTATGGATCAATCCAGGTTACGCGAATCTAAGACATTTAGCTCACTACGCAGCCTGCAAAAGGTTTTCTCATCTAATGGCTTGGTAAAGATATCGGCTAGCTGGTTCTGGTTGCTAATATGGAAAACCTTGATATCTCCCTTTTGCTGGTGGTCTCTCAGAAAGTGATGCCGGATGTCTATGTGCTTAGTGCGCCTGTGTTCAACAGGATTATCCGCCATGTAGATTGCACTCTCATTGTCACATAGGAGTGGGACTTTGCTCAGATTATAGCCAAAGTCCCGGAGGGTTTGCCTCATCCAAAGTAGTTGCGCGCAACACTGTCCTGCGGCAACATACTCGACCTCAGCGGTGGATAGGGCAACAGAGGTTTGTTTCTTTGAGCTCCAAGACACGAGGGACCTTCCTAGGAATTAGCACATCCCTGATGTACTCTTCCTATCAACCTTGCATCCAACATAATCTTGAGCGAGTTGTTACTCCCTTGCTTATGTCACCTAGAATTTGATCGACGGGGTGATTTCTTTGAATCATCGCTCGGACTTGAGTTGGAGGGGCCAGTGGTGCTTCTTCCTCCATGGCTTGTTCTCCTTGTGCTCCCCTTGATCACACGCCTCTTCTTGATGAACCTGTCCATCATCTTGAGTTGGGGGATGCACCATTATTGAGGAAGAAGGTTGATCTTGCTCTTGTTGTTCCTGTGGTCGCACATCTCCAATCGCCATGGTGCGTATTGCGACCGTTGGAACATCATCTTCATCTATGTCATCAAGATCAACTTGCTCTCTTGGAGAGCCATTAGTCTCATCAAATACAACGTCGCTAGAGACTTCAACCAAACCCGATGATTTGTTGAAGACTCTATATGCCTTTGTATTTGAGTCATACCCTAGTAAAAACCCTTCTACAACTTTGGGAGCAAATTTGGAATGTCTACCTTTCTTCACCAAAATGTAGCATTTGCTCCCAAATACACGAAATTAAGAGACATTGGGTTTGTTACCGGTAAGGAGTTCGTAGGAGGTCTTCTTGAGGAGACGATGCAGATAGAGCCGGTTTATGGCGTGGCAAGCTGTGTTCACAGCTTCCGACCAAAACCACTCGGGCGTCTTGAACTCTCCAAGCATCGTCCTCGCCATGTCGATAAGCGTCCTGTTCTTCCTCTCTACCACACCGTTTTGCTGTGGTATGTAGGGAGCGGAGAACTCATGCTTGACACCTTCCTCCTCAAGATACTCCTCAACTTGTAAGTTCTTGAACTCGGACCCGTTGTCGCTCCTATCTTTTTCACCTTGAGCTCGAATTCGTTTTGAGCCCTCCTTAGAAAGCGCTTTAGGGTCCCTTGGGTTTCTGATTTATCCTGCAAAAAGAACACCCAAGTGAAGCGGGAAAAGTCATCTACAATTACAAGACCATACTTACTTCCCCCGATGCTAAGGTAGGCGACGGGTCCGAAGAGGTCCATGTGAAGAAGCTCCAGTGGTCTTGATGTAGTCATCACATTCTTGCTATGATGAGTGCTTCCCACCTGTTTCCCTGCCTGACAAGCTGCACAGGGTCTGTCTTTCTCGAAGCAGACATTGGTTAGTCCTAACACATGTTCTCCCTTTAGAAGTTTATGAAGGTTCTTCATCCCAACATGTGCTAGACGGCGATGCCACAGCCAGCCCATGCTAGTCTTAGCTATTAAGCATGCATCTAGATAGGCCTCCTCTTTAGAAAAATCAACTAAGTAGAGTTTGCCATCTAATACACCCTTAAATGCTAATGAACCATCACTCCTTCTAAAGACATAAACATCTATATTTGTAAATAAACAACTGTAGCCCATGTGGCACAATTGACTTACAGACAGGAGGTTGTAACCAAGCGACTCTACTAGAAATACATTTAAAATGGAGTGCTCGTTGGTGATGGCTATCTTGCCCAAGCCTTTGACCTTGCCTTGGTTCCCATCTCCAAAGATGATCGTATCCTGGGAATCCTTGTTCTTGACGTAGGAGGTGAACATCTTCTTCTCCCCCGTCATGTGGTTTGTGCATCCGCTGTCGATAATCCAGCTTGAGCCCCCGGATGCATAAACCTGCAAGACAATTTACGCTTGGGTTTTAGGTACCCAACTCTTGTTGGGTCCTACAAGGTTAGTTACAATAGCCTTTGGAATCCAAATACAAGTCTTATCTCCCTTGCATTTGGATCCCAACTTCCTAGCAACTACTTTTTCATTCTTACAATAAATTGCAAAAGAAGTATTGTAAGCATGGTAAATAGTAGAAGGTTCATTACATACTCTCCTAGGCATATGATGCACACCATTATTTTTCCTAGGCCTACCATGCACAAAAGTAGAGCTAGAGGCAATCATAGCATGTGAATTAAAGGCATCATGATCATAACTCCTATTATAATGAGCATTCCTAGAAAATTTTCTATCATTATAAATGAAAGCATGATTCCTTTGAGTACTACAAGCCATAGGGGCCTTCCCTTTCTCCTTGTTGGGAATGGGAGCCTTTTGGCTTGTTAAGTTCTTGGCTTCCTTTCGAAAGCCAAGTCCATCCTTAATTGAGGGGTGTCTACCAATGGTGTAGGCATCCCTAGCAAATTTTAACTTATCAAAATCAACCTTGCAAGTCTTAAGTTGAGCATTAAGACTTGCCACCTCATCATCATTTAATTTAGTAATGGATGCAAGATGTTCATTACAAGCATTAATATCAAAATCCATGCATCTATTGCAAATTACAACATGTTCTACACATGAACTAGATTTATTAGCTACCTCTAGCTTAGCATTTAAATCATCATTCAAAATTTTTAGACTAGAGATAGATTCATGACAAGCAGATAATTCAGAAGATAGCATTTCATTCCTTTTAATTTCTACCGCAAGGGATTTTTGCACACTAACAAATTTATCATGCTCTTCATACAAAATATCCTCTTGCTTCTCTAGCAATCTATCATTTTCATTTAAAGCATTGATTAACTCATTGATTTTATCTACTTTAGTTCTATCTAAACCCTTAAATAAATCAGTATAATCTACTTCATCATCACTAGAATCATCATCGCTAGAAGTAGTGTATTTAGGGGTATCACGAACACTTACCTTATTTTCCTTGGCCATGAGGCAAGTGTGTCGTTCGTTGGGGAAGAGAGAGGACTTGTTGAAGGCCGAGGCTACCAGTCCTTCATCGTCGGAGTCGGATGAAGAGCAGTCTGAATCCCATTCTTTGCCAAGGTGATCCTCGCCTTTCGCCTTCCTATAGCTTTTCTTCTTCTCCTTCTTCCCATGTCTTTCTTCCCCCTGGTCATTTTCATTATCGGGACATTGAGCAATAAAATGACCAGTCTTACCGCATTTGAAGCAGGAGCGCTTTTCCCTTGCTTTGTTCTTGTTGGGGTACTCCTTCCGTCCTTTTAAAGCGGTCATGAAGCGCTTGATGATAAGCGCCATCTCATCTTCGTTGAGGCCAGCGGCCTCCACTTGTGCCACCTTGCTTGGTAGCGTCTCCCTGTTGCTGGTTGCTTTGAGGGCAATGGTTTGAGGCTCGTGGACGGGTAGTGGACCGTTTAGAGCATCGTCCACATATCGAGCCTCTTTCACCATCATGCGTCCGCTCACAAACTTCCCAAGAATCTCCTCGGGCGTCATCTTGGTGTACCTGGGATTCTCACGAATAAGGTTGACAAGATGGGGGTCAATTACCGTAAATGACCTAAGCATGAGTCGGACGACGTCGTGGTCCGTCCATCTTGTGCTTCCATAGCTCCTAATCTTGTTGACTAGGGTCTTGAGCCTGTTGTATGTTTGTGTTGGCTCCTCTCCCCTGATCATCGCGAATCTTCCCAGTTCGCCTTCCACCAACTCCATCTTGGTGATCATGGTGGCGTCGTTTCCCTCATGTGATATCTTGAGGGTATCCCAAATTTGCTTGCCGTTGTCTAAGCCGCTCACCTTGTTGTATTCATCCTTGCACAAAGATGCTAGCAAAACAGTGGTAGCTTGTGCATTCTTATGAATTTGTTCATTAATAAACACCGGGTTATCCGTACTATCGAAATGCATTCCATTTTCAACTATCTCCCAAATACTAGGATGGAGAGAAAATAAGTGACTACGCATTTTGTGACTCCAAAAAGAGTAGTCTTCTCCATCAAAGTGTGGATGTTTACCAAGAGGAATTGAAAGCAAATGAACATTGGAATTGAACGGAATACGAGAATAATCAAATGAATAGTTTTGATTAACCGGTTTCTTTTTAGACGAGTCATCGTCGTCGTCATCTCTTGGTGAAGAAGAGAAGTCGTCGCTGTCGTAGTAAATGATCTTCTTGATCCGCCTCTTCTTCTTCCAGTCCCTCTTCTTGTGAATCGATCCTGAGTCAGTGGGCTTGTCGTCCCTTGGCTCGTTGAAGAGGGATTCCTTTTCGTTGTCGTTGACCACCATCCCCTTTCCCTTAGGATCCATCTCTTTGGGCGATTAGTCCCTAAGAAGAAGAGAACGGCTCCGATGCCAATTGAGAGAACCTAGAGGGCGGGGTGAATAGGTGATCCTATAAAATTCAACACTAATAGCCACAAAAACTTGATTATGAAAGTTAGAACGGCTAAGTAGCTTGAAACCAGTTCTTGTGAACACAGATAATCAAAGAGAAAGCACACAAGAGACACACGATTTTATCCCGTGGTTCGGTCAAGTAACACTTGCCTACTTCCACGTTGTGGCGTCCCAATGGACGAGGGTTGCACTTAACCCCTTTCAAGTGATCCAATGATCAACTTGAATACCACGACTTTTCTTCCTTATCTCTTTTTCCCGTTTGCGAGGCATCTCCACAAGTTGGAGTCTCTCGCCCTTACAACAAAGATCACAATGAAAGCACAAGAGTAAGGTTGGGGAGCAACACACACAAATCCGCAGCACACACACGCACACAAGCCAAGACTTGAGCTCAAAATGAAGCACAAAGAGTTCACAACTAGAATGGAGCTCAAATCACTAACACGATCGATCAAGTGCGTGGAGACGGAGTGTGGGAGACTTAGAATGCTTAGTGAATGCTTGGGTGTCTCCTCCATGCGCCTATGGGTCCCTTTTATAGCCCCAAGGCAGCTAGGAGCCGTTGGAGGCCAACAAGGAAGGCCAAAGTTGCTTTCTGTCGGGTGGCGCACCGGACAGTCACTGTAGACAGTCCGGTGTGGATCTCCTTCCTTTTCTGGCGCAGACGACTGTTGCAGATTCGTGGCAGTTGGCGCACCGGACACTGTCAGGTGCACACCAAACAGTCCGGTGCCCCTGCCGACCGTTGGCGCGGGCCACGCGTCGCCCGCGGATTGCGCGTCCGACCGTTGGCTCACCGGACAGTCCGGTGCACCACCAGACAGTCCGGTGAATTATAGCCGTACGCCGCCGATTTTTCTCGAGAGTGGCCTGTTCACTGGAGGCTGGCCTGGCGCACCGGACGCTGTCCGGTGCACTACTGGACAGTCTGGTGTGCCAGACCGAGCTGGACTTTGGCTGTACCAAGCCAAGTCTTTTGCATTTCTGTTCTTCTCTTCTCTTCTTTTCTCTGTTTCTAGCACTTAGACAATATATGTTAGTACTCAAAACAATGTACTAAGTCTAGAAACATACCTTGTTACTTGATTTGCACTTCTTGCTTGTTTGGCACATAATCAACTCACTTAGTATGTGTTGGACACTTAATCACCAAAATATAATAGAAATGGCCCAAGGGCACATTTCCCTTTCAACAACCTCCTAGCTCCCTCCTACCTCTTGGTTCTAATGAGAGTTATAACCTATTAATCCTAATCCACCTTTATACATGTACTTTGTGTAGAGTAAACTCTTATGTGTGTCCGATCATGAACTGAACTCATGTGGTTGAACTAGAGTTCTCTATCATGTGATTAGATTATGATCCACTTTCCTTGTTACCTTGCTCCCCCTTTATAGTGCACTACATCTTTCTTATCCTATTTGTGAAGTCATACATAGACCCATGCCTCTCATTATGGTACATGTCATACCTATTGTGAGGATAGGTATAATATGTCGTTTGAATGGGCACTGAGGCCCATACCAATGGTTATGACATAGTTGTTGGCATGTATAGCCTTTTGAACTCGATAACACTTTATGGTACATTGTCATGAGCATGCTTGGCTATAGGTAGGGCTGGAAAATAAGCTCAAGGCTCGTGAGCCTTGAGCAAATCGAGCTTGTTTTTGGGCTCATTGCCGCAGTGAGCTGAGCCAGCTAGTCTGGCTCGCAAACTGGCTCACAAGCTTTTCTGGCTATGCCAAATTAATCAATCTACAAAACAATGATGAACATTGAATACCTCTATAGATTATTGGCTCATTCCATAGCCTTTGACGATGGATATATGACAATCAATAATTTAGATTACATGTAATGTTGAATGATGATTCTATATTCCAGATTTATATACTATTAATTCACTATATAATGTAATAATATTTATTAGGTGTAGCTTGCGAACCGAGTCGAGCTGGTTCGCAAGCGAACTTCGAGTCGAGTCAAGCATCATTCTTTAGCTCATTGAGTGGGTGAGTTGAACCGAGCTTAGTCAGTTATCGAGTCGCACTAGGCCAGACCAAGCTCGGCTCGGCTTATTTTCAGCACTAGTCCTACAGTTATAGGACTGATTCTCGAGCATGCATGACATGGCTAACCCATCATGCATGATAAGAATCTTGTTATAGTAACTATAGTGGTTGGATGGTTTATATATGTGCATCTATCATGTCTCATGACTCAACTTTTTATATAGGCCATGTGATGCTTTGGGTTCTGAAAGGGAAATGTGCCCTTGGGCCATTTCTAAGTGTTTTGGTGATTTAGTGTCCAATACAAGTGCCTAAGTGTCAAATGGTGGACAAAGTACAAATCAAGTATAAAGGTATGTTTCTCAGACTTAGTACATTGTTTTAGAGACTAATGTATTGTGTCTAAGTACTGGAAACAGGAGAGATCGAATTGGAGAAGAGATGGCCTTGTTCAGCCAAAGCCAGCTCTGTCTGGGTGCACCGGACAGTGTCCGGTGCGCCAGGCTGGCTCAGGCGAACTTGTTGCTCTCGGGAAGAAATTAACGACGTACAACTATAATTCACCGGACTGTACGGTGTGCATCGGACAGTGTCCGGTGAGCCAACGGTCGCCGGGCCAACGATCGGCCGCTTAATCCGGGCGCGACGCGTGGCCGAGCCAACGGCTAGAAGGGGGCACCGGATTGTCCGGTGTGCACCTGACAGTGTCCGGTGCGCCAACGGCTCCAAGGCGCCAACGGTCGGCTTCGCCAAATAAGGAAAGAGATCCACACCGGACAGTGTCCGGTGGTGCACCGGACTGTCTTGTGCGCCAAGCGACAAAAGGCAAGAATTGCCTTCCTGGATTGCTCTAAACGGCTCCTAGCTGCCTTGGGGCTATAAAAGGGACCCCTAGGCGCATGGAGGACAACATCAAGCATTCTCAAAGCATTCCTAAGCACTAAGACATCGATTCCGCGCTTTTGACTCCTTGCGATAGCAATTAGAGCTCTAGTTGAGTTATGAACTCATTGAGTTGTGTTGTGAGCTCTTGTTGCGACTTGTGTGCATGGTGTTGCCGTGATTTCTTGTCTTGAGTGTGTTGCTCATCCCTTCCTTACTCCGTGCTTCTTTGTGATCATCAAAGTGTAAGGGCGAGAGGCTCCAAGTTGTGGAGATTCCTCGCAAACGGGATATAGAAAAGCAAATCAAAACATCGTGATATTCAAGTGGGTCTTTGGACCGCTTGAGAGGGGTTGATTGCAACCCTCGTCCATTGGGACGTCACAATGTGGACTAGGCAATTGTTGAACTTGGCCGAACCACGGGATAAACCATTGTGTCTATCTGTGATTGATCTTCTTGTGGTTATTGTGTTTTGCTAAGACTCCTCTCTAGCCACTTGGCATTATTTGTGCTAACTCCTAATCAAGCTTTTGTGAGTTAAGTTTCAAGTTGTACAAGATCACCTATTCACCCCCCCTCTAGGTGCTCTCAATTGGTATCAGAGCCGTTCTCTTCAAGAAAGGGACTAATCGCCCGAAGAGATGGATCCTAAGGGCAAGGGGATTGTGATCAATGATAAGGAGAAGGAGTCCTTCGTCAACGAGCCTAAAGATGACAAGCCTACCGACTCGGGCTCGGGCCACAAACGAAAAGATGGAAAGAAGAAGAAGACAAGGCGCATCAAGGAGATCGTCTACTACGACGACAGCGACGAGTCATCTTCTTCCCAAAAGGACAACGACGACAACGACTACGACAAAAGAAAGACGGTTAATTCAAACTTTTCTTTCGACTACTCTCGTATTCCGCAAAGTACAAATACTCATTTGCTCTCCATTCCACTTGGCAAACCTCCTCACTTTGATGGAGAGGACTACAGATTTTGGAGTCACAAAATGCGTAGTCACTTGTTCTCTCTCTCCATCCGAGCATATGGGAGATAGTAGAGAGTGGAATAAAATTTGATAGTACTGATAGTCCCATGTTCATTAACGAGCAAATTCACAAAAATGCACAAGCTACTACTGTTCTTATAGCTTCATTGTGCAGGGACGAATACCATAAGGTGAGCGGCTTGGACAATGCCAAGCAGATCTGGGACACCCTCAAGATCTCACATGAGGGGAATGACGTCACCATGCTCGCCAAGATGGAATTGGTGGAAGGCGAACTCGGGAGATTCGCAATGATAAGAGGGGAGGAGCCAACCCAAACGTACAACAGGCTCAAGACCCTCATCAACAAGATAAGGAGCTATGGAAGCACGCGATGGACGGACCACGACGTCGTCCGCCTAATGCTAAGGTCCTTTACCGTACTTGATCCACATCTTGTGAACAATATTCGTGAGAATCCTAGGTACACGAAGATGACGCCCGAGGAGATCCTTGGAAAGTTTGTAAGCAGGCGGATGATGATCAAGGAGGCGAGATACGTGGACGACGCGTTGAACGGTCCAATCCATGAGCCTCAACTCATTGCTCTCAAGGCTACGAGGAGCAAGGAGGCGCTACCTAGCAAGGTAGCACAAGTTGAGGCGGCCGGGCTCAATGATGAAGAGATGGCCCTCATCATCAAGCGCTTCAAGACAGCACTTAAGGAACGCAAAGGACAACCTCACAAGAACAAGACGAAGGGGAAGCACTCATGCTTCAAATGTGGTAAGGTTGGTCATTTTATCGCTAACTGTCCCGATAATGATAGTGACCAGGAACAAGGGAACAAGAGGGAAAAGAAGAAAGCTTACAAGAAGGCTAAGGGCGAGGCACACCTTGGAAAGGAGTGGGACTCGGATTGTTCGTCGTCCGACTCCGACAACGAAGGACTTGCCGCCACCGCCTTCAACAAATCGGCCCTCTTCCCCAACGAGCGTCATACATGCCTCATGGCGAGGGAGAAGAAGGTATGTACTCGAAATACTACTTATGCTTCTTCAAGTGAGGATGAGTCTAGTGATGATGATGAAATAGATTATACATGTTTATTCAAGGGCCTAGATAGAACCAAGGTTGATAAAATTAATGAATTAATTGATGCCTTGAATGACAAGAATAGGTTATTAGAAAAGCAAGAGGATTTTTTATATGAAGAACATGATAAATTTGTAGAGGCACAAAAATCTCATGCTTTAGAAGTTAAAAGGAATGAGATGCTTTCTTGTGAACTATCTACTTGCCATGAGACAATTTCTAGCTTAAGGAGCATAAATGATAATTTGAATGCTAAGTTAGAAATAGCTAGTAAATCAACATCTTGTGTAGAAAATGTTGTAACTTGCACTAAGTGTAAAGATGTTAACATTGATGCTTGTAGTTAACACCTAGCTCGCATTTCTAAATTAAATGATGAAGTGGATAGTCTTAATTCCCAACTTAAGACTAGCAAGAGTGATTTTGATAAACTAAAATTTGCTAGGGATGCCTACACGGTTGGTAGACACCCCTCAATTAAGGATGGGCTTGGCTTCAAGAGGGAAGCCAAGAACTTGACAAGCCATAAGGCATCCATCTCCATCAAGGAGAAAGGGAAGGCCCCTATGGCAAATAGTGTGCAAAAGAACCATGCTTTCTTATACAATGATAGGAAATATTCTAGGAATGTTCATTGCAAAAATGTTGTTTCATATGCTATGACTGCTTCTAGTTCCCATGTTGTGCATGATAGAAATTTAGCGAGGAGAAATGTTATTAATCACATGCCTAGAAGAAATGTTGTTCATGTTTCTAGGAAAACAAGTAGTGAACCTTCTACAATTTATCATGCTCTAAATGCTTCCTTTGTTGTTTGTAGAAAGGATAGGAAGATAGTTGCTAGAAAATTAGGGGCAAAATGCAAGGGAGACAAAACTTGCATTTGGGTCCCTAAGGATATTTGTACTAACCTTGTAGGACCCAACATGAGTTGGGTACCTAAGACCCAAACCTAAATTTGCCTTGCAGGTTTATGCATCCGGGGGCTCTAGCTGGATTATGGACAGCGGATGCACAAACCACATGACGGGGGAAAAGAATATGTTCTCTTCCTACGTCAAGAACAAGGATCCCCAAGATTCAATAATATTCGGTGATGGGAACCAAGGCAAGGTGAAAGGGTTAGGCAAAATTGCAATCTCAAATGAGCACTCTATTTCTAATGTATTCTTAGTAGAGTCGCTTGGGTATAATTTGTTATCTGTGAGTCAACTTTGCAATATGGGATATAATTGTCTATTCACTAATGTAGATGTGTCTGTCTTTAGAAGAAGTGATGGTTCATTAGCTTTTAAGGGTGTATTAGACGGCAAACTTTATTTAGTTGATTTTGCAAAAGAGGAGGCCGGTCTAGATGCATGCTTAATTGCTAAGACTAGCATGGGCTGGCTGTGGCATCGCCGCTTAGCACATGTGGGGATGAAGAACCTTCACAAGCTTCTAAAGGGAGAACACATGATAGGTCTAACCAATGTTACTTTTGAAAAAGATAGACCTTGTGCAGCTTGTCAAGCAGGTAAACAAGTGGGAGGAGCGCATCACAACAAGAATGTGATGACCACATCAAGACCTCTGGAGCTGCTACATATGGACCTCTTCGGACCCGTCACCTATCTAAGCATAGAAGGAAGTAAGTATGGACTAGTTATTGTTGATGACTTTTCCCGCTTCACTTGGGTATTCTTTCTGCAGGATAAATCTGAAACCCAAGGGACCCTCAAGCGCTTCCTAAGGAGAGCTCAAAACGAGTTTGAGCTCAAGGTGAAGAAGATAAGGAGTGACAATGGGTCCGAGTTCAAGAACCTTCAAGTGGAGGAGTACCTTGAGGAGGAAGGGATCAAGCACGAGTTCTCCGCTCCCTACACACCACAACAAAATGGTGTGGTAGAAAGGAAGAACAGGACACTTATAGACATGGCGAGGACGATGCTTGGAGAGTTCAAGACCCCTGAGCGCTTTTGGTCGGAAGCCGTGAACACGACTTGCCACGCCATCAACAGGGTCTATCTTCATCGCCTCCTCAAGAATACGTCGTATGAGCTATTAACCGGTAACAAACCCAATGTTTCGTATTTCCGAGTTTTTGGGAGTAAATGCTACATTCTAGTGAAGAAGAGTAGAAATTCTAAATTTGCTCCCAAAGCGGTAGAAGGGTTTTTGTTAGGCTATGACTCAAATACAAAGGCGTATAGGGTCTTCAACAAATCATCGGGTTTAGTTGAAGTCTCTAGCGACGTTGTATTTGATGAGACTAATGGCTCTCCAAGAGAGCAAGTTGTTGATCTTGATGATGTAGATGAAGAAGACGTTCCAGCGGCCGCAATGCGCACCATGGCGATTGGAGATGTGAGGCCACTGGAACAAAAGGAGCAACATCAACCCTCTTCCTCAATGATGGTGCATCCCCCAACTCAAGAAGATGAACAGGTTCATCAAGAGGAGGCATGTGATCAAGGGGGAGCACAAGATGATCATTTAATGGAGGAAGAAGCACAACCGGCACCTCCAACCCAAGTTCGAGCGATGATTCAAAGGGATCATCTCATCGACCAAATTTTGGGTGATATTAGCAAGGGAGTAACTACTCGATTAGTTATTTTTTGTGAGCATTACTCTTTTGTCTCTTCTATTGAGCCTTTCAGGGTAGAAGAAGCCTTGCTAGATACGGACTGGGTGTTGGCCATGCAGGAGGAGCTCAACAACTTCAAAAGAA
This sequence comes from Zea mays, assembly GCF_902167145.1. Classification (NCBI taxonomy): domain Eukaryota; kingdom Viridiplantae; phylum Streptophyta; class Magnoliopsida; order Poales; family Poaceae; genus Zea; species Zea mays. The sequence goes on along the minus strand of NC_050098.1, from coordinate 10,925,404 downwards.
ATGAAGTTTGGACACTGGTGCCTCGTCCCAAGCAAAATGTTGTGGGAACCAAGTGGGTGTTCCGCAACAAACAAGACGAGCACGAGGTGGTGACAAGGAACAAGGCACGACTTGTGGCAAAAGGTTATGCCCAAGTCGCAGGTTTGGACTTTGAGGAGACTTTTGCTCCTGTGGCTAGGCTAGAGCCCATTCGCATTTTGCTAGCATATGCCGCTCACCATTCTTTCAGGTTGTTCCAAATGGATGTGAAGAGCGCTTTCCTCAACGGGCCAATCAAGGAGGAGGTGTACGTAGAGCAACCCCCTGGCTTCGAGGATGAACGGTACCCCGACCACGTGTGTAAGCTCTCTAAGGCGCTCTATGGACTTAAGCAAGCCTCAAGAGCATGGTATGAATGCCTTAGAGACTTTTTAATTGCTAATGCTTTCAAGGTTGGGAAAGCCGATCCAACTCTTTTTACTAAGACTTGTGACGGTGATCTTTTTGTGTGCCAAATTTATGTCGATGACATAATATTTGGTTCTACTAACCAAAAGTCTTGTGAAGAGTTTAGCAGGGTGATGACTCAAAAGTTCGAGATGTCGATGATGGGCGAGTTAAGCTACTTCCTTGGGTTCCAAGTGAAGCAACTCAAGGATGGGACCTTCATCTCCCAAACGAAGTACACGCAAGATTTGATCAAGAGGTTTGGGATGAAGGACGCTAAGCCCGCAAAGACTCCAATGGGAACCGACGGACACACTGACCTCAACAAAGGAGGTAAGTCCGTTGATCAAAAGGCATACCGGTCTATGATAGGGTCCTTACTTTATTTATGTGCTAGTAGACCAGATATTATGCTTAGCGTATGCATGTGTTCTAGATTTCAATCTGATCCAAGGGAATGTCACTTAGTGGCTGTGAAGCGAAATCTTAGATATTTAGTCGCTACGCCTTGTTTCGGGATCTGGTATCCAAAGGGATCTACCTTTGACTTGATTGGATATTCAGACTCCGACTATGCTGGATGTAAGGTCGATAGGAAGAGTACATCGGGGACGTGCCAATTCTTAGGAAGGTCCCTGGTGTCATGGAGTTCTAAGAAACAAACTTCCGTTGCCCTATCCAGCGCTGAGGCCGAGTACGTTGCCGCAGGACAGTGTTGCGCGCAACTACTTTGGATGAGGCAAACCCTCAGGGACTTTGGCTACAATTTGAGCAAAGTCCCACTCCTATGTGATAATGAGAGTGCTATCCGCATGGCGGATAATCCTGTTGAACACAGCCGCACAAAGCACATAGACATCCGACATCACTTTTTGAGAGACCACCAGCAAAAGGGAGATATCGAAGTGTTTCATGTTAGCTCCGAGAACCAGCTAGCCGATATCTTTACCAAGCCTTTAGATGAGCAGACCTTTTGCAAGTTGCGTAGTGAGCTAAATGTCTTAGATTCACGGAACTTGGATTGATTTATAGCATACATGTGTTTATGCCTTTGATCATGTTCCTTATGCATTTTGTTGTTTACTTATGGTGCTCAAGTTGTACAAGCACTCCCCGGACCTTACAAGTCCATTTGCAAGTGATGCACAAATTTAGGGAGAGATGTGCTACAACTTGACCTTTTGAGACTAACTGTGTGCTTGAGTTTGCTTAATTCAGTCTCAAAGGTGTTTTGAAAGGGAAAAGGTGGACTTGGACCATGCAAGACTTCCACTGCACTCCGATGAAAGAGTAACTTTTTCCAAGTTCATCTTTGTACTCTTATTGCCTTTTTACTCTTAGTTGAAGATTTTGGTGAGGCAATGGGGTTAAAGGGCCAAAATTGATCCCGTTTTGGTGCTTGATGCCAAAGGGGAGAAAATAAGGCCAAAGAAATAAATGGATCAGCTACCACTTGAGAATTTTGAAAAAGTGGAGTTAGTAGAGTTAGAGTTTTTGTTTGTCAAAATACTCTTGTTTGTCTCTTATTGTCAAAAGTTGGTCTCTTGTGGGGAGAAGGCTTAATTATGGGAAAAAGGGGGAGTTTTTGAAATATTTGATCAATTTCTCTTGGAACAACTCTTGTTATGTCTCAACAAGTGTTTTTGACTTAAAGATAGGAATTTGAGGTTGATTTGCAAAAACAAACCAAGCGGTGGCAAAGAATGATCCATATATGCCAAATTTGATTCAAAGCAAATTTGAGTTCTTATTTGAATTGATTTTGTACTTGTTCTACTTGCTTTATGTTGTGTTGGCATGAATCACCAAAAGGGGGAGATTGAAAGGGAAATGTGCCCTTGGGCCATTTCTAAGTGTTTTGGTGATTTAGTGTCCAATACAAGTGCCTAAGTGTCCGGTGGACAAAGTACAAATCAAGTATAAAGGTATGTTTCTCAGACTTAGTACATTGTTTTAGAGACTAATGTATTGTGTCTAAGTACTGGAAACAGGAGAGATCGAATTGGAGAAGAGATGGCCTTGTTCAGCCAAAGCCAGCTCTGCCTGGGTGCACCGGACAGTGTCCAGTGGTGCACCGGACAGTGTCCGGTGCGCCAGGCTGGCTCAGGCAAACTTGCTGCTCTCGGGAAAAAATTAACGGCGTACGGCTATAATTCACCGGACTGTCCGGTGTGCACCGGACAGTGTCCGGTGAGCCAACGGTCGCCGGGCCAACGATCGGCCGCTTAATCCGGGCGCGACGCGTGGCCGAGCCAACGGCTAGAAGGGGGCACCGGACTGTCCGGTGTGCACCAGACAATGTCCGGTGCGCCAACGGCTCCAAGGCGCCAACGGTCGGCTTCGCCAAATAAGGAAAGAGATCCGCACCGGACAGTGTCCGGTGGTGCACCGGACTGTCTGGTGCGCCAAGCGACAGAAGGCAAGAATTGCCTTCCTAGATTGCTCTCAACGGCTCCTAGCTGTCTTGGGGCTATAAAAGGGACCCCTAGGCGCATGGAGGACAACATCAAGCATTCTCAAAGCATTCCTAAGCACTAAGACATCGATTCCGCGCTTTTGACTCCTTGCGATAGCAATTAGAGCTCTAGTTGAGTTGTGAACGCATTGAGTTGTGTTGTGAGCTCTTGTTGTGACTTGTGTGCGTGGTGTTGCCGTGATTTCTTGTCTTGAGTGTGTTGCTCATCCCTTCCTTACTCCGTGCTTCTTTGTGATCATCAAAGTGTAAGGGCGAGAGGCTCCAAGTTGTGGAGATTCCTCGCAAACGGGATATAGAAAAGCAAAGCAAAACATCGTGGTATTCAAGTGGGTCTTTGGACCGCTTGAGAGGGGTTGATTGCAACCCTCGTCCATTGGGACACCACAACGTGGACTAGGCAAGTGTTGAACTTGGCCGAACCACGGGATAAACCACTGTGTCTATCTGTGATTGATCTTCTTGTGGTTATTGTGTTTTGCTAAGACTCCTCTCTAGCCACTTGGCATTATTTGTGCTAACTCCTAATCAAGCTTTTGTGAGTTAAGTTTCAAGTTGTATAGGATCACCTATTCACCCCCCCTCTAGGTGCTCTCAGGTTCTTCAACAAGAAAGAGAGAGAGAAGGGATTTAAATAGGCTTTTGTGTGATATTTACCTTTTTAATGTAGACTTGGAATCCTTTGTCCTTGACTTCTCCCTTTGGTCATGTTCCTTCTTTAGCCATCCACGTCCATGTATGGTTGAGTTTGTAGATGGAGAGAATTGTTGTTCTTCATCGAGCAACATATCTTTATGGATCTTATAGTCGAGAGATTGAGTATATAGTTCATTAACTAAAATGTATTCTACTATTGTGTTTACAAAAAGACTGGTGGGAGTATAGTTAGCATCAAGGCCATTAATAATATATGCAATGACCTGTTCAACATCAAGTACCTTTCTTGTCGAGGTTACATCATCCATAAACTTCATCTTGCCGAATAGCTGCACGCTTTACGATATCGAGAGAAAGCAGGCCTTTTATAACAGAAAGTTGCCCCTTCTATAAGAGAAAGTTGCCCTCTATGAGCTTCTCTTCTACCACTGAAGCATCAATTCTGCTACCACTGGATCATCAATATGATTATTGACGAAGATGAAGAACTTGCTGATATGTCAACAATATCTTGAGGGCTAAATGAGACTAAAAAACAATTCTGATTACATGTGAAAATATGTTAGCATATTATCTCCATTTGGCTTATACTAGAATTAGTAATTTGACAAATGATATGAAATGTTTTGTTGCTGCTCAATATGAGAAGATTTAAAATCCGTAGATATAACTCAATTATTGTTGATAATTAATTGCTTATAGCTGAATTATTGTTTAAAGTGTACATTGAATAAAAATCCACGGGTAACCCATACCCATCTGAAACCTGACAAGTGCGGATTTGAAATTGCACCTGTGGGTCTCATCGCAGGCGGGTTTAAGTAGAGTCTATGGGGTGCGATTGTGGGTGGGTTTTTGCTTCACTCTACCCGTACCCGACCCATTGTCATCTCTATCTTCATTTGGCTTATATTTGTATTAGAAGATCGTAATACAAGTTCATATCAATTACTATCTCTATATTTGTCGGGGACCATAATTAGGGGTACCCTCAAGGCGCCTAATTCTCAGCTGGTAACCCCCATCAGCATAAAGCTGCAAAGGCCTGATGGGCACGATTAAGTCAGGGATCAGTCCACACGAGTGACTCGATCACGCTTCACCCGAGCCTAGCCTCGGCCAAAGGCAGCCGACCTCGAGAGACTTCTGTCTCGCCCGAGGCCCCCTTTTTATGGCGGACACATCACCGGCTCGCCCAAGGCCTTGGCTTCGCTCAGAAGCAACCTTGACTAAATCACCACACCAACTGACCAAATTGCAGGGGCATTTAACGCAAAGGTGGCCTGACACCTCTATCCTGACACGCGCCCCCGGCAGAGCCGAGGTGACCGCCGTCACTCCACCGCTCCACTGGCCAGTCTGACAGAAGGACAGCGCCGCCTGCGCCACTCCGACTGCAGTGCCACTCGACAGAGTGAGTCTGACAGGCAATCAGGCCTTGCCAAAGGCGCCACGGCGAACTCCGCTCCGCCCGACCCCAGGGCTTGGACTCGGGCTAAGACCCGGAAGACGGCGAACTCCGCTCCGCCCGACCCCAGGGCTCGGACTCGGGCTAAGACCCGGAAGACGGCGAACTCCGCTCCGCCCGACCCCAGGGCTCGGACTCGGGCTAAGACCCGGAAGACGGCGAACTCCGCTCCGCCCGACCCTAGGGCTCGGACTCGGGCTAAGACCCGGAAGACGACGAAACTCCGCCTCGCCCGACCCCAGGGCTCGGACTCCGCCCTGGCCTCGGCCGAACGACTTCCGCCTCGCCCGACCCCTTGGCTCGGGCTCGGCCACGGCAACAGAAGGCAGACTCAACCTCGGCTTCGGAGGAAACCCCACGTCGCCCTGCCTAGGGCACAGACCGCCACGTCAACAGGAGGCGCCATCATCATCCTACCCCGAATCGACTCGGGTCACGGAGAACAAGACCGGCGTCTCATCCGGCCAGCTCCGCCAGAGGGGCAATGATGGTGCTCCACAAGCTCCATGACGACGGCGGCCCCCAGCTCTCTTACGGAAGCCGGACGACGTCAGCAAGGACTCGACCGCTCCAACAGCTGTCCCTCCATCAGGCTCCGCCGCACCTCCGACAGCCACGACATCACGCCAGCAGGGTGCCCAGATCTCTCCGGCTGCCACATTGGCATGTACCTAGGGCGCTAGCTCTCCCTCCGCTAGACACGTAGCACTCTGCTACACCACCCCATTGTACACCTGGATCCTCTCCTTACGACTATAAAAGGAAGGACCAGGGCCTTCTCAGAGAAGGTTGGCCGCGCGGGACCGAGGACGGGACAGGCGCTCTCTTGGGGCCGCTCGCTTCCCTCACCCGCGTGGACGCTTGTAACCCCCCTACTGCAAGCGCACCTGACCTGGGCGCGGGACGAACACGAAGGCCGCAGGACTTCCACCTCTCTCACGCTCGGCTCCGGCCACCTCGCCTCTCCCCCCTTCGCGCTCGCCCACGCGCTCGACCCATCTGGGCTGGGGCACGCAGCACACTCACTCGTCGGCTTAGGGACCCCCCTGTCTCGAAACGCCGACAGTTGGCGCGCTAGGTAGGGGCCTGCTGCGTGCTGACGAACAGCTCCCCGTCAAGCTCCAGATGGGCAGTCTCCAGCGACCTCTCCGGCCCGGGACGGTGCTTCGTTTCGGGACTCTCGAGTTCATGTCCTTCGACGGCAGCTACGACATGACACTTCTTCCACCGCCGCGCGACTACGACAATGGCGGCCGACAACCCGCCCGTCGGCGGCGGAATCGACGACGTCTTCCCCGCGTGGTGGAAGAGCAATATTCGGGCTCGCTCCGTTCTCTCCCCCGCCAACGGAGGAGGAGGCGGAGCCGTCAAGGCCAGACGGGAGGCCGCGCTTCGTCGGCCGTCGAGCGAATCGACGCCCCCGACGCCCCGACGGAAGGCACGCCGGACGTCGACCTCGCGTTCGAGACGGAGGCGAGCGCCGTCCCCCCGCGGCACGCTGACCTTGAGCAAGAAGACGACGCCGGCGCGCTCGCGGAAAGCCTGCAGGACGTCGCCCTCGAACCAGAGATGACGGCGCAACCAGTCCCCGATGTGACTACGTCGCTCCTCGTCGACCAAAAGGTAAGGACTAACTCCCATCTTGCGTCATTTCGACTCGGCCTCAACCCGCCAAACGACCTCGTTTTGGCGGGCGCTCTCATTGAGGCGAGTGCAACCCCACTGAGGTTCTGTATGCGGTCGCCTTGGGACCGACTGACGGACGTCTCGACCCACGGGCCCTCTGGGTCCGAGGAAGATGACGATCCCAGCATCGGTCGGGATTTCTCCGGACTTGGCAACCCCAGTGCCGTGCGGGACTTCATGACCGCATGTGACTACTGTCTATCCGACTGTCCCGATGGAAGCCGCAGCCTTGGCGACGAGAGCTGCGGCCCAAGCCGCGAATGTTTCCACATCGAGCTAGGGGATCCCACCGAAGGCAACCATCTTGGCATGCCGGAGGATGGTGATCCCCCCGGGCCGGTGCCTCGCGCCGACATCCCACGGGAGCTAGCTGTGGTCCCCGCTCCAGCGGGGGGTTACGACCCACAACTCGAGCAAGTCCGCGAGGCGCAGGCCAGGCTCAACGAGGGAACAGGAGCGCTTGAGCCGATCCGTCGGGACGTCGGACAGGCATGGGTGGGCCAACCCCTGGTCGGAGAAATACGTCATCTGCCCCAAGGTCTCCAGCACCGCGTCGCCAACGATGTCAGGATCAGGCCGCCGCCCGCATCCAGCGGGGTCGGTCAGAACCTGGCAACCGCAGCGATGCTCATCCGCGCGATGCCGGAGCCGTCAACCACCGAGGGTCGGCGAATCCAGGGAGAACTCAAGAATCTCCTGGAAGGCGCTGCGGCCCGGCGGGCCGAGAGCACTGCATCCCGGAGACAAGGATATCCCTCGGAACCTCATGCCGCGACTTCCCGATTCATGCGGGAAGCCTCGGTCTACACCGGGCGCACGCGCAACACCGCGCCTGCGGCCCCGGGCCACCTCGGCAACGAGCACCATCGACGCGACCGTCGGGCTCACCTCGACGAAAGGGTGCGCCGAGGCTACCACCCCAGGCGTGGGGGGCGCTACGACAGCGGGGAGGATCGGAGTCCCTCGCCCGAACCACCCGGCCCGCAGGCCTTCAGTCGGGCCATCCGACGGGCGCCATTCCCGACCCGGTTCCGACCCCCGACTACTATCACAAAGTACTCGGGGGAAACGAGACCGGAACTGTGGCTCGCGGACTACCGCCTTGCCTGCCAACTGGGTGGAACGGACGACGACAACCTCATCATCCGCAACCTCCCCCTGTTCCTCTCCGACACTGCTCGCGCCTGGTTGGAGCACCTGCCTCCGTGGCAGATTTCCAACTGGGACGACTTGGTCCAAGCCTTCGCTGGCAATTTCCAGGGCACATACGTGCGCCCCAGGAATCCCTGGGACCTTCGAAGCTGCCGGCAACAGCCGGGGGAGTCGCTCCGGGACTACATCCGGCGATTCTCGAAGCAGCGCACCGAGCTGCCCAACATCACCGACTCGGATGTCATCGGCGCGTTCCTCGCCGGCACCACTTGCCGCGACCTGGTGAGCAAGCTGGGTCGCAAAACCCCCACCAGGGCGAGCGAGCTGATGGACATCGCCACCAAGTTCGCCTCCGGCCAGGAGGCGGTCGAGGCTATCTTCCGAAAGGACAAGCAGCCCCAGGGCCGCCCATCGGAAGAAGCTCCCGAGGCGTCTGCTCCGCGCGGCGCCAAGAAGAAAGGCAAGAAGAAGTCGCAATCGAAACGCGACGCCGCCGACGCGGACCTTGTCGCCGCCGTCGAGTATAAGAACCCTCGGAAGCCCCCCGGAGGTGCAAACCTCTTCGACAAGATGCTCAAGGAGCCGTGCCCCTACCATCAGGGGCCCGTCAAGCACACCCTCGAGGAGTGCGTTATGCTTCGGCGTCATTTCCACAGGGCCGGGCCACCCGCCGAGGGTGGCAGGGCCCACGACGACGACAAGAACGAAGATCACCCAGCAGGGGGGTTCCCCGAGGTCCGCGACTGCTTCATGATCTATGGAGGGCATGCGGCGAATACCTCGGCTCGGCACCGCAAGCAAGAGCGCCGGGAGGTCTGCTCGGTGAAGGTGGCGGCGCCAGTCTACCTAGACTGGTCCGACAAGCCCATCACTTTCGACCGGGCCGACCACCCCGACCATGTGCCGAGCCCGGGGAAATACCCGCTCGTCGTCGACCCCGTTGTCGGCGACGTCAGGCTCACCAAGGTCCTGATGGACGGGGGCAGCTGCCTCAACATCATCTACGCCGAGACCCTCAAGCTTCTGCGCGTCGATCCGTCCTCCGTCCGAGCAGGCGCTGCGCCCTTCCACGGGATCATCCCTGGGAAGCGCGTCCAGCCCCTCGGGCGACTCGACCTCCCAGTCTGCTTCGGAACACCCTCCAACTTCCGAAGGGAGACCCTGACGTTCGAGGTGGTCGGGTTCCGAGGAACCTACCACGCCGTGCTAGGGAGGCCATGCTACGCGAAGTTCATGGCCGTCCCCAACTACACCTACCTGAAGCTCAAGATGCCGGGCCCCAACGGGGTCATCACCGTCGGCCCCACGTACAAACACGCGTTCGAATGCGACGTGGAGTGCGTGGAGTACGCCGAGGCCCTCGCCGAGTCCGAGGCCCTCATCGCCGACCTGGAGAACCTCTCCAAGGAGGTCCCAGACGTGAAGCGCCATGCCGGCAACTTCGAGCCAGCGGAGACGGTCAAGGCCGTCCCCCTCGACCCCAGTGGCGACACCACCAAGCAGATCCGGATCGGTTCCGGGCTCGACCCCAAATAGGAAGCAGTGCTCGTCGACTTTCTCCGCGCAAACGCCGACGTCTTTGCGTGGAGTCCCTCGGACATGCCCGGCATACCGAGGGATGTCGCCGAGCACTCGCTGGATATTCGGGCCGGAGCCCGACCCGTCAGGCAGCCTCTGCGCCGATTCGACGAGGAGAAGCGCAGAGCGATTGGCGAGGAGATCCACAAGCTAATGGCGGCAGGGTTCATCAAAGAGGTATTCCATCCCGAATGGCTTGCCAACCCTGTGCTTGTGAGGAAGAAAGGGGGGAAATGGCGGATGTGTGTAGACTACACTGGTCTCAACAAAGCATGTCCGAAGGTTCCCTACCCTCTGCCTCGCATCGACCAAATCGTGGATTCCACTGCTGGGTGCGAAACCCTGTCCTTCCTCGATGCCTACTCGGGGTATCACCAGATCCGGATGAAAGAGTCCGACCAGCTCGCGACTTCTTTCATCACGCCGTTCGGCATGTACTGCTATGTCACCATGCCGTTCGGCTTGAGGAATGCAGGCGCGACGTACCAGCGGTGCATGAACCATGTGTTCGGCCAACACATCGGTCGCACAGTCGAGGCCTACGTCGATGACATCGTAGTCAAGACACGGAAGGCTTCCGACCTCCTCTCCGACCTTGAAGTGACATTCCGGTGTCTCAAGGCGAAAGGAGTCAAGCTTAATCCTGAGAAGTGTGTCTTCAGGGTACCCCGAGGCATGCTCCTAGGGTTCATCGTCTCTGAGCGAGGCATCGAAGCCAACCCGAAGAAGATTGCGGCCATCACCAGCATGGGACCCATCAAGGACTTAAAAGGGGTACAGAGGGTCATGGGATGCCTCGCGGCCCTGAGCCGCTTCATCTCACGCCTCGGCGAAAGAGGTCTGCCTCTGTACCGCCTCTTAAGGAAGGCCGAATGTTTCGCTTGGACCCCTGAGGCCGAGGAAGCCCTCGGCAACCTGAAGGCGCTCCTTACAAAGGCGCCAGTCTTGGTGCCGCCGGCGGACGGAGAAACCCTCTTGGTCTACGTCGCCGCGACCACTCAGGTGGTTAGCGCCGCGATTGTGGTCGAAAGGCAGGAGGAAGGGCATACATTGCCCGTTCAGAGGCCGGTCTACTTCATCAGCGAAGTGCTGTCCGAGACTAAGATCCGCTACCCACAAGTTCAAAAGCTGCTGTATGCTGTGATCCTGACGAGGCGGAAGCTACGACACTACTTCGAGTCCCATCCGGTGACTGTGGTGTCATCCTTCCCCCTGGGGGAGATCATCCAGTGCCGAGAGGCCTCGGGCAGGATCGCAAAGTGGGCGGTGGAGATCATGGGCGAAACGGTCTCGTTCGCCCCTCGGAAGGCCATCAAGTCCCAAGTGTTGGCGGATTTCGTGGCCGAATGGGTCGACACCCAACTGCCAACGACTCCGATCCAACCGGAGCTCTGGACCATGTTTTTCGACGGGTCGCTGACGAAGACGGGGGCCGGCGCGGGCCTGCTCTTCATCTCGCCCCTCGGAAAGCACTTGCGCTACGTGCTGCGCCTCCACTTCCCGGCGTCCAACAATGTGGCCGAGTACGAAGCTCTGGTCAACGGATTGCGGATCGCCATCGAGCTAGGGGTCAGACGCCTCGACGCCCGCGGTGATTCGCAGCTCGTCATCGACCAAGTCATGAAGAACTCCCACTGCCGCGACCCGAAGATGGAGGCCTACTGCGACGAGGTTCGGCGCCTGGAAGACAAGTTCTTCGGGCTCGAGCTCAACCACATCGCTCGGCGCTACAACGAAACCGCAGACGAGCTGGCTAAGATAGCCTCGGGGCGAACGACAGTCCCCCCGGACGTCTTCTCCCGGGATCTGCATCAACCCTCCGTCAAGCTCGACGACGCGCCCGAGCCCGAGGTACCCTCGGCTCAGCCCGAGGTACCCTCGGCTCAGCCCGAGGTACCCTCGGTTCAGCCAGAGGCACCCTCGGCCCAGCCCGAGGTACCCTCGGCCCCCGAGGGCGGGGCATTGAACGTCGAGGAAGGGCAGAGCGGGGCCACGCCAGACCAAGATTGGCAGGCCCCGTACCTGCAATATCTTCGTCGAGGAGAGCTACCCCTCGACCAAGTCGAGGCTCGGCGGGTAGCGCGACGCGCCAAGTCATTCATCTTGCTGGGCGACGAAGAGGAGCTCTACCATCGCAGCCCCTCGGGCATCCTCCAGCGATGCATCTCCATCGCCGAAGGTCGGGAACTGCTGCAAGAAGTACACTCGGGGGCTTGCGGCCACCACGCAGCACCCCGAGCCCTTGTTGGAAATGCTTTCCGGCAAGGCTTCTACTGGCCAACGGCGGTGGCTGACGCCACTAGAATTGTCCGCACCTGCGAAGGGTGCCAATTCTATGCGAAGCGGACACACCTGCCCGCTCAGGCTCTGCAGACAATACCCATCACCTGGCCCTTCGCTGTATGGGGTCTGGACCTCGTCGGTCCCTTGCAGAAGGCGCCCGGGGGCTACACGCACCTGCTGGTCGCCATCGACAAATTCTCCAAGTGGATCGAGGTCCGACCTCTGAACAGCATCAGGTCCGAGCAGGCGGTGGCATTCTTCACCAACATCATCCATCGCTTCGGGGTCCCGAACTCCATCATCACCGACAACGGCACCCAGTTCACCGGCAAGAAATTCTTGGATTTTTGCGAAGATCACCATATCCGGGTGGACTGGGCCGCCGTGGCTCATCCCATGTCGAATGGGCAGGTAGAGCGTGCCAACGACATGATTCTACAAGGGCTCAAGCCTCGGATCTACAACGACCTCAACAAGTTCGGCAGGCGATGGATGAAGGAACTCCCCTCGGTGGTCTGGAGCCTAAGGACGACGCCGAGTCGTGCCACGGGCTTCACGCCGTTTTTCCTGGTCTACGGGGCTGAAGCTATCTTGCCCACTGACCTGGAATACGGCTCCCCGAGGGCGAGGGCCTACACCGAACAAAGCAACCAAGCCAGCCGAGAGGAATCGCTGGACCAGCTGGAGGAAGCTCGGGACAGGGCCTTGCTGCACTCGGCGCGGTACCAACAGTCCCTGCGACGCTACCACGCCCGAGGGGTCCGGTCCCGAGAACTCCAGGTGGGCGACCTGGTGCTTCGGCTGCGACAAGACGCCCGAGGGAGGCACAAGCTCACGCCCCCCTGGGAAGGGCCATTCATCATCGCCAAAGTTCTGAAGCCCGGAACATACAAGCTGGCCAGCAATCAAGGCGAGATCTACAGCAACGCTTGGAACATCAAACAGCTACGTCGCTTCTACCCTTAAGATGTTTTCAAGTTGTTCATATACCTCGCACCTACGCAAAGTTTAGTTGTCAAGGAAGGGTCGGCCTAGCCTCGGCAAAGCCCGACCCTCCCTCGGGGGCTAAAAGGGGGGAGACCCCCTCTGCGTCGAATCTTTCCTCGAAAAAGGATCTCTTTTTAGCAGGATTTCTTTCGTGCTTCTTGACTACTTCGGAAAGCGGATCCTGGAAACGACGAGGTACACGTAAGCAGCCAAGGCTGACCGAGCCGAGGGACTCCTACGCCTCCGGGATACGGATACCTCACTCGTCCCTTTCTGCGATAAGTAACTTGCGCTCGGGTAAGGCGACTCCGTGGACCGAACGAGTCATCACGTTCGGAAGCTCTCCTGCCGAAGCAGTCCTTCAAGCTTTCACGGCTAAGTCGGGGACAGGGCCTCATGGACGGGTGAAAGTACGCGTAAGCGGCAAGGCCGACCGAGCCGAGGGATTCCCACGCCTCTGGGATACGGATACCTCACTCGTCCCTTCCGCGAAAAGCAACTCTCGCTCACACAAACATCCCTGTTACCGACAGAGTCCAGATGCTCGGAACAGGAGGAAAAAAGGCGCAGCTTCGCGAGCGCGGCGAGGGCGTGTTCTTCTGGCCTCGGCGGCCGCAGAAAGCACACGCTACAAGATGATCTGATCCTGCAGGCTCGGGTCTTCACGCCGAAGGGAGCCGTAGCACCCTCGGCATCGACGACGTCTTCAGCAAAGCCCGACCCAGCCTCGGGCGGCGCCGCGGTCCAGGGGCTCCTCCGGGAATCCGGCCCGAGCAGGCGGCTCAACCGGTTACCCCTGGGGCCTCGGTCAACCGGCTTCCAAGGGCGCCAGCCCGATCCGAGGCCTCGACTGACCGACTTTGGCGTCGGCTCCGCTGACGGACAACACGGCTAGGCTCCGGCCAACCAGGTTCCCCATTCTCGAGCCAACTCCGCCTCTGTTCATACTGATATCGCTACCCCCGGCCCCGATCCACCGAAGGGCGGCCGAGGGGTCTCTTCAACTAAGCTAGAGGAGCCTCACATAACAAGGCCGAACGGGCCGAGGGATTCCTACGCCTCCGGGATACGGATACCTCACCCGTCACCTTGGCACGGGGCAACTCATGCTTGGTAAAGCGGTTCAGATAATCAAACAGGCGAGACTTAGTGCTCGAAAATGAGGAAAAAACACGGCTCCGTGCCAAAATTACATACACGTTCAGGCCTCGACAGCCACAATGAACGAACTCACTGGCGTCCAAGGTGCCATCACAAACGGGACTCCGGTTCCGTCCCCGAGGGTACGAGCGACCTTGGGCCTGCGGGGCGACGACCTCTGCAGCGGCAGCCATGGCCCCAGGTGAACGCAGTCACCGGAAGGCTCTTGTTCGCGGTCCCACTCAAGGGATGCGAACAAGCCATCAAAGCCAAAGAGCGGGCCGCTCCCAAGCGCTCCGGTAGATCCTCGCTGCCGTCCTCGCCCCGAATGCGAGGGGGAAGACGGAATGTTGCATCCTAGCTGGACAGCAACAGTTCGCCTTCCCCGGCATGACTGGAGGACGACTCCGTCACAGCGCGGGAGGACGATTGGCACCACCAGAAGCTGGAAGAGGAGGTGGCTCGCCGACCCGCACGCGAGGTAGAGCCCCGGCTCGCCTCGGCCCCCGCCCCAGCGAGGATGACGAACGCACCCAACGCTGAGGGCGGGATCACAGCCTGGTCTGTCTCTCCCCATCCAGGAGCTGGAGGTCACCGTCTTGGGTGGCCACCGGCGGAAGGGAGCAACCAGGCTGCCTGATGAAAATCCTTGAAGCCGAACGATGGCTGAGAGGTACCAACTCCCATGGAGTTGCGTTCCTCCAACAAGGAGGCGGAAAGGCGACGGATACCCCCCATCCGGGGGCTTGCAAGACGGGAAGACCCGACGCTTAAGGGAGGAAGAAGACATGGTTGCCTTACGAAAGGAGCCTCCCTCCTTTTAAAGGCAACTCCCCCTACGTGCGCCCCCAGGCGCCGCGGGCCGAGTCTTCTCCAACACGCTCCAAGGCCCTCCCCTGCGACTCGGGGGCTGGGTCCCGCATGTCATGCAAGCCGGCTCAGGGCAGAAGAAGCCAAACCGCCGCGCACAGTGCGCACGACCGTCCAGCGGTTACAGGCGACTCCCCATTTTCGCCCAGACCAACGGGCAGAAGGGGCGGGCAGCCATGCAGGCGGCATGCAACCGCGCCAGATGGACGCGCTTCTCCGACTTCTGACACGCCAGCTTGGAACCCAGGCCCACGCGTCGAGCAACCGGCGCGCCAGTTGCTGCATGCAAGCAACCGCACCGCCACTTGTGCCACCATCGCGCCTCTTCGGTTGCGAAGCCTATGCCACGACTCGAGGCGACCCAACAGCGCCAGACTGGCGCATCGGTCAAAGCGACCGAAAGTGGGCCGGCAGTAATAGCGGTGGCAGGCGGGCGGGCGCAGCGGTCACGTCGTCAGCCAGGCTCACGTCCCATCCTGAGACAGCAAGAGAGCCTCCTCTCACGGCGTGAAGACGGTGCACCCGTGACCCGTTCCTCGAACGGATCGCACGCGCGCAACGGCCGCCCCGCCAACCACTCGCCCCGTCGCATTAACTCCGCGGCGGGACACGCGGCGCCTCTGGTAAGAGGAGCGCGCGACGCTTCACCTTCGCCGCAATAACCGCGTCAGAAAAGGTACGCCACGTCGTCCGATTTCGTATCCTTTTCCGTTTTCCTCTTTCTCTATCTCTTGCAACAGGGACCGGGAAAGGGGGATACCCCGAAAGGGATCCTTCTCCACGAAGGAACCGGGCTCCGAGCCCCCCATTACTGATCAGGGGTTCGAAGGCTGGCCCCCCGAGGGTTCAACAGTCGCCTCAGATCGCGTGGGCCCGACACCCACTACTGGTCAGGGGTTCGAAGGCCAGCCCCCCGAAGGGCTCCATGGCCGCCTCAAGCTACTCGGGCTCCGCGCCCATTACTGATCAGGGGTTCGAAGGCTGGCCCCCGAAGGGTTCACAGTCGCCTCAGACACCGAGCGAGGGATGACCAGGGGTACGTTCGATACATAACCGAGGCTCGGGCTGCGCTCCCGAGGTACCCTAGGACATTTCCGAGACCAGCGGGAACGATCTTGTAACGGAATCCCATCGGAGGGAGGCATCGAGCCCTCGGACCCCGTCGCCAGGGGACCGGGTCCGGCAAATCACCCGCAGGTACTTTTGGGCGTGCCTCTGGGCCCCTAGCCGACCCCCAACGAACGGGGCACGGACGTCCACTCGGATTACCCGCTTGCAGCTCACCGGAGACACCATGTTCGGTGCCCATCGAGGGTAACATGGCGCACTCCCCCCCTCCTCCTTGCGGAAAGGCGACGTAGGGGCGTATGTAAAAAGCCGAGTCTGTCCCTGATCGTCCTCTCGCCCTGTGCAGAGGCTCGGGGGCTGCTCTCGCAAAAACCGGCTCCGGCCAAATCGTTGACAGCGTCAACATACCAGCCCGAGAGCTTGGGCCCCGACCGTGCACCCGGGCTACGGCCAGTTCGCATGAGGGAACGACCAGACCAGCCGAAGCGTTAAGCGAAGTATTAAGACCTCGAAGGAGTGTAACCACTCCTCCGAGGCCTCGGGGGCTACACCCGGCGGGTGCGCTCGCGCGCACCCACCGGAACGAAATGCAACCGAGAAAGGCTGGTCCCCTTGCAAAAAAGTGCGACAAAAGCCTCCAAGCGAGTGCTAACACTCCCTTCGAGGCTCGGGGGCTACTGTCGGGGACCATAATTAGGGGTACCCTCAAGGCGCCTAATTCTCAGCTAGTAACCCCCATCAGCATAAAGCTGCAAAGGCCTGATGGGCACGATTAAGTCAGGGATCAGTCCACACGAGTGACTCGATCACGCTTCACCCGAGCCTAGCCTCGGCCAAAGGCAGCCGACCTCGAGAGACTTCCGTCTCGCCCGAGGCCCCCTTTTTATGGCGGACACATCACCGGCTCGCCCAAGGCCTTGGCTTCGCTCAGAAGCAACCTTGACTAAATCACCACACCAACTGACCAAATTGCAGGGGCATTTAACGCAAAGGTGGTCTGACACCTCTATCCTGACACGCGCCCCCGGTAGAGCCGAGGTGACCGCCGTCACTCCACCGCTCCACTGGCCAGTCTGACAGAAGGACAGCGCCGCCTGCGCCACTCCGACTGCAGTGCCACTCGACAGAGTGAGTCTGACAGGCAATCAGGCCTTGCCAAAGGCGCCACGGCGAACTCCGCTCCGCCCGACCCCAGGGCTCGGACTCGGGCTAAGACCCGGAAGACGGCGAACTCCGCTCCGCCCGACCCCAGGGCTCGGACTCGGGCTAAGACCCGGAAGACGGCGAACTCCGCTCCGCCCGACCCCAGGGCTCGGACTCGGGCTAAGACCCGGAAGACGGCGAACTCCGCTCCGCCCGACCCCAGGGCTCGGACTCGGGCTAAGACCCGGAAGACGACGAAACTCCGCCTCGCCCGACCCCAGGGCTCGGACTCCGCCCTGGCCTCGGCCGAACGACTTCCGCCTCGCCCGACCCCTTGGCTCGGGCTCGGCCACGGCAACAGAAGGCAGACTCAACCTCGGCTTCGGAGGAAACCCCACGTCGCCCTGCCTAGGGCACAGACCGCCACGTCAACAGGAGGCGCCATCATCATCCTACCCCGAATCGACTCGGGTCACGGAGAACAAGACCGGCGTCTCATCCGGCCAGCTCCGCCAGAGGGGCAATGATGGTGCTCCACAAGCTCCATGACGACGGCGGCCCCCAGCTCTCTTACGGAAGCCGGACGACGTCAGCAAGGACTCGACCGCTCCAACAGCTGTCCCTCCATCAGGCTCCGCCGCACCTCCGACAGCCACGACATCACGCCAGCAGGGTGCCCAGATCTCTCCGGCTGCCACATTGGCATGTACCTAGGGCGCTAGCTCTCCCTCCGCTAGACACGTAGCACTCTGCTACACCACCCCATTGTACATCTGGATCCTCTCCTTACGACTATAAAAGGAAGGACCAGGGCCTTCTCAGAGAAGGTTGGCCGCGCGGGACCGAGGACGGGACAGGCGCTCTCTTGGGGCCGCTCGCTTCCCTCACCCGCGTGGACGCTTGTAACCCCCCTACTGCAAGCGCACCTGACCTGGGCGCGGGACGAACACGAAGGCCGCGGGACTTCCACCTCTCTCACGCTCGGCTCCGGCCACCTCGCCTCTCCCCCCTTCGCGCTCGCCCACGCGCTCGACCCATCTGGGCTGGGGCACGCAGCACACTCACTCGTCGGCTTAGGGACCCCCTGTCTCGAAACGCCGACAATATTAGATTTATTTTGATCTTCTTATCTACAAGTAGAGAAGTCTGATTGAATTACTACATATACAATATATACAAGAGTTCTTCTCTAGATGCTTTGGTGATTGGAACGTAACCTGTGTGGCGTGCACACACGTTGAGAAGAGTAGGGCTCGAAACGAGCCGAGCGAAGCTCGGCTCGGCTCACCCATTGCAGGAGCTCAAGAACGAGGCTTCGCTTAGCTTGAAGTTGGCTCGCGACTGACTCGGCTCGGCTCACGAGTCGTTACATGATAAATATTATTGAATTATAAAATAATTAAAAATATAAATGTGGAATGTAACATTATCGTTAAATATTATGACACTACTGGACTCGCCCTCTTTGTCTAGTGTCCCAGACACCCGGCAAAGATAATTTTGCACTCGGCAAAGGGTTCTTTGCCGATTACTTTTACACTCGGCATGTTTGCCGAGTTACACTCGGCAAAGGTTACTCGATAAATATTTTATCGGCAAAGGGTTATTTGCCGAGCACTTTTTTCGAGTACTCGACAAAGATTTTACCGAACTAAAAAAACACTCGGCAAAGAAAAATATTCGACAAATTAAGAATCATAAAAAACCTAAAAAACAGTAAAATATTTTTATAAGGTGTGCACTGTGCTAAAAGTGACGCTGGATTCGTGTTTGATGGACACGTTATGGTCATACGACAGTAAAAAGGACGATCGACATTTTATTCATTTTTTCCAAATATATAAATTCAGGTGTAGCAGGATCCGCAGAAAAAAAAACTGACCTTTATCCTTTCTGATATAATTTTCAGCGCCTCGAAATAATAACACAAAACGTGTCCGAAAAGCTAGAGAAAGGGACCGGTCACAAAAAGAAAAAAACGAAACGAAAGGGAGGCGGGCGGGTAAACAGTACTTTCGGCTTGCAAGATTTTCTTTTTCTCCCTCGAGGCGATACATGGGCGGTAAATAGTCCTTTCCGGCTCGTGCAAAAATACATACATCCAAAAGGCGGATCCAGACTAGAAAATGACTGAGGGCCTTATATATAATTTATATAGTCACAAATATTCATATTATCAAAATTATACAAGTGTAAAAGTAAAACTAGTTATTTTGCTTGTAATGGTAAGAGATAAGGCATTACACTTACAATTGGTTTCAATTCTGTGACCCCCGACGACCTTGCATCTTGTGGAAACGATCAACAATTATTTGATTGGAGATAGTGTCCAATTGTTCCTTTTCTATATAGCAACTGAGGCTGAAGCTTAAAAATTCATCTCCAATTTTGTTACGCAATGCACTTTTCACAATCTTCATAGCAGAAAAACATCTCTCAACAGTTGTTGTGGCGACAGGAAGAGTTAATGCGAGCTTCAACAGTCGATACACTAAAGGATAGGAAAGGTGTTTTCTTGTGTTCACCATCAATTTAGCTAAATCACTTATACTTTGCAAGTTAGCAAACCTTTCATCATGTTGGACATTATCAATGTATAGGCCAAGTTGATACTCAAGAGTTGCCATATCATTGTGAACAAAGTCATCTGGATAGAATTTTGCTAAGTGTATCAATTTTTCCTTGTCAAAATGAGAGAATAAATCACTTGGGCTTAGAGCAGACATACACATGAGCGACTCAGAATTTTCCTCATTGAATCTGTTATTAAACTCTTCTCTTAACAGGTCAAGGACAAGGACAGCAAAGAAACAATCAACTCGATAATGATGCTCATTGTTTATACCAGTCCTTTGTCGTGGCTTCTTTGGGTTTACATAGTCATCTTCCATATTCATCTGTTCGAACCAGAATTGAGCGGCGGACTGTCCGGCCCTGAGGCCGGACGGTCCGCGGTCCGGACGGTCCGCGCCTGTGGGCCGGACGGTCCGCGCGTGCGCAGAACAGATTAGGGTTCCGAGTTTTGTGCTACGGTTGTTAGCTATATTCGCGGGATTAGCTCGGAATCAGTTGTGTAAAGGGTCCAGCCCCCCTCCTCTATAAATAGAGAGGTCTACGGCCGATTTGTAATCATCAACAATCGAATCAATACAACTTCTATTTCGCATTTTATCCTAGGAGTAGTTCTAGTCTAGTTTAGATTTAGCCTTCCAATCCCAAATTCTCCGCCTCTCCTCGACTCTACGTCGATTAGAGGAGTCTAGGTCGGCCGGCCCGAGCCTAGACAACTCCTAGGATCTCTCCTCCCCGACGGGGTCCCTCCCGGGAGCGAGATCCAGGCGCCGTCGGCGGTCTTCCGCCGCCCCTGCGCACGCGCGGACCGTCCGGCCCTAGGGCGCGGACCGTCCGACCGTCAGGCAGGGAACTCGGGCTCCTGCACCAGGTCGCGGACCGTCCGGCCCTGTGCCGCGGACCGTCCGCGCCTGACCAGAAAGCACCGCCGCCTCGCACCAGGCCGCGGACCGTCCGGCCCCCGCGCGCGGACCGTCCGCCCCTGTGCAGAGAGCACCGCCGCTGGTTCTCTTGAGTAATTGGCGCCTCCAAAAAGGCGTCAACATACTTTTTGGCGACTCCGCTGGGGACGACATATCTAAGCTCATCAAATCGGCCCTCAATGGCCGGTTCAAGGGATAGCTCTGATATTTCTCCAAGCAACATCATAGAGCCGACTTGGGAAACCTTGCCGGCTGACGAGCAGCTCCAGTTCGAGGAGCACAAGGAGCGGATGATCCAGGAGGCGAAAGCAAAGTTCCTGGCCAACTTCAAAGTGGACAGGAACAACAAGGTCGTCCGACATCGGGCGACGGATCCGGCTTCGCTCCAACCCACGCCAGATATCCCCAATGTAAGTAATACCAACGAGCTACAATCTCTTAGAAATTATGTAGAAGAGCAGCGTGAACAAATGCAGAGCATCATAGGGGGTATGCAAAGTGATGTTAAGAGACTAGTACGTGCATTCGATAAGTCTAACATCGCAAATTTTCCTTCACACGAGGTTGGGTTAGGAGATAACGCGTGTAACACATCGGCTACAGGTTGTCACGACCAGTCACAACCCCTTTATGGGATGCCGATGGACACATACCCTAAGCAACCGCAAATCGGCAGCAAACCAGCCGATCTGCACATGCCCGGACCGTCCGCACGTGAGCGCGGACCGTCCGGGCCAGCAACAGTCGGGCCTATTTTTAATGAGTTACCTAGATATGCGCCCGAGCCGCCACACACGGCACAAAACCCAAACTACCCAGTCGGATGGTCCGCATACAACGACGGACGGTCCGCATATAACCACGGACGGTCCGGGTACGTATCCGGACAGTCCGCGCATGAGTATTTTGAGGAGGATTATTACATAAATCCTCGTCCGTCGCAGCAACACTTCCCATCACACTATGCGATGCACCAGCCCATTAATTCAGGATCCAAAGCCCAGGAAAGCTTTCCGGCCCCACCTAGAAGGCCGGAAAGAAACGATCAAACCTATGACCCATATAGGGCAAATGAAAATGCACCACGTAACTCAAACCAATGGGGGGAAAGACAACATGCTAATATCCAGCCAACCCCACCTATGTTTGACCAGAGAGCCGGTGGTCTTGCACCGGCTGCCATTGATATAGTAAGGGAAGAAATAGCCGGGGCGTTCCGAGATAAGCTCGGAGTAAGCATGGTCCCTGGGGGGCAATCATATCGGAAACCTTATGACAGCCGATTTGATCACCACCCATACCCACAGGGAACCAGGATACCCGAATTCGCAAAATTTTCGGGTGATCAAGGGAAAAACACACGCGAACATATAGGCCAGTTCTTAGCACAATTGGGAGAATTGGCCGACACAGAGGCATTTCGCGTACGTTTATTTTCATTATCACTAACAGGAACCGCGTTTGCATGGTATGCCACTTTGCCTCCTAATTCCATTTCATCATGGGGGGATCTAGAACAAAAATTTCATTATCATTTTTTCTCTGGTGATTATGAATTGGATTTGGTAGATTTAGTGTCATTGAGACAG
This sequence comes from Zea mays, assembly GCF_902167145.1. Lineage (NCBI taxonomy): Eukaryota > Viridiplantae > Streptophyta > Magnoliopsida > Poales > Poaceae > Zea > Zea mays. The sequence goes on along the minus strand of NC_050098.1, from coordinate 10,903,390 downwards.
ACAAAAGACGAATCGGTTAATGATTACATCCGGAGATTCCGCGATACAAGAAACCGATGCTTTCAAATTCATTTAGCAGAAAAACAGTTAGTAGGATTAGCCTTTAATGGTCTACGATATTATTTAAGAGAAAGATTAGAAGGCATCCAATTCTTTACACTAGCACAATTAGACCAGAGAGCTTTGGCTTGTGAAAGCCGAAGCAAAGAAACTGCTAAAACAATTCGTCACAACGTACATGTAGTAGAATGCGACCAAAGTAGCTCAGAAGACGAATCAGCAGAGGTGTATGCTGCTGAAATGGTTTGGCCAAAGCAGGCCAAATCTTCGGCTTGTGCCTCCTTACAGCCGGTTCAAAAGAAACGGCAAGAGGAGGTTAAGTTTACATTTAATGTTGGTAAGTGTGATAGAATATTTGATGAATTACTCAAAAATGGCAACATTAAAATAAATCACACTGTTCCATCCGCCGACGAGCTAAAACGTCGTGCATATTGCAAGTGGCATAACTCATTTTCTCATGCCACTAATGATTGTAATGTATTCCGTCGACAGATTCAATCGGCCATTAACGAAGGACGATTGAAATTTCAGGAAATGCAGGTGGACACGGAGCCCTTTCCAATGAACATGATCGACTTTGAGGGCAAGAAAGTCCTGACTCGGCCAAACACAGCCGATGAAGGCAAAGGCAAAGAAATAGTCATCGGCGATGCAAGAAAGGCCGGTGGGAATCATAAGACTTCTTGCAGAAAAGTGGTAGCCGAGAAGACTCCTGATGGAGGGGAGACCTTGAAGGTGACCATCACAGCCTCTGGCACTGGGGGGCAAACACAGACAGGGAGACAGGCGCAAGAACCCATTCTGCGCATCGCGGACGGTCCGCCATCCAGACGCGGACTGTCCGACGCTTCTCCGGACGGTCCGGCGAACTCCAGCGGACGGTCCGGCCGTGCTCAGGACCCGCAGCAACCACGTACCTTCAAACCACGACGACCCGAGATAGGTACGTGGAAAACAAATACATTTAAAGCAGCTGGTCGGCTGATCAAGCCTGGCCCGACTTTCGATCAATTGTTGTCTAAATACGTGAAAAAGAAGGCTGGCCCCAGTGACCGGCCACCAAAGCGATCCCGCTCACCCGTTCATGAGCAACGTCAGGTCAGGCCGATTGGACCACCTCACCAATCGGAAGAAATGAAAGGTCCTATTGTACAATTAAGACCTAACATACCGACATGGACCCCTCCACCTCCTTATCCATCTATGCCATATCCATACACATACTTACCTCCACCATATGTCCCAAATCAAATGTGGGGCATGCCACCATATCCATTTGGGATGCCACAGTACCCCACCTGGGGGGCACCCCAAACATCCGTTTTTGATAGGTTGGCGCCGCCAGTGCAAGACCGATTGAGCGCTGCTGAATCTGGTCACCAGGCACAGGCCCAACAAGATTGCCGGACTACTCGGCCTCCTAGGCCGACCAATCCGGTAGGGGGGCATATGCCTGTAGCAACTCAAAGAACAACAAAAAAGGACATCATCAAAATAGGCACTGCAGATGTTGTCATACAGGGAGACAATAAAGGGCCGATGATTTTCGGCGAATCAGCCAACACAACAGAAAAGGATACAGCTACCATCAAAACAGCTGATCCAAAATACTCCATGCCTCGATGGTGCCCAGCGGGATTGACACGATCCCAAAAGAGAAAATTACAGCGCCTAAGAGCAAAGGAGAGCCAGGAGAAGGAGGCGGAAAAGACATTTAATGACACACATCCACTATACCCGCCACCACAAAAGAAATGGAGACCGAAGGCCGTTGAGAAAAAACAAACGGCCACAGAAATAGAAAGTCAATCTGCACCAGGCGCGGACCGTCCAGCCTCTACGCGCGGACCGTCCGCCGTTCACCAGGAAGTCTCTGGACAACCTGCACCAAGCGCGGACCGTCCGGCCCCCACACGCGGACCGTCCGCCGTTCACCAGGAAGCCTCCAACGACACGACAACATCAATGGAAGAGGACGACCTGCTGGGAGAAGACCTGGTCGACTATGAGGCTTCTCCAGAACGCCCAGGTATGGATGTAAATATTATTACATTTTCTGCCGATTGTACTATCATCGGCGACGATGAACCTGTTGTTGCCCAGTTTGATTTTGGTCCTAAAGAAGCCGCCTTTACTAAACCAAAGGAATCGGTAAATCATTTAAAGCCGCTCTTCGTGCGCGGTCACATTGATGGGATACCGATTGCTAAGATGTTGGTAGATGGAGGGGCGGCTGTAAATCTAATGCCTTATTCATTATACAGAAAATTAGGTAAACAAGATGACGAACTTGTCAAGACCAACATGACCCTCAGCGGTGTTGGGACTGATAGTTCGATCAAAGCCAGGGGAGTCACGTCCGTTGAATTAACCATCGGGACTAAGACCCTTGCTGCTGCATTCTTCGTCGCTGATGTAGAAGGAAATTACAGTTTAATCCTAGGCAGAGATTGGATTCACGCCAATCAATGTATACCTTCTACATTACATCAAATGCTGATACAATGGGTAGGCGATGACATAGAACAAGTACATGCTGATGTATCGGCCTGCATCGCTGTGGCCGATGCCCCTGTACTCTGGACTTATGAGACTGCTACATGTCTCACAGGAGTAGACTTTTCTGATTATCAATTCATAAGTATAGATAAGAAAGGTTTCATTCCTGTAATGCTAGAGCCGATGGAGAATCGGCTAAATCCTAAATAAAGTTAAATAATGAATACACACAAAGTTCATGAGTCTTTGGTCACGGACAGTTCGGCCGCCAAGGCCGGATGGTCTGGTCTTTCACAAAAGAGTTCGGACTTTAAGACCGAACATCTACCACAGCGAAAAGACAGTATTACGGATGATCCGGTCCACGAGACCGGAAAGTCCGCCATCACACAAAGATCATCTGATTCCTCTGTGGGGGACATGATAGAGGAATTCAGAGATCTTGATAAACTAGGACAGGGGTTTACATCGGCCGATCCTTTGGAGGAGATTGACATAGGAGATGGTAAAACTCCAAGGCCGACTTTTGTAAACAAGACCCTGGAGACCGATCCTAGAGATGAGATGATCGGTCTATTGAAGGAATATTCAGATTGCTTTGCTTGGAATTATACTGAAATGCCTGGATTAAGCCGAGAGATCGTAGAGCATCGGCTGCCTATTAAATCTGGTTTCAGACCTTTCAAGCAAAGAGCTAGAACATTTCGTCTAGATCTTCTCCCACGCATCAAGGACGAAATCCACAGGCTGCTAGAAGCTGATTTTATCAGACCTTGCAGATACGCAGAATGGGTCTCCAATATTGTGCCGGTAGAGAAGAAGGAGTCAGGTAAACTTAGAGTATGCATTGATTTTCGCAATTTAAATAGAGCAACTCCTAAAGACGAATATCCCATGCCCATAGCCGATACATTAATCAATAATGCATCACGAAATAGAATTATTAGCTTCCTTGATGGTAATGCCGGATATAATCAAATTTTCATGGCCGAAGAAGATGCGTCTAAAACGGCCTTTATATGTCCAGGCTTCATTGGTTTATTTGAGTGGGTTGTCATGACATTTGGTCTGAAAAATGCTGGTGCTACTTATCAGAGGGCTATGAATTTGATCTTCCATGAATTGTTAGGAAACACTGTGGAAGTTTACATTGATGATATTGTAGTCAAATCGGCTGAGTTTAGTTCTCATATAGCTGATTTGCGCAAAGCCTTTGATAAAATGCGTCAGTATGGTTTGAAAATGAACCCACGTAAATGTGCTTTTGGAGTGTCGGCTGGTAAGTTTTTAGGATTTGTCATACATGAACATGGTATAGAAATAGACCCTGACCGAATCAAGTCTATTCGGAATGTGGGACCTCCGACCTGTAAGGTCGAGGTACAAAGGTTTCTCGGCAAGGTGAATTATTTACGAAGGTTTATTTCTAACCTAGCCGGGAAGATTGATGCGTTCACCCCTATTCTTCGGCTTAAGAATGATGCCGAATTCGCTTGGGGGGCAGAACAACAAGAAGCATTTGATCTCATCAAAAAATACTTATCTTCGGCTCCCGTATTAAAAGCACCACGAGCAGGAGTACCATTCCGATTATACATTGCAGCTGAGGATAAGGTCATTGGGGCTGTTCTGACACAAGAAACCGAGGGGAAGGAGCATGTGGTGACATATCTAAGCCGAAGGTTGGTGGATGCTGAAACAAGGTACACTTTTATTGAAAAGTTATGCTTATGCTTGTTTTTTGCATGCACCAAATGTAGATGCTATTTATTGTCTAGTCATTGCACTGTTTCTGGTCAAGCCGATGTGGTCAAATACATGTTGCATAACCCAATTATGAGTGGTAGAATTGGTAAGTGGGCCTATGCACTCGTAGAATATGACTTGGCCTATGAACCATTGAAATCTATGAAGGGCCAAGTCATAGCAGATTTCATTGTAGAACATCGGGTTAATGATATTCATGAACTAGACATGTCATACCTCACTATTACTCCTTGGACTTTATATTTTGATGGATCGGTTTGCAATGAAGGGCAAGGAATTGGCATTGTGCTTGTTTCACCAAGTAATGTCTCCTTTGACTTCTCTAGCCGATTGAAAACGTATTGCACTAATAATCAAGCTGAATATGAGGCCCTCCTATTCGGTTTAGAACTGTTAAATGGTATGGGAGTAAAACATGTGAAGGTATTTGGTGATTCTCAGCTGGTTGTCCAACAAGTGTTAGAAGGATATCAATGTCTTGATGGTACTCTAAATAGTTATCTTGAGAAATGTTGGAGCATAATCCATTCTTTTGATGAATTCAGTATTCAGCATATCTCTAGAGTTGAGAATCATAGAGCTAACAACTTGGCACAAGATGCATCGGGTTATCGGATAAAGAGAGGGAAATTTCACAAAACTGAAAATCTGATAACCAGTGCAGAGCCAAAATCCCAGGTCGCGGACCGTCCGCGTGTTGACGCCGGACCGTCCGAGGTTACCAGAAAGGTTCTCTTAATCGATTCGGCTGACAATGAAGCCGATACAAGTGATTGGAGGATACCTATACTTAATTATTTGCAAAATCCCAATGTCAGGACAGATAAGAACATTCGGCGAACAGCTTTCAAGTATGTTTTGATGAGTGATGAACTTTACCGCCGAACGGTTAATGATATCCTGCTTAAGTGCTTGGGCCCAGATGATGCTATATTAGCCATGGCCGAAGTACATGAAGGAATTTGTGGTACCCATCAATCAGCCCCAAAGATGAAGTGGTTGTTGCGAAGGTCTGGTTTTTATTGGCCTAGTATGACAGCTGATTGTTTCAAGTACTACAAGGGGTGCCAAGTGTGTCAAAAATTCGGCGACCTACAGTTGGTCCCTGCAGCCGAATTACATCCTATCATCAAGCCTTGGCCATTCAGAGGATGGGGATTAGACTTTATTGGAGAAATTCATCCTTCATCATCAAAGGGGCATCGGTTTGTGTTAGTTGCCACTGACTATTTCACCAAATGGACTGAAGCCGTTGCTCTAAAGAACATGACGCACAAGGAGGTAATTGAGTTCATAACTGAGCATATTATTCATAGATTCGGCATTCCCCAGACCTTGACTACAGATCAAGGTACTTCTTTTATGTCAAAGGAGGTACGTGAATTTGCTGAATTATACAGAATTAAGCTGCTTAATTCGTCTCCTTATTATGCTCAAGCTAATGGACAGGCCGAGTCTAGTAATAGGACGTTGATTAATTTGATAAAGAAAAAGGTATCTGATAATCCTAGACATTGGCATAAGATTTTGTCTGAAGCTTTATGGGCTCATAGAATATCTAAGCATATTGCTACTAAAGTATCTCCTTTTGAGCTTGTCTATGGGCAGGAAGCAGTGTTACCTGTGGAAATAAGTTTGAATGCTGTCAGGTTTGCCAGACAAAATGATCTAACTGCTACTGATTATTATAATTCAATGATGGATAATATTGATGAGGTGACCGACAAGAGGATGATAGCTTTGGGAGCAATAGAAAAGGACAAGATCATGGTAGCCAGGGCCTACAACAAGAAGGTCAAAGCAAAATCATTCCAAGTAGGAGACTTGGTGTGGAAGACCATTCTACCTCTGAGGAATAAAGACCGAAAGTTCGGGAAATGGTCGCCAAGCTGGGAGGGTCCTTAAAAAGTGAAACAGGTGATGTCTGGTAACGCTTATTTACTACAAACATTACAAGGCAAGGATTTACCTAAGGCTTTGAATGGGCGTTTCCTCAAACAGTACCATCCTAGTATGTGGCAAGATGCCTAAGGAAACCGATGTAATCACATCGAGTTAGTTGCTTTTGGTTCGCCCAGCTCCACCAAAAGGCAGGGGGGCATATGTTCGAACCAGAATTGAGCGGCGGACTGTCCGGCCCTGAGGCCGGACGGTCCGCGGTCCGGACGGTCCGCGCCTGTGGGCCGGACGGTCCGCGCGTGCGCAGAACAGATTAGGGTTCCGAGTTTTGTGCTACGGTTGTTAGCTATATTCGCGGGATTAGCTCGGAATCAGTTGTGTAAAGGGTCCAGCCCCCCTCCTCTATAAATAGAGAGGTCTACCGCCGATTTGTAATCATCAACAATCGAATCAATACAACTTATATTTCGCATTTTATCCTAGGAGTAGTTCTAGTCTAGTTTAGATTTAGCCTTCCAATCCCCAATTCTTCGTCTCTCTTCGACTCTACGTCGATTAGAGGAGTCTAGGTCGGCCGGCCCGAGCCTAGACACCACCTAGGATCTCTCCTCCCCGACGGGGTCCCTCCCGGGAGCGAGATCCAGGCGCCGTCGGCGGTCTTCCGCCGCCCCTGCGCACGCGCGGACCGTCCGGCCCTAGGGCGCGGACCGTCCGGCCGTCAGGCAGGGAACTCGGGCTCCTGCACCAGGTCGCGGACCGTCCGGCCCTGTGCCGCGGACCGTCCGCGCCTGACCAGAAAGCACCGCCGCCTCGCACCAGGCCGCGGACCGTCCGGCCCCCGCGCGCGGACCGTCCGCCCCTGTGCAGAGAGCACCGCCGCTGGTTCTCTTGAGTAATTGGCGCCTCCAAAAAGGCGTCAACATCATCATTGAAATATCATGCTTATGACAAAAACAATGTACCTTGCTCAAAAGAGATTCCCATCCTTCTTGGCTTCTAAGTTTTTCTAGTTCTCTCTTAGTAGATTGTACATCTGAAATAGCATTCAAATATCTTTATCCTTTCTCTGTAAAGTTTTTGACAGTTCATTTGTTAAACCAAATACCATCATCATCATGTGCAAGAAAAATGCAGAATCAAAGGACTGAAAATACTTTAAAAGACCATTTGCTTGGCGTTTCTTGTATGCATCTGTACCATCTTCCTCGACATATTCTAACACTTTGACAACTGATGGAAACATTTTAGACAAACCCACTAATGTTTTATAATGAGAGTTCCATCGAGTGTCACCTGGTCGTTGAAGACAAATTTCTTGATTTAATCTAGTTCCTGTTGTAATATCTCCACTTCCAATTGCTTTCTGCACTTCTACTTGATGGTGCTCTCTAAGTATGTCTTTTCTCTTACAGGATGATCCAACCACATTTAGGGTGTGTTTGGTTTGACTTTTGGCTTTGGCTTTTGCCCCTCTAAAAGCCGAAAGCCAACCAAAGGGCTGGATCCAGGAAGCAGCTTTTCCTAAAAGCCGGCTTTCTCGTAGTGCAAATCTGAAAGCACCCCTGGACCTGCTTTTAGTGGCTTTTCGGATGGAACTACGAAAACATATATCGAAGAATTTTTAACGACTCTTAGTGGTTTCCACCAAACAGTTTTTAGCTTTTTAACAGCTTACAGCCTACAACAGCTTTTTCCATAGCTCACAACCCACAACAACTTTTTTCACAGCCACAGCCCAACCAAACAGACCTTTAATAGCACTGAGATCATATCAAAGAAATCTCCAACATCGAATATCTTCTTTGCAATGGCCACAACAACTAAGTTAAGCTTATGAGCAAAACAATGGATGTAGTATGCAGAACCATTCTCCTCCTTAATTTTAGCTTGAAGACCATTGAACTCACCAGACATGTTGCTTGCTCCATCATAACCTTGGCCTCTCACTTGTTTGAGACTTAAACCAAGATCTGCAAATAAGAAATCAATACAATACTTGAGACAGGTTGTTGTTGTCTCTTACACGTGAACAACACCAACAAATTTTTTTCTTTAACCAACCCACATTTATCAAGATATCTAAGAACCACTCCCATTTGTTCTTTGTCTGAAATATCTCGACACTCATCAACCAATAAACTGAATACATCAGTACCAATTTCTTCCATCATGCAACCCATTATTTCTCTTGCAAAGCATTCTGTAATAGCTCTTTGATTTTTTGGAGACATCATTTGATTATTCAGAGGAGCATTTTTGAATGCTTTTGCAATGACGTCATTTTGCTTGATTGTGTACTCTATCAACTGCAGAAAATTTCCTTTATTTTCAGAATCTCTTGATTCATCATGATCGTGGAAAGCTTGTCCCTGATGCAACAGGTATCAACACACTTCAATGGCCACATTTAATCGAATAAGATGCTCATTTTTTTCAATCTGACTTTTTTTATGCCAAGCCGCTGGAATTGATTGATCTAATTTCAGTAGGTCTTCACAACTCTTGACTGCTTTGTTGTGAAAACTGTTACGGTCACCAATATGAGTCACAAATCTCTCAGTCTTGTTCCATTAATTGAAGCCTTCTATGACAAATGCATCATGTCCATAGTGATTGTCTTTAGTGCTATCCCTAAATAAATAACAACATAGACAATAGGCTTTGTCCTCCTTCTCACTGTATTCCAGCCAATTAGCATACTGATCAAACCACTTAGGATTAAACCTCCTTTTCTTGTTCTTTCCGATTTCTCTATATGGAAAATTGAATTATCGAGGTTGATGAGGTCCCCACAACAAATATTTCCTCCTTATCTCTTCATGCTGATTGGGGTGATAATCCACCATTCTCTTTCTTTTAGCATGATCACGAGAAAGAGTGCTTAAATAAACTAATTGTGGCACTGCCGAATTATGCTTGGTTGTTGCTGCTGCATCCCCACTTGAACTGCCTCCAATATTCGTGCAATTTGTTGTTGGCCCTCTCTTGATAAAAAAATTTATCCATTTGTTACTGCCCTAATTAAAAAATACCGATTAGAGTGTTTGGTGTGGATAAAGAAAACGATAAAAGATCACTGCAGAATAGTAGAAGAATTAGAAAAGTAAAAACAAGAGGCTTACCTAACCTGCGATGGAACCAGACAACCAGTCATGGATGGATGAGTGATGGGCACAAGCACAAATGCCAAACGATGGCGGCGGCGCGGCACTGTGACAGCAAAATGTAGCAGGCGAGCGATCAGGGCAAAAGAAACCTTCGGATCTGGTCGACAGTGTGGGTTATGGGCTTGCAAAACAAGCCCAACAGGCCAAGCAATCAATGAAAAATAAGGGACTGGGGGCCTGCAATTGAATTAGAGTGGGGGCCTAATTAAATGGACTCTAGACACAATAGGTGGTTGCTGCAAATTGACTGGGGGCCGCGGCCCCCGCTCCACTGTACGTGCGTCCGCCCATGCATACATCAGCATACCGAATTTGTTGGCACGCTGAAAGGGAAATGTGCCCTTGGGCCATTTCTAAGTATTTTGGTGATTAAGTGTCCAACACAAATGGTTTAAGTGTTAAATTGTGCCAAAGACTCAAGAAGTGAAAATCAAGGTATAAGGTATGATTCTAGACTTAGTACATTGGTTTTTGTGTACTAACATATTTGTCTAAGTGCTAGAATCAGAGAAAATACAAAAGGAAAAAGACTTGGCTGGACCAGCCAAGACTCTGTGCAGTCTGGGTACACCGGACTGTCCGGTGGTGCACCGGACAGTGTCAAGTGCACCAGGTTGGCGTCTGGTCAACTGGCAGCTCTCGGGAATTCGTCGGCGGTGTACGACTAAAATTCACCGGAGTCCGGTGGTGCACCGGACTATTCGGTGATCCAACGGTCGGCCGCACCAACGGTCGGCCGCGCAATCCGCGCGTGATGCGTGGCCGAGCCAACGGTCTGATGGGGGCACCGGACTGTCCGGTGTGCACCGGACAGTGTCCAGTGCACCAACGGCTCCAAGTCTTCAACGGTCAGCTGCGCCAATTTAGGAAGGCAATCTGCACCGGACAGTGAACAGGGGATGTCCGGTGGTGCACCGGACTGTCCGGTGCGCCACCCGACCGAAGGCAAGAATTGCCTTCCAAGAATGCCTCCAACGGCTCCTAGCTGCCTTGAGGCTATAAAAGGGACCCCTAGGCGCATGGAGGAGACACACAAGCATATTTTGAGCATTCTTAGTCATTCACACTCCGTCTCCGCGCACTCGATTGACCTTCTTAGTGATTTGAGCTCCGTTCTAGTCGTGAACTTTGTGCTATTCATCTGAGCTCAAGTCTTGGTTGTGTGTGTGCGTATTGCTGCGGATTTATGTGTGTTGCTTCCCTACCTTACTCTAGTGCTTTCACTTTGATCGTTATTGTAAGGGCGAGAGACTCCCAAGTTGTGGAGATTCCTCGCAAACGGGAAAGAGTAAAGAAAGAAGAACACCGTGGTATTCAAGTTGATCATTGGATCACTTGAGAGGAGTTGAGTGCAACTCTCGTCCATTGGGACGCCACAACGTGGAGTAGGCAAGTATTATACTTGGCCGAACCACGGGATAAACCATCGTGTCTCTTGTGCTTGTTCTCACTGTGACTATTGTGTTTCACAAGAGCTCGGTCCTTAGCCACTTGATTTCATTGTGCTAACACTTAATCAAGTTTTGTGGCTTTAAGTTTTAATTTTTTACAGGATCACCTATTCACCCCCCTCTAGGTGCTCTCAATTGGTATCAAAGCCGTTCTCTTCAAGAAAGGGACTAATCGCCCAAAGGGATGGATCCTAAGGGAAAGGGGATGGTGATCAACGACAAGGAGAAGGAGTCCTTCCTCAATGAGCCAAGAGACGACAAGCCCACTGACTCGGGCTCAAGTCATAAGAAGAAGGATGGGAAAAAGAAGAGGCGCATCAAGAAGATAGTCTACTACGACAGTGACGAGTCCTCTTCTTCCCAAAGAGACAACGACGACGAGAAAAAGAAAACGGTCAACTCAAACTTTTCTTTTGATTATTCTCGTATTTCGCATAATTCCAATGCTCATTTGCTTTCCATTCCTCTTGGTAAACCTCCACACTTTGATGGAGAGGACTACAGAATTTGGAGTCACAAAATGCGTAGCCATTTGTTCTCTCTTCATCCAAGTATATGGGAGATAGTAGAAAATGGAATGCAATTTGATAGTACGGATAATTCCATGTTTATCAATGAACGAATTCACAAAAATGCACAAGCTACCACTGTTCTATTAGCATCCTTGTGCAGGGAAGAGTACCATAAGGTGAGCGGTTTGGATAACGCCAAGCAAATCCGGGATACCCTCAAGATCTCGCATGAGGGGAACGACGCCACCATGGTCACCAAGATGGAGTTGGTGGAAGGCGAACTAGGAAGGTTTGCAATGATCAGGGGGGAGGAGCCAACTCAAACGTACAATAGGCTCAAGACCCTGGTCAACAAGATAAGGAGCTATGTGAGCACGAGATGGATGGACCACGACGTCGTCCGACTAATGCTCAGGTCTTTCACCACACTTGATCCTCATCTTGTGAACTCTATTCGTGAAAATCCTAGGTACACCAAGATGACGCCCGAGGAAATACTCGGAAAGTTCGTAAGCGGGCGAATGATGATCAAGGAAGCAAGATACGTTGATGAGGCATTGAATGGCCCAATGCCCATCTACGAGCCTCAAAAGGTTGCTCTCAAAGCAACAAGTAGCAGGGAGGTGCTACCTAGCAAGGTGGCGCAAGTTGAGGCGGCTGGGCTAAACGAGGATGAAATGACCCTCATTATCAAGCGCTTCAAGACTGCACTAAGAGGACGCAAGGAGTACCCAAACAAGAACAAGGCAAAGGGAAAGCGCTCCTGCTTCAAGTACGGTAAGCAAGGTCATTTTATTGTTCAATGTCCCGATAATGAAAATGACCATGAAGACGAAAGACAATGGAAGAGAGAGAACAAGAAGGTTTACAAGAAGGCGAAGGGCGAGGCACACCTTGGCAAAGAGTGGGACTCGGATTGTTCTTCATCCGACTCCGACAACGAAGGACTCGCCGCCTCGGCCTTCAACAAGTCGTCGCTCTTCCCCAACGAGCGCCATACTTGCCTAATGGCAAAGGAAAAGAAGGTAAACACTCAAGAAACTCATATGTACTCTACTTCTAGTGATGAGGATTCTAGTGATGATGAAGTAGACTACACTAGCTTGTTCAAAGGATTAGATAGAGGTAAAATAGAAAAGATTAATGAGTTGATTGATGCAATGAATGAAAAAGATAGATTGCTAGAAAGGCAAGAGGAAATTTTGTATGAGGAACATGACAAATTCATTAGTGCTCAAAAGTCTCTTGCCTTAGAGATTAAAAGAAATGAATTACTTTCTTCTGAGTTATCTAAGTGCAATGAATCCATTTCTAGCTTGAAGACATTGAATGATGATTTAAGTGCTAAGCTAGAAGTAGTAAATAAATCTAGTCCTTGTGTAGAGCATGTTGTAATTTGCAATAGATGCAAGGATTTTAATGTTGATGCTTGTAATGAACATTTAATTTCTATTTCTAAATTAAATGATGAAGTAGCAAGTCTTAATGCTCAACTTAAGACTTGCAAAAGTAATTTTGATAAATTAAAATTTGCTAGGGATGCCTACACTGTTGGTAGACACCCCTCAATTAAGGATGGGCTTGGCTTTAGGAGGGAAGCCAAGAACTTAACAAGCCAAAAGGCTCCCATTTTCATCCAGGAAAAAGGGAAGGCTCCTATGGCTAGTAGTAATCAAAAGAAACATGCATTTATCTATGATAGAAAATTTTCTAGGAATGATCATTACAATAGGAGTTATAATGCTTATGATTCACATGCCATGATTGCTTCAAGTTCTTCCTTTGTGCATGGTAGGGATATGCCTAGGAAAAATGTTATTCATCATATGCCTAGGAGAAATGTTGTTCATGTGCCTAGGAAAATGCATAATGAAAATGCTACTGTTATTCATGCCTGCAACACTGATTTCGTACTCACATGTAAAAATAAGAAAGTAGTTGCTAGGAAATTAGGGGCAAAATGCAAGGGAGATGAAACTTGCATTTGGGTCCCTAAGGCTATTGTTACTAATCTTGTAGGACCCAACAAGAGTTGGGTACCTAAAACCCAAGTCTAATTTGCCTTGCAGGTTTATGCATCCGGGGGCTCAAGCTGGATTATCGACAGCGGATGCACAAACCACATGACGGGGGAGAAGGAGATGTTCACCTCCTACGTCAAGAACAAAGATTCGATCATCTTTGGAGACGGGAATCAAGGCAAGGTTAAAGGACTAGGGAAGATTGCTATTTCATCCGAGCATTCCATATCTAATGTATCTTAGTTGAATCGCTCGGGTACAACTTGTTGTCCGTTAGTCAACTTTGTAATATGGGTTACAATTGTTTATTTACCAATGTAGATGTGTCCGTCTTTAGAAGGTGTGATGGTTCATTAGCCTTTAAGGGTGTACTAGACGACAAACTTTATTTAGTTGATTTTTTGAAGGAAGAGGTCGGTCTAGATGCATGCTTAATTGCTAAGACTAGCATGGGCTGGCTGTGGCATCGCCGTCTAGCACATGTTGGGATGAAGAACCTTCATAAACTTCTAAAGGGGGAACATGTGTTAGGTCTAACCAATGTATCTTTCGAAAAAGATAGACCTTGTGCAGCTTGTCAAGCAGGTAAACAGGTGGGAAGTACTCATCATAGCAAAAATGTGATGACCACATCAAGACCGTTGGAGCTACTTCATATGGACCTCTTCGGACCCGTTGCCTACCTCAGCATCGGGGGAAGTAATTATGGTCTTGTTATTGTTGATGATTTTTCCCGCTTCACTTGGGTATTCTTTTTGCAGGATAAAACAGAAACCAAATGGACCCTGAAGCGCTTCTTAAGGAGAGCTCAAAATGAATTTAAGCTCAAAGTGAAAAAGATAAGGAGTGACAACGGATCCGAATTCAAGAATCTTCAAGTGGAGGAGTACCTTGAGGAGGAAGGAGTCAAGCACGAGTTCTCCGCTCCCTACACACCACAACAAAACAGTGTGGTAGAGAGGAAGAACATGACGCTTTTAGACATGGCAAGGATGATGCTTGGTGAATTCAAGACGTCCGAACGGTTTTGGACGGAAGCTGTGAACACAGCTTGCCATGCCATAAACCGGGTCTACCTTCATCGCCTCCTCAAGAAGACGTCATACGAACTCCTAACCAGTAACAAACCCAACGTGTCATAATTTCGTGTATTTGGGAGTAAATGTTATATTCTAGTGAAGAAAGGTAGGAATTCTAAATTTGCTCCCAAAGCTGTAGAAGGTTTTTTGTTAGGATATGACTCAAATACAAAGGCGTATAGAGTCTTCAACAAATCATCGGGTTTGGTTGAAGTCTCTAGCGACGTTGTATTTGATGAGACTAATGGCTCTCCAAGAGAGCAAGTTGATCTTGATGATGAAGATGAAGAAGATGTTCCAACGGCCGCAATACGCACCATGGCGATTGGGGATGTGAGACCACAGGAACACAAAGAGCAGGATCAACCTTCTTCCTCAACAATGGTGCACCCCCAACTCAAGATGATGAACAGGTTCATCAAGAAGAGGCATGTGATCAAGGGGGAGCACAAGATGATCATGTTATGGAGGAAGAAGCACCACAGGCCCCTCCAACTCAAGTTCGAGCGACAATTCAAAGGAATCATCCTGTCGACCAGATATTGGGTGATATAAGCAAGGGAGTAACTTCTCGCTCTAGATTAGCTAATTTCTGTGAGCATTACTCGTTTGTCTCTTCTATTGAGTCTTCCAAGATAGAAGAGGCCTTGCTAGATCCAGATTGGGTGTTGGCCATGCAGGAAGAGCTCAATAACTTCAAGCGAAATGAAGTTTGGACCCTGGTGCCTCGTCCAAAGCAAAATGTTGTGGGAACCAATTGGGTGTTCCGCAACAAGCAAGACGAGCACGGAGTGGTGACAAGGAACAAGGCTCGACTTGTGGCAAAAGGTTATGCCCAAGTCGCAGGTTTGGACTTTGAGGAGACTTTTGCTCCTGTGGCTAGGCTAGAGTCTATTCGCATTTTGCTGGCCTATGTTACTCACCATTCTTTCAGGTTGTTCCAAATGGATGTGAAGAGCGCTTTCCTCAACGGGCCAATCAAGGAGGAGGTGTACGTAGAGCAACCCCCTGGCTTTGAGGATGAACGGTACCCCGACCACGTGTATAAGCTCTCTAAGGTGCTCTATGGACTTAAGCAAGCCCCAAGAGCATGGTATGAATGCCTTAGAGACTTTCTAATTGCTAATGCTTTCAAGGTTGGGAAAGCCGATCCAACTTTATTCACTAAGACTTGTGATGGTGACTTATTTGTACGCCAAATTTATGTCGATGACATAATATTTGGTTCTACTAACCAAAAGTCTTGTGAAGAGTTTAGCAGGGTGATGACTCAAAAATTTGAGATGTCGATGATGGGTGAGTTGAACTACTTCCTTGGGTTCCAAGTGAAGCAACTCAAGGACGACACCTTCATCTCCCAAACGAAGTACACGCAAGACTTGATCAAGCGGTTTGAGATGAAGGACTCCAAGCCCGCAAAGACTCCAATGGGAACCGACGGACATGTCGACCTCAACAAAGGAGGTAAGTCCGTTGATCAAAAGGCATACCGGTCTATGATAGGTTCTTTGCTTTAATTATGTGCGAGTAGACCGGATATTATGCTAAGCGTATGCATGTGTGCTAGATGTCAATCCGACCCAAGGGAGTGTCACCTTGTGGCCGTTAAGCGAATACTTAGATATTTAGTTGCTACGCCTTGCTTCGGGATCTGGTATCCAAAGGGGTCTACCTTTGACTTGATTGGATATTCAGACTCCGATTATGCTGTATGCAAGGTTGATAGGAAGAATACATCAGGGACGTGCCAATTCTTAGGAAGGTCCCTGGTGTCTTGGAGTTCTAAGAAACAAACTTCCGTAGCCCTATCCACCGCTGAGGCCGAGTACGTTGCCGCAGGACAGTGTTGCGCGCAACTACTCTGGATGAGGCAAACCCTCCGGGACTTTGGCTACAATCTGAGCAAAGTCCCACTCCTATGTGATAATGAGAGTGCTATCCGCATGGCGGATAATCCTGTTGAACACAGCCGCACTAAGCACATAGACATCCGGCATCAGTTTTTGAGAGACCACCAGCAAAAGGGAGATATCGAAGTGTTTTATGTTAGCACCGAGAACCAGCTAGCCGATATCTTTACCAAGCCTCTAGATGAGTCAACCTTTTGCAGGCTGCTTAGTGAGCTAAATGTCTTAGATTCGTGTAACTTGGATTGATCTATAGCATACATGTGTTTTATGTCTTTGATCATGTTCTCTTATGCATGTTATTGTTTAGTTATGGTGCTCAAGTTGTGCAAGCAATCCCCGGACCTCAAAAGTCCATGTGTGAGTGATGCACATATTTAGGGGGAGATGTGCTACAACTTGACCCTTTGAGACTAACCGTGTGCTTAAGTCTCAAAGGTGGATTGAAAGGGAAAGGTGGACTTGGATCATGAAAGACTTCCACTGCACTCCGATGAGAGGGTATTTAACTCCAAGTTCATCTCTATGTTCTTATTGCCTTTTTACTCTTAATCAAAGATTTTGGTGAGGCAATGGGGTTTAAAGGCCAAAAATGATCCCGTTTTGGTGCTTGATGCCAAAGGGGGAGAAATTAAGGCCAAAGCAAGCAATTGGATCAGCTACCACTTGAGAACTTTGAAAGTAGAGTTAGAAGTTTTGATTTGTCAAAATACTCTAAGTGTCTCTTGTTGTCAAAAGTTGGTCTCTTGTGGGGAGAATGTTTGATTATGGGAAAAAGGGGGAGTTTTTTTAATCTTTGACCAATTTCTCTTGGAATACCTCTCTTTATGCCTCAACAAGTGTGTTTGACTTAGAGATAGAAAATTGAGTTTGATTTGAAAAAACAAACCAAGTGGTGGCAAAGAATGATCCAAATATGCCAAATTTGAATAAAAAACAAATCTTGTTTTCATTTGCATTGATGTTGCACTTTTATGTGTTGCTTTTTGTTGTGTTGGCATAAATCACCAAAAAGGGGAGATTGAAAGGGAAATGTGCCCTTGGGCCATTTCTAAGTATTTTGGTGATTAAGTGTCCAACACAAATGGTTTAAGTGTTAAATTGTGTCAAAGACTCAAGAAGTGAAAATCAAGGTATAAGGTATGATTCTAGACTTAGTACATTGGTTTTTGTGTACTAACATATTTGTCTAAGTGCTAGAATCAGAGAAAATACAAAAGGAAAAAGACTTGGCTGGAGCAGCCAAGACTCTGCGCAGTCTGGGTACACCGGACAGTGTCCGGTGGTGCACCGGATAGTGTCCGGTGTGCGAGGCTGGCGTCTGGTTAACTGGCAGCTCTCAGGAATTCGTCGGCGGCGTACGGCTAAAATTCACCGGACTGTCCGGTGAGCCAACGGTCGGCCGCGCCAACGGTCAGCCGCGGAATCCGCGCGTGACGCGTGGCCGAGCCAACGGTCTGATTGGGGCACCGGACAGTGTCCGGTGCGCCAACGGCTCCAAGTCTTCAATGGTCGGCTGCGCCAATTTAGGAAGGCGATCTGCACCGGACAGTGAACAGGGGATGTCCGATGGTGCACCGGACTGTCCGGTGCGCCACCCGACAGAAGGCTAGAATTGTCTTCCAAGAATGCCTCCAACGGCTCCTAGCTGCCTTGGGGCTATAAAAGGGACCCCTAGGCGTATGGAGGAGACACACAAGCATACTTTGAGCAATTTTAGTCATTCACACTCCGTCTTCGCGCACTCGATTGACCTTCTTAGTGATTTGAGCTCCGTTCTAGTCGTGAACTTTGTGCTATTCATCTAAGCTCAAGTCTTGGCTGTGTGTGTGCATATTGCTGCGGATTTGTGTGTGTTGCTTCTCTACCTTACTCTAGTGCTTTCACTTTGATCCTTATTGTAAGGGCGAGAGACTCCAAGTTGTGGAGATTCCTCGCAAACGGGAAAGAGTAAAGAAAGAAGAACATTGTGGTATTCAAGTTGATCATTGGATCACTTGAGAGGAGTTGAGTGCAACTCTCGTCCATTGGGACGCCACAACGTGGAGTAGGCAAGTATTATACTTGGCCGAACCACGGGATAAACCATCGTGTCTCTTGTGCTTGTTCTCACTGTGACTATTGTGTTTCACAAGAGCTCGGTCCTTAGCCACTTGATTTCATTGTGCTAACTCTTAATCAACTTTTGTGGCTTTAAGTTTTAAGTTTTTACAGGATTACCTATTCACCCCCCCTCTAGGTGCTCTCACACGCCCAACGGTGATCGGGGGCGGACGTGGACAGATACTTTGGGCGCGTCATACGCCACGTCCACTACTCGCGTGGGTGCTCGATCCGGTAATGTTGAATGATGATTGCGTTTATTAATTCACTATATAATGTAATAATATTTATTAGGTGTAGCTCGCGAATCAAGTCGAGCTGGTGCAAGCGAACTTCGAGTCGAGTCGAGCATCATTCTTTTGCTCGTTGAGTGGGTGAGCTGAATCGAGCTTAGTCAGTCATCGAGTCGCACTAGGCCAGACCAAGCTCGGCTCGACTTATTTTCAGCACTAGTCCTACAACTATAGGACCGATTCTCGAGCATGCATGACATGGCTAACCCATTATGTGCGATAAGGGTCTTGTTGTAGTAACTATAGTGGTTGGATGGCTTATATATGTGCATCTATCATGTCTCATGACTCATCTTTTTATGTAGGTCATGTGACGCTTTGGGTTCTTCAACAAGAAACAGAGAGAGAAGGGATTTAAATAGGCTTTTGTGTGATATTTACCTTTTTAACGTAGACTTGGAATCCTTTGTTCTTGACTTCGTCTCCCTTTGGTCAGCTTCCTTCTTTAGCCATCCACATACGTCCTTGTATGGTTGAGTTTCTAGATGAAGAGAATTGTTGTTCTTCATCGAGCAACATATCTTGATGGATCTTATAGTCGAGAGCTTGAGTATACAGTTCATTAACTAAAATGGGTTCTACTATTGCGTTTACAAAAGGACTAGTGTGTAGTGGGAGTATAGTTAGCATCAAGGCCATTAAGAATATATGTAATGACCTGTTCAACATTAGGTACCTTTCTTGTTGAGGCTACATCATCTATAAACTTCATCTTGCCGAATAGTTGCACACTTCTGTCGGTGTTTTGGGTCCGACTGCACACCCGGGGTTGCCCCTCAAGGTGTTTTTAGGAATAGAACGGTGTCGACGACTGTAGCAAAATGGTTCGTGTCGATCACACGAGGGGCAGTGGACAAGATTTACAGGTTCGGGCCGCTTAGAGATGCGTAACACCCTACGTCCTGGTGAGTATGTGTACGTGGTTACAAGGGGGCTCTCTGGATTGAAGACACAGAGAGTTGAGGTGGGTGGCTAAGTAAGATAGGGTCGATCATTCTGAAGGGGTGCCCCCTAGGCCTTATATACTCGACCGTGGGGCAGTACACGTGGATATGATAACAACAAGTAGCTAAAAGGTAGTGAACCTCTTGAGTTTATCCCTACGTAACCCTCGCCGACTTATCCTCGCATGGCTCCGTTGCATGGGGGCTCCAGCGCGGGAAAGTCGGGTCTCTGTTGCGATTTACTCGTTCGACGTTGTGGGCCGTCTGGGTTTGCACCAACCCGGTCTTACGTCTTCTCTGCTTTGTTGGTTGTTTCTCCCCAGGCCCACGAAGGAATGACCTCATGATTTATTCGGCCCTTGGGCCTTTCGTGAGGTCTTTTACTCCTTTAGTGGACCCGGGGGATATCTATCCCCCACAAGCCCCCGATCTTTGGGTTAATTTAGAAGTAATCAGCCCAAAGATCCTAGGTCCAACTTGCGGGTGTTTTGAAGAAGAACGTCTTCCTGCTGTCTTCTCTTGCTCCGATCACTCATTTGACCGAGGCTTGGTCTTATGCTTGTGCCTTAGAGGTTGGCATTTCAATTTGTAGGATTCTGAACTTCATTGGGTGCACCGGAGGTGCACCCAATGAGTGTAGCCCCCGACCTTTGAGTAGATTTTAGAAAACAATCTACTCGAAGGTCTTTCCCGGAAATTACCTCCATTTGTGCTCCTGCATCTTGGTTGAGGGTTGGTCTTTTAATCTTGTTCCTCGCCTTAGAAGTCGGCACTATCTCGGCTTGGAATGATAATCCATGGGGTGCACCAGAGGTGCACCCAATGGGTGTAGCCCCCGACCTTCAAATGGATTTTTTAAGGATAATCCATTCGAAGGTCTTCCTTTCGTTTGTAAAAATTGGCATGAAGCTATTTGCATTATGCTTTGGAAGTCAGCATTACATCATCAATATTTTGCTGCAGAGGTCAGCATATATTTTGTCTTTAGCAGCCGAGTTTGCAATCCATCCATATCTTGCTAGGTAATGCAATTTATTTGCTTCTGCGACTGATTGGACGTTTGATGGACGTTCTCTGTCTAGTCTTCACGTCGCTTCTGTCGGCCATATCTTGTACTTTGCTGGCTATATTTGGCTTTCCTCTGATCCTTACTGATATCTCATTTTTGTCTTGAGGTATTCATTGCGTGCCCTGCACGGATGTGACCGTTTTGAAAAATATACTGATAATTCCTGGGCGTCCCCCCCATGGGTGTGGGCAAGGGATAGCTTGGTACGCTGAGTGTTTTAGCCGGCTGCTTCTGAGTAGTAATGTGATGGGACGGCGAGTGTAATCATATCCTTTGCGCTGTTGACTGGAGTCCCAATGGGTGTAGTGTTGCATGAAACGGCGTCAGCCGTCTAACGTGTCTTCAGGCGGGTGGAAGTGCTTATTGAATGCTTTGCGACTGTTCAGTGACCACGGTTGGAGGTGAGCGGTTGCCTTTCCCTTCTATAAATAACGTCGTTGCTCCTCTGGTTTTTTCACATCTCTTCGCTGTTCTTTACTGCATCTTTCTCTTCCCTTCTGTCTGCTTCCGCCATGGGCAAGAGTAACAAACGCAAGCGCGAGCCGACTCCTCCGTCGGAGGACTTCGGCGACTCGGAATACTCGGAGGAGGAGTTCTCCTCCGAGTCTGAGGGGTCTCCGGCTCCCGTCTCTCCCCCGGCGTCGTCTGATGATTCAGACGACTCCCAGGGGATTGCCGCGGAAGTCTGGACGTACATCCGGGCCGTCGAGCGCTCCGGGCTCGAGGGCTCGGATGAGTCGGAGTTCTCCTCGGACAAGGAGGACTCGGACGGCGGCGAGGACGAGGATGACGACGACGACGACGGTGGCGACGGCGACGGTGACGGCAGCGGCGGAGGCGGCAACGGGAGCAAGGGCAGCACCAGACGCGGCAGCAGCACGGGCAGCACCAGAGGCGGCAGCAGCAAGGGCAGCACCAGGGGCGGCGGCGGTGGCAGCAGCAGCAAGGCCAGTGGCTAAACGCCACTGGTCTTTAGATATTAGTATAGTGTAGTTAGAATAATGTAGTAGTAATGTAGAGTAGTATAGTGTAGTATAGTAGTAGTAGTAATGTAATGTAGTAATAGTAGGGAAGCATCAACTCGTAAAGAGTTGGTTTGTAAGCTTATTATCTTCCCTTTAATGAAAAAATGACGTTGGTTCCTTCTCGATGACTCGCTTTCCTTGATTATAGAACTGATTCTTTTGAGACAGTAGATGAATAACTTGTGCATCACACTGACGCTTCCAGAAGTAGCTGCCGAGTAATCTTGTAGTCGGTATCGGCGTTTTAGAAGCAACGCCGAGCGATTGAAGGCCGACGTCGTCATTTTAGAAGTAATGCCGAGCTTTCGAATACGAGATCAGCGTTTTAGAGGCAACGCCGAGTGAGTGAAGGTCGACGTCGGCATTTTAGAAGTAATGTCGAGCGATTGAATACGAGATCAGCGTTTTAGAGGCAACGCCGAGTGACTGGAGGTCGACGTCGGCATTTTAGAAGTAATGCCGAGCGATTGAACACGAGATCAGCGTTTTAGAGGCAACGCCGAGTGAGTGAAGGTTGACGTCGGCATTTTAGAAGTAATGCCGAGCGATTGAGTACGAGATCAGCGTTTTAGAGGCAACGCCGAGTGACTGGAGGTGACGTCGGCATTTTAGAGGTAATGCCGACCGACTGAATATGAAATCAGCGTTTTTTAGAGTCAACGCCGAGTGATAGCCGGCCGCATGAGTTATTTTAAGGATGATAACCGAGTGATGAGGTGGCGCACCGGCTTTTTAGAAATAACCGCCGGATGACCACGTGGCATGCTGGGGTTTCGGAAATAACCGCCGAGTGATGACTGGGCACTTTTGAAATGGTATCTGGCTCGAGAATATCCCATAAGAGCTGCGCTTTTAGCCGCCTTTGCTTTCCGTGCCCTAGTTCTTGCATTCCTGCTTCCGAATCCTCTCTGTCATTCGCCTCCTGCTCTGTTCGCTGGTGAAAATCGAGATGGCGCCCAAGAGGAAAACTGCGAGGTCGTCTGCTGCAGTGATCCCTCCAATCGACCCCAACAGCCAGTTGCCTTTCGCAGGTAACCATATGTCCGTCATTTCTGAAGCTGAACTTCTCCATCTTGTATCTATCGGGGTTCTTCCTCCGCGGGAACTCTGTTCTTGGCGGATTTGCCACGGGACTACTGTCCCGACAGAGGATACCCACGAGTCTGTAGTTTACGCTCCTTTTCTTCTCCGCGGCCTCGGCCTTCCCATCTCTCCCTTTTTCCGCAACCTCCTTGATTTCTACCACATTAACTTGACCCATTTGAACCCTAATTCCATTCTGCAAATCTCCATTTTCGTCCACTTATGTGAAGCCTTTCTCGGCGTGCTACCTCATTTCGGTTTATGGAAGTATCTGTATCATTGTCGCCCTGGGATGGCCGGGGGACAACATCAGTTGGTCGGAGGTGCCAGTTTGGAGATGCGCCGTGGACGGAAAACTGAGTATCTTGAGATTCCCCTCAAGGATAGCATTAAGGGGTGGCGTCTAGAGTGGTTCATAGTTGATAATTATGGAAATTCTCTCCCCTCTCGGTTGGGAAGACAGCCAGACGTTCGCACTCCGAGCTGGACCGAGTCTCCCACAGATCAGGAAGTGGCTGAGGCAGGTGTGTTGCTAGCTGAAGTTGGACTGCTGAAAGAGAGAGGTCTAACTGCTGAAGCTGTGGTCACTGACTTTGTTTTCAAGAACATTCAGCCACTGAAAGACAGGGCCTATCCGGCATATCTGTATCGAGGGCTAGCCGACTCAACTCGGGTTACCAATAGGAGAATTCCTTCTGTAGACTTGGTAAGCCGACTTGAAATGATCCTCAGGGGTAAAGTGTCAAATGTTGGTGCTCCAGTGGCATACTCAGCCTGGAACCTGCCTCCTCCCAAAGCCTTCACCCTTTTGTGTCAAATCCGCCCGTGACTGATGACAATTTGGGCCTTAGAGTGCGACCCTCTGCTGAAGAAGTCAATACTTTGGTTGCTTCGCTTGGGGAGATTCCTGATGATGAACGGCAGGTTTATTTTGAAGTGCCCCTGAACCCTAGTGATGCGGACATAAATGACATGCTTGATCTGTTAGCTGAGGATTCATCCGACGCTGCTCCTGTTGGTACGTTGGCAGTGGTACCCCTTCCAGAGGTTGATACAACTTTGGATGTCCCGAAGCCTGTCAGTACTCGCCCGAGGCGTCCTAGCCGAACCAATCAGCCTGAGCCTTCTGCTGATGAGCAAAAGAAGAAAAGAAGACGCCTCCGGCGAGTATCCAGTTTTGATGAGGATGCTGGTACCTCAGTTCCTGCCACTGAAGAAGTGCCTGCGACTGGACTTACTGACGCCGACCCCAATGGGTGTACCCCAACTACTACTGATCCCAATGTGGGTGGTCCATCTGTTGCTGATCCCAATGGGGGTGCTGCTTGCATTGTCACTGTGGAAGATGAGGAGGAAGAAAATGAAGCTCCTTTAACTCGGAAAAACAGTCGGCAGTTCATCGCCAGCGGTGGAAGTAGTGGAGTTCCTTCTCCTGCTTTGTCTACCCTCATTGGTCTGCAAGAACTGTCTCTGGCCAACTTTGATCAAACTCTTGAGGATATGGTCCCAGAGGACTTGTTATCAGAGCCAGTGGATGATGATGCAACAGAGACTTGCGCTGCTGTGCCCGATGCTGGGTTGAGGTCATCCCGTGCCTCGTCGACCTTAGAGCGCGATCTCGAGGGTCGGGATGTTGACTTGGATTGTCCTGATCCCATGGAAGTGGCTGAAGGCCCGTCAACCTTAGAGGTGGTTACTGCAGAGAGCCTGGACCCCAAGAATGGTGCTGACACATGCCCAGCCCCCAAGGATGTCGCCGGGGATGACTTAGCTCGGGTGAAGAGTGTAAGCTACTGTCCAGCCCCCGAGGGTGTTGCCGGGGATGATCCGGCTCAAGTGGGCAGTGCCAATTATGACCCAGCCCCCGAGGGTGCCCGAGCAGGGTCTCCTTCCTGCACTTCCATGGACGTTCACGCGGGTTCACCTCCACACTCTGGCTGCATGGTGGTAGCCCAAACTCTGGACCAGGGAGTTGCTTTAGAGGGCAGCGTCCCTGCTGATCTGGCGTTTGGCTCTGTTGAAGGCATTGAGTTGATTCCTACTGGTCCGTTGCAAGCTGCTTCGGGTGGTGGTCTTGCACCTGGTTATCAACTGATTTCTTCTGATTTGGGGATCCCTTCGTTCTTTTCCAACCTCGAGGTACTGTGCTGTACTTTAGCTTGATCTTTACGTTGCATGAACTTTTGTCATTATGTTCATTTGTTCTTCTCATCAGGCTTTGGTAGATGGGATGGTCAGCCAGCTGAGATTGCAGGGTGCTTCCGTCCCAGAAATAGCTTCGTCTCTTGCGTGTTGGAATCCAGTGTCACTTCATCGTCGTGTATCCGAGCTGGAGGCAACTAACGCTGGTTAGTGCCCTTTTTCTTCTCTTCGCCTTTGTTGTGGACTGTTTTACCTTCCGACCTTGTTTTGTTTGATTACTTCTTGCTAGGGATGACTCGGCAGATTGCAATTCTTGAGGAAAAACATTCCCGAGATTAGGCTGAAATGGTTCAACGGTGCGCTGACTTCGAGGAGAAATACTCTCAGAGCCAAACTGAATTAAATTAGGTTTCCGCTGCCTTGGATGATGCCAATGCCCTGAGTTCTTCTCTTCATGCTCGGCTTGACTCTGAAAAGGTAACTTACAAAACCGTGCCTTGTCTTGCTATGCTCTTATTACTTGCTTGATTTCTGAAGGAACTGATTTTTGTTTGCAGGAAGAAAAACGTATCCTTGCTGCTTCTCGTGACAATCTAGACAGATTGTATCGTGATTCTAGCAACTCGCTGACCATTTTGGAGAGGAGTCACCGCTTTACAATGGAGGAACTGGACAATCAACGTTGTAGGCTGCAAGAATCTGCGGACGAAGCGACCCGCCTTAAACAATTGATATCAGCGAAGGATGCTACCATCAAAGAGCTCCGAGCTTCCAAGAAATCCATTGCCCAGGAGTTAGAGGCCGCTCGGCTGGCTGCTAAAGTTGCCGAAGAGACTGCAGCTACTCTCAAAGCCCAGCGCGATAAAGCCATGGATAAGGCTATTCGTGCTGGACGAATCTTGATGAGGAGACCCGGCGTGGTTGTTCCTGAAGACATAAAGGCTGATGTGAATGCTGCCCCCGATTCCTCGAGTCGTCCTACTTCGTCGGTCGCTCCTGAAAAAGACATTGCGAAATAGAGAAACATTTTGCGTGCTCTGAGCGCGCGATTAGCATGATCGAGTATTCGTTAGAAGACATCAGTTTATCATTCGAATGACATAATTACTCTCTTATTGCATCAGAATTTATTGGTTCGTAAATTTGTGGTAATGAAATTTGTTGGCGGGATATGGAAGTCATCCCCTGAATTACATAGGCGCGAGTATGTAGCACCGGCTTAAACCACCTCTGACTTTGGCCGGTAGCTCCGTTAGTAGGGTATAGTGGTCACCCCGAGTTAAGTAAGCGTGAGCATGTTGCACCGCCTTAAGTCGTTGCCGACTTAAGTCGATTGCTCCGTTTGTAGGGCATAGTGGTCACCCCGAGTTAAGTAAGCGTGAGCATGTTGCACCGCCTTAAGTCGTTGCCGACTTAAGTCGATTGCTCCGTTTGTAGGGTATAGTGGTCACCCCAAGTTAAGTAAGCGTGAGCATGTTGCACCGCCTTAAGTCGTTGCCGACTTAAGTCGATTGCTCCGTTTGTAGGGCATAGTGGTCACCCCAAGTTAAGTAAGCGTGAGCATGTTGCACCGCCTTAAGTCGTTGCCGACTTAAGTCGATTGCTCCGTTTGTAGGGCATAGTGGTCACCCCGAGTTAAGTAAGCGTGAGCATGTTGCACCGCCTTAAGTCGTTGCCGACTTAAGTCGATTGCTCCGTTTGTAGGGCATAGTGGTCACCCCGAGTTAAGTAAGAATGCAAGTCGATCGTTAAACGAGTCGAGTATCTTAGAAATCTCTCTTTATTGATGACATATTTCCGCTTTACAGAATACATTGTCGCCCCAGCGGTTTTGAAATACAGCTAGGGATAAAACTTTCTGACGTGCTCTATGTTCCAGGAGTTCCCAACTTCTGTGCCATCCATCTGAGTGAGGCGATACGATCCGGGCCGAGTGACTTCTGCTACTATGAAGGGTCCTTCCCATAAGGGTGATAACTTGTGCCATCCCTCCCCCGTTAGAATTCGGCGGAGGACGAGGTCTCCTACTGAAAAGAACCGTTGTCGTACAGCCTTGTCGTGATAGCGCCTTAGAGTCTGCTGGTATCGTGCTGATTGGATTACCGCATTCAGCCGTTCTTCCTCAAGTACATCAATGTCCTCCAGCCTGGTGGCCTCAGCTTCTGCTATGCTCTCGAAAATCAACCTTGGCGCCCCGAACTTGAGATCAGCAGGTAGTACTGCCTCCGACCCATAGACCATGAAGAAAGGGGTGTTTCCATGCAGGGCTCGGCTAGGTTGGGTTCTTAGGCTCCAAACAACATAAGGCAATTCTCTTATCCACTTTCCTGCGAATTTTTCATTCTTATCGAAGACCTTTTTCCTGAGTGCCTCCAATATCATTCCGTTGGCTCGCTCAACCTGCCCGTTGGCTCTTGGATGTGCTACAGATGCGTACTTGATCTGAATGCTCTTTTGTTCGCAGAAGTCGAAGAATTCTGAACTGGTGAAGTTGGATCCTAAGTCGGTGATGATGCTGTTTGGTATTTCGAATCGGAATATTATGTCTTGTATGAATTCTACGGCCTTAGCAGAGGTTAAAGAAGCAATGGGCTTGAACTCTATCCACTTAGTGAATTTGTCAATCGCCACCAATACATGAGTATATCCCCCTTGAGCTTTCTTGAAAGGTCCAATCATATCCAGTCCCCAGCATGCGAAAGGCCAGGTTACTGGTATGGTCTGTAGTTGCTGTGCTGGCATGTGCTGTTGCTTTGACAAGTATTGGCAAGCTTCGCATCTCTGAACTAACTCGGCTGCATCGTTCTTCGCCGTCGGCCAATAGAATCCTGACCT
The DNA here is from genome assembly GCF_902167145.1 of Zea mays. Lineage (NCBI taxonomy): Eukaryota > Viridiplantae > Streptophyta > Magnoliopsida > Poales > Poaceae > Zea > Zea mays. Next base: position 10,875,531 of record NC_050098.1, on the reverse strand, counting down.
GAAAACCTTTCCGACTAGTGTTTTGGATGCTGCATGAATTCCACATTGCCCTGCATGGACTTCCTCCAGAAGTTGCTTCCCAGTGGACGGGAGAACGCACTTCATGAGGATGCCTGATGCGCCCCTTCTGTACAATTCCTCCCCAATGAGTGTATAGTGAGCCGACTGCCTGGCAATGCGCTCTGCCGAGTTCTTGTCGTCTGGTTCTTCTTCATTCTTTATGTACTTAATAATCGGCCTTCTCCAATCATCAGAGTCTAACTCGGGTTGATTTATGATGTTGCATTCTTCTGTTTGATCCATTGAGATACTCGGCTGCAGAATTTCTTGCACGAAGACTCCGGGTGGGACCTGAGTTCGACTGGATCCGAGCTTGGACAGTACATCAGCAGCTGTGTTCTGATCTCTTTCTACATGATGAAATTGCAGACCCTCGAATTTATCTTCCAACTTTCGGACGGCAGCGCAATATTTTCCCATTGAATCACTTAAACAATCCCATTCCTTGTTTATCTGGCTGATGACTACCAGAGAATCTCCGTATAACATCAATCTCTTGACGCCCAGCGATATGGCGATGTTCAATCCGTGTATCAAAGCTTCATACTCGGCTGCATTGTTAGAGGCCGGGAATAGCAACTGGAGGGCGTACTTGAGGTGTTCGCCTCCAGGTGCGGTGAAGAGGATCCCTGCTCCTGCTCCCTGCAGCTTTAGCAAGCCATCAAAATACATTCGCCATACTTCTGCAGTTTCTGGATTATCTGGTACTTGCTGTTCTGTTCACTCTGATACGAAATCAACCAGCGCTTGAGTTTTGATGGCAGTGCGAGGTCGGAACTCGATGTCGTGGGATCCCATCTCGCAAGCCCACTTGGCTATTCGACCAATGGCTTCCTTGTTGTGAAGAATATCCCCTATTGGAAAACCAGTGACTACTATGACTTTGTGGTCGTCAAAGTAGTGTCACAACTTGCGGGCAGTTAGAAGTACTGCGTATAATAGCTTCTGAACTTGAGGATACTTTTTTCTTCGAGGGGCCTAGAACTTCACTGATGAAGTAGACGGGATGTTGTACTGGATAGGCATGTCCTTCTTCTGCTCGCTCGACTACCAACGCGGTGCTCACCACGTGAGTCGTGCAAGAGATATACAGTAGCAAATCTTCAGCCGGTTGAGTCGACGTAGCTCGCCGGGGTGGTTTCAGTACTGGTGGTGTTGTCAAGAATTTCTTCAGTGCGTCTAGAGCTTCTTGTGCCTCTGAAGTCCATTGAAACTTATCCACCTTCTTGAGTAGCTTGTAAAATGGCAAACCTTTTTCTCCCAGCCTGGATATAAATCTGCTCAGAGCTGCCATACATCCAGTAAGTCGCTGGACCTTCTTTTGTGACCGAGGAGCTTCCATCTTCATGATAGCTTCAATCTTATCTGGATTAGCCTCAATTCCCCGGTGGCTGACGATAAACCCGAGCAACTTTCCTGCTGGTACCCCGAAAACGCATTTTTCAGGATTGAGCTTCCATCTATATCTTCTCAGGCTGTTGAAGACCAGCTGTAAATCTTCGATGAAGTTTTCCGAAGTCTCTGTTTTGATCACCACATCATCTACATAAGCCTCCACACGCTTGCCCCAGTGATCGGCTAAGCATGTTTGAATGGCTCTCTGATAAGTTGCTCCAGCGTTTTTGAGGCCGAATGACATGGAGGTATAACAGAAAGCACCAAACGGAGTGATGAACGCCGTTTTTTCCTCGTCTTCTTTTGCCAAACTAATCTGATGATACCCGGAATAGCAATCTAAGAAAGACAGCACAGAACATCCGGCAGTAGAGTCCACCACCTGATCTATCCTCGGGAGCCCGAAGGGATCCTTTGGACAGTGTTTGTTGAGATCAGTATAGTCGACGCACATGCGCCAATCCACTTTATTCTTTTTGAGTACAAGAACAGGATTAGCTAGCCACTCGGTGTGTAATACTTCTCTAATAAATCCAGCCGCAACCAAGCGAGCTAATTCGGCGCGAATGGCCTCTCTCTTGTCGGGCGTGAAACGACGTAGCTTTTGCCGGATCAGCCTCGCCTGGGGATAAACCTTCAACTTGTGCTCGGCCAGTTCTCTTGGGACTCCCGGCATATCCGCAGGTTGCCATGCGAATACATCTCGGTTATCTTGCAGGAACTGGACGAGCGCGCTTTCCTATTTGTCGTCCAAGCTGGAGCTGATGATGGCTGTCTTGCGCTCATCAGTGAACCCCAAGTTGATTCGCTTGGTTTCTTCAGTCGACCGCATAGAGGTCGCGGTCTGAGCTTCGTTTGCCGGTACGGCGAGGTCCTCCTCAGGCTTAGAGTTCGCCAGTGTAGAAGGGACCGTTGACGGCTTGGTGGTGAGAGCCGCTTGGATGGCCACTCGGAAGCATTCTGCGGTGCCTTGGAAGTCGGCGCGCACAGTTATGATCCCTTGCGGTCCTGGCATCTTCAGTATCATGTATGTATAGTGCGGAATGGCCATGAATTTGGCCAATCCCGGCCTTCCGATGATGGCGTTGTACCCGTAGTCGAAATTTGCCACTTCGAACCTCAGGAATTCGGTTCTGTAATTCTCCGGAGTTCCGAAGGTGACCGGCATGTAGATGTGGCCCAGCGGGTATTCCCCCTCCGTCGGCACGATGCCGAAGAAAGGAGTGTCCGACTTGTGGAGCTCTTTGAGGTGAGCCCCCAAGCCTTGGAGCGTCCGGGGGAAGGTGACGTTGATGCTGCTCCCCCCGTCCACTAGCACCTTCTTCACCCGGCTCTCTCGGATCACCGGATCAACGAGGAGCGGGTATTTGCCCGGATGGTCGAGTTGAGCCATTGATCCTCCCGAGTGAAGGTGATCGGGTGTTCCGACCACCGGTATGGGGCGGGAGGACCGGTGGTCGCCACCAGTATCTGGCGGTCGTTGAGCTTTTGTTGTCTCTTGCTCTCCTGCGACCCATGTCCGCCGAAGATGACGTTGACCTCCCTATCGACGCGTGGGAAAGCTCATCCTCCTCCCTCTTCCGGCTGATGAGGTTGTCGCGGTTCATCCGGTCCTCCCCTCGGCGGAGGAGGAGGTAGAGGTTGGAAGGGTCGGCCATGCCCAACGGAGTGCTTGAAGTCCCGGCAGTTGCGAAGAGTGTGGCGCATGTCCTTGTGGTATGGGCACTGGGCGTCGAGGATGTCGTTCAGCGTGCGCTCGCCTCCACGAGGTCCTCCTCGGGCGCGAGAGGCAGGCGGTCTGGCGGCGTGTACTTCTTCGCGAGGCCTCTTCTCCCAGCGTTTGTCGGGTGGCTGGTTCGCGTCGCGTCGTGGTGCTGCCGGTGTAGGCTTTGCTCCTCCGATGAGGTCCTAAGCTCGCTCGTCGGCGGTGATGTAGAGGTCGGCTTCCCGGAACAGCTCCTCGGAAGTAGTCGGCGCCTTCTGTAGTATGGCTCGGACAAAAGCCGAGTCGTTGGATCCTCTATAGAAGTCCTCGATCACGGCCGCCTCCGTGACCTCGGGGATGCGATTTCTCATGGTCTGGAACCTTTTGAGGTACGACCGGAGAGTCTCATCCCCCCGGCGCTTGATGGATTTGAGATCCCACGGTTGCGCCGGCTTGTCGGAGAGGGACTGGAAGTTGGCGGTGAAACGTCGACTGAAGTCTCCCCAGTCGTCGATGCAGTGTCGGGGTAGATGTCGTAGCCACTGTAGCGCATCTTGCCCAAGGACGATGGGCAGATACGCGGTCATAACGTCCTCAGATGCTCCGGCAGCCCGAGCAGCGGTGGTGTAGACGGCTAGCCAACCCCCTGGATCCTGCTTAGGCTCATATTTGTCGACGTTGGATACCTTGAAGTTGGGAGGCCATTGGATGGCCCTAAGGCGCGGAGTAAGAGCGGACACTCCGCACGTGTCCTCCTGTCGTCGAGGACGATGTCTGTCCCGGGGAGGGGAGTTGTAATTGTGGTTCCTCGACCGTCCCCGGGTGGTTCCGCCAGTTGAGGCCGTTGCCGACTCAGTCCTGGTGGCCTGGCTCTGAGTCGGGATGCCATGATCTCGGTCGTACTCCTCCCGACGGCGAATCTCGTTCTCATGCCGCCGTTCGCGCGAAGCATTGATGGAGCTTCGCGCGTCTCGGCGACTGTTGATGGCGTGTCGTAGATCGTTCGGCGGGTGAGCAAGCGGTAGAAGATGGTTGGCTGCCTGGGTGAACAGGCGTCGGTATCCCTCGGCGTCGGGAGTTCGAGGAAGTCCATCAGCTATCCGAGCTAGTACCCCTCCGACTTCGCTTGGCGTGTTCATAGCTCGGGCGAAGTCGGGATTCAGGTTGCGCCCGAAGAGCGGATTCTCCCGGCGTTGCCTTGCATCTTGCTCGGCCTGTTCCTGAGCCCGCCGGCGATCACGTCGTCGGGAGTTCCTTCGTTCTCTGAAGACGCGTTCTTCCGGAGTTTCTCCTATCTCCGAGACCTCGTCTCGTGAGACAGGCTGCTCCGGATCCCGTTCTCCGGCCGCGTGATGTCGTCGAACGTTCCTGTGCCGGTTCCTCCGTCGACGGGATTCTCGTTGAGGCGGTTCTTCTCCGGGCGCGGTCGGCTCGTCGTCAGAGACGGTGGGCGACTCCACTCTCCCGATGAAGAGGACGTCGGGGTAGAATGGTGCTGCTGTCGTGGCGACTTTCTTTCCGTTCTCTTTTGAGGCCAGAGGAACAGAAAGAATGACTTGTTTTTCCCTGGTCTCCTTCTTCCTCGCGATCCGTGTCCATTCTTTTGTCGGGGAGGTAGACAGCGGAGTCTTCCGGGTCAGCGAACTCTCGGCCCCCGGCTTTCCGAAGACGATCTTTTTCCGAAGAGCTGGAGGTTGCGCCTCTCCGGCATTTTCGGGGTTTGTTGGAGGAGACTTCTTTTCCGGCGGATCCGCGATACGGTGTAGAATTCCCTCTTCATCCGCTACAGATGAGATTGTCCCAAAGAAGAATACGGATCCGGGACGCATGGTGATCTTGCTGTTGAAGATGACGGCCATTGAGCTAGCTTGGATCGTTGACACACCCCCTACTTGGCGCGCCAGCTGTCGGTGTTTTGGGTCCGACCGCACACCCGGGGTTGCCCCTCAAGGTGTTTTTAGGAGTAGGACGGTGTCGACGACTGTAGCAAAATGGTTCGTGCCGATCACACGAGGGGCAGTGGACAAGATTTACAGGTTCGGGCCGCTTAGAGATGCGTAACACCCTACGTCCTGGTGAGTATGTGTACGTGGTTACAAGGGGGCTCTCTGGATTGAAGACACAGAGAGTTGAGGTGGGTGGCTAAGTAAGATAGGGTCAATCATTCTGAAGGGGTGCCCCCTAGGCCTTATATACTCGACCGTGGGGCAGTACACGTGGATATGATAACAACAAGTAGCTAAAAGGTAGTGAACCTCTTGAGTTTATCCCTACGTAACCCTCGCCGACTTATCCTCGCATGGCTCCGTTGCATGGGGGCTCCAGCGCGGGAAAGTCGGGTCTCTGTTGCGATTTACTCGTTCGACGTTGTGGGCCGTCTGGGTTTGCACCAACCCGGTCTTACGTCTTCTCTGCTTTGTTGGTTGTTTCTCCCCAGGCCCACGAAGGAATGACCTCATGATTTATTGGGCCCTTGGGCCTTTCGTGAGGTCTTTTACTCCTTTAGTGGACTCGGGGGATATCTATCCCCCACAACTTCCGTCTTTTTTGTCTTCTTTGGTTGCGGTGATCGTCTCGGGTGTAGGATTGATCTTGTCATCAAGATAGCACAATAGTTGCATGCTTTACGATATTGAGAGAAAGTAGGCTTTCTATAATAGAAAGTTGCCCTATATGAGCTTCTCTACTACCACTGAAGCATCAATATGATTATCGATGAAGATGAATAACTTGCCGATATGTCAACAATATCTTGAGAGCTAAATGCGATTAAAAAACGATTCTGATTATATGTGAAAATATGTTAGCATATTATCTCCATCTGGCTTATATTTGAATAAGTAACTTGACAAATGATATGAAATGTTTTGTTGCGGCTTAACAGGAGAAGGCTTGAAATCCATAGATATAACTCAATTATTGTTGATAATTAATTGCTTATAGCTGAATTATTGTTTAAAGTGTAAACTTAGTAAAAATCTGTGGGTAACCCCAAACCACCTAAAACCTAACGACTGTGGGTTTGAAATTACACTTGTGGGTATGATCGCATGCGGGTTTATGTAGAGTATATGAGGTGCGATTGTGGGTGGGTTTTTGCTTCACTCTACCCGTACCCGACCCATTGTCATTTCTATCTTCATTTGGCTTATATTTGTATTAGAATATCGTAATACAAGTTCATATCAATTACTATCTCTATATCATATTTATGTTGATCTTCTTATCTACAAGTAGAGAAGTCTAATTGAATGGTTACATATACAATATATACAAGAGTTCTTCTCTAGATGCTTCGGCAATTCAGAACGTAACCCGTGTGGAGTAGGGCTGGCTCACCGAGTTCGGCTCGGCTCGGCTCACCAATTGCAAGAGCTCGAGAACGAGGCTCCGCTCAGCTTGAAGTTGGCTCGCGAGCCGGCTGGGCTCGACTCGCGAGTAGTAACCCGATAAATATTATTGAATTATAAAATAATTAAACATATATAAATGTGGAATGTAACATTATCATTAAATATTATGAGTAATCTAAATTATGAAATGTCATAAATTTATCAAGAAAAGCAAAGAAACGGTCCTACTATTCATAAATTTAGCAATATTGATTGTCAATTTATAGATTAATTAATTTGATACAGATCGCGAGCTTGAGCGGATCGACTCGGCTCGCTTCTTCGATGAACTTAAAAACAAGCTCGGCTCGACTCGTTTGAGCTCGAGAGCCACTTCGAGATTAAGTCGGCTTACGAGTCTCAATCTTTTTTTTTCAACCCTAGAGAATAGAGCGAGCCGCAGCTCACCACCAAGGAAGGCAAACCCAAGAAATGGGTTCTGGACACGTCGCCATAATAATAATGTCATACTCTGTGCCTACTGCCTCTTGCCGATCTTGGAAGGAGTAGTAGACTTGCAGCGTGCGTGGAGCCGTTGCCCTCGCTCGCCTGTCGGAGTGTCCGCCAGGCCTTGCCGTGTTTTGTTTCACAATAGAGCAAGACCACCTCCGTTTTCGGCATGCCGTGCTGCCTTTTATGTCCTCCATGGAAGCTGACCGTGGTGATCACTGGGTCCACATATGAACGGGCTATATATATGCATATAGTTCCGTGCTCGAGCGCGCCATGTGATCGATCAGTTAAGACTTTCACAGGCACATGCTGACATGCATGCATGACCGGATCCGTTTTTTTTTTATTTCCAGAGCTTGCTGATAGCATCGCATGATGTGAACCACGTACGTTTGCCCGAGGAATGCCCAGCTTCAGGCGTGATCGTGTCCGTGTTGCCTTTGTGAATGTTGTTATTAGGCGTTTTGTAATGCCGAGAGTTGGTTTGGTCCCGTGGTTACTTCTCTTATTGGGCTGTAACAGTGCACGTAGGTGTATCGTACCGTTTATGGGCCGCTATGGGCTTGATGTCGTAAAGCAGTTGCGCCCATTTACTTTCCTTCCTGCTCAGTCCTTTCCCATTCGTTCACCTTGTGTTCTAAACAATATACCGCTACGATAGCCCAACAACGACCAGTGGTTTCTTTATGTGCGAGGGAGCCCAACAAGTTGCTTTCAGCATCAGACAAAAACCAGTGGTTTCTTTGTGGTGTGCTGGTCTCGAAAGTCGCTTCATCAGTAGTACCCGATAACATCTATTCGCTTGATTTTAATCTACAGTATTTTATCTTTATAAATTACAGCTACAACAACTCGAATAACTGGTTTTAATCCAAAGAAATGTTTTGTTGTTGTTGGGCGAAAAGAGAATCGGGCTATCCTATTCGTGAACTGAGAATCTGGCCAATGTTTCGTTGCTTTTCTCTGACCCTTTGTGTCCATGTGATTAATTAGATACAGTTTTAAAAACTTTCAAACAGCACGCGCTTTCTAATGTATCCTGTGTATAACCAAATCAAATATACATGGGTATAATAGAGTAACAGACATTTGACCTCTTCCACTTATTTATGAAAAACCCAAGGGTGCGATATGATTTTTTTTCTTCTACAAATACGAACTTTGGTACACGATTAGTATGTCCCTTAAATTTTCTATTTTTTCTTGAGCATCTTAATATTTTTTTAGAAAAAAAATTGAAACTTGTGATCTCATCAATAGCCATAACTTTAATATAATAAAATATCTTTATTTGACATCTACCAATAAAAATATAATTATTATGAGGCGACAAGCCCACGATAATGTGCTGTTAAAATTTTATGTTATTTTCTCGAGCACCTTAACAACCTTAAATGTAAAAAAACTCAAAACTATAAACTTACATACCTCGTTGAGAGCTATAAATTTGATATAAAAGTATCTTCATCCGACACCATATAAGAAAGATATTCTTTTTCTAATGCAACTACACGATTATAGTGTTGCTGAAGTTTTTATATTATTAACTCATCATCTGGAAAAACATTGAACTTAAAAGCTGTATGAAAACTAGTTTTTAAATAAAAATCATTTAATATAATGTTGTATCAAATAGTTATGATTTTTAATATTAAATCTTGTCATGCTATTTTCGGTGGTGCCATAAAACAGTACTGCCACACCGACGAGAATGACGTCATAAGGTTTTCCATGCCACCTGTAGACGTCCAAACGTGTCGACCGACATGAGTTGGACACATTTGGACATGACAAAAAGTGTATTGTCATAACTAGCCACCAGTTGAAGTTGTCGTCCAAACACGATACGACAAAGGCTTAAACATGTCGGACCAGACACAGAGGCCTATCTGCACAACATGCACCAGGGCATCCAGGAGCCTGGTTAGCCCCAGATGCCACACACCTCATTTAAAATATAATTTTAAAATTTAAACCATAGCCCAAATCATTCAAACATACAAAGTACAACCTTACGACAACTTTCGAATATATATGGAACTATCTAGATCATTCAAAATATTAAAATATTTAAACTATAGCTTGTCCAGATCATCAAAATCACTATGACAACATCGCCATCATACAATCACAACATCACTTGAAGCCCAAGTTACATAATTGCGCTAGTGAGTGTATGTTGAAATTGAGAGATTTAACTAACAACATATTGGATATGCTCATGTGATTGGATATTGCAATATTCCTAAGTCCCTTGCCATTGACCTGACCATTATCACCAAATGTTATGCTCCCATATAAACCTTTTCACTTGAATCAATTGAATTAAACATCCCTTGATCTTCAGTCATGTGTTGCGTGCGTCCACTATCTATCACCCAATACCTTCCTTCGGCCTTGTATTTTACCTACAAAGAAATCCAGTTTCATTTAGGTACCTAAACTTGTTTGGGTTCTCCATGGTTAGTTACTAGATTTTTGGGCACCCAAATTAACTTCTTCTTTGGGCCAACAATAGATGCACCGATGAATTTAGCCATAATACCATTAGCACCCTTAGTATGTAGATAACAAGAATCAAACTTAATAGAACATTTAACTTTATTCTTGTTCTTGCAATTTTTCTATACATGCCCTGCTTGCTTGCATTTTATGCAAAAAAATGCCCATCGCCCTTCACAAAACTAGTTTTGTGAATTACAGGTTGCCTTGCAATTTTGGGAGGTGTAGCCTAATCCTTATTTGTTGATAGAAAATCTTTCTGTACATAATCACTTTAGCAAACAGGAGTAACCTCCATAGGCTTTACATAAGGCATGAGTGAGCTCATTTACCTATTTCTTAAGTGTCCAATTTTTAATTTTAAGTGAGGTATCTTTAGATGATGTTTTTTTAGTAAAAGCAATATCAATAGGTGCCAAAATAGTATTGTTAATAATATTGCATGAAACACTTATACTTAATATTTCAATATGCTTCTTCTTTTGATCAAGAAGAGAATAATGAGCTTCCTTTAGTTCTTCATGAGTTTATATAAGAGCCTCATGAGTAGGTAAATGCTCCTTAAAGGAATATTTATGCTTCTTGCACAATTCTTTATATTCTTCCCTCTTTTTGTTCACGAGAGAATGATCCTCTTGTAATAGATCAATGAGATTCTCCTTGGAGGGCTCCTCTTCATGCTCACTACCACTCTCATTGAATTGTACCTTAGGGCCCTTTGCCATGAAACATGATGGAGTGTCAAAGAATGATTGTTTGTTGTTGATGGTGATACTTGCAAAATATTTCTTCTTTATTCTTTTTTGTCATTATTGAAAGGGAAATGTGCCCTTTGGCCATTTCTAAGTATTTTGGTGATTTAGTGTCCAACACAAGTGCCTAAGTGTTAAAAGGTGGACAAAGTACAAATCAAGTATAAAGGTATGTTTCTCAGACTTAGTACATTGTTTTAGAGACTAATGTATTGTGTCTAAGTGCTGGAAACAGGAGAAATCGAATTGGAGAAGAGATGGCCTTGTTCAGCCAAAGCCAGTTCTGTCTGGGTGCACCGGACAGTGTCCGGTGCGCCAGACTGGCTCAGGCGAACTTGCTGCTCTCGGGAAGAAATTAACGGCGTACGACTATAATTCATCGGACTGCCCGGTGAGCCAACGGTCGGCCGTGCCAACGATCGGCCGGGCTAACGGTCGGCCGCGCGATCCGCGCGGGACACGTGGCCGAGCCAACGGTCGGAAGGGGGCACCGGACTGTCCGGTGTGCACTGGACAGTGTCCGGTGCGCCAACGGCTCCAAGGCGCCAACGGTCGGCTTCGCCAAAGAAGGAAAGAAATCCGCACCGGACTGTCCGGTGCGCCAGGCGACAGAAGGCAAGAATTGCCTTCCCAGATTGCTCTCAACGGCTCCTAGCTGCCTTGGGGCTATAAAAGGGACCCCTAGGCGCATGGAGGAGAACACCAAGCATTCTCTAAGCATTCCTAAGCACTAAGACATCGATTCCGCGCTTTTGATTCCTTGCAATAGCAATTAGAGCTCTAGTTGAGTTGTGAACTCATTGAGTTGTGTTCTGAGCTCTTGTTGCGACTTGTGTGCGTGGTGTTGCTGTGATTTCTTGTCTTGAGTGTGTTGCTCATTCCTCCCTTACTCCGTGCTTCTTTGTGAACTTCAAGTGTAAGGGCGAGAGGCTCCAAAGTGTGGAGATTCCTCGCAAACGGGATATAGTAAAGCAAGCAAAACATCGTGGTATTCAAGTGGGTCTTTGGACCGCTTGAGAGGGGTTGATTGCAACCCTCGTCCGTTGGGACGCCACAACGTGGAGTAGGCAAGCGTTGGTCTTGGCCGAACCACAGGATAAACCACTGTGCCATCTCTGTGATTGATCTCTTGTGGTTATTGTGTTTTGTTGAGACTCCTCTCTAAGTCACTTGGCATTATTGTGCTAACGCCTAATCAAGTTTTTGTGGATTAAGTTTCAAGTTTCACAGGATCACCTATTCACCCCCCTCTAGGTGCTCTCAATTGGTATCAGAGCCGTTCTCTTCAAGAAAGGGACTAATCGCCCGAAGAGATGGATCCTAAGGGAAAGGGGATTGTAATCAATGATAAGGAGAAGGAGTCCTTCGTCAACGAGCCTAATAATGACAAGCCTACCGACTCGGGCTCGGGCCACAAATGCAAAGATGGGAAGAAGAAGAAGACAAGGCGCATCAAGGAGATCGTCTACTACGACGACAGCGATGAGTCCACTTCTTCCCAAAAGGACAACGACGACAACGACTACGACAAAAGAAAGACGGTTAATTCGAACTTTTCTTTCGATTACTCTCGTATTCCGCATAGCTCAAATGCACATTTGCTTTCCATCCCTCTTGGCAAACCTCCACACTTTGATGGAGAGGACTACGGATTTTGGAGTCACAAAATGCATAGTCACCTGTTCTCTCTCCATCCAAGTATATGGGAGATTGTTGAGAATGGAATGAAATTTGATAGCTCGGATAGTCCTGTATTTATTAATGAACAGATTCATAAAAATGCATAAGCTACTACTGTGTTGTTAGCCTCTTTGTGAAGGGATGAGTATCATAAGGTGAGCGGCTTGGACAATGCCAAGCAGATCTGGGACACCCTCAAGATCTCTCATGAGGGGAACGACGTCACCTTGCTCACCAAGATGGAGTTGGTAGAGGGCGAGCTCGGGAGATTTGCAATGATAAGGGGCGAGGAGCCAACCCAAACATACAACCGGCTGAAGACCCTCATCAACAAAATAAGGAGCTACGGAAGCACGCGATGGACGGACCATGACGTCGTTCGCCTAATGCTAAGGTCCTTTACTGTACTTGATCCACATCTGGTGAACAACATTCGTGAAAATCCTAGGTACACCAAGATGTCGCCCGAAGAAGTTCTTGGGAAGTTCGTGAGCGGGCGAATGATGATCAAGGAGGCGAGATACGTGGACGACGCATTGAATGGTCCAATCAATGAGCCTCAACCCTTTGCTCTCAAGGCAACAAGAAGCAAGGAGGCGCTACCTAGCAAGGTGGCACAAGTTGAGGCGGCAGGGCTAAATGATGAAGAGATGGCTCTCATCATCAAGCACTTCAAGACGGCGCTGAAGGGTCACAAGGGACAGCCAAGCAAGACCAAGACAAAGGGGAAGCGCTCATGCTTCAAGTGTGGTAAGATTGGTCATTTTATCGCTAACAGCCCCGATAATGTTAGTGACCAGGAACAGGGGAACAAGAGGGAGAAGAAGAAGGCATACAAAAAGGCTAAGGGCGAGGCACACCTTGGCAAGGAGTGGGACTCGGATTGTTCGTCATCCGACTCCGACAATGAAGGACTCGCCGCCACCGCCTTCAACAAGTCATCCCTTTTCCCCAACGAGCGTCACACATGCCTCATGGCGAAGGAGAAGAAGGTATGTACTCGAAACAATGCCACTTATGATTCTTCTAGTGATGATGAGTCCAATGATGAAGAAATAGATTACTCTAGTTTGTTCAAGGGATTGGATAGAACTAAAATAGATAAGATTAATGAATTGATTGATGCCTTGAATGAAAAGGATAGACTTTTAGAGAAACAAGAGGACCTTTTATATGAAGAGCATGACAAATTTGTAGAGGCACAAAAATCTCATGCTTTAGAAGTTAAAAGAAATGAAATGCTTTCTTGTGAACTATCTTCTTGCCATGAGATAATTTCTAGCTTAAGGAGCATAAATGATGATTTGAATGCTAAGCTAGAAATAGCTAGTAAATCTAACTCTTGTGTAGAACATGTTATGATTTGCAATAGGTGTAAAGATTTTGACATTGATGCCTGTAGTGAACACCTAGTTTTAATTTCCAAATTGAATGATGAATTGGCTAGTCTTAACGCCCAACTTAAGACTAGCAAGAATGAATTTGACAAGCTAAAATTTGCAAGGGATGCCTACATGATTGGTAGACACCCCTCAATCAAGGATGGACTTGGCTTCAATAGGGAAGCCAAGGACTTAACATGCCATAAGGCTCCCATCTCCGCCAAGGAGAAAGGGAAGGCCCCTATGGCTAGTAGTGCTAAAAAGAACCATGCTTTTATGTACCATGATAGAAGACAATCTTATAGGAGTGGTAATGCTTATGATGCTTTTGACTCTCATGCCATGTTTGCTTCTAGTTCTACCTATATGCATGGTAGAGATATGTCTAGGAGATATGTTGTTCATATGCCTAGGAGAAATGTTGTTAATGTTCCTAGGAAAGTTGATGAACCTTCTACAATATATCATGCTTGCAATGCTTCATTTGCCATTTGTAGAAAGAATAAGAAGGTGATTGCTAGGAAGTTAGGGGCAAGATGCAAGGGAGATAAAACTTGCATTTGGGTCCCTAAGACAATTGTGACTAACCTTGTAGGACCCAACAAGAGTTGGGTACCTAAGACCCAAGCCTAAATTTGCCTTGCAGGTTTATGCATCCGGGGGTTCAAGCTGGATTATCGACAGCTGATGCACAAACCATATGACGGGGGAGAAGAAGATGTTCACCTCCTATGTCAAAAACAAGGATTCCCAAGATTCAATAATATTCGGTGATGGGAATCAAGGCAAGGTAAAAGGGTTAGGTAAAATTGCTATTTCCTCCGAGCACTCTATATCTAATGTGTTTTTAGTTGAGTCTCTTGGATATAATTTGTTATCTGTTAGTCAATTGTGCAAAATGGGATATAATTGTCTATTCACAAATGTAGATGTGTCTGTCTTTAGAAGAAGTGATGGTTCATTAGCTTTTAAGGGTGTATTAGACGGCAAACTTTATTTAGTTGATTTTGCAAAAGAGGAGGCCGGTCTAGATGCATGCTTAATTGCTAAGACTAGCATGGGCTGGCTGTGGCATCGCCGCTTAGCACATGTGGGGATGAAGAAACTTCACAAGCTTCTAAAGGGAGAACACGTGATAGGTCTAACCAATGTTACTTTCGAAAAAGATAGACCTTGTGCAGCTTGTCAAGCAGGTAAACAAGTGGGAGGAGCGCATCACAGCAAGAATGTGATGACCACATCAAGACCTCTGGAGCTGCTACATATGGACCTCTTCGGACCCGTCGCCTATCTAAGCATAGGAGGAAGTAAGTATGGTCTAGTTATTGTTGATGACTTTTCCCGCTTCATGTCACACCCGGGTTTTAGGGGCACCAAGACCCGGGCGCGAACATAATCACCAGGTATGCTGGGACCAAGTCTCACACATATGATGAATCATGGCACAGGATCGAATGTCACATCTTTATATATAACAGGAGTTCTATACAAAATAAATAATTACATTATAAGGAGACAACGGTCCAGCAACCCAAAGTTGACTGGGAGACGACGGCCTAGATCTCTCACGAACTCGCCACAACATCCTCCATGCGCCTCATCCTGCGGTACCTGTTCTTGACCTCCCTACACTGACCACTCCCCTACTGCCCTTGCCCCTTTCGGGTAAGGTAGTCTTCCACTAGCTTTCCTAATTAATCGGCCAAGGGCGTCCCATTAAACCCTTGTGGTAGCACTGTTTTCCCGGGTGGTTCTCCATGTTCCAATTAACATAATGATCTTAACATGAACAATAAATAACAACTGATAACAAAAGTATAATCATGAGTAATGTATCTTCATACCCAAAACCACATAAAGCACTAGCAAGTACTACCCAAAAAGTTCAGTGGTAACAAGGTATAAAGATAATCAAACTAGGGTAACCTATTGGGTCCCATCAAAATTAACCTATGCAGATCATTATGATTAATTAGAACATGAGTGGGTAAAAAGAAGTGATCAAGGGCACAACTTGCCTGAGACTTGAGATTCCAGGTACCAGGATGATCTTCAGATTCTCGTGACCTCACTGCTAGTCGTAGTAATACAAACATACATGGTATAGACAAAATTAACATCACACCAAACATAAGAACAACTGAATAATAATAATCTATGTGTTTCTACGAGACTAACGCAACTTGAACGGATCAATTCGGAGTTAAAACGGAGGAGTTATGAATTTCCTAGGCTTTTATGTGCTTGAAATGAGATTAAATGGGAAATTGATTTTCTAACTGTTTTCATGATAAAACAGAGACTCTAAGTGATAGACAATAAAATTACAAAATTTTAGAAATTGGAATGGAGTAATTTGGACTAAAAATGAAATTTCTATGCATTTTACAAGTTTTAGCACTTATTTATATAATAAAAATCCATTTTCCAATTCATTTATTCAGTTTAAAATAGCACTGGACTGGGCCTCAAATTTGTAAAAGGGCAGGGACTCTGGCGCAAAATAGCCCAGACACAGGTTTCCCACGCATTGGACGGCGGGTTGTTTTCCAAATTTCCTGAGGGCTTATGTGTCAAATGGGTGATCAAAGGGGTATCGGAGAGATCTAACCGTCCGATCGCCACTGATCGGCCCAGATTAGATCTCAGGTGAAGTGAACCGGTACGCGCCAACGGCCATTGGATCTAAGATCCACGGCCCACAATCGATCCGCAGGTTGGAGCACGAGATCCGATCTGAGCCGCCCAATTCGTGATCTACGGTTCAAATTCTATTGAGCGAAGGGTATGCGCGGTTAGATCGGGGCCGTCCGTGTATGATCCAACAGCCCAAGCCCTTCACCATTCTCCCCCCAATCCCCTCTCTCTCACCACGGCGCCCGACCGACAACAGAACGCGAAGGCACGACGGAGCCATGGCTGGCGACAACGTTATCACGCCTCCCTGCACCAAACCCCGTTTCGAGGTGCGCAGCACGTAGCAAAGACATAGGGGAAACCGATTAGGGACTTCTTACCGACAGTCGAACCACGCAGCACTCTGGCGACGGACGGTGGCCTGCCCATGAGCCGCGGCGGAGGTACGTCGGCGTGTGGCGCACTCCGAGCTACAGCGAGCGAAATCGAGCCAGGAAGCGTGCATATCGACGCGAGGTTTAAAGCGAGCTGACTAGGTATCTTACCGGGGATAGCTCCGAAGGCAGATTGGCTGGCCCCGCGCGGGTTGGCATGGCGGCGAAGGTTCTTCACACGGCAACAATGGCAGCAGGATTTCGGAGGCGGCAGTGGTCGCGCGATTTCGGATGACTTGGTGGGGGCCACGGGGCACCGAGCGCAGGCTTTTATAGGGTCAACTCCCCAAACGGCCGAGCGAACTTCGCGGAGGTCGTTGCGGCGAGGACCGTCCACTCCGCGCGACTTTCACGGGGAAGAAGACGACGACCACGTTGAGACTGCGAACTGGGCCCCACCGCGCAGTGCCGACGCCGAGTCCATACGCGGGCGCATGCGCATGACCGGTCAGCTGTGGAATGGCCCCACGCGGTAGCCAAAGAGCGAGCGCGCGCGTCCGTCGCGACGAGGAAGAGGGCAGGGCTGACGAGGTGGTCCCGCGTGACAGCGACACCAGAGAATTCGCAGCGCGGAGGTGTGAGGTTGAGTAGTGGGCCCCGCCCGTCAGGTTTGAACGCGCGCGTGGTAGCAAACAACTGGGCCGCGCAGTGTGCTTTCTTAGGTGGGCTGAAATGAGTTCCGCAGCCCAGGTAAGTTCTCTTTTTCTTTTTCTTTTATGTTTTATTTTCTGTTTTCTTTTATCCTTAATTCTTTTGAACATAAATTTGAATTTTAATATGAGTTTAACCTTTGGGTCAATTATACAAATTCAAACCCTATTTTAGGAATCATTTATCTTTGTTCACTTTTTTCTACATAATATTTATTTTCTTATCTTTTCTAGAATTTCTTTTGGATGTCAAATTCCACTTTGGTCTTTAATATATTTCTTGTCACATTATTTTTATTGTCACAAAATGCACACAACATAAAATTCCAGCATGATGCATAATTTAGTGGCATATCATTTATTAATTATTTGTTTTTAAATATGATATTCACATGTGATGATAAGTATAGATCACAAAATATTGGGCTCTCCTCTATTTTCACTATTTACATTTTTGGGTATTACAAATCCTACCCCCTTAAAAAGAATCTCGTCCTCGAGATTTGTAAGAAAAGGGATACAATGGGTTTGGTCTAGAATTTTAGTTTCTCATTTGATTTTGGGAATCAAAGTTTTGTTCAAGTTTTTTTTACATAACAGTTAGTAGATGATTTGGAAGATATGAATATTGTATGTCTAGCCATTTATTAGGTCAGATGAGGTACGATTATGACCAGTGGAGGGTGTGGCAAGGGTATGATAAGGAGAGACTTCATCCTAAACTCTGGATCTTGATTCCTCTAGCGATCCAACTTGATCTTTGAAGACTTGAGCTGATGCTTATCCTCCTTTGACGTGGTTGGTCTTCTTTGGCCTTTCTTCTTGGAGTTGCCATCCGAGTTAAGGACATATAGCTAGGATAACCGGGGTACACGAGGTAGGTAGGTTTGAACAAAGTTTTACTTTGCTTTTTTTTAATAAATGGATTAGGCAACCTATGATGTAGGTTAGGTTGTTGTTTACAGACGAGTTGGCCCAAGGTATTAATTTAGGGTAAGATATGTTTATAGAATTAGGGCCTAATTTTTCTCGCCAACATTATCTAACTTATTTAAGTTACTCAATTTGGATTAGATCATGTTAGATTAGGTTGGATCTAGATCAAATTGAAATAAGATAAAATCTTTTCAAGATAAGATGAATGTATTAAGATAATAAAGAATCTTGTAAGATAAGATGGATCTATTAAGATAGATACATTTTAATTATGATAAGTTAGGATCTTTTGGGATGAGATGGATCTATGAGTGTAGAATAGAATCTTTTTAGATGAGATGGATATTGTTAGGCAAGATATTTTGATGGGGAATAATCTAGGTTGACTGGTTATCTTATGAATATATTTTGTTCTGCCTATATGTATATGTAGATGCAATTGTGGATATTACTCCACAACTCATCACAATCAATCAAAGATCCAAATCAGACATATATCATAAGAACAAGCACTCAAGAGTATAGATACCTATAAAAATAGTTTTGTTTTTGTTCCTATGAGTAGGTCTCCTATTCCTAAAGGTCACTTTAGGCACAGGATTTCAAAGTGTGAAATCCACATTTGTCTTTATTAGGAAAAGGTAAGAATAATCAGAGTAAAGCGGAAATAGATGAGAATTGATTAAGATAAGTTTAGAAAAGAATAAGAATAGCAAAGGTAAGGTTAATCAGAGTAGAACAGTAGAAGGTGAAACAAGATCAAGATGAGTATAGAAAGAATCAGAGTAAGGTAAGTAGATAAGGGTTATCCAGTTCTATCTAGGTTTCGTCCTACAGTCAACATTCCTCTGATACCACTTCTGTCACACCCGGGTTTTAGGGGCACCAAGACCCGGGCGCGAACATAATCACCAGGTATGCTGGGACCAAGTCTCACACATATGATGAATCATGGCACAGGATCGAATGTCACATCTTTATATATAAAAGGAGTTCTATACAAAATAAATAATTACATTATAAGGAGACAACAGTCCAGCAACCCAAAGTTGACTGGGAGACGACGGCCTAGATCTCTCACGAACTCGCCACAACATCCTCCATGCGCCTCATCCTGCGGTACCTGTTCTTGACCTGTGGGGGGGGGGGGGGTGTGAGACAACAAGAGTGAGCTCACATACGTTCATCGCTCAACAAGTTGTGGGGAATAATGTGCATGAACTCGCCAAAGGTGGGAGCTCACGTGAAGTGTAAGGCTTACCAAAGAGGATGGTTAGAGCTGAGCATTGCTTTTAAAGTTGGTCAAAATTTTATTAGCAGTTACTAAGTATAAGTAAATACCAACCCAATTAAATAGTAGAACAAAAGTAACAACCTCACCTGCGATGCAATGCATATGAAAAATTGAGTTTAAGTTCCATAATTTAATCATGTGAGTGTCCGAGCCGCTCATGACCGTGAGCACGGCTAGTATACCAGTTTTACACTCTGCAGAGGTTGCGCATCTTTACCCACAAGTCATGTTACCCATCTGCCAAGGGATCGCGACTTCCCATACACCTCTACCGAGGAGGCGAGGCAGGGTAACACTACGAGGCCTTTACAAAGTTCCACTAGCTTCAGAAAACCCGCTACAGTTTATAGGAAGCTCCAATGCAGGAATCCCTTGCAGGACCGCCATCGCAGCAAAATCCTCCCGAGGGCCTCCCTACACTGACCACTCCCCTACTGCCCTTGCCCCTTTCGGGTAAGGTAGTCTTCCACTAGCTTTCCTAATTAATCGGCCAAGGGCGTCCCATTAAACCCTTGTGGTAGCACTGTTTTCCCGGGTGGTTCTCCATGTTCCAATTAACATAATGATCTTAACATGAACAATAAATAACAACTGATAACAAAAGTATAATCATGAGTAATGTATCTTCATACCCAAAACCACATAAAGCACTAGCAAGTACTACCCAAAAAGTTCAGTGGTAACAAGGTATAAAGATAATCAAACTAGGGTAACCTATTGGGTCCCATCAAAATTAACCTATGCAGATCATTATGATTAATTAGAACATGAGTGGGTAAAAAGAAGTGATCAAGGGCACAACTTGCCTGAGACTTGAGATTCCAGGTACCAGGATGATCTTCAGATTCTCGTGACCTCACTGCTAGTCGTAGTAATACAAACATACATGGTATAGACAAAATTAACATCACACCAAACATAAGAACAACTGAATAATAATAATCTATGCGTTGCTACGAGACTAACGCAACTTGAACGGATCAATTCGGAGTTAAAACGGAGGAGTTATGAATTTCCTAGGGTTTTATGTGCTTGAAATGAGATTAAATGGGAAATTGATTTTCTAACTGTTTTCATGATAAAACAGAGACTCTAAGTGATAGACAATAAAATTACAAAATTTTAGAAATTGGAATGGAGTAATTTGGACTAAAAATGAAATTTCTATGCATTTTACAAGTTTTAGCACTTATTTATATAATAAAAATCCATTTTCCAATTCATTTATTCAGTTTAAAATAGCACTGGACTGGGCCTCAAATTTGTAAAAGGGCAGGGACTCTGGCGCAAAATAGCCCAGACACAGGTTTCCCACGCATTGGACGACGGGTTGTTTTCCAAATTTCCTGAGGGCTTATGTGTCAAATGGGTGATCAAAGGGGTATCGGAGAGATCTAACCGTCCGATCGCCACTGATCGGCCCAGATTAGATCTCAGGTGAAGTGAACCGGTACGCGCCAACGGCCATTGGATCTAAGATCCACGGCCCACAATCGATCCGCAGGTTGGAGCACGAGATCCGATCTGAGCCGCCCAATTCGTGATCTACGGTTCAAATTCTATTGAGCGAAGGGTATGCGCGGTTAGATCGGGGCCGTCCGTGTATGATCCAACAGCCCAAGCCCTTCACCATTCTCCCCCCAATCCCCTCTCTCTCACCACGGCGCCCGACCGACAACAGAACGCGAAGGCACGACGGAGCCATGGCTGGCGACAACGTTATCCCGCCTCCCTGCACCAAACCCCGTTTCGAGGTGCGCAGCACGTAGCAAAGACATAGGGGAAACCGATTAGGGACTTCTTACCGACAGTCGAACCACGCAGCACTCTGGCGACGGACGGTGGCCTGCCCATGAGCCGCGGCGGAGGTACGTCGGCGTGTGGCGCACTCCGAGCTACAGCGAGCGAAATCGAGCCAGGAAGCGTGCATATCGACGCGAGGTTTAAAGCGAGCTGACTAGGTATCTTACCGGGGATAGCTCCGACGGCAGATTGGCTGGCCCCGCGCGGGTTGGCATGGCGGCGAAGGTTCTTCACACGGCAACAATGGCAGCAGGATTTCGGAGGCGGCAGTGGTCGCGCGATTTCGGATGGCTTGGTGGGGGCCACGGGGCACCGAGCGCAGGCTTTTATAGGGTCAACTCCCCAAACGGCCGAGCGAACTTCGCGGAGGTCGTTGCGGCGAGGACCGTCCACTCCGCGCGACTTTCACGGGGAAGAAGACGATGACCACGTTGAGACTGCGAACTGGGCCCCACCGCGCAGTGCCGACGCCGAGTCCATACGCGGGCGCATGCGCATGACCGGTCAGCTGTGGAATGGCCCCACGCGGTAGCCAAAGAGCGAGCGCGCGCGTCCGTCGCGACGAGGAAGAGGGCAGGGCTGACGAGGTGGTCCCGCGTGACAGCGACACCAGAGAATTCGCAGCGCGGAGGTGTGAGGTTGAGTAGTGGGCCCCGCCCGTCAGGTTTGAACGCGCGCGTGGTAGCAAACAACTGGGCCGCGCAGTGTGCTTCCTTAGGTGGGCTTAAATGAGTTCCGCAGCCCAGGTAAGTTCTCTTTTTCTTTTATGTTTTATTTTCTATTTTCTTTTATCCTTAATTCTTTTGAACATAAATTTGAATTTTAATATGAGTTTAACCTTTGGGTCAATTATACAAATTCAAACCCTATTTTAGGAATCATTTATCTTTGTTCACTTTTTTCTACATAATATTTATTTTCTTATCTTTTCTAGAATTTCTTTTGGATGTCAAATTCCACTTTGGTCTTTAATATATTTCTTGTCACATTATTTTTATTGTCACAAAATGCACACAACATAAAATTCCAGCATGATGCATAATTTAGTGGCATATCATTTATTAATTATTTGTTTTTAAATATGATATTCACATGTGATGATAAGTATAGATCACAAAATATTGGGCTCTCCTCTATTTTCACTATTTACATTTTTGGGTATTACACTTCACATGGGTATTCTTTTTGTAGGATAAGTCTGAAACCCAAGGGACCCTCAAACGCTTCCTAAGGAGAGCTCAAAATGAGTTTGAGCTCAAGGTGAAGAAGATAAGGAGCGACAACGGGTCCGAGTTCAAGAACCTTCAAATGGAGGAGTACCTTGAGGAGGAAGGGATCAAGCACGAGTTCTCCGCTCCCTACACACCACAGCAAAATGGTGTGGTAGAGAGGAAGAACAGGACGCTTATAGACATGGCGAGGACGATGCTTGGAGAGTTCAAGACCCCCGAGCGCTTTTGGTCGGAAGCCGTGAACACGGCTTGCCACGCCATCAACAGGGTCTACCTTCATCGCCTCCTCAAGAAGACGTCGTATGAGCTACTAACCGGTAACAAACCCAATGTTTCGTATTTTTGGGTTTTTGGGAGTAAATGCTACATTCTAGTGAAGAAGGGTAGGAATTCCAAATTTGCTCCCAAAGCCGTAGAAGGGTTTTTGTTAGGTTATGACTCAAATACAAAGGCGTATAGAGTCTTCAACAAATCATCGGGTTTAGTTGAAGTCTCTAGCGACGTTGTATTTGATGAGACTAATGGCTCTCCAAGAGAGCAAGTTGTTGATTTTGATGATGTAGATGAAGAAGAAGTTCCAACGGCCGCAATCCGCACCATGGCGATTGGAGATGTGCGGCCACAGGAACAAGATGAGCGAGATCAGCCTTCTTCCTCAACAATGGTGCAACCCCCAACTCAAGATGATGAACAGGAGGCGTATGATCAAGGGGGAGCACAAGATGATCATGTAATGGAGGAAGAAGCGCAACCGGCACCTCCAACCCAAGTCCGAGCGATGATTCAAAGGGATCATCCCGTCGACCAGATTTTGGGTGATATTAGCAAGGGAGTAACTACTCAGTCTCGATTAGTTAATTTTTGTGAGCATTACTCCTTTATCTCTTCTATTGAGCCTTTCAGGGTAGAGGAGGCCTTGCTAGATCCGGACTGGGTGTTGGCCATGCAGGAGGAGCTCAACAACTTCAAGAGAAATGAAGTTTGGACACTGGTGCCTCGTCCCAAGCAAAATGTTGTGGGAACCAAGTGGGTGTTCCGCAACAAACAAGACGAGCACGGGGTGGTGACAAGGAACAAGGCTAGACTTGTGGCAAAAGGTTATGCCCAAGTCGCAGGTTTGGACTTTGAGGAGACTTTTGCTCCTGTGGCTAGGCTAGAGTCCATTCGCATTCTGCTAGCATATGCCGCTCACCATTCTTTCAGGTTGTTCCAAATGGATGTAAAGAGCGCTTTCCTCAACAGGCCAATCAAGGAGGAGGTGTACGTGGAGCAACCCCCTGGCTTCGAGGATGAACGGTACCCCGACCACGTGTGTAAGCTCTCTAAGGCGCTCTATGGACTTAAGCAAGCCCCAAGAGCATGGTATGAATGCCTTAGAGACTTTTTAATTGCTAATGCTTTCAAGGTTGGGAAAGCCGATCCAACTCTTTTTACTAAGACCTGCGATGGTGATCTGTTTGTGTGCCAAATTTATGTCGATGACATAATATTTGGCTCCACTAACCAAAAGTCTTGTGAAGTACAGCAGGGTGATGACGCAGAAATTCGAAATGTCGATGATGGGCGAGTTGAACTACTTCCTTGGGTTCCAAGCGAAGCAACTCAAGGATGGGACCTTCATCTCCCAAACGAAGTACACGCAAGACTTGATCAAGCGGTTTGGGATGAAGGACGCCAAGCCCGCAAAGACTCCAATGGGAACCGACGGACACACCGACCTCAACAAAGGAGGTAAGTCCGTTGATCAAAAGACATACCGGTCTATGATAGGGTCATTACTTTACTTATGTGCTAGTAGACCGGATATTATGCTTAGCGTATGCATGTGTGCTAGATTTCAATCTGATCCTAAGGAGTGTCACTTAGTGGCTGTGAAGCGAATTCTTAGATATTTAGTCGCTACGCCTTGTTTCGGGATCTAGTATCCAAAGGGGTCTACCTTTGACTTGATTGGATATTCAGACTCCGACTATGCTGGATGTAAGGTCGATAGGAAGAGTACATCGGGGACGTGCCAATTCTTAGGAAGGTCCCTGGTGTCATGGAGTTCTAAGAAACAAACTTCCGTTGCCCTATCCACCGCTGAGGCCGAGTACATTGCCGCAGGACAGTGTTGCGCGCAACTACTTTGGATGAGGCAAACCCTCAGGGACTTTGGCTACAATTTGAGCAAAGTCCCACTCCTATGTGATAATGAGAGTACTATCCGCATGGCGGATAATTCTGTTGAACACAGCCGCACAAAGCACATAGACATCCGGCATCACTTTTTGAGAGACCACCAACAAAAGGGAGATATCGAAGTGTTTCATGTTAGCTCCGAGAACCAGCTAGCCGATATCTTTACCAAGCCTTTAGATGAGCAGACCTTTTGCAAGTTGCGTAGTGAGCTAAATGTCTTAGATTCGCGGAACTTGGATTGATTTATAGCATATATGTGTTTATGCCTTTGATCATGTTCCTTAATGCATTTTGTTGTTTATTTATGGTGCTCAAGTGGTACAAACACTCCCCGGACCTCACAAGTCCTTTGCAAGTGATGCACTTATTTAGGGGAGATGTGTTACAACCTGACTCTTTGGGACTAACCATGTGCTTGAGTTTGCTTGATTTAGTCTCAAAGGTGAATTGAAAGGGAAACGGTGGACTTGGACCATGCAAGACTTCCACTGCACTCCGATGAAAGAGTAACTTATTCCAAGTTCATCTCTATACTTTTATTGCATGTTTACTCTTAGTTGAAGATTTTGGTGAGGCAATGGGGTTAAAGGGCCAAAATTGATCCCGTTTTGGTGCTTGATGCCAAAGGGGGAGAAAATAAGGCCAAAGCAATAAATGGATCAGCTACCACTTGTGAATTTTGAAAATAGTAGAGTTAGAGTTTTTGT
The DNA here is from genome assembly GCF_902167145.1 of Zea mays. Lineage (NCBI taxonomy): Eukaryota > Viridiplantae > Streptophyta > Magnoliopsida > Poales > Poaceae > Zea > Zea mays. The sequence continues at coordinate 10,850,336 of NC_050098.1, read as the reverse complement.
TTGTCAAAATACTCTTGTTTGCCTCTTATTGTCAAAAGTTGGTCTCTTGTGGGGAGAAGGCTTAATTATGAAAAAAGGGGAGTTTTTGAATCCTTGATCAATTTCTCGTGAAATATCTCTCTTTATGTTTCAACATGTGTGTTTGACTTAGAGATAGGAAATTGAGTTTGATTTGCAAAAACAAACCAAGTGGTGGCAAAGAATGATCCATATATGTCAAATTTGAATCAAAACAATTTTGAGCTCTTATTTGAAGTGATTTTGCACTTGTTCTACTTGCTTTATGTTGTGTTGGCATAAATAACCAAAAAGGGGGAGATTGAAAGGGAAATGTGCCCTTGGGCCATTTCTAAGTATTTTGGTGATTTAGTGTCCAACACAAGTGCCTAAGTGTTAAAAGGTTGACAAAGTACAAATCAAGTATAAAGGTATGTTTCTAAGACTTAGTACATTGTTTTAGAGACTAATGTATTGTGTCTAAGTGCTGGAAATAGGAGAAATCAAATTGGAGAAGAGATGGCCTTGTTCAGCCAAAGCCAGTTCTGTCTAGGTGCACCGGACTGTCCGGTGGTGCACCGGACAGTGTCCGGTGCGCCAGACTGGCTCAGGCGAACTTGCTGCTCTCGGGAAGAAATTAACGGCGCACGAGTATAATTCATCGGACTGTCCGGTGTGCACCGGACTGTCCGGTGTGCACCGGACTGTCCGGTGAGCCAATGGTCGGCCGGGCCAACGGTCGGCCGCGTGATCCGCGCGGGACACGTGGCCGAGCCAACAGTCGGAAGGGGGCACCGGACAGTGTCCGGTGCGCCAACGGCTCCAAGGCGCCAATGGTCGGCTTCGCCAAAGAAGGAAAGAAATCTGCACCGGACTGTCCGGTGCGCCAGGCGACAGAAGGCAAGAATTGCCTTCCCAGATTGCTCTCAACGGCTCCTAGCTACCTTAGGGCTATAAAAGGGACCCCTAGGCGCATGGAGGAGAACACCAAGCATTCTCTAAGCATTCCTAAGCACTAAGACATCGATTCCGCGCTTTTGATTCCTTGCAATAGCAATTAGAGCTCTAGTTGAGTTGTGAACTCATTGAGTTGTGTTCTGAGCTCTTGTTGCGACTTGTGTGCGTGGTGTTGCTGTGATTTCTTGTCTTGAGTGTGTTGCTCATTCCTCCCTTACTCTGTGCTTCTTTGTGAACTTCAAGTGTAAGGGCGAGAGGCTCCAAAGTGTGGAGATTCCTCGCAAACGGGATATAGTAAAGCAAGCAAAACATCGTGGTATTCAAGTGGGTCTTTGGACCGCTTGAGAGGGGTTGATTGCAACCCTCGTCCGTTGGGACGCCACAACGTGGAGTAGGCAAGCGTTGGTCTTGGCCGAACCACAGGATAAACCACTGTGCCATCTCTGTGATTGATCTCTTGTGGTTATTGTGTTTTGTTGAGACTCCTCTCTAAGTCACTTGGCATTATTGTGCTAACGCCTAATCAAGTTTTTGTGGATTAAGTTTCAAGTTTCACAGGATCACCTATTCACCCCCCTCTAGGTGCTCTCAATTATATATTCATCTTCACCATCGCTTGATAATGCACTAGAATCTATTCAGCACAATATGCATGCCCATTCTTCTTGTTCTTGAACGTCCATATCATTTTCTTCTTTGTTCTTATTGTTTTATTTCTTTTCTTCATCATTGTGTGGACACTCGAAAATAAGATGCTCTTGGCTACCACATTTGTAGCGTCTTCTTTCTTCTCTTCTGTTTGATGGATACCTTCTTCTATTGTGTCATACCCTTCACTCTTCATGAATTTGCCATGTTGGGAAGAAGGCACCTGACATGTCTGATGGCACACCAGACGACACACCAGATGAACAGTGCACAACGATCGACTGAGGAAAACCGCCAACAGCTATCTCACATGGCATGTCTGGTGGCACATTAGACATGTCAGGTGACTCTAGCATCTGACTGATCTGACATCTTTATTTAACAGTCACCTCTGAGACAGCACCAAACCTATCTGGTGAGTACGCAAAATGCTGAGTAGGGTTCAAATATCTACTTTCAAGTGGAGAGCCTATATATACCACCCCCACCGGTCACAACTCCAACCAAGAGCTAAGAAATATCATAGATAAGCGAAGGGATAATCTTCTACCATCCAAGCCAAATTGAGTTGTGTACTTAGAATAGATATCCATTTGAGAGGTAAAATAGCAAAGAGTTGCTAGAGTACTTGTGTTGAGTTGAGCTTAGTGCAAAGAGAGAAGAATTATTTGTGATCAAAGCATGTGGAGTTGTTACTATCAAAGCGTAAAGCAATTAAGAACTCCCGACTTCATGTGGAGAGCCTGGTGAGAGTTTGCTCTCACCATTAGAGATAAGAAAGGGACTCAAGCTTGATCTTGGTGATCACTTGAGTGAGGAAAGGGTTGAAAGATACTCGGTTCTTTGTAAACTCCTCAATAGAGACCTAGGTTTCTTTGTGAAACCGAACTCCAGTAAACAAATATTGTGTCTCATGTGCATTCTCCTTCCCTATTTGCATTTGTCTTTTTCTTATCTTAGTAATACTTGCTTTGTTTATTTCTTGAGCTTTGTCTCTTTCATATCTTGTTACTATCCTTTATTCCGCATCTAAGTTTTGTTAGCAACATAAGAAAGTTCTTGTCTTGAAATTTGTCATTGGCTATATTATCTTGTTCTAACCTCTCAAGTAAGATCGAATCAAAACCTGTTATTTGAGTTAAGATTTTAGGTTTCACCTATTCACCCCATCTAAGCGACTTTCATAGACTCTATGTCCAAATGCTCTAATCATTATACATTGACATGGGCCACACCTTGTGCCATGGCCTAGGTGGCCTGGGGCCCAAATTTACCCCTACAACTCCTCATTATGGGCCTCAAGCATGAACTCCTCCTACTCGACAACCAGATCAAGGTCCATGACCTCGACCATGGCCGACTCTTCACCCACACTTCTAGCTCTTCAACGGCTAACACAATACCATAATTAGCCAACAACCTACAACCATGGATCAAAAACACAGAGTGTTAGATGCTCTAGATCTAGAGGATGAGTACAAAGAAGATAAAAAAGGAGGATACTTCACGTGTACAAACACATCACTAGAGTTGCCAACAACAAGATTGAGGAAATGGGATTACGGTTATGGTTATGGAGCCACAGATCGAGGAAAGGAGTCAAAACTAGTCGACGACGTCAAGGGGAAGCAAGGTTAGATGTCCAAATGGGACAAACTCTGGTGCTATGGCATCCACATCATCGTCGTCAGTGATGGACGGGACGAGACAATGAGCAAGAGAGGAGAGAGGGCTAGAGGACATATTTTGTGGGTGGGGAGATGTCACACCCGGTTTTAGAAGGCAAACCGAATGCGAACCATGTACGTGCCAGGATCAGTTATTCACGTACACAGCAGTTACATAACATGGACATCATCACACAGTGCTCAAAATAGTATTAAAAGGGAAATAATAGTCGATTACATCATACGTCTGAGACGTCCATATAGTTCTTACAATAAATCAAAGTGCGGAAAAGAAACGTAGATAAACGCGGCCTTCACAGGCAGCCGACTGGGGGTTGCCGCTAACCCACGCCTAGAACTCGTCGTAGTCTTGGAACTCCTGGAAGTCTCCTTCCACGGCTTCATCTTCTCCTGAGCAGTGGTTGCAATGCTGACAACCTGGGGATGGGGGGGGGTTTGGTGTGTAGGGCAAGGGTGAGTACACATCAACATACTCAACAAGTATCCTGTTTGGCTGTAGTGGACTAGCTTTATGTGGGGATAAGTCAAGCAGTTGCTTTTAGTTGGTCAGATTATTATTACTAGTAGAGAAAGCCAAGTTTTAGATTTAACCCACGTTATTAACCCAAACGTACTCCTTTCCAAACGGAAAGAGTACCACTTACCAGCACCATAGTCATAACCAAAACCATCGATCTCATAGCCACCTGTACCAAAGTATCTCTGATCAAGTACCACTAATCACTGGAGCTCCCTTGGCCGCTCATAACCGCGAGCACGGCTGATATATCAGTTTTCAAACACTCTGCAGAGGTTGTGCACTTTACCCACAAGCCGTGATTCCCATTCTGCCCGGAGATCATGACTCTCCATTGATCACTACCAAGGTGACCCAGCAGGGCATCACTACGTAGCCTTTACAAAGATTCCCCGGGGCTGTAGCCACCCGTTAGGTTTCCTAAATGCACCGCACTCCTCCCCAAGGGGCGAACCCAAACTTGGCAGAGCGAGCCGCATACACCGAGCCCCATTGACGGCACGACGGCTAAGTGATCTACACCCCGGATCCTCTAATTATTCAGCTAAGGGCATCCCATTCCACCCTCATGGTTGCACTGTTTTCCCGGGCGGTCATCCATAGAACAGGTCCTTACGGAGAGGCACTCGAGAAACCGCTCGAGCCCCCTTGATGACCACAAGTACAACATCATAATAAGAGAAGGGAAAACAGCGTATCATAGATAATCTCATCATGTTCATTGATTAGAGTTTGAGCAATAGCATAAAGCTAAATAATAATAATCCAACCCAAATAGGTAAACAAGGACATGGATAACAAAATCTAGTCAATCCTTAGGCATAAATGTAAAGCGGGAGGTGAATTAAAGAATGAATAGGACAGAGATAGGTCAAAGGACACTTGCCTCCACCAACCGATTGCTGCTCAGGGGCTTCTCCTGCGGGTTCCTCGGGCTCTTCAACCGGATCGTTCTCTATGCGATTGCAAACATACATACATCCACATATTTAATACAAAAGAACAGTACACCATACAATAGAATGCAATAAGTAAACAGACGTTCCACGCGGGCTCGCGAGTACGGTTAAGAGAGAAAGAGGAAAAGACAGTCGAGAAACGATCACGTTACATGATTATAAATTAACCACTTGCTTAATGGAAGGAAATTTAATGTAGACTCTATGTTTAGCGTAAAGTAAAGTCATGTTTCATGTCTAATCATTATAAGCAGGTGGAGATAAATAAAAAGGATGGTCGCGCGGCGAGACGCGCGACATAGCACTCTGAAACAAATTAAGAAGTTAACGACTCGTCGCGCGATCGAGCACGCAACGAGACACTTCACCTTAGTTATGAGGAGACGTTAAGCGTCTCGCGACGAAACGCACGATGGCATACGTCGACTAAACTGAGTCCAAAGTGGAACGTCGCGTGAATACACACGCGGCGTTACACCTTAAACAACCTGAAATTAAAAATGGATCGTCGCGCGACGAAGCGCACGACGCAACACACAGATAGAATCTGAAATTAGACAAATCCGTCGCGCGGCGAAGCGCGCGACGCAGCACGCTAATTAACAAATAATCACCGCGAGCGCGGGCGAGCGGGGACACGGTCGGGCGAGGCCGGGACGGGGGCGGGACGAACGGGCCGGGGCCGGGGCGGTTGAACCGGCCAGGGGCGGCTGGGTCGGCCGGGGCCGCGCCGGGGGCTGGAGGCCGCGCCGGGCGAGCAGGGAGCCGCCGGGGCCGCGCCGGGCGGGGGAGCGCCGCCGCGCGGGGAGGGGCAGGGGGCGGGCGCCGCTGCGCCGGGGAGGGGCAGGGGGCGGGGCCGCGCGAGGGGAGGCCGGAGACGGGCGCCGCCGCGCCGGGGAGGCCGGGGACGGGCTGGGGGTCGCCGGGGAGGGAGGCCGGGCGGGGGGGAGCGCCGCCGGGGAGGGAGGCCGGGCGGGGGGGCCGAACGCCGCCGCGGGGAGGGAGGCCGGGCGCCGCCGGGGCCGCCGGGGAGGGAGGCCGGGCGGGGGGGGCCGAGCGCCGCCGGGGCCGGGGCCGGGGCGGGCAGGGGCGCGCGCGGGCAGGGGAAAAGGGAGGGCGCGCGCGGGGGGAAGAAGAGGAGGGAGAGGGAGAGAGAGGGGAGAAGGGGAGGGGAGGGGAGCTCACCTCGGGGTCCAAAATCCGGTGATCGCCGTCTCCAAATCCTAGGGCACCACGGGGAGAGAGAGGTGGAAGAGGGAGAGGAGAGGTTGTTGCGCGGGAGATCCAAATGAGAGAGGGAGGAGAGGAGGGGGCGCATGGGGGGGGGGTTGGGTGCCAGGGGCGCGCAGGGCCAGGTCGGACCGGGCCGGCTGGGCTGGGCTGGGCTGGGCTAGGCTGGGCCGAGCCACTTCGCGGATTGAAAACCCACGACGTGCGCGGACCACTAAACGGAATTAAATCGCAAATCGAAATCCGGAACGGAACGAGACGAACACTCAACATCAGACAAAGAAATGTGCTTCGGCATGATGCAACACCCATGACACTTAGGTTTATACATGACACGGACACCTGTCGCTATACCGGTTTGAAATTGGGAAGAAGGAGCAAAACGGGGAAAGAGAAAAGAGAGTAACGCCCGAATTTGGTGAGAGAAAAGAAGAAAAAATTCTACCCCCAAATTCAGGGCGTTACAAACCTATCCCCCTTAAAAGAATCTCGCCCTCGAGATTCAGGGTTGGCTAGCAAAGAGCTCAGGGTATTTAGCCATCAGATCATCTTCACGCTCCCAGGTTGCTTCTTCCTCAGAGTGGTGATTCCACCTAACTTTGCACATCCTGATGGTCTTCCTTCGGGTGACTCGGTCTGCAACCTCAAGGATTTGCACTGGCTTCTCAACGTAGGTCAAGTTCTCCTAGACTTCAAGACCTTCCACTGGCAATTGCTCTTCTGGCACACGCAAGCACTTCTTCAACTGAGACACATGAAAGACATTATGCACAGCAGACAAATTCTCTGGCAAACTGAGCTGGTAAGCCACTTCTCCACGTCTTGCAAGAATCTGATACGGACCAATGTAGCGGGGTGCTAGCTTGACTTTCACTCCGAACCTTCTGACTCCTCTGATCGGTGACACTTTCAAATAGACAAAGTCTCCGACTTCGAAACTTAGCTCTCTTCTTCTTGTGTCTGCATAGCTTCGCTGTCTTGATTGCGCTATCTTCAGATTCTCTCGGACCATCTTAATGTTCTCTTTGGCTTCAAGCAGAATGTCTGGCCCAAACACTTGCTTCTCTCCAGGCTGATCCCATTGCAACGGAGTTCTGCAACTCCTTCCATAGAGCGCCTGAAATGGTGACATCTTCAAACTGGCCTGGTACTGTTGTTATAGGAAAACTCTGCATAAGGCAATCGCTTGTCCCATCCGGACTGATCTTGCAACGCACAGGCTCTCAACATATCTTCAAGAATTTGATTGGTCCTTTCGGTCTGACCATCTGTCTGCGGGTGATAAGCTGAACTGAAATTCAGATGCGTGCCCAAGGCTTCATGCAACTGCTGCCAGAAATGAGAGGTGAACTGCGTTCCTCTGTCTGACACTATCTTCTTTGGCACACCATGAAGACAAACGATCCGAGACATATACAGCTCTGCCAATACTGCACTGCTGTAGTTGGTCTTGACAGGTATGAAGTGGGCTGACTTGGTCAAGCGGTCCACTACTACCCAGATGGAATCGTAGCCGGCTCGAGTGCGAGGCAATCCGACTATGAAATCCATACCGATTTCGTCCCATTTCCACTGAGGGATCTGCAACGGTTGCAACAATCCAGCAGGTCTCTGGTGCTCTGCCTTAATCCTTCGACAACTATCACACATAGCCACATGCTCTGCGATTTCCCTCTTTATTCCGTACCACCAGAATTTCTTCTTCAGATCCTGATACATCTTCTCACTACCAGGGTGAATCGAATAAGCTGTCTCATGAGCTTCCTTGAGAATCAACTCCCGAATAGACTGGACATTGGGAACACACAAGCGGTCTTTGAACCATATCACACCTTCTGCATCTTCTCGAAAATCTTTGCCTCTGCCATCTAGAATCAGTCGCCGGATCTCACTGATCTTCTCATCATTCTTCTGCGCTTCTTTGATTTCACGCTCTAAGGTAGGTTCCAACTCGACTGTGACTCCTCGTGAATTGTTCAAAAATCCGAGACTCAACCTGTCAAACTCCTTGGCCAACTCATAAGGCATCGGATGAGCGACCATCAGATTGACTTGACTCTTTCTGCTCAAAGCATCTGCCACTACGTTTGCTTTGCCTGGATGGTAATGAATCTCCAACTCATAGTCTTTGATCAACTCTAACCATCTTCGCTGCCTCATATTCAACTCTGACTGAGTGAATATGTACTTCAGACTCTTGTGGTCTGTGTAAACATCACATTTCTGTCCATACAAGTAGTGCCTCCATGTCTTCAGTGCGTGAACCACTGCTGCCAACTCTAGATCATGGATTGGGTAATTCTTCTCATGAACCTTCAGCTGTCGGGACGAGTAAGCCACAACTCTTCCCTCTTGCATCAACACACATCCCAAACCTGTGTAACAAGCATCACAATACACTGAGAAGGGCTTATGCACATCAGGCAAGACTAGGACAGGCGTTGTAGTCAACTTCTCTTTCAGCGCTTCAAAGGCCTCTTGGCATTTCTGGGTCCACTTGAACTCAACTTTGTTGCCTAACAAAGCTGTCATTGGTTTTGCAATCTTCGAAAACCCTTCAATGAATCGCCGATAATATCCAGCCATTCCAATGAAACTCTTGATTCCTCGAGCATCTGTTGGCGCTTTCCAGTTCAGAATGTCTGCCACTTTCTTCGGATCCACAGCCAATCCTTCTTTGTTGATTATGTGACCCAAGAACAGGACTTCATTGATCCAGAATTCACACTTGCTCAACTTTGCATACAACTGGTGCTCTGGCAATCTCTGCAATACCATCCTCAAATGATCTGCATGCTCTTCTTCGCTATGAGAATAAATCAGAATGTCGTCAATGAATACCACCACAAACTTATCGAGATAATCCATGAATACACTGTTCATCAAGTTCATAAAGAACGCTGGCGCATTGGTCAAACCAAAAGACATCACTGTGAACTCATACAAACCATACTTGGTAATGAATGTCGTCTTCGAAATGTCCGAAGGTCGGATCCTGAGCTGATGATAACCTGACCTCAGATCAATCTTGGAGAACACACTGGCTCCTCTCAACTGGTCGAGCAGATCTTCTATTCTGGGCAAGGGATACTTGTTCTTGATCGTGACTTCATTCAAAGCTCGATAATCGATACACATCCTTTTGGTGCCATCTTTCTTCTCCACGAACAAGACAGGAGCGGCCCAAGGCGAGGTGCTTGGCCGGATGTAACCTTTCCCTGACAGCTCATCAATTTGCTTCTTAAGCTCAACCAACTCTGGTCCAGATATTCTGTAAGCTCTCTTAAAGATAGGGGCGGTTCCAGGAAGAAGCTCTATGGCAAACTCAACTTTCCGCTCTGGTGGCATACCCGGTAAGTCCTTTGGGAACACATCTGGGAACTTGGACACAACCTTGATACTCTCGATTGGGTCTGCTTCACTGCTATCAACAGCTATCTGATAACAACTTCCTTTCTTTGGCTCAGGCGGGACTAACTCGGTCACCACTTCCTCTCCTAGTGGGGACACCAACTTGATTGTTCTCTTATCACAACTGATAACTGCCTGATACTTATCTAGCCAATTCATCCCTAGGATGACATCTATTCCCTGAGTACCCATTACTATAAGGTTGGCGGGAAACGCTGTCCCCCTTATTTCCACACATACATTCAAACAAATGCTATCGGCTCGAATTCTACCACCGGCTGAGTCGATCTGAATGGGGGTTGACATGGTAGTAGTTGGAAGATTATGTGCTTCTACCCATGATGCAGTAATGAAAGAATGCGTTGCTCCAGTATCAAATAACACTTCTGCAATATAGGAGTCGAATAGGAACATACCTACTATCATGTCGGGGGTCTCCTGAACTGCTTCAGCCTCCAAGTGATTCAGTCTTCCATGATTATAACGCGGCTGAGAGCGGTTACCTGCTCCAGGCTGAGGCACATTCTGCTTTGCTGGGGCATTGGGGCCTGACTGCTGCTGGGCTGCCTTCTTCGGACATTGCATCACCCAGTGGCCTTGCTCTCCACAGTGGAAACATGCCCTGTTTCCGACCTGAGCTGGTGCTACCTGATTGTTCTGCTGGTTTGCTGGGGCAGGAAGACGAGGTGCTTGCTGATTCTGCCTCTGAAACTGACCTCCTGACTGATTGCTCTGACGGTTCTGGTACTGATGCTGAGGGTACTGCCTTTGGAACTGCTGATGCTGCTGAGGTGGACGCTGGTTCTGCCTGAACTGCTGAGGTTGATTGCCTGAGAAACAAGGACGTTTGCTGCTTCCAAGCTGGGGTCCACTGATCTTGCGCTTACGATCCTCCATCTCTTTACGCTTCCTTTCTGTCATGATTGCTCTGTCAATCAGGTGCTGGAATGTCGGGAAGGTGTGATTCATCAGTTGGTACTGCAGAGGGTCGACCAAGCCTCTCAGAAAACGGTACTGCCGCTTGGTGTCGGTGTTGACATCTTCAGGAGCATAGTGAGACAGCTGCAGAAATCTATCCCGGTATTCACTGACAGACGATGACCCTTGTTTGAGAGCCAGGAACTCCTCCTTCTTCACTGTCATCAGACCTGCAGGTACATGGTACTGACGAAAGCTACCTCTGAACTCTTCCTAGGTGATGGCGTCGGGGTGGGCATGGGTGGCGAGGTAAGACTCCCACCATGACTGAGCTGCTCCTCTCAATGGACGGGGACCATACAAGACTTTCTCCCTATCATCGCACTGAGCGGTATGCAACTCCCGCTCCACAGTGCGCAGCCAGTCTTCAGCATCCATGGGGTCAGAAGAATGAGCAAACGTCGGCGGATGACCTCTCATGAATTCAGCACGCTTGTCTCTAGGCATCTGAGGCTGAGGCTGAGGTGGGACCTGCTGCTGTTGCTGCTGCTGCTGCTGAATGGCGGCCAAAGTCTGACCGATGGCTTGAACTGCCTGAGTCTGCATCAGAAACATCTGCTCGATGGACATCGGGGGCGGGGGCGGCAGGTGCTGCTGCTGGGGCACCTCTTCCTGTTGAGCGGCTCGCTCCTGCTGAGCACGCCTTCCTCCTCTGCGCCTGTTTTCTGACATCTGCAGAATGCAACCACACATCAGAACTGATCTGGCAAATCTTGCAGCATAAGAAAAGAGTATAGAATTCTTCAACAGCACTGAACAGATGAGCATCTTCACTGATCTCCAACACAGACCACACAACTTCTCAGATAAAAAGGAAAGTAGAATAAAAAGGTTCCCCAACTATATAACTAACTCCATTAACATAATAGGTAAACCAAAATACAGGGGATACCCACACTCTGGTGACAATCATTACAAAGATCCAAACCAAACATAGTTCATCATGACAAACATAAATGCACAGGATATAGCAAACTACCCTGTCTAACTAAGACTAACTAAGACCGAGACTAACGCTAAGACTGTAGCTTCCACGTATATATTTCGTATTAATTACAAGATCCAACTCTAACGAGTTATGGTTCTAGAGTTATCTTGGTCTTGCAGTCGGGATTGCCATAAGACTGGTGTCCACGCCGAGGTGAGCGGTACGGGTGCTGAGTCCCGACGGGAGCGGGGGAGCCATCGTCCAGGTGACGACGTTCCGCGCGCTCAGCCCGCAGCAGGGCGACCTCAGCACGAGCCCTACTCAGCTCGTCTAGCGCATGGTCCAGCTCCGTGTTTAGCACGGCGGCTAGGTTGACTGTGCTGCTCAACCTAGGATTGCCCTCACCGACAGGTGAGACAATCACGCCTCCTGTGCTGCCAGATGGACGGCGGGGGTAATACTTCAGGTCGAGACCGTCAGCTACCCCACCGAAAACCGAGCAGTAGTGCGAAAGCGCACGCCGTGCAGCATCTTGCATGGCTGCCTCAGCTGAGTCTCGCTCAGAGATAGAATAGTGCTCTGAGCAGGCCTCCGCACCCTGGAGACTGTTCTCCGGGCGGCGCACCAAGCAGGTCGCCTCCCAGTGGTCCGGGTAGACCCCGCGACTATGCTGGTAGACCACACAGCGATACTCGATGGACCAAGTATGCCGGTTAAGTGCCCGACGTAGCAGGGTGTCGAGCGCATCGTGGAAGTGACACCCGCGAGCAGCGTCGCGAGTGATGGATCGAGCAAACCATCCTTCCAGCTCATGGTTAGCAGAGAAGTCGGTGTCGTGGCTCGAGCTGTCGTCGCCACCTGTGTCGTCTGGGTCTCCTCCAACAGCTACTCCAGAAGCTGGGGCGCCCAGTGGTGATGCAGGGGGCGCCTCCAGGGGAAGCACGGGGGAGCAGCTCCTCACAGACTCTATCTCCTGTTGGAGCGAGAAGGAAGAGCCCTGCTGCTCCTGTCGTCGACGTTCCTGCTCCTCATGCAGGCGGTGGTGCAGTCTCTCCAAGTGGCTGGACTGTCCGGCCACGGGACGGCGAAGCGGACGCTCAGCAAGGCGGGAGGGTAAGAAGGGGATGACGGACTTTCGTGCAGTGTGTCTAAGTCGAGCCATCTACAAAAGACATCGCAAGCAAAAGGGTGAGAACAGAATCAATATGACCAGCAAGTAATGAACCATAAGTAAATGAAGGATTAGAATAAAACATGATTTTCAGCAAGGTATAATATATAGTAGAACATAGGTTTGGTCGGTATGACCAACTTTTGAAGGGATATCAAAGTCAAGGCAGGGACAGAGGTCTATAGTCCTTAGAACGACCATTCTATTCTAGGTTAGCGGTCCTACAGTCAGCACGGCTTTGATACCACTTATGTCACACCCGGTTTTAGAAGGCAAACCGAATGCGAACCATGTACGTGCCAGGATCAGTTATTCACGTACACAACAGTTACATAACATGGACATCATCACACAGTGCTCAAAATAGTATTAAAAGGGAAATAATAGTCGATTACATCATACGTCTGAGACGTCCATATAGTTCTTACAATAAATCAAAGTGCGGAAAAGAAACGTAGATAAACGCGGCCTTCACAGGCAGCCGACTGGGGGTTGCCGCTAACCCACGCCTAGAACTCGTCGTAGTCTTGGAACTCCTGGAAGTCTCCTTCCACGGCTTCATCTTCTCCTGAGCAGTGGTTGCAATGCTGACAACCTGGGGATGGGGGGGGTTTGGTGTGTAGGGCAAGGGTGAGTACACATCAACATACTCAGCAAGTATCCTGTTTGGCTGTAGTGGACTAGCTTTATGTGGGGATAAGTCAAGCAGTTGCTTTTAGTTGGTCAGATTATTATTACTAGTAGAGAAAGCCAAGTTTTAGATTTAACCCACGTTATTAACCCAAATGTACTCCTTTCCAAACGGAAAGAGTACCACTTACCAGCACCATAGTCATAACCAAAACCATCGATCTCATAGCCACCTGTACCAAAGTATCTCTGATCAAGTACCACTAATCACTGGAGCTCCCTTGGCCGCTCATAACCGCGAGCACGGCTGATATATCAGTTTTCAAACACTCTGCAGAGGTTGTGCACTTTACCCACAAGCCGTGATTCCCATTCTGCCCGGAGATCATGACTCTCCATTGATCACTACCAAGGTGACCCAGCAGGGCATCACTACATAGCCTTTACAAAGATTCCCCGGGGCTGTAGCCACCCGTTAGGTTTCCTAAATGCACCACACTCCTCCCCAAGGGGCGAACCCAAACTTGGCAGAGCGAGCCGCATACACCGAGCCCCATTGACGGCATGACGGCTAAGTGATCTACACCCCGAATCCTCTAATTATTCAGCTAAGGGCATCCCATTCCACCCTCATGGTTGCACTGTTTTCCCGGGCGGTCATCCATAGAACAGGTCCTTACGGAGAGGCACTCGAGAAACCGCTCGAGCCCCCTTGATGACCACAAGTACAACATCATAATAAGAGAAGGGAAAACAACGTATCATAGATAATCTCATCATGTTCATTGATTAGAGTTTGAGCAATAGCATAAAGCTAAATAATAATAATCCAACCCAAATAGGTAAACAAGGACATGGATAACAAAAGCTAGTCAATCCTTAGGCATAAATGTAAAGCGGGAGGTGAATTAAAGAATGAATAGGACAGAGATAGGTCAAAGGACACTTGCCTCCACCAATCGATTGCTGCTCAGGGGCTTCTCCTGCGGGTTCCTCGGGCTCTTCAACCGGATCGTTCTCTATGCGATTGCAAACATACATACATCCACATATTTAATACAAAAGAACAGTACACCATACAATAGAATGCAATAAGTAAACAGACGTTCCACGCGGGCTCGTTCCCTGCCCCTCCTCGCGCACGGGCCGGGCGGGGGAGCGCCGCCGCGCGGGGAGGGGCAGGGGGCGGGGCCGCGCGAGGGGAGGCCGGGGACGGGCCGGGGGTCGCCGGGGAGGGAGGCCGGGCGGGGGGGGGGGGGGGGGGGGCGAGCGCCGCCGGGGAGGGAGGCCGGGCGGGGGGGGCCGAACGTCGCCGCGGGGAGGGAGGCCGGGCGCCGCCGGGGAGGGAGGCCGGGCGGGGGGGCCGAGCGCCGCCGAGGCCGGGCGGGGGCGGGGGCGGGCAGGGGCGCGCGCGGGCAGGGGAAAAGGGAGGGCGCGCGCGGGGGGAAGAAGAGGAGGGAGAGGGAGAGAGAGGGGAGAAGGGGAGGGGAGGGGAGCTCACCTCGGGGTCCAAAATCCGGTGATCGCCGTCTCCAAATCCTAGGGCACCACGGGGAGAGAGAGGTGGAAGAGGGAGAGGAGAGGTTGTTGCACGGGAGATCCAAATGAGAGAGGGAGGAGAGGAGGGGGCGCATGGGGGGGGGGTTGGGCGCTAGGGGCGCGCAGGGCCGGGTCGGACCGGGCCGGCTGGGCTGGGCTAGGCTGGGCCGAGCCACTTCGCGGATTGAAAACCCACGACGTGCGCGGACCACTAAACGGAATTAAATCGCAAATCGAAATCCGGAACGGAACGAGACGAACACTCAACATCAGACAAAGAAATGTGCTTCGGCATGATGCAACACCCATGACACTTAGGTTTATACATGACACGGACACCTGTCGCTATACCGGTTTGAAATTGGGAAGAAGGAGCAAAACGGGGAAAGAGAAAAGAGAGTAACGCCCGAATTTGGTGAGAGAAAAGAAGAAAAAATTCTACCCCCAAATTCAGGGCGTTACAGGAGAGCTAATGGTTAGGGCTACATTAGATCACAAGTTGGGATTTTATGGGTGGGGGTATTGGGCTAAGGTCTTGTCGACCGTTGGAACGGATGTGCTCGTGCCTAACACAATGGGCTACTCACTTGATATAAGCATGACACATGTTCCATGCCGAGCCAGCATGAGCATTGTGCCCACCTAGCTACGCCGGGGCAGTGTGAGGCCAAAACTGTGTTGGATCATGAGTCGCACGATTGACCTGGTCTGTTTGAACATCTATAACATGACCAAAAGGATCAAATCTAGATTTTTTTGAAGCGACTATTCTTAAAATATTGAATAAAAATTATTTAAAAAATCTTGAGTCTCCATTGAGTCCCAACATTAATCGTTTAAAGCATAGTAGAAAATAAATGTATCGTACCAATGATTTAGAATTACTAATTCGTGTAGGAATCATAATAAATGTTCCATTAACGAATCATATATTGATGACATTGGCAAATCATTTAAATTATATTAATACTCTATCACTACTACTATATAATTCACCACTTCAAATAAAACTAGAGCCACCCTAATAAATGACCCCCGCAGACATGGACCACCCTACATGCACCAAAGCAACTCCACCCAGAAAACCAACTCATTAGAAATAAACGGACCAGATCATACTCTAAGTCCATTAATCTCTTACTCGCTCACATCAATGGTTGATGTTCTTTGGATCATGCATCCTTCATAACTCATCCTCTCCCCACAGTCCCACACACGCTCTCACTCCACCTACAGCTCGCACTCCATGCCCTCCACAACGGCACGGGGCATAGGGACCTGCTCTCTCTACCTGGCGTCGCCACCGTGGGAGGTTGCGGTGAGGAGAGCGCTGAGCAGCTCATCCGCTCAACAGCATCATGCTCGATGCGCTAGATGCGGATGCAGATCCTGGGCGAGACCCGGGAGGAGCAGCAGGTCGGAGACGTTGTAGAGGTCGGCGTCTAGGTAGAGGTAGTCGTCGATGGAGAGCTCGACATTTGTGCGGGTGTCCTCGTCGTACATGACGAGCGTGAGGAGGAAGAAGGTGGTGGCGAGCATGGCGACCGGGGTTCGCCGCGACGATGAGAGGAGGGAGCGCCCAAATGTGGCGAGCGAGTTGAGGAGCATCGCGGGGGCGGGGTGGGATGACGACTTGGGAACCGAGATGGTGGTCGTGGGGAGCAAGGGGGCGGAGGTGGAGGTGCCTGATGATGGCTTGGGCATGGCTGCGGCCGGAGGCTGCTGAGGAAGGGAAAGGGGATGAGAATGGAGCTAGATTTGGTAGTATTAATAATTCTTGAAAATTGGTATTAATGATTGTTGAAAATAATGGAAAGAATAAATCCTCAAGCTATGTTCTCCTGCTTAGTGATTTTTTACAACAGAGACGTGACATGTAGGATGTGAATACAATTTTGGCTATTGTAAATTATATATGAAATGACAGATGGTGACTCTCGCTAAGGCTCCAGACTTTATTCAAGTCAAATTAAGTGTTTCTATTGCAATATATCGCCACAAACGTTTTACCAAGCTTCAAACTTAAAATGTACTAGCTTATAGCCCGTGCTAACACTACAATCCCACGGTGGAGACACGTCGACGACGGTGGCGGTGGCTCAATGGGAGGGGTTGCCGGCTGAGGCGACGACACAAATGAGGTGGAGGGAGCGGCGGGGGATGCAGGGGAGGGTGGAGGGAGAGGTTGGGGGTGGCTGGGTCACGGGTGAGGGGAAGGGAGAGGAATGAGGGAGAGATAATTATACAACGATCTGAATCATTGGTTTTGATGGTGTGTTAAGTATGATACAATTTGTTTGGTGGATTTATGAAGGTTATGGATGTGGTGCGATTTGGTTGGGTGATTTTTGCAAAGTTTAAACTGGTGTATTATATAATAATATAGATAAGCACTATTCATTTCGATTAAAATTATTATCTTTTAGATTTGTGGTAGAGTTAGCACGAGCACCTGAATAGTTATAATAAACACAAACACCTGACTAGTCATAATAAACGATGTGATTTTTTGATTTAAAATTTACATTTCGACGAAAACATCATATATCACAATTTTAGTATAATTGTAAAGGTTAGGCTATGACATAAATATGGATGAAAACACACATTTATTCATCCAAATGGTAATTAAAAAAATTACTGACTGTTCTTTACTAATTACCGGCTAGTTGTGACTGTTCTTTACTAATTACCGGCTGGTTGAAGCTTTATCAGACATTCTTTAATACATTTAAGTTTTTTATGATTTGATGTTTATCAGACATTCCTTAAATTATTTTAAGGTGGATGATCATAACTGAGTGGAGATCAAATGGTCCGTGTGGATACGGTGTTTCAAAACATATAGAAAGAGAAAGGTACAATAAGCAATTTTGAATAGCTCCAGGTACACTAGTAGAACAAGATTCTAGTATGTGCACTAGCATTGGTACACTAGTAGATTCTAGTGATCTAGTCTGTGTGATCATGGCTTTTCTTACTGCCGACTGCCGAGCACCGCGACGTGGTGGATCATGTCGGTCAAGTCGGCGTACGACGACCCACCTTCCATCATGGTTACCTTCGCCTTCGCGGCGAGGTCCTTGGCCCTTCCTCTCCTTGCCGTCCCCTTGGGACCCTCGTCCATGAGCTCGCCCACCGCCTTTTCCACGTCGGCGCTCGACACCTGCACGCCCTCCGCCTCCTTGGGTAAGAACATGGCGGGCACCTTGACGCCGGACCTGACGCCGATGTTGAGGACGTCGACGAGCAGCCGTTCGCTGCTGAATTGGTCGGAGAAGCTGGGCCACGTCAGCACCGGCACGCCGTAGGCGATGGCTTCCAGCGCGGCGTTCCACCCGCAGTGGGTCAAGAAGCCGCCCACTGCGGGGTGCGAAAGGATGGTCACCTGCGGCGCCCACCCGCGGACCAGGAGCCCCCTGTCCCTGACGCGCTCCTCGAACCCCTCGGCGAGCCACGCCTGCACGTCAGTATTCGAATTGGCCTCCTTGATGGCCCAGACGAACGGCCGCTCCGACGCCTCGAGGCCGCGGCCGAGCTCGATGACCTGCTTCGCCGGCAGGTGCGCGAGGCTGCCGAAGCTGATGTACAGCACGGACGAGGGCGGCCGGGCGTCTAGCCACGACACGAAAAGGCCGGCGTCGACGTCGGGGCGGTTGCCCCTGCTGGCCCTGGCGTCCGCGTCCAGGCCGCCGGAGGCGCACATGGGCCCGATGGCCCACGTCTTCCGTCCGAGCGCCGCCGCGTAGCGGTCGACGAAGACGCCCTCGATGTCGCGGAAGGTGTTGAGCAGCAGGCCGTCGGCGGTGGCCTCGGCCTCGGCGACGTCGCGCTGGAAGCCCTCGGCTCCGGGCCACTGGAAGAAACCGCGGAACGTGGCCCTGTTCGCGAGCGCGGGCACCGGGAAGTCCGGCACCTCGAACGTCTCCAGCTCGTCGGCGACGCGGTCGTGGACGCCGTGTTTGGACAGGCTGTGCATGGCGAGGAGGAAATAGGTGGACGGGCAGTGCAGCACCAGGCGCGGGATGCCGTGGCGGGCGCACACCTCCGCCGTCCACGGGTTGCACGAGTCTGCTATGAGGCAGTCCGGGCGCCGGGGCAGCGACCGCACGTACTCCTCCAGCGGCGCGTCCATCTTCCACGCCGCCTGGAAGAAGGGCAAGAAGTGCTCCCTCCTCGTGAGCAGGTCCATGTTCTCCAGACCCTCCGGCAGCCCGTGCCCCGGGCCGGGGAACGCGATCTCCGCGACCTCGACGTCGAGCCCCGCCCGCCGGGCGCTTTCTACAACGGCCCGGTTGCGCGCGGCGTTGACGGGCGTGGTAACCACGGTGACTCGCGCTCCCCTGCCGGCGAGGAGGCGGGCCAGGTCCACCATCGGGATGATGTGGCCTTGCGCTACCAGCGGCACGAGCAAGAAGTGAAGTCCCGCCATTGCTGCACGCCCGTCAACTGCTCGATTGCCCCTCTGCTTTCTTCTCGGTAGCTGCAATGTCGCGCGCGCTTGCACCTACAATCCCCAGCACGTCACTCCGATCGATCGACCGATGAGGAGGCTGCAAGTCCAAGCTTTAGATTGACCAGACGACGTGATGGGGGTGCCAAAGTACAAGGAACCGGGCGTCTACTGCTCGAGAGGGACCGATCGTTGCATTGCAGGTGCAGGTGGGCCGCATAACACTGTTTGGAGTCGCGTGATTGGTCAGAACTGACGAGTGGCGACAATGGACGGTGGCTGCGGAAGGAGTCTGCTAAGAGTGAGGCTCCATTGCCGCCGGACTTCCGTGTACTATCGGGAAATATGGCCTCGCGACTGTTGAGTCCTCTGTTCACGCTAAGGCTAGCAAGGCCACACAGCCCACAGGGGGTGCATGACAGGAACAGCTGGACGCTTGGACGAATACGGTGCACATCTTCAGCTAATACTAATCGTTTATGTGTGGATGTGTGTTGTTCAGGGTTCACCAAACCCGGGTGGGACGATTAATCATGATTTATCGGCGTAAACCGGTAAAATCTGACCAAATCAAAATTCAAACTATTTTTGAGCAGTTTTTTGAATCTGCTCGGTTTGACATTGATTTATCGGCCAATACCACCTATTAATCGGTTCCAAAACCGATAAGCCGACGACACATAAGGTAAAACCGAATCTCTTATTTTTGGCAAATAAAAACATGTTTAGATCTCAACAATTGAACAAAAATATCCTAAATGTTATCACAAGTCCAATAACAAAATTTAGCCATGGTAATTAAAAAAGATTTCAAGTGAAAAGAGAGAAAAAAATCCCTCCTAACCCAAGCTCATATTCGATCGCCGACTAATCAGTTCTACACATCGATTTATTAGTCCTATACACTTCGATTATTTTAAGTTTGAAATCCATTGCGTTTTTTGAAATTTGGTTTCAGCAAAAAGTCTTCAAATTGTTGTCACAAGTCCAATAACATATTTAATTAGTGGTTCAAATGCATCATATGACACGGTTTCATGGTTTAAATACATTACATGTCTCACTTTTATAGTTTAAAAATAATATTGAAGATACAATATACCCGCCTTTAACATATGCATAGTTGATACTTGATAAATCTATACATATCCTATCATATACACATGTAAATTTGTTTGAGTTAGTGTTAGATCTATTAGCATCGTAGCAAGCTTTCATATCATTTTTTGTTAAATCTATTAAGTTTTGATTTAGGTTGATGACAATGGCTTTAAGAACTAATGTTTTTGGATAGATCTTAGTATTACTATTTAATATTTTTATACCTATGACTCTCTAGCAAGGACAAAAGTTTTTTCCTTCAGATCATTATAGGGGGCTCGAAGGGAACCTAATGTTCTAGTGATCTATTATTACAAGTATTGTTAACCCATATTGTATGTAGCAATAATAATTTGAAAAGATTTCTAGTGAAAATGAGAAAAAAAAATCTCCAAACCCTAGCCCCTACTCAGGCGTCGGTTAATCAGTCGTACACATCGATTTATCGGCTTTGAGGAGCGGCTAATCGGTAATCCTGGCTGATATATCGATTTTTTTCTCTTTTTGTATTTTTTTGAAACTTCCATGATTTTTATTTTGAAATCCGTTGTGTATTTTGAAATTTGGTTTCACCAGAAAAACTTAAAATAATTCATAGTACTTATACAAAAATTGGCATCAAAAGTTTTAAAAATGTATAAATTTTATCAAAATTAAAATCCAAAACCGGTGGTACGGTGGAGCCGGTGCCACCGAAAACCAGCTAGCCGACCGGATTTATCAACTGGCCTATGACCCTTGGTGTTGTTAGCTTGTTATGTTGCCATATACTATTTTTACTAAAAATCAAAACGTATTAAAAGATAATCAAGATTCGTGAAGTATTGAAAAAACCGGTTGATATACCATGCTATACCACTGGTTGCATTACAATTTACAAGATACATGAGTCATCATTAAACTTGTCCCATTGTGTCATCTATACTACTCTGTTAAAAACTTAATATTGGCGCTTGATGCTACCACAGTTTCACCTCCACACTGACACTTTAGGCCCGCCTCACATGCCTCGATTGGTTCTCCCGCCCCACGCACCTCGCCTCAGCGTCGTGCCCTATGGTCCCCACGCCTAGCGCCTACACAACACTCTCTCAGCTAACGTGCCCGTGCAGCTAGCTATTGCTCCTGCCAGCACCCGACCCCACCCGCACAGCTACCACTCCACGAAAAAATAGTGCAGAGCAAGCACTCGAACCCATGTCCCGCTCTCCAGAAATTTAGGGCTAACCACCAGACCACACGTACTTTGGTGTTTAGAAAAAAAAAACAATAATTATATTTGAATAAATATCTCAACACTTATTTATATGATATAACAACCGTAGCAAAGCACGGGTAATTGACTAGTTTAAGTTGAAGGAGGGATGAATATGAGCCAGTTCTAAATTTCTTTTCAAATGACAGTGTTAGCGTCGATCTGGTCACCAAACACTCGAGGTGTACTGCCTGGCGGTGCTCTCTACGGTGGTATGGACGGTCCACAATCCGGCAGCAGGAGCGTCGTCTTCCCTGCGTCGCTTTGGACGGTCCGCGCTCTGGTTCGAACGATCTGCGATGGCGTAGGATCTTCTTCCTTCTCGCTGCAACCTAGATCTCGTCCCTGGGAGAGGTCTTTGGGTGCTCCGGCTCGGCAGACCACCTGGGGCAAGAAACTAAGCATGTTTAGAGGACGTCCCGAGATGGCGTAGAATCACCTAAGGACAACTGATGAAGAAGATAAGAAAGATGGATCTTGCCTCCACCGAGGAAGCAAGATCTTAGGCCATCTTGGAGTCGACAGGCCACACAAGATTGATATAGACGACATAGAGTCGAATAGGGGTGGAGGTGGATATGCGGAAAGCTACAACTAGGACTACGCTACATCTACTCCTAAGACATGAATGGTAAAAAGTAAATTGGAATGTGTTCGTGGTTCTCAGTTGTCGGAGAGGAAATCTCCTCGGCCGGGTGGCGGATTGCACCCGCCCTAAATCCTAAAAAGAGAAGGGGCCTAAGCGTTTTGCTTGTTACGAGACTGGTGGATCAACACACGGGAGCACGCAAGGGTTTAGAGTGGTTTGGGCCGCTGGAGCGTAATACCCTACTCCACTATGTGATGTATTGCTTTGGGAGCTTGTATGAACTTGTGAGTGTCTGCCTGAGATTGTGTGTTTTGTAATGCCACATGCCTCCCCTTTTATAGCCGAAGGGGGGCATGCACAAAGGTACTGAGCCCCGACATGTGGGCCCAGGGACATAACGAATATTGTACTTGAAGCCACAATCTTGTGCTGCTGAGGTGATCTTCTAGCGCCCTGACACCCGAGATCTTCATATCCTCGGCGTGCAGGGGAGGTTTCTTGTAGAAGGGATGATGAGTACATTGCACCGCTCGGCACGGGCGCACTGTTTGCCAACAGACCGGTCAGATGTGCCGCCTGCTGGACAACCCTGACGCCGCTTGCCATCAGATTGGACAGGACGCATTAAATGCTGGGAGGGCGCGTCGCCTACTGGCGTGGTGGCAGGCGGCGCGTCCTTTCAGCAATAAATGCAGAGGCCGCTCGGCTTGGTGAGCTTTATGCCTGGCTTGGCCCGTTGGTTTATGTGTCGGGCCACAAGCCACGCAGCAGCAGTGGGCGGTCCAAGGACAAGGTCTGGACACGTGTCAGCACCAGACCCCTACCTACGCTGGGGTCCTCCTAGTCCCGAGACCTTGCCAATGCTGGGGCCTTCCAAGGGATCCGGCATACCTTCTTGGGGCCCTGGACTTGTATGTATAGGGGTCCGGTGTCCTTCTGCGGGGGTCCGGACCTAGCGATGAACACCGGGATGTACTCTCTTTCCTTGCCACGTGGTGCTCTTGGAGCTGCCCATTGGGCGCCATTCTCTACGTGGTCTTAATGCGTTGCACGGGTGCGGCGCCTTTATGCAGTAGCAGAAGGTACCCCTGATTGAGGGTACTGACAGTGGCCCCCGGGCCCGCCTCAGGGGAGGAGACGAGCCTGCAGGTGGGGCTAGAGTCTGAATGGCAATCTTCCTGCTGCTCTAGCGGGCTTGTTGGTGCAATTAATGCCGGCCCGCCTATGGCTATGCCGACTGTCACGCCCGTTCCCCCGGCTGACCTGCCCGTGACCTTCATCACTGCTAGGCCATGCGTGGGGTGCCTCGAGTCACTGCATCGGCCCTGAAAGCTTATCTTTTTCAGTCTTCTGCGACGGCCCCGAGGGGGCGCATCATTGGCGCAAGCGGCGGTGCGGTTCTTCCGCACCTAGTAGCTGATCGCGCCGGTTGCATGACGTGTGGGCCTGGATCCACATGTTGGACCGTTGATTGTAGCCAAGCTGAGGGAGCGCACAACCGTGGGGTGACTGCTCGCTTCCCGCGTGACGGTTCGCCTTCTTGACCGCCGGTTTTGGCGAAAAAAGAGGGGGCGCCTAACCACGGGGCGGTTGCACACTCCTTGTGCGGCAGCTCGTTTTCCCGACCGCTGGTTGTTTCGAAAGTGAAGGGGATCATATCCCCGGGGCGGTTGCACGCCCCTGTGTGGTGGTTTTCCTTCCTCGCTCCTCGGGCCAGCTTATACGATGCGCGGGGCCTGGCCCTCGTGTCATAGGGCGGAACCTTTGGTGCACACCGGGAGACTTTGCTCGTGGCGCTTCGAGGCACAAGAGGGGGACATCTCCCTTTAAAAAGGGATCGACCCCTCGGTAGAAGCCATGCCTTGCTCCTCTTGCATCCTTCGCTCCCTCCCGCCTTCTGGGCCTCTGGATGGGGCGCGCCGATGTTCACTGGAAGGGAACGCGTCAGAGCCATCCCCTCTAGTGGCCCCATCGCCGGAGAGCTTGCGCTCGCAGTTGGGCTGCCAATCTTGTCTTCCTTTTGTTGCTATTAGAGGAGCGCAACCCCGTGGGGTCGGTGCTCTTCCGTCATCACTCGGCTTCAAAGATTTTCATCATGCAGCCCGACTGCAGTCCCCTGCCAGTGGCCATCCAGAAGGATGACCACGAGCCTCGCGGTGGGGAGAAGCAAGCCAGGTTGCGGCTTCCCCACAGCCTCAGCTTCAAGGATGTTCATCATCCTTGCTGGGGCGGGGGGCGAGCCAAGTCAGGGCCCTGCCCTCTGCATGGGTTGGCGACCCGCTTCTTCCTCTAGCATTCGGAGGAGAAGCGTGTTCACCAGCCTTGCGGATGAGGCGAACCCCGGCTATGCGGGGCCAGCCGGCTGCAGGCCGTCAGCTGCAGCGTGTCTGGCCCTTTGGGCTGGACGACTTCGGCGCCGCCTCCGATGCTGCCTCCTGCCGCTCTGGCCGGGGCGTGGTTGTCCGTCCACCGCACGGGCAACGGTAGCGCCGTGTGTGGGTCCGGCACATCCACCCCTTCTCCTGCCAGCCGGCCACATTGGGGGGATCGTACAAGACGTCGTACGCCGCAGTGGTAGCGGCGGCGTTCTTGGATGGTCTTGTCCTCACTCCCGTTGGTTAGACGGGAGCGAGGACCCCTTCGTGCGTGCTGAGGCAGCCGCCACCGACTGGTACAGAGGTGGTCGCTGTCGCTGGTGAGGCTACCCCTTACAGAGGTGGTTGCCTCCGCTGGCGAGGGCATCAGAGCCATCTGCCGCTGAGTCCCTGACTTTTTGGCTTTAATGGCCTCGTTGTCGCCCCCTGTAGGAGGATGGGGGCGAGGACCTTCTTGCAGTGGCGCTCACCCTGAGGTGGTTGATGTTGCTGGCAAGCCGCATGGAGCGGACGTCGTTGTCACTGCTGGTGCAGAGGTGGTCGCTGCCGCCGGCGATCCGCTGATGTAGAGGTCGCCGCCGCCGCTGGTGAGGTTGCTCGGAGCTAGCTTCCAGCGCGACTCCTGCTGGTGCAGCGTAGTTCGTTCCTGAAAAAAATGGAGCTAGGGCCCCGCTTGTAAGGGAATGTAATAACATATGTTTGCTCGGAAGCAAAATGTAATAACATATGCATATCGGATCTTAGTTTGGGAAGCCAAGTTGTGTATCCGGACCCCCTGGATGGTGGTTCTAGGTACTAGGACACCTGCCGCAGGGTGGTGGAGTGTGCAAGCCCACGGTACGGGACCAGGCTGAGCGGCTACACGGCTCCGGACCACCCCAGGAGACAAGCATCGCTTCTCTAGTTCCGGACCCTAGGTTGTCGGATGCACAGGACTTATAGTTCCAAGTACTTGGGCATCCATCACGGAGCGGTGGAGTGTGCAGGATTTCGGATACGGAACCAGGCTAACTGGCCACACAGGCTCCGAACCACCCCGTGGAACGGGCACCCGTTCTTTAGAACCGGCCCCCCCAGGCTTTTTCCCTATTTTTTGTAAGGTACTTCTGAGTATTATTTATAAAGCAGTATTTGACACTTATCTATGCATCACTCGTTCCTGCTGTGTGAGGTGTCATGCTATTGACTCCCCTTGGTATCTGGCCCCCCGCCTGGGATGCAGGCTTGACGTGTCGAGATTGGATTCCAGCGCATCTGAAAGAGTTGTCAACAATTCTTGGGAGGCAGCTTCGCCGAGACCCGAATCTGCACACAGCTTTAGCTAAGGCGCGTTAGCAGTACACCCGTAGTACCCACCATCTGACACTAGGCATCCTTTGATACATGCTCGGGACTTGCAGGGTCTAGCCTGAGGGGGCCAAGTTGTGCGTCCGGACCCCCTAGATGGTGGTTCTAGATACTAGGACACCTCCCGCAGGGTGGTGGAGTGTGCAGGCCCACGGTACGGGACCAGGCTGAGCGACTACACGGCTCCGGACCACCCTAGGAGGCAAGTATCTTTTTCCTAGTTCCGGACCCCAGGTTGTGGACCCACAGGACTTATAGCTCTAAGTACTAGAGTACCCGTCACGGAGTGGTGGAGTGTGCAGGGTTTCGGGTACGGAACCAGGCTAACCAGCCACACAGGCTCCGGACCACCCCATGGAACGGGCTCCCATTCTTCAGAGCCAGCCCCCAGGCTGTCGGGACCTCCTGCTTTCGCATAGAGGTCCTAAGCCGCAAGCCTGGCTGTTCAATTCAGATGTCATCATGCCTGATAGGATGGGAATTGGTCGGGTGGGTTAGCTAAAATATAATCCGGAAACTGCAGGAGAAGACCTTTGGGCAGTAGGATAATACTATCATAGAGGTACATCTGAGAGGGTAGTTTTCTTTTATAACTTATCATGCATGGGTGCGGACCAACAGGACGGGTTTATGGGGACAGACCCCACCGGGTTGGCGTACACGTATGCGCTACCTAGTTACAAAAGGGAAAAACTTCGACCCCTCAGACTTGCTCTATAGATAAAACTTACAGAGATATTTCGGCACTGGGGGAGGCACTCCTTCAGTCGTAGCTAGATAGTTGCCCTCGGGTCGGGGGATTCCCATTACCATGAAGGGTCCTTCCCAGCTGGGGGAGTGTTATGGAGCCCTAATTTGGTCTGGTACTTCCATAAGATTAGGTCCCAACCCCGGGTCCCCATCTGCGTTTGATGAAGGAGGCCCCGCCTTTGGCTGTGGTCATTCCTAGGTGAACCAATCAGAAATCTGGACCTGTGGGGAGTCCAGATGGGTTTCCGGAGGAAGGCGGACTTCAGCTCCGTAGGCCGGGGGACATGGGGTCCCGCCGGTGGTCCGTTTAGTCGTCACCGTCGGAGTGGGAGTCTTTTGCGAAGACGTCCTTTAGGTCCCCCTCGGGCGACTGGTACCCAAGGTCTCGCTCAGCCGCGGCTACCTCGTTGTCGTCAACCTTTTCCTTGCCAGGACGACGACGAGGCGGGGAGCCGTCCTTGGAAGACTGCTCACGCCGCTCGTTGACGCGCTCGCTGACGCGCCTGGCGAGATCAATGATCTCGCGACACTCCGTGGCACTGTGGCGACCGTTGGGGTGTACAGGGCATGAGCCGCTGCTGTCCTTCTGTGGCCGTGGGCGCTTATTGCGGTCGCCCTGGCCCCCGGTCGCAGCTACAACAACCAGCGCGGTTGACTGCGGCCTCTCGTAGCCGCGGCCCTTTTTTCTTTTTACCGTCCCGGGGGACGGCGCCCGAGCCACCTGTCCGGGTAACTCCGGTTTGTGGGGCTGAGTGCCATGCACGGCCCTCGGCGGCTCTTGCGCACTTGTCAACCAGAGCGAAGAGCATGGGGACAGTCTCCACGTCATGTGTGGCCAGCTTCTCCAACATTTTCTTATCACGTACCCCCTATCGGAAGGCTGTGATGATGGAGGCATCGGAAATACGAGGAATAGTACCTCGTACCTTGGTGAAGCGGGAGATAAATGTCCGGAGGGTCTCTCCGGGCTCCTGCCTCACTGCGTGTAGGTGGGCCTCCACGCCATGCTACTGGTAAGCGCTGGCGAAGTTCGCAACGAACCATGCACAGATCTCTTCCCAGGTGTAGATTGACCCTCGGGCGAGGTTCATGAACCAAGTCCGGGCAGGCCCAGACAGGGCGACATGAAAATAGGTCGCCATCACCGCGGTGTTTCCACCTGCTGCCGTGATGGCGGTGACGTACACCTGCAGGAACTCTGACGGGTTTGATGTTCCATCATATTTTTCCGGCAGGTGCGGCCAGAACTTGGGCGGCCATGACGCCGCGCGTAGATGGTCCACAAGGGCGACGCAACCCACGCCGGCCAAGGGGACTCCCGTTTGGGACCGGGCGCCCATTGGTGTCTGCGGTGCTTCCGCAGCGAAATCTCGGTTGAGGTTGCGTCCCTCGATGTTTTGTCGGCTCTCCCGCGCCCTTTCCAAAGAGATTCGGGCGTCCTCTCCTGTACGCCTACGGTTGAGCTCTGCCCGGAGGTCGTCGGTCTGTGCTCCCCTTACGGAGGGCGAGCGTACAGACGCTGTCGCCTCGCGCTGGCGTTGGGATGACCGAGGCCTAGACCTGGTCGAAGTGGAATGCGCCACGCCGAGTAGTCGGTCGACGTCATCACGCCACTGTTTCATGGCCCCTGGCGAGGCCGCGGAGCTTGGGGGTGGCGCAGCAACTCCCTGGCTGCCGACAACGTCGTAGGCGCTGCCCTTGACGGGGTCCGGGACGCTTGTGCAGGCGTGTGTTGCTGCACGGCGTCTACGGCAGCAGTCCCAGTGTCAGGGCGGTCGGGTACTTGCGGCGCAGAGGATGCAACTTCTTGCTCCATCGTAAAATCCTCCGAAGTTTCGGCGCGGTGCTCGATGATCTGCACCATCATGCTGAGCAAGAAAACAAGCAAAAACTTAAAGCCTAGCCCCCTACCTAGCGCGCCAAATGTCGGAGAGGAAATCTCCCCGGCCGGGTGGCGGATTGCACCCGCCCTAAACCCTAAAAAGAGGAGGGGCCTAAGCGTTTTGCTTGTTACGAGACTGGTGGATCAACACATGGGAGCACGCAAGGGTTTAGAGTGGTTCGGGCCGCCGGAGCGTAATACCCTACTCCACTATGTGATGTATTGCTTTGGGAGCTTGTATGAACTTGTGAGTGTCTGCCTGAGATTGTGTGTTTTGCAACGCCACATGCCTCCCATTTTATAGCCGAAGGGGGGCATGCACAAAGGTACTGAGCCCCAACATGTGGGCCCAGGGACATAACGAATATTGTACTTGAAGCCACAATCGTGTGCTGCTGAGGCGATCTTCTAGCGCCCTGACACCCGAGATCTTCATATCCTCGGCGTGCAGGGGAGGCTTCTTGTAGAAGGGATGATGAGTACGGTGCACCCCTCGACACGGGCGCACTGTTTGCCAACAGACCGGTCAGACGTGCCGCCTGCTGGACGACCCTGACGCCGCCTGCCATCAGATTGGACAGGACGCATTAAATGCTGGGAGGGCGCGTCGCCTGCAGGCGTGGTGGCAGGCGGCGCGTCCTTTCAGCAATAAATGCAGAGGCCGCTCGGCTTGGTGGGCTTTATGCCAGGCTTGGCCCGTTGGTTTATGTGTCAGGCCACAAGCCACGCGGCAGCAGTGGACGGTCCGAGGACAAGGTCTGGACACGTGTCAGCACCGGACCCCTACCTACGCTGGGGTCCTCCTCATCCCGGGACCTTGCCAATGCTGGGGCCTTCTAAGGGATCCGACATACCTTCTTGGGGCCCTGGACTTGTATGTATAGGGGTCCGGTGTCCTTCTGCGGGGGTCCGGGCCTAGCGATGAACACCGGGATGTACTCCCTTTCCTTGCCATGCGGCGCTCTTGGACCTGCCCATTGGGCGCCATTCTCTACGTGGTCTTAAGGCGTTGCACGGGTGCAGCGCCTTTATGCAGTAGCAGAAGGTACCCCTGATTGAGGGTACTAACATCAGTCAACCGTACCCCTTCATATATATAGAGGGGTCTGGACCCGTTACTAGACGATAGATAACATATCTCACATTATTAGATGGATAACTACGCATGAGATAAAAATAATTGCCTGAGTCGATCTATTCGCGGGGGCGTGGCCCATCTGGGCCTAGGGTGGACGGTCCACCACTTTTAGTGTTCAACAATAGACATTTATCTCAAACAACCCATACAAACACTGAAATCTAGTTCAGTTAGGTGTGCGTGTGTGGGGTGTAGGTGGGGTGGGGGTTGATCACTACATCACCCATCGCTATCTTCACTTCACCATCCATTTATTCCATCACACAAACCGGTAGCAATACAACAGTGCTCTTTAGCTCATACTACGGCGTTACCACACTATGGTACACATATTAAACCATTATCATTCATCTCAAAAGAAATTTTGGTCACATAGATCATGATTGGTTGCTCGTATCTAGGCAACCTAGCTAGGCTAGCCAAGACAGCGAGAGAGAAAGTCGCCTAGAGGGGGGGTGAATAGGGCGAAACTGAAATTTACAAAGTTAATCACAACTACAAGCCGGGTTAGCGTTAGAAATAATAATGAGTCCGAGAGAGGGCGCAAAACAAATCGCAATCAAATGAAGAGTGTGACACGCGGATTTGTTTTACCGAGGTTCGGTTTTCGCAAACCTACTCCCCGTTGAGGTGGTCACAAAGACCGGGTCTCTTTTAACCCTTTCCCTCTCTCAGACGGTCCCCCGGACCGAGTGAGATTTTCTTCTCAAATCAACCGGGAACAAAACTTCCCCGCAAGGACCACCACACAATTGGTGTCTCTTGCCTCGGTTACAATTGAGTTTTGATCACGAGAACAAATGAGAAAGAAAGAAGCAATCCAAGCGCAAGAGCTCAAAAGAACACGACAAATCTCTCTCACTAGTCACTAAAGCTTTGTGTGGAATTGGGGAGGATTTGATCACTTGAGTGTGTCTAGAATTGAATGCCTAGCTCTTGTAAGTGGTTGGAAGGTGGAAAACTTGGATGACTTGAATGTGGGGTGGTTGGGGGTATTTATAGCCCCAACCACCAAACTAGCCGTTTGGTGGAGGCTGTCTGTCGCATGGTGCACCGGACAGTCCGGTGCACACCGGACAGTGTCCGGTGCGCCAGCCACGTCACCAGGCTGTTAGGTTCCGACCGTTGGAGCTCTGACTGCTGGGCCCGCCTGGATGTCCGGTGGCGCACTGGACATGTACTGT
Source organism: Zea mays (assembly GCF_902167145.1). Lineage (NCBI taxonomy): Eukaryota > Viridiplantae > Streptophyta > Magnoliopsida > Poales > Poaceae > Zea > Zea mays. The sequence goes on along the minus strand of NC_050098.1, from coordinate 10,819,609 downwards.
AGAGTGTCCGGTGCGCCACTTCGCGCGTGCCTGACTTCTGCGCGCTCTGGCGCGCATTTAATGCCGCTGCAGGTGACCGTTGGCGCCGAAGTAGCCGTTGCTCCGCTGTCACACCGGACAGTCCGGTGTACACCGGACATGTCCGGTGAATTATAGCGGAGCGAATTCCCGAAGCTGGCGAGTTTAGAGTCGCTCTCGTCTGGAGCACTGGACACTGTCCGGTGTACACTGGACAGTCCGGTGAATTTTAGCGCGGCGCCTCTGAGTTTTCCTGAAGGTGCGAAGTTCAGCTTGAAGTCCCCTGGTGCACCGGACACTGTCCGGTGGCACACCGGACAGTCCGGTGCGCCCGACCAGGGTGCCTTCGGTTGTCCCTTTGCTCCTTTGTTTGAACCCTTTCTCTTGATCTTTTTATTGGCTTATTGTGAACCTTTGGTACCTGTAGAACTTATAAACTTGGGCAAACTAGTTAGTCCAATTATTTGTGTTGGGCAATTCAACCACCAAAATCAATTTAGGAAATAGGTGTAAGCCTAATTCCCTTTCAATCTCCCCCTTTTTGGTGATTGATGCCAACACAAACCAAAGCAAATATATAAGTGTATAATTGAACTAGTTTGCAAAATGTAAGTGCAAAGGTTACTTAGAATTGAGCCAATAAATATTACTTACTAGATATGCATGGATTGTTTCTTTATTTTTAACATTTTGGACCACGCTTGCACCACATGTTTTGTTTTTGCAAATTCTTTTTGTAAATCCTTTTCAAAGTCTTTTTGCAAATAGTCAAAGGTAAATGAATAAGATTTTGCAAAGCATTTTCAAGATTTGAAATTTTGTCCCCCTGTTTCAAATGCTTTTCCTTTGACTAAACAAAACTCCCCCTCAAATAAATTCTCCTCTTAGTGATCAAGAGGGTTTTAAGATGCTAATTTTTGAACGTGCTACTTTCTCGCCCTATAGAACACAAAGAGATATCAATTTGAAATTTACCAATTGAAAATCATTAGTTTTAAAATTAGGGTGGTGGTGCAATCCTTTTGGTTTGGGCTCATACTCTCTCCCCCATTGGCATGAATCGCCAAAAACGGAGTCATTAGAGCCCTTTGCTAACTATTTTCTCCCCTTTGGCAAATAAAACATATGAGAGAAGATTATACCAAAGACGGAGAGATGCTTGGAGCGACGACGAAGGATGAGTGATAGAGTGGAGTGGAAGCCTTTGTCTTCGCCGAGGACTCCAATTCCCTTTCAATACACCTATGACTTGGTTTGAAGTTCACTTGAAAGCACATTAGTCATAGCATATATAAAAGAGACATGATCAAAGGTATATTTATGAGCTATGTATGCAAGATATCAAAAGAAGTTCCTAGAATCAAGAATATTTAACTCATGCCTAAGTTTGGTAAAAGTTTGTTCATCTAGTGGCTTGGTAAAGATATCGGCTAATTGATCTTTAGTGTTAATGTATGCAATCTCGATATCCCCCTTTTGTTGGTGATCCCTAAGAAAATGATACCGAATGGCTATGTGTTTAGTGCGGCTATGCTCAACGGGATTATCCGCCATGCGGATTGCACTCTCATTATCACATAGAAGAGGAACTTTGGTTAATTTGTAACCATAGTCCCGCAGGGTTTGCCTCATCCGAAGCAATTGCGCGCAACAATGGCCTGCGGCAATATACTCGGCTTCGGCGGTCGAAAGAGCCACAGAATTTTGCTTCTTTGAAGCCCAAGACACCAAGGATCTTCCCAAGAACTGGCAAGTCCCCGATGTGCTCTTTTGATTAATCTTACACCCTGCCCAATCGGCATCCGAATAACCAATTAAATCAAAAGTGGATCCCCGAGGGTACCAAAGTCCAAACTTAGGAGTATAAGCCAAATATCTCAAGATTCGTTTTACAGCCATAAGGTGAGATTACTAAGGGTCGGATTGGAATCTTGCACACATGCATACGGAAAGCATAATGTCCGGTCAAGATGCACATAAATAGAGTAAAGAACCTATCATCGACCGGTATACCTTTTGATCGACGGATTTACCTCCCGTGTCGAGGTCGAGATGCCCATTGGTTCCCATGGGTGTCTTGATGGGCTTGGCATCCTTCATTCCAAACTTGTTTAGAATGTCTTGAGTATACTTCGTTTGGCAAATGAAGGTGCCCTCTTGGAGTTGCTTGACTTGGAATCCTAGAAAATACTTCAACTCCCCCATCATCGACATCTCGAATTTCTGTGTCATGATCCTACTAAATTCTTCACATGTAGATTCGTTAGTAGACCCAAATATAATATCATCAACATAAATTTGGCATACAAACAAATCATTGTCAAGAGTTTTAGTGAATAAAGTAGGATCGACCTTACCAACTTTGAAGCCATTAGCAATAAGGAAATCTCTTAGGCATTCATACCATGCTCTTGGGGCTTGCTTGAGCCCATAAAGCGCCTTAGAGAGCCTATAGACATGATTAGGGTACTCACTGTCTTCAAAGCCGGGAGGTTGCTCAACATAGACCTCTTCCTTGATTGGTCCATTGAGGAAGGCACTCTTCATGTCCATTTGGTAAAGCTTGAAGCCATGGTAAGTAGCATAGGCCAATAATATACGAATTGACTCAAGCCTAGCTACGGGTGCATAGGTTTCACCAAAATCCAAACCTTCGACTTGGGAGTATCCCTTGGCCACAAGTCGAGCTTTGTTCCTAGTCACCACACCATGCTCGTCTTGCTTGTTGCGGAAGACCCATTTGGTTCCTACAACATTTTGATTAGGACGTGGAACTAAATGCCATACCTCGTTCCTAGTGAAATTGTTGAGCTCCTCTTGCATCGCCATCACCCAATCCGAATCTTGAAGTGCTTCCTCTACCCTGTGTGGCTCAATAGAGGAAACAAAAGAGTAATGCTCACAAAAATGTGCAACACGAGATCTAGTGGTTACCCCCTTATGAATGTCGCCGAGGATGGTGTCGACGAGGTGATCTCGTTGGATTGCTTGGTGGACTCTTGGGTGTGGCGGCCTTGGTTCTTCATCCTCCTTGTCTTGATCATTTGTATCTCCCCCTTGATCGTTGCCGTCCTCTTGAGGTGGCTCATCATTTTGATTTTCTCCTTCATCAACTTGAGCCTCGTCCTCATTTTGAGTTGGTGGAGATGCTTGCGTGGAGGAGGATGGTTGATCTTGTTTATTTGGAGGCTCTTCGGATTCCTTAGGACACACATCCCCGATGGACATGTTCCTTAGCGCGATGCACGGAGCCTCTTCTTCACCTATCTCATCAAGATCAACTTGCTCTACTTGAGAGCCGTTAGTCTCATCAAACACAACATCACAAGAAACTTCAACTAGTCCTGAGGACTTGTTAAAGACTCTATATGCCCTTGTGTTTGAATCATATCCTAGTAAAAAGCCTTCTACTATCTTAGGAGCAAATTTAGATTTTCTACCTTTTTTAATAAGAATAAAGCATTTGCTACCAAAGACTCTAAAATATGAAATGTTGGGCTTTTAACCGATTAGGAGTTCATAGGATGTCTTCTTGAGGATTAGGTGTAGATGCAACCGGTTGATGGCGTAGAAAGCGGTGTTAACCGCCTCGGCCCAAAACCAATCCAACGTCTTGTACTCATCAAGCATGGTTCTTGCCATGTCCAATTGAGTTTGATTCTTCCACTCCACTACACCATTTTGTTGTGGGGTGTAGGGAGAAGAGAACTCATGCTTGATGCCCTCCTCCTCAAGGAAGCCTTCTATTTGAGAGTTCTTGAACTCTGTCCCGTTGTTGCTTCTTATTTTCTTGATCCTTAAGCCGAACTCATTTTGAGCCCGTCTCAAGAATCCCTTTAAGGTCTCTTGGGTTTGAGATTTTTCCTGCAAAAAGAATACCCAAGTGAAGCGAGAATAATCATCCACAATAACTAGACAGTACTTACTCCCGCCGATGCTTATGTAAGCAATCGGGCCGAATAAATCCATGTGTAGGAGCTCTAGTGGCCTGTCAGTCGTCATGATGTTCTTGTGTGGATGATGAACACCAACTTGCTTCCTGGCTTGGCATGCGCTACAAATCCTGTCTTTCTCAAAATGAACATTTGTTAATCCTAAAACGTGCTCTCCCTTTAGAAGCTTATGAAGATTCTTCATTCCAACATGGGCTAGTCGGCGGTGCCAGAGCCAACCCATGTTAGTCTTAGCAATTAAGCAAGTGTCGAGTTCAGCTCTATCAAAATCTACCAAGTATAGCTGACCCTCTAACACTCCCTTAAATGCTATTGAATCATCACTTCTTCTAAAGACAGTGACACCTACATCAGTAAATAGACAGTTGTAGCCCATTTGACATAATTGGGAAATGGAAAGCAAATTGTAATCTAATGAATCAACAAGAAAAACATTGGAAATGGAATGGTCAGGAGATATAGCAATTTTACCCAAGCCTTTGACCAAACCTTGGTTTCCATCCCCGAATGTGATAGCTCGTTGGGGATCTTGGTTTTTCTCGTAAGAGGAGAACATCTTCTTCTCCCCTGTCATGTGGTTTGTGCACCCTCTATCGATGATCCAACTTGTGCCCTCGGATGCATAAACCTACAAAACAAGTTTAGTTCTTGACTTTAGGTACCCAAACGGTTTTGGGTCCTTTGGCATTAGACACAAGAACTTTGGGTACCCAAACACAAGTCTTGGAGCCCTTGTGTTTGCCCCCAACAAACTTGGCAACTACCTAGCCGGATTTGTTAGTTAAAACATATGATGCATCAAAAGTTTTAAAAGAAATGTCATGGTCATTTGATGCACTAGGAGTTTTCTTCTTAGGCAACTTAGCACGGGTTGGTTGCCTAGAGCTAGATGTCTCACCCTTATACATAAAAGCATGGTTAGGGCCAGAGTGAGACTTCCTAGAGTGAATTCTCCTAATTTTGCTCTCGGGATAACCGACAAGGTACAAAATGTAACCCTCGTTATCCTGAGGCATGGGAGCCTTGCCCTTAACAAAATTAGACAATCTTTTAGGAGGGGCACTAAGATTGACATTGTCTCCCCTTTGGAAGCTAATGCCATCCTTGATGTCAGGGCGTCTCCCATTATAGAGCATACTTCTAGCAAATTTAAACTTTTCATTCTCTAAGTTATGCTCGGCAATTTTAGCATCTAATTTTGCTATATGATCATTTTGTTGTTTAATTAAAGCCATATGATCATGAATAGCATTAATATCAACATCTCTACATCTAGTACAAATAGACACATGTTCAATGGTAGATGTAGAGGGTTTGCAAGATTTTAATTCTACAACCTTAGCATGTAGTATATCATTTTCACTTCTAAGGTTAGAAATAACACCATTGCAATCATCAAAATCTTTAGCCTTAGCAAGCAATTTTTCATTTTCAATCCTAAGGCTAGCAAGAGAATCATTCAATTCTTTAATCTTAGCATGTAAATCAACATTATCATCTCTAAGATTGGGAATTGAAACATTACAAACATGAGAATCAACCTTAGCAATAAATTTTGCATTTTCATTTCTAAGGTTGGCAATAGTGTCATGGCATGTGCTTAGCTCACTAGATAATTTTTCACATTTTTCAACCTCTAGAGCGTAAGCATTTTTAACCTTAACATGCTTTTTGTTCTCCTTGATTAGGAAGTCCTCTTGGGAGTCCAAGAGATCATCCTTCTCATGGATGGCACTAATTAGCTCATTTAGTTTTTCCTTTTGTTGCATGTTGAGGTTGGCAAAAAGGGTACGTAAATTATCCTCCTCATCACTAGCATTATCATCACTAGAGGATTCATATTTAGTGGAGGATTTGGATTTAACCTTCTTCTTTTTGCCGTCCTTTGCCATGAGGCACTTGTGGCCGACGTTGGGGAAGAGAAGTCCCTTGGTGACGATGATGTTGGCGGCGTCCTCGTCGGAGGAGGAGTCGGTGGAGCTCTCGTCGGAGTCCCACTCACGGCACACATGGGCATCGCCACCCTTCTTCTTGTGATATCTCTTCTTCTCCTTCCTTCTCCCCTTCTTGTTGTCGCCCCTATCACTGTCACTAGAAATAGGACATTTGGCAATTAAGTGACCGGGCTTACCACACTTGTAGCAAACCTTCTTGGAGCGGGGCTTGTAATCCTTCCCCCTCCTTTGCTTGAGGATTTGGCGAAAGCTCTTGATGATGAGCGCCATTTCCTCGTTGTCGAGCTTGGAGGCGTCGATGGGTTGTCTACTTGATGTAGACTCATCCTTCTTCTCCTCCATCGCCTTGAATGCCACCGGTTGTGCTTCGGGCATTGAGGAGGTACCTTGCTCGATGATTTTCTTTGAGCCTTTAATCATTAGCTCAAAGCTCACAAATTTTCCTATAACCTCCTTGGGAGACATTAGCTTATATCTAGGATCACCTCGAATTAATTGAACTTGTGTAGGGTTAAGAAATACGAGGGATCTAAGAATAACCTTGACCATCTCATGGTCATCCCATTTTTCGCTCCCGAGGTTGCGCACTTGATTCACCAAGGTCTTCAAGCGGTTGTACATGGCTTGTGGGTCCTCCCCTTGGTGAAGCATGAAGCGACCGAGCTCCCCCTCGATCGTCTCCTGCTTGGTGATTTTTGTCACCTCGTCTCCTTCGTGCACGGTCTTGAGTACGTCCCAAATTTCTTTCGCACTCTTTAACCCTTGCACCTTATTATACTCCTCTCGACTTAGAGAGGCGAGGAGTATAGTAGTGGCTTGGGAGTTAAAGTGGTGAATTTGGGCCACTTCGTCCGAGTCGTATTCTTCATCCCCTACGGATGGTACCTGTACACCAAACTCAACAACATTCCATATGCTTGTGTGGAGTGAGGTTAGATGATGCATCATTTTGTCACTCCACATATTATAATCTTCACCGTCAAAAACCGGTGGTTTGCCTAATGGAACGGAGAGCAAAGGAGTACGCTTTGAAATGTGGGGATAGTGTAGGGGGATCTTACTAAACTTTTTGCGCTCATGGCGCTTAGAAGTGACGGACGGCGCGTCGGAGCCGGAGGTCGATGGTGATGAAGAGTCGATCTCGTAGTAGACCACTTTTCCCATCCTCTTGTGCTTGTCGCCTCTCCGATGCGACTTGTGGGAAGAGGATTTCCTCTCCTTCCCCTTCCCTTTGTTGGAGGAATCTTTCTTCTCCTTCCTCTTGTTGCGGGACTCTTCCGATGAAGTCTCCCCGTGGCTTGTAGTGGGCTTGTCGTCGGTCTCCATCTCCTTCTTGGCGTGATCTCCCGACATCACTTCGAGCGGTTAGGCTCTAATGAAGCACCGGGCTCCGATACCAATTGAAAGTCGCCTAGAGGGGGGGTGAATAGGGCGAAACTGAAATTTACAACGTTAATCACAACTACAAGCCAGGTTAGCGTTAGAAATAATAATGAGTCCGAGAGAGAGGGCGCAAAACAAATCGCAAGCGAATGAAGAGTGTGACACGCGGATTTGTTTTACCGAGGTTCGGTTTTCGCAAACCTACTCCCCGTTGAGGTGGTCACAAAGACCGGGTCTCTTTTAACCCTTTCCCTCTCTCAGACGGCCCCCCGGACCGAGTGAGCTTTTCTTCTCAAATCAACCGGGAACAAAACTTCCCCGCAAGGACCACCACACAATTGGTGTCTCTTGCCTCGGTTACAATTGAGTTTTGATCACGAGAACAAATGAGAAAGAAATAAGCAATCCAAGCGCAAGAGCTCAAAAGAACACGACAAATCTCTCTCACTAGTCACTAAAGCTTTGTGTGGAATTGGGGAGGATTTGATCACTTGAGTGTGTCTAGAATTGAATGCCTAGCTCTTGTAAGTGGTTGGAAGGTGGAAAACTTGGATGACTTGAATGTGGGGTGGTTGGGGGTATTTATAGCCCCAACCACCAAACTAGCTGTTTGGTGGAGGCTGTCTATCGCATGGTGCACCAGACAGTCTGGTGCACACCAGACAGTGTCCGGTGCGCCAGCCACGTCACCAGGCCGTTAGGTTCTGACCGTTGGAGCTCTGACTGCTAGGCCCGCCTGGATGTTCGGTGGCGCACCGGACATGTACTGTAGAGTGTCCGGTGCGCCACTTCGCGCGTGCCTGACTTCTACGCGCTCTGGCGCGCATTTAATGCCGCTGCAGGTGACCGTTGGCGCCGAAGTAGTTGTTGCTCCGCTGTCACACCGGACAGTCCGGTGTACACTGGACATGTCTAGTGAATTATAGCGGAGCGAATTCCCGAAGCTGGCGAGTTCAGAGTCGCTCTCCTTTGGAGCACCGGACACTGTCCGGTGTACACCGGACAGTCCGGTGAATTATAGCGCGGCGCCTCTGAGTTTTCTCGAAGGTGCGAAGTTCAGCTTGAAGTCCCCTGGTGCACCAGACACTGTCCGGTGCGCCCGACCAGGGTGCCTTCGGTTGTCCCTTTGCTCCTTTGTTTGAACCCTTTCTCTTGATTTTTTATTGGCTTATTGTGAACCTTTGGTACCTGTAGAACTTATAATCTTGGGCAAACTAGTTAGTCTAATTATTTGTGTTGGGCAATTCAACCACCAAAATCAATTTAGGAAATAGGTGTAAGCCTAATTCCCTTTTAGAGAGCCTGGCTCTGAAGATACATAGATTTTGGTCACATCTTTAGAGCCTAGCCCGAGTTCTTTTCATACATCATGAGAGACAGACTTATCTGTGCATGCAGTGAGCCAAACAAGCGATAAAAGTAGCACGAGTTTGGCTACATGGATGCAATCTGCAACCAAACATGTTGCAGCTGCATATGGTGAGTCTAGTTGGCTTATATAAGGGCAACCAATTAGACCCATTAGGCCTATTTGGTTGTCTGCATGGGTGGGCCTGGCTCGTATCTAGGGAACCTGGCTCTTGGTAGCCTAGCTGAGAGCATGCAATATCCCTACATTTGGTTGCCTATAAGAGTTTAGCTTGGCCCATTCAAGATGATGTTTGGTTGCTTGCATGAATGCTTGGTGCATGAGCTTAAAAGCTATAAAGTTTATTATATTTTCATGTGATTGTCGGAGAGGAAATCTCCTCGGCCAGGTGGCGGATTGCACCCGCCCTAAATCCTAAAAAGAGGAGGGGCCTAAGCGTTTTGCTTGTTACGAGACTGGTGGATCAACACACGGGAGCACGCAAGGGTTTAGAGTGGTTCGGGCCGCCGGAGCGTAATACCCTACTCCACTGTGTGATGTATTGCTTTGGGAGCTTGTATGAACTTGTGAGTGTCTACCTGAGATTGTGTGTTTTGCAACGCCACATGCCTGTAGGATTACGGGGCGGCTACACTAGCGCAAAACAAAATTTTCAACCCCATAATACCAAGAACTACTGCGGTTATAGGTCATGGAATTACCACTAGACGCGCAGAGCAGCGGAAGACGTCTCGATGTAGACGAACGCGTCGAGCAGTGCCGTGCAGTCGCCGGCGTCCTTCACGTCCTCGCACGGTTCACCCAAGTGCTCCAGATGTAGCACCTCCGAGGTATCCACACGTACAGGGAGGAAGCGCCGCGTACCGAACTGCTAGGTTCGCGACGGCGGCTTGGCGAGGGCGAGAGGTGGGCGGCGGCTGTTAGTTCGCTGGTGGCGAATTAGGTTATCCTTAACCGCGCCCCCGCCCCTCAATATATAGGCGTTATGGTGGGCTTCTGACGCCGAGGCCCATCATTAACCCTAAAGCCCAGTCTAATTTCGGATCTAATCCGAATTAGGCTTCCTTCCCCTTAAGTGTGTGACCCTATAGGTTCACGTACAAATAGACATAGCCCGAGTACTCTTACTTGGCCCAATAATTGACAGCAGCCTCTAGCAAGACATGTCAACTCCTATGTGTACGTAAAGATCATATCAGACGAACCATTGCGATATTAAGTACATGCTGTTCCCTTTGTCTCACGATATTTGGTCTGGCTCTAAGCTGACCTCTCTTTCTCGATACTGTGAATTGGAATCCTTTCAATGGTTAACTCTTAACCCTAGCACGGCCATGCATTTCTTGATCCAATCACTCGAGGGGCCCAGAGATATCTCTCTCACAAAGAGAGGGACAAATTCCATCTTGACTAACCATGCCTCATAGTATGCTTCCTGACAAACCCAAAACTACCTTTATAACTACCCAGTTACGGGATAGCGTTTGATAGTCCCTAAGTAAGTCAATTCACATCTTGAGAACATGCGACAATCTCAGGTCTAAGGATACAGTATTCATGTTGCAAGAAGAGAACTATATTACAATATCTCACGTTGGGTCGGTCCAGCCTCATGTCATACATGCGCCCACATTATTAATTTAACATCTCCATGTTCATGACTTGTGAAATGTAGTCACCAACTAATACATGTGCTAGTCATCGACTCTGACTAGGGACATCATTTAGAATAACCATATAAGTAAAGAATCTCACAAACAATTCACATAATTGCTAATCAATACAAGGTGCCTTCCATGGATATTCAATTAAGCAATATATATATCATGGATACAAAGAAATATGCTCATCTCTATGATTATCTCTAGGGCATATTTCTAACAGTCTCCCACTTGCACTAGAGTTAATCTAGAAGATATCTAATACCCATAGATCTCACGTGTGCCTCATGCTTAGGTTGTGGAAGAGGTTTTGTCAAAGGATCAGCAACATTCAAATCCGTATGTATTTTGCATATCTTTATCTCACCCCGCCTAATGAATTCCCGTATGAGGTGAAACTTCCGCAGTACGTGTTTGTTTTTCTGGTGGTTCCTTGGCTCCTTAGCTTGCGCAATAGCCCCATTGTTGTCACAGTAGAGGTTCAATGGGCTAGATGCATTAGGAAACACACCAAGCTCGATGAGGAACTTTCTTATCCAAACACCTTCCTTCGCAGATTCAGAAGCTGCAATGTACTCGGCTTCTGTTGTAGAATCAGTCACAGTCTCCTGTTTGGAACTCTTCCAACTAACAGCACCACCATTTATTGTGAACACAAAACCTGATTGCGATTTTAACTCGTCTGGGTCAGTTTGGAAGCTAGCATCGGTGTAACCAGTTACAACGAGCTCCTCCTTACCCCCATATACCAGGAACATATCTTTAGTCCTTCTTAAGTACTTAAGAATGCCTTTTACCGCTGTCCAGTGATCCTCACCTGGATCAGCCTGGTATCTACTCGTAGCACTTATAGCGTATGAAACATCTGGGCGTGTACTTATCATGGCATACATGATTGATCCAATCGCTGAGGCGTATGGTACCTTACTCATGCGCTCTCGCTCATTAGCCGTCGCAGGACATTGCATCTGGCTAAGGTGTTTACCATGTGACATAGGTATGAAACCTTTCTTGGACTGTTCCATGTTGAACCGTTTCAAAACCTTGTTAATGTACGTATCTTGACTTAATCCTATAAGCCTCTTCGACCTATCTCTATAGATCCTTATGCCCAAAATATATGCTGCTTCCCCTAAGTCCTTCATAGAAAAACTCTTTTTCAGTGAAGCCTTGACGGACTCCAGCATAGGAATGTCATTCCCAATCAATAATATGTCATCCACATACAAGATCAGAAATACAACAGCGCTCCCACTTTCCTTCTTGTAAACACAAGCTTCTTCTTCATTCTGATGAAAACCAAGCCCTTTGATCACTTCATCAAAACGAATGTTCCAACTCCGAGATGCTTGCTTCAACCCATAAATGGATTTCTGAAGTTTGCATATCTTTCCAGCATTGATCGGATCAACAAAACCCTCGGGCTGTATCATATACACGTCCTCATCAAGGTTTCCATTAAGGAAAGCTGTTTTGACATCCATCTGCCAAATCTCATAATCGAAATATGCGGCAATAGCTAGAATGATCCGAATAGATTTAAGCATCGCTACTGGCGAGAATGTCTCGTCATAGTCAACTCCTTGAACTTGTCGAAAACCCTTTGCAACAAGTCGAGCCTTATAGATGTGAACATTTCCATCCATGTCTTTCTTCTTCTTATAGATCCATTTGCATTCTATAGGTCTAACACCATCAGGCGGGTCAACCAAGTTCCAAACTTGATTTTCTCCCATGGAATCTATCTCGGATCTCATGGCGACATGCCATTTCTCGGAATCTGGGTCCATCATCGCTTCTGAATATGTTGCAGGTTCGTCGTTGTCTAACAACAACACTTCCCCATTGCCCAACAATAGCACTTCTCCTCGTGCCTCGCGAAGCCTTGCTGACCTTCGTGGTTGTGGTGGTGTTTCTCTTGCCATAGACGTCTCAACTTGTTCTGCTACATTAGCATCGCTTGTTGAATCTTGTCCCACTGGCTCATCCTGAACTTCTTCAAGACACACCTTTTGTTTACTTTTCTCTCTTTTGAGAAACTCTTTCTCTAAGAACACACCGTTCCGGGCTGCCCTCTGACCGGTGGTAAAAGTAATATCCCAAAGTTTCCTTTGGATATCCCACGAACATGCACTTGTCCGATTTTGGAGTGAGTTTATCCGACTGTAGTCGCTTGACGTAAACCTCACAACCCCAAATCTTTAGAAAAGACAAGCTGGGAGTCTTCCCAGTCCACATCTCATATGGTGTCTTAACTACGGACTTAGACGGTACCCTATTTAGTGTGAAAGCTGCTGTTTCTAGAGCGTATCCCCAAAACGACAAAGGTAGGTCCGACTGGCTCATCATTGATCGAACCATATCCAATAAAGTCCGATTACGTCGCTCAGACACGCCATTCCTCTGAGGCGTTCCAGGCGGCGTAAGCTGTGGAACAATTCCACAACTCTTTAGATGATTGCTAAACTCATGACTCAAATATTCACCACCACGATCTGATCGCAGTGCTTTAATTTTCTTGCCACACTGATTTTCTACTTCATTCTGAAACTCTTTGAACTTTTCTAAGGATTCAGACTTGTGTTTCATTAAGTAGACATACCCATATCTACTAAAATCATCAGTGAAGGTTATGAAGTATTGGAATCCTCCCCTAGCTGTCGTACTCATTGGTCCGCACACATCAGTATGTATGAGTTCCAATAAATCTAACGTCCTCTCCGGTAAACCCGTGAAGGGCGCCTTGGTCATCTTACCAAGTAAGCAAGCTTCACATGTCTCGTATGATTCAAAATCAAACGAAGTTAAAAGCCCATCAGAATGAAGCTTCTTCATGCGATTCTCACTTATATGACCCAAACGACAGTGCCACATGTAGGTAGGACTTAAATCATTAGGCCGAGGCCTTTTAGCACTAATATTACAGATAGGTGCATCATCAAGATTTAAAATGAATAACCCATTCATAATGGATGCAAAAGCCACACACATGCCATTCTTAGAGATCACACAACCATTGTTTTCACTCGCAAATGAATAACCATCCTTCATCAAACATGAAGGAGACATAATGTTTCGACTCATACTAGGAACTAGATAACAATTATTTAACTCCAAAATAAATCCTGATGGGAGGTGGAGTTGCATCGTCCCGACGGTCAACGCAGCAACTCTTGCATTATTGCCTACCCGGAAATCAACTTCTCCTCTTTTCACGCTTCTACTTCTTATCATTCCCTGCATCGAATTGCAAATATGGGCAACCGATCCGGTATCAAATACCCAAGAATTAATATAAGAATCAGCAAGAAAAATTTCTGTAATGTGAATAGCAAGTGTACCTGCTGCGGCTGTACCCTTACCGCCGCGATCCTTAATAGAGGCCAAGTACTGCTTGCAATTCCTTTTCCAGTGACCAAGTTCTTTACAATAAAAGCACTCTGCATCTGCAGCTGGTCCAGCCTTGGGCTTTTGATTTGGCTTGGATACTGTATCCTTTGCCTTGCCCTTCTTCTTTTGAGATTTACCCTTCTTCTTAAAGTTGGGTTTGTTTTGGACCGCCATCACATGGCCGCTGCTGCCAGCGCTTTTCTTTATGTCCCCCTCTGCTGTTTTCAGCATGCCACATAGTTCATTGAGGCCCCTCTCCGCCCCATGCATATGGTAGTTCGTGATGAAGTTTCCATAGCTGGGCGGAAGAGATGCCAAAATGAAGTCAGTGGCCAACTCTTGGCTTATTGGGAAGCCTAGCTTCTCCAACCTCTGACTGTAACCAACCATTTTGATTTCATGTGGCCCAACTGCTGCGCCTTCTGCTAGCTTGCATTCCAGAAAGGCTTTGGACACATTGAACCTTTCAGTCCTAGCCTGAGTCTGGAACATATCCTTGAGCGCCACGATCATATCGTACACCTCATGGTTTGTCTCAAACTGCATCTGGAGCTCAGGCTCCATGCAAGCAAGCATTAGGCAACTCACTTCAAGATTAGCATCCATTGCTTTCTTGTAAGCGGTTTTAGCTGCAGCAGTTGCATTTTCACCAGGATCCTCTGGCAGTGGGGTGTCTAGAACGTCTTCCTTTTTTTCAGCCCTGAGAACAATTCTCAGGTTACGGATCCAATCCGTATAGTTTGTTCCATTTAACTTATCCTTTTCAAGAATTGATCGCAAAGTAAATGTTGGTGTGCTAGGTGCCATCTACAACAAAATAATGCAAAATACTAAGACAAAAATATCCATGACAGAGTAAATCATATTAAACATTTAATAGTCTACTCCCACTAAAATCAATATCCCTCGATTGATACTTAGTGATTCAGAACCCACAACTAACAAGTCTACTAGTGAGCTTTAGCATCACCGCTAGAAGACAAGGTAGATCGGTAAGCAACTCCTTGCTAATCATATCATATATATGACTCCTGTTGTTGGGTGACATCTCTATGTCTCGGCTCCCAACCTTATGCCTCAAAGTCCTTAACCATTAAGCTGACTTTGTTTAAGTTAACCAACCCTTTCTGCAGTTCGTATCCGATACAAACCTATCTAGTCAAGGAAAACTGGTGGCACCCTAATTTCATAGACCCACCACCAATTGTACAAGACTTATGATAGTGCAAGGTTTGGAGAGGCATTAAAGCTTAAACATTTATGAGGGATCGTCCTACTTATAACATCGCACGCAAAGACATATATGCAATATAAACAAGTAGAACAATAAGAATGGCATTCACACAACAGTTGTGATTCGGTATGGCTTGCTGTCACATGGTGATCCCCATCTCCAATAATCTGTCCATCACGATGATCTCCATCTCCATGATATAGATATGCCATCCTCCAGGTGATGAGTCCTTCAAGACCTATCTAACGTATGCTGGTAAACAAATTACATATACGCTTTGGATCATCACATGTTGACACGCAGGTCATTACATTAAATTTGGACAATACATGTGGCTCCAGCCGTATTGCCCTGGTCACGACACGCAGGTCATGAATAATTTATTAACATGCATCATATACACAATAGCCATACCGATCACATGTCCTGCAAAAAACAGGTTAGACAAACACGTTTCTATACGTTCGACCCGAAGAAGATTACACTCATGACGTTGATCTGTTACATCAATCTGCTAGTTGTGTACGCAGTTAGCCCCGATGGTGATTCCAGCCGGTAGGGGCAAGTCGCGCACATAACAGAGAAGGACGAACTGATCTCACCAGTCATATCCGATGTAATCTACTTCAACCCTTTATAACCAATTGATCTAATCAAACCGTGCATCAAGTAGATCCATCTCATGAACCTAGATCCAGACCTAAAACTACGCAGAACCTGGCTCCGATACCACTGTAGGATTACGGGGCGGCTACACTAGCGCAAAACAAAATTTTCAACCCCATAATACCAAGAACTACTGCGGTTATAGGTCATGGAATTACCACTAGACGCGCAGAGCAGCGGAAGACGTCTCGATGTAGACGAACGCGTCGAGCAGTGCCGTGCAGTCGCCGGCGTCCTTCACGTCCTCGCACGGTTCGCCCAAGTGCTCCAGATGTAGCACCTCCGAGGTATCCACACGTACAGGGAGGAAGCGCCGCGTACCGAACTGCTAGGTTCGCGACGGCGGCTTGGCGAGGGCGAGAGGTGGGCGGCGGCTGTTAGTTCGCTGGTGGCGAATTAGGTTATCCTTAACCGCGCCCCCGCCCCTCAATATATAGGCGTTATGGTGGGCTTCTGACGCCGAGGCCCATCATTAACCCTAAAGCCCAGTCTAATTTCGGATCTAATCCGAATTAGGCTTCCTTCCCCTTAAGTGTGTGACCCTATAGGTTCACGTACAAATAGACATAGCCCGAGTACTCTTACTTGGCCCAATAATTGACAGCGGCCTCTAGCAAGACATGTCAACTCCTATGTGTACGTAAAGATCATATCAGACGAACCATTGCAACATTAAGTACATGCTGTTCCCTTTGTCTCACGATATTTGGTCTGGCTCTAAGCTGACCTCTCTTTCTCGATACTGTGAATTGGAATCCTTTCAATGGTTAACTCTTAACCCTAGCACGGCCATGCATTTCTTGATCCAATCACTCGAGGGGCCCAGAGATATCTCTCTCACAAAGAGAGGGACAAATTCCATCTTGACTGACCATGCCTCATAGCATGCTTCCTGACAAACCCAAAACTACCTTTATAACTACCCAGTTACGGGATAGCGTTTGATAGTCCCTAAGTAAGTCAATTCACATCTTGAGAACATGCGACAATCTCAGGTCTAAGGATACAGTATTCATGTTGCAAGAAGAGAACTATATTACAATATCTCACGTTGGGTCGGTCCAGCCTCATGTCATACATGCGCCCACATTATTAATTTAACATCTCCATGTTCATGACTTGTGAAATGTAGTCACCAACTAATACATGTGCTAGTCATCGACTCTGACTAGGGACATCATTTAGAATAACCATATAAGTAAAGAATCTCACAAACAATTCACATAATTGCTAATCAATACAAGGTGCCTTCCATGGATATTCAATTAAGCAATATATATATCATGGATACAAAGAAATATGCTCATCTCTATGATTATCTCTAGGGCATATTTCTAACAATGCCTCCCCCTTTATAGCCGAAGGGGGCATGCACAAAGGTACTGAGCCCCGACATGTGGGCCCAGGGACATAACGAATATTGTACTTGAAGCCACAATCGTGTGCTGCTGAGGCGATCTTCTAGCGCCCTGACACCCGAGATCTTCATATCCTCGGCGTGCAGGGGAGGCTTCTTGTAGAAGGGATAATGAGTACAGTGCACCGCTCGGCACGGGCGCACTGTTTGCCAACAGACCGGTCAGACGTGCCGCCTGCTGGACGACCCTGACGCTGCCTGCCATTAGATTGGACAGGACACATTAAATGCTGGGAGGGCGCGTTGCCTGCTGGCGTGGTGGCAGGCGACGCGTCCTTTCAGCAATAAATGCAGAGGCCGCTCGACTTGGTCGGCTTTATGCCAGGTTTGGCCTGTTGGTTTATGTGTTGGGCCACAAGCCACGCGGCAGCAGTGGGCGGTCCAAGGACAAGGTCTGGACACGTGTCAGCACCGGACCCCCTACCTACGTTGGGGTCCTCCTCGTCCCGGGACCTTGCCAATGCTGGGGTCTTCCAAGGGATCCGGCATACCTTCTTGGGGCCCTGGACTTGTATGTATAGGGGTCCGGTGTTCTTCTGCGGGGGTCCGGACCTAGCGATGAACACCGAGATGTACTCCCTTTCCTTGCCATGCGGCGCTCTTGGACCTGCCCATTGGGCGCCATTCTCTACGTGGTCTTAAGGCTTTGCACGGGTGTGGCACCTTTATGAAGTAGCAGAAGGTACCCCTGATTGAGGGTACTGGCAGTGGCCCCCGGGCCCGCCTCAAGGGAGGAGGCGAGCCTGTAGGTCAGGCCAGAGTCTGATTGGCGATCTTCCTGCTGCTCTTGTGGGCCTGTTGGTGCAATTACTGTTGGCCCGCCTATGGCTATGCCGACTGTCACGCCCGTTCCCGCGGCTGACCTACCCGTGACCTTTGTCACTGCTGGGCCATGCGCGGGGTGCCTCGAGTCGCTGCATCGGCCCTGAAAGCTTATCTTTTTCAGTCTTCTGCGACGGCCCCGAGGGGGCGCGTCATTAGCGCAAGCGGCATGTAACACTCCTATTGTTACTGTTACTAAAACTTGAGCATAACATCATCAGCATTAGCATTTCATGTGTTTGACACACCTGGAATGCATTCACTAGGCAGAAGTTTCAAACAAGTTGTATTGATATGGCATTTTTGCAAAAATAAAACCCTAGAGTAGGGTACTTAACCCTAAATGGGGTTCTGAAGGGTAAAACAAAATCTAAATGGAGAAAACCCTAAAGCTTAAGTGAAATAGTCATAAAATGTTACTAAGAATGAACCTAAATTACATTCACACCCCTGAAATACCAAAAACCCTAAAAAGGAACCCTGGAAAACCCTAGACCTAAACCCTAGGGGCTAAGTGCAAAATCAGTGCACTTTTGGACTAAAGTGCAAAAACTATGAAAGTAAGGTATCTTAAGTCATATGGTTCACAATCATGAAGATTTGCAAGCTAAACCCTGAATTTTGGACCTATTTGCAAAAGGACCCTATTTGAGTTCTAAAGCTAAGTCTGAAATTCAGTGTTTTGAGCTCATCTTTGTGGCCTTGTAACTTTCAAATTATAATGTTTTTGCCCTAGGTCACCACATCAATATTGTAAACCAATCAAAGGAGAATAACTTTGCTTAAGAGAGTAAGCATGGTTGTTATGAAGAAATTGAAGAAAAATACACCCAAAGGTGGGCTGTCAAGCTATTTGAAGTCTGAATTTCAGACTAACAGTGCAACTGCAAGAACTTTGAGCACAAATTCAGGCATGATCGAGCAAGAATTTGCCTAGGGTTGCTATACCAAGATTATAGCTGGATCCTAGAGCTGTAACTTTGCTAAAGAGTGACGATCATGTTACTACATAAAATTGAGAGAAAATTGATCCTAAACTTTGGCTGTCAGGTGCACTCAATAGAGCTCGCCATGGTACAGTATCTGAATCAGATCAGATCAGCCGTTCGCCGCCGACGATCTTCGCCGTGATTCACGCCGTCGCTGCGATTTGTGTTCACGGGTAAGATCACGATGGGTTGAAATCTCGACACTGGATTAGCTCGGGCGCAGGCGCAGATAAGGTTCACCGTACCCCCCTTGCTCATCGATCACTCGGGATGGATCTCGCCGCCGTTGGTCCATCACTGCCGTCTGTCACGTGTCCAAACACTTTACCACGTCGCGGCTAACCGTGCTACGCATATCCGGTGATCGTTGGAGGAGCCGCCACGGTAAAGGCCACATTGCGCGGCCACTAGTGACTCATCTTGTTTTCACCGATCACGATCCACCGCTCAAATTCGTTGTGCTCGCGATCGATCTCTATAAATTGAGGCCACCGTGAGCTTCGTAGGGTAGTCAAGCACCCAGCCACCAAGAATCATCCTCAATCGTTCACCAGGGAGCACGAATTTTGGATTTTCCCCATTCAGCTCGAAACCACCGCAAGAACACCCTCGCCGTGGCCAGTGCAATTCAGGTCAGCTCGTACCTTCTGCTCCCTCGTTTAAGTGTTCTCATGTGCCTGTGACGCTCGTCAACCCACCCAATTGAGCTAGAAACCCACCGATGACCAGGAACGCGTTCAACTGTCCGCGACGCCCACAGTCACCGTGGCCAGATCAAACCGGGTAGCTATTCTTGAAATTAGGTGAGGGGAAACGTTCACTAGATCTCGAATTTGGTTAGGCCAAAGAAGGGCGCCGGTCCTTGCGCGAATCGGCCGGTACACGAGCTCGCCGGAGCTCTGCAACGCCGCTCACCATCGAGGATCTCGACATGTAAAGGAATAGAACATGGGGGGTCTTCTTGGAAACTGTGAAAGAACCCACTTCAAGTTAACCAGAACGTCAGGGGTATTTCTGTAAAGTCGTCGTGCACGCGCTGGCACGCGTGGGCGTGTCCCTGTTTTCTGTACAGGTTGGGCCGCTTGGGCTGCTTTCGGCCCAGTCCTGTTCACAACTTTCTCTTTTTCTTTTTCTTCCAGGACTAAAACAATTTTAGAAAATTGTAGAAAATGGTAAAAATGTCAAACCAATTTTGCTAGATCCCTAATTTTCCATAGAATTTAATAAAAATAGTTTCATGATTTTTAGGTCAAATAGAAAATTTTGGAGCATTTAAAATAGCCTAAAACCTTGTTTCTGGATTTTTAGAAATTAGATAATAATTCCAAAAATCCCCAAACTTTTTATACGAACTCTAAATATTATTTAGAAGCTTTGGGTAGAATTTGGTATGATTTGGACCTTGTTTGATACTTAGACCCCAAAACCCTACCCTGCCCTTTGAATTCCTTTACTAACTCCAGAAACCCTAGGTTCTCGGAGAACCGTGAAGGAAAATTATATTCAAGACTTTAGAAAATAAACTTTTACTATCTTTGCATCCTCATAAGCATTACATGGGCATTCATTCTTATGTATATGGTTATATTTAGAAAACGAGGAAGAAGTTGAAGTAGAAGAAGAGAAGACTTCGCCACCACCATCTGAGGAACATCAGGCAGGCAGCTACTTTTATTTTGATATCTGTGGATCCGAGCCTGATTCACCTATAAACCAAGGCAAGCCCCAGTGCATTTGCCACCTCCTTGATGCTTATAAAATCTTTCTCACTTGCTTGATGCATTAGGTGATAGGAGTTGAATGCTAAAACAATTCCTGCATTACCTTCCTTGAATTTGATTATCTTCCTTTGAATCCCTGTTTTACAAAAGGTTTTACTATGCTTAGTCTTGCTCTAGCAAAACAAAAGGTTTTGTTTTACAAAAGATGATGTGGCAAAGTGGGAGGGATGTTTTTTTTGAAAATAAAACTTGATTGTGGAACCATCATGGCCATGATGGGTTCAACATCGAAAAAGATGTACCTCTGTCAGGTACCAAACTTTGGGTTGAAATGATTAAGTTGAGACCGGACGGGTGACTTGCACGAGAAGGGAGTCTCGATGTAGTGTCTCCGTCTGAGTCGATTAAGGACCGTCTCAATGTAGGCTTGATGACCGAGGACCCTTTAACTGGTCACATGCCTTGTCATGGGTAAGCCTTGCCTCGGGCAGACTAATACCAGCATAAGATACCACGCAATGGGAGTGGAGAGATCGCGAGAGTAGCGTGTACCCTCCGTGGCAAGAGGCTGGACAGTGGTGTATCTGTGCTCTCGGTTGGCGTGAACCTGATCTGGTCTTAAGAACCCTGGTGGCGGGTTGACATATGCAAGGGTTAAGTGCTACATATGTCGTGTGATCGGAGATCCTCAGCTGAGTATAATCGATTCGGATCGCCGTACCTTCGCGGTTATGAAGACTTGGTCACTGCCCTATACGTAGAACTCCAGTAAAGATGAAGGATTGTTAAGAAATTGTCTAGTATAGGCCAAGTGATTGAACTAGGGTAGAAAGAACTCTAGTTACAGGTAATCCTACTTAACTTGACAACAAAACTGGATTTTTAAGGATCCACTTTTAGTAAGCATTTCTGCAAACAGAGTCATTGATCATTGAAAAACCTTACCTTGACTCCCTTATAACCAGCATACCCTTGAGAGTCTTTTCTTTAGTCGGGTAAGTCTTGCTGAGTAATTCCATACTCAGGGTTTTATTCCCTATTGTTTTTAGGTGAAGAAGCAACAAACTTTTGTTGTTTCTGTTCCAAGGTGGTCTCAAAAGAAGGAAACCAAGAGTAAAGCTGCGGGAGGAAAGGATCCTCCATAAACACTTTTGTTTAAAACTTATCGGGAGGGGTTTTTGCCTCCCTTGGCTTGTAATAATAATACTCTGCACTCGTATATTATATTCTGGTCTGTAAATATTTAACTCTATCTTACTTTTAAATAAAAGTAAGTTAATGTAATTGCTTCCGCATTTCCGTAACTCCGATGCTTGTAATGTCTGTGTGACGGGTGAAACGCTCTTGGGAAAAGTAAGAAAAGCAGATACCGAACTTGTCAAGTGATTCAGGAACACTTGCAGAGTTGTCTGAGGTCCGTTGGACAAGGACAACTGTAGATGGGCCTAATGACTTGGGAGGTTCCGTCACAGCTGGTATCGGAGCGAAGCCCATCTCTGCAGATACTATGAGACATCTTCAAAAATAGTTTTCTAAGACTTATCTAGAAATTTTTTCCCTTCTTACCTAAGTATCTCTGAAGAGTTTATTTTAAAGACCAGATAGGAAGAGTGCAATGTATAGAAGGTGTGAATCAACTAAGGTTGATTCTGTAATTACACATGCATCATGCTAAAAACTATGCTAATAAGATTTCCCCCTTAGAAAAATGCCGCCACGTACAAGAAAGACTGCACGCAAGTCAACTGGGCCGATTGGCGTACCTCGTCACCAACTTGCCCGAGACATGACGACAGCAGTAGCGGTAGTAATGATCCGATCGGGGATCTGGAAGCACAAGTTAATCAGCTTCGATCAGAATTCCGTCGCAGGAATGACATATGGGTCACGGATGGCAAAAGAATCAATGAATTAAGAAGAGACATCCGCCAAATGCAAGACCAGCTAGCGGATCGGGATCTAGCGTTCGACTGGGGGCTGTGAACTCTCATTCACTAGCTTGGGCAAAGGAAGCTAGAGCTTGAGCCCGAGTGGAAGAGCTTAGCTCAACCGTGGATAGCTTGCAGATTTATTGCAACACACTACATGAAGAAGTTCATGTACTGTACTCACAACTGCACCCGAACGTCCCTGCGGATCCTGTCAGGATGGAAGCCGGACCTTCTAGAGTAGCAGGAGAAGCACTGGGTGGTGAGCCGGACCTTTTTAGGCCCCCTCCCTCTATGAAGCTGGTCGACGAATGGTCTCCTACGCCTAACAGCGACGCTACCCAGAGTGACAAAAAGCAGGAATGGTATAGTATAGAAGTAGTACTATTGTGTAATAGGTGGTGTAATCCTATTGTAAGTACGAGTCTGTAACATTACCTTTTTAAGTAATGTGAAATGGATGGTTTGTATGGCATATCATATTGCTCCAAATATTTCTTGCCTCAGATGCCTTCCAGGACTCGCGCTCAGGATGGGGCTGGTACCTCTCGTGGGAGGGAAGCGACCCCGAATCCACCTCCAGTATCCCCAACACTTGCCGAGGCCATCGCTGCCTTGGTAAACGCTACAGCAGACAATACCCGCTTCTTGCGGGAGATGGCAGGTCAACAACTACAACAACAAGGCGGACAGGCATATCCACAAGGCCCCCATGAGACATCTTATCTGGACTTCTCCGAGACGTGCCCTCCATTGTTCGTCAAAGCAGAAGATCCTTTAGAGGCGGATGAATGGATCCACGTCATTGAACAAAAATTCGGGCTTCTTCGGTTTTCAGAAACTCAAAAGCCCCTGTTTGCAGCCCAACAACTGTGAGGCCCTGCCAGTACGTGGTGGGGAAACTTTGTGGCCGTTCAGCCGGCCGGTCATCAGATCACTTGGGATGAGTTTAAGTTGGCATTCAGAGAGCATTATATACCGGAAGGAGTCCTCCATATGAAGCAGGAGGAGTTCATGAAGCTTAAGCAAGACAGGGATACTGTTACCCAGTATCTCAATAAATTCAATCACTTATCCCAATACGCAATCGATCAAGTCAACACAGACATAAAGAAGAAGAATTGTTTCATGAGAGGCTTGAATGATCGAATGCAAAGAAAGATGGCCACCTGCATCGACCTTACTTATGGAAGGGCTGTCAGCACAGCGCTGGCAGTTGAAGCTAAATATGCAAGATCCGGAAAATCCAAGGGGAATGGAGGCAACAGGCCCAATCAGGGTCCCGAGAAAAGACAAAGGTTGGTTATCTGACCTTTCAATCAGAATCGTTCTTCGTCGCGCCCACCCTCCTTCCCATTCAAGCGACCAGTGTTTATCCGTCCTACCCCTGCCCCCACTGCTACAAATTAGTCGGGTGCCCCTGGCACTCGTTTCCCTGCTCTTCCAAGCTCGTCCACCGGCTGCTTCAACTGTGGAAAGTCCGGGCACTTCATTAAGGACTGTCCATACTCGAGGCAGAATCAATCAAATAATCAGCAAAGCTCCGGGAGCTCCAAGGGAAATGCGGCAACCAATACCGCGGGTAGGAATAGGACGGGTTTATTACACTCAAGTGGCCACAACACCGGAAGGCGAACCGGTGATGATGGGTACGTTTCTCGTAGCCAATCACCCTGCACTTATTCTCTTTGATTCTGGTGCTTCACATACGTTCATAAACAAAAAGTTTGTGGAGAAACACTGCATTCCATATACTGAATCAAGGGAAGGGTTTAAAATACATTCGCCTGGGGGACAAATATTTACCAAAGAAGTTGAAAGGGAAATAGGGTCAAACCTTTTCCTATATGAATTTTGGTGGTTGAATTCCCCAACACAAACAATTGGACTAACTAGTTTGTTCTAGATTATGAGTTCTACAGGTGCCAAAGGTTCACAACAAACCAATACAAGTCAAAAGAAAGGGTTCAAAACAAAGGAGCAAAGTATACCGAAGGCAGCCCTGGTCTGGCGCACCGGACTGTCCGGTGCACCACCGGACAGTGTCCGGTGCACCAGGGAGATCGACTCTGAACTTGCCAGCTTCGGGAATTTGGTAGGCCGCTCCACTATAATTCACCGGACTGTCCGGTGTGCCAGCGGAGCAACGACTACTTCGCACCAACGGTCGTCTGCAGAAGACATTAAATGCACTACAGTGTGTGCCTACGCGCGCAAATGTCAGAGCAGGCGCCAGAAGGCGCACCACCGAACTATCCGGTGGCCCCATTTGTCAGAGCTCCAACGGTCGGAACCCAACGACCTGGTGACGTGGCTGGCGCACCGGACTGTCCGGTGCGCCATATGACAGAAGCCTTCACCAACGACCATATTGGTGGTTGGGGCTATAAATACCCCCCCAACCACCAATCTTCAAGACATCCAAGCATTCACTACACCTCATTCAATACAAGAGCAATACACAACACTCCAGGACACAAATCAAAGCCTCCGATCGAATCAAAGTCCCCAATTCAACTCTAGTTTTTAGGACTTGTGAGGAGATCAACTTGTGTTCTTTTGTTGCTCTTGTTGCTTGGTTGGCTTTCTTCTTTCTCTCATTCTTACTCTCAAAACCTTGTAAGCTAAGCAAGAGACACCAATTGTGTGGTGGTCCTTGCGGGGTCTAAGTGACCCGGGAAATCAAGGAAGGAAGCTCACTCGGTCTAAGTGACCGTTTGAGAGAGGGAAACGGTTGAAAGAGACCCGGTCTTTGTGACCACCTCAACGGGGAGTAGGTTTGCAAGAACCGAACCTCGGTAAAACAAATCACCATGTCATCCATTCTCATTTGCTTTGATTTGTTTTCGCCCTCTCTTTCGGACTCGTTTATATTTCTAACGGTAACCCTGGCTTGTAGTTGTGCTTAAGTTTATAATTTTCAGATTCTACCTATTCACCCTCTCTAGGCGACTTTCAATTGGTATCAGAGGCCGGTGCTTCATTAGAGCCTAACCGCTCGAAGTGATGTCGGGAGATCACGCCAAGAAGGAGATGGTGACCGGCGAGAAGCCCGCCACAAGCCACGGGAAGGCTCCATCGGGAGAGTCCCGCAACAAGAAGGAGGAATCACCTTCTCACAAGTCGCATCGGAGTGGTGAAAAGAAAACGAGGATGAAGAAGGTGGTCTACTACGAGACCGACTCTTCGTCGCCATCCACCTCCGGCTCCGACGCGTCGTTCGTAACTTCTAAGCGCCATGAGCACAAGAAGTTTAGTAAGATTCCCCTACACTACCCTCGCATTTCTAAACGTACTCCATTACTTTTTGTCCCATTAGGCAAACCACCGATTTTTGACGGTGAAGATTATAACATGTGGAGTGATAAAATGAGGCATCACGTAACCTCACTCCACACTAGTATTTGGGATGTTGTTGAGTTTGGTGTACAGGTACCATCCGTAGGGGATGAGGGCTATGATTCGGACGAAGTTGCCCAAATCCAGCACTTCAACTCACAAGCTACCACAATACTCCTCGCCTCTCTAAGTCGAGAGGAGTATAACAAGGTGCAAGGGTTGAAGAGCGCCAAAGAGATTTGGGACGTGCTCAAGACCATGCACGAAGGAGACGAAGTGACGAAGATCACCAAGAGGGAAACGATCGAGGGGGAGCTCGGTCGCTTCATGCTCAACCAAGGAGAAGACCCGCAAGCCATGTACAACCGGCTAAAAACCTTGGTGAACCAAGTGCGCAACCTCGGGAGCACCAAGTGGGATGACCATGAAATGGTCAAGGTTATTCTTAGATCACTCGTATTCCTTAACCCCACTCAAGTTCAATTAATTCGTGGTGATCCAAGATATAAACTAATGTCTCCCAAGGAAGTAATAGGAAAATTTGTGAGCTTTGAATTAATGATCAAAGGCTCCAAGAAGATCATCGAGCAAGGCGCCTCCTCCTCCGTACCCGAAACACAACCCGTTGCATTCAAGGCAACGGAGGAGAAGAAAGAAGACTCTACACCGAGTACGGTCCCCATCGACGCCTCCAAGCTCGACAATGAGGAGATGGCGCTCATTATCAAGAGCTTCCGCCAAATCCTCAAGCAAAGGAGGGGGAAGGACTACAAGCCCCACTCCAAGAAAGTGTGCTACAAATGTGGTAAGCCTGGTCATTTTATCGCTAAATGTCCATTGTCTAGTGATAGTGACAGAGATAATGACAAGAGGGAAAGAAGAAGGAAAAGAAGAGGTGTTACAAGAAGAAGGGCGGTGATGCCCATGTTTGCCGGGAATGGGACTCCGACGAGAGCTCCACCGATTCCTCCTCCGACGAGGACGCCGCCAACATCGCCGTCAACAAAGGGCTCCTCTTCCCCAACGTCGGCCACAAGTCTCTTATGGCGAAGGACAGCAAGAAGAAGAAGGTAAAATTAAGATCCTCAACTAAATATGCAACATCTAGCGATGAGGCCAATTCTAGTGATGATGAGGATGATTTGTTTACTCTTTTTGCCAATCTTAACATGCAACAAAAGGAGAAATTGAATGAGTTAATTAGTGCTATTCATGAGAAGGATGAACTCTTAGATAGCCAAGAGGACTTCCTTATTAAGGAAAATAAAAAGCATGTTAAGACTAAAAATGCCTATGCTCAGGAAGTAGAGAAAAATGAAAAATTAACTAGTGAGCTAAGCACTTAGAAATGCCTATGATATCATTTCCAACCTTAGAAATGAGAATGCTAAATTAATTGCTAAGGTTGAGAATTTAAATGTTTGTGATGACTCTCTTGTTAATCTTAGAAATGATAATGCCAATTTAATTGCTAAGATTGACAAATTGAATGCCTCTCTCTCTCTAGCCTTAAAATTGAAAATGAAAAGTTAATTGCTAAGGCTAAGGATTTAGATATTTGCAATATTTCTATTTCCAATCTTAGAGATGAGAATGATATTTTGCATGCTAAGATTGTTGAGTTAAATACTTGCAAACCCTCTACATCTACCGTTGAGCATGTTACCATTTGTACTAGATGTAGAGATATTAATGATGATGCTATTCATGATCACATTGCTATGATTAAACATCAAAATGATCATATAGCAAAATTAGATGCTAAAATTGCCGAGCATGAGTTAGAAAATGAAAAATTTAAATTTGCTCGTAGTATGCTTTATAGTGGGAGACGCCCTGGCATTAAGGATGGCATTGGCTTCCAAAAGGGAGACAATGTCAAGCTTAATGCCCCTCCTAAAAAATTGTCTAACTTTGTTAAGGGCAAAGCTCCCATGGTTCAGGATAACGAGGGTTACATTTTGTACCCTGCCGACTAACCCGAACACAAAATTAGGAGAATTCATTCTAGGAAGTCTCACTCTGGATCTCATCATGCTTTTATGTATAAGAGTGAGACATTGAGACATCTGGTTCATTTGATGCAATAGGATTTTTCTTCTTAGGCTAAATTGCCTAAGAAGAAAAATCCTATTGCATCAAATGAACCTAATATTTCATATACGACTTTTGATGCCTCCTATGTGCTCACTAACAAATTAGGCAAGGTAGTTGCCAAATATGTTGGGGGCAAACACAAGGGATCAAAGACTTGTGTTTGGGTACCCAAAGTTCTTGTATCTAATGTCAAAGGACCCAAAACTGTTTGGGTACCTAAAATCAAGAACTAAATTTGTTTTGTAGGTTTATGCATCTGGGGGCTCAAGTTGGATCATTGACAGTGGTTGCACAAACCACATGACTGGGGAGAAAAGAATGTTCTCCTCCTACGAGAAAAACCAAGATCCCCAAAGAGCCATCACATTCGGGGATGGAAATCATGGTTTGGTCAAAGGATTGGGTAAAATTGCTATATCACCTGACCATTCTATTTCCAATGTTTTTCTTGTAGATTCTTTAGATTACAACTTGCTTTCTGTTTCTCAATTATGCAAAATGGGTTACAACTATCTTTTTACGGATACAGGTGTTACTGTCTTTAGAAGAAGTGATGATTCAGTAGCTTTTAAGAGAGTATTAGAGGTTCAGCTATACTTAGTTGATTTCAATAGAACTGAACTCGATACTTGCTTAATTGCTAAGACTAACATGGGTTGGCTCTGGCATCGCCGACTAGCCCATGTTGGGATGAAGAATCTTCATAAACTTCTAAAGGGAGAACACATTTTGGGACTAACCAATGTTCATTTTGAGAAAGACAGGATTTGTAGCGCATGCCAAGCAGGGAAGCAAGTTGGTGTTCATCATCCACACAAGAACATCATGACGACTGACAGGCCACTCGAGCTCCTCCACATGGACCTATTCGACCCGATAGCTTATATAAGCATCGATGGGAGTAAGTACTGTCTAGTTATTGTGGATGATTATTCTCGCTTCACTTGGGTATTCTTTTTGCAGGATAAATCTCAAACCCAAGAGACTTTGAAAGGATTCTTGAGACGGGCTCAAAATGAGTTCGGCTTGAGGATCAAGAAAATTAGAAGCGACAATGGAACGGAGTTCAAGAACTCACAAATAGAAGGCTTTCTTGAGGAGGAGGGCATCAAGCATGAGTTCTCTTCTCCCTACACGCCACAACAAAATGGTGTAGTGGAGAGGAAGAATAGAACTCTATTGGACATGGCAAGGACCATGCTTTATGAGTACAAGACTTCGGATAGGTGTTGGGCCGAGGCGGTCAACACCGCTTCCTACGCCATCAACCGGTTATATCTACACCGAATCCTCAAGAAAACATCCTATGAACTCCTCACCGGTAAAAAGCCCAATGTTTCATATTTTAGAGTCTTTGGTAGCAAATGCTTTATTTTTGTTAAAAGAGTTAGAAAATCTAAATTTGCTCCTAAGGCTGTAGAAGGCTTCTTAGTTGGTTATGACTCAAACACAAGGGCATATAGAGTCTTTAACAAGTCCACTGGACTAGTTGAAGTTTCATGTGACATTGTGTTTGATGAAACTAATGGCTCTCAAGTAGAGCAAGTTGATCTTGATGAGCTAGATGATGAAGAGGCTTCGTACGTTGCGCTAAGGAACATGTCCATTGGGGATGTGTGTCCTAAGGAATTTGAAGAGCCTCCACAAGCACAAGATCAACCATCTTCCTCCATACAAGCATCTCCACCAACTCAAAATGAGGATGAGGCTCAAGATGATGAAGGAGAAGATCAAGAAGAGGAGCCACCTCAAGAGGAGGACAAGGATCAAGGGGAGATGCCGATGATCAAGACGAGGAAGATGAGCAAAATCAAAGGCTGCCACACCCAAGAGTCCACCAAGCAATCCAACGAGATCACCCCGTGAACACCATCCTAGGAGACATTCATAAGGGGGTAACCACTCGATCTCGTGTTGCTCATTTTTGTGAACATTACTCTTTTGTCTCCTCTATTGAGCCACACAGGGTAGAGGACGCACTTAAAGATTCGGATTGGGTGTTGGCAAGAGGAGCTCAACAACTTCACAAGAAATGAGGTATGGCATTTAGTTCCACGTCCAAACCAAAATGTTGTAGGAACCAAGTGGGTCTTCTGCAACAAGCAAGATGAGCATGGTGTGGTGACAAGGAACAAGGCACGACTTGTGGCCAAAGGGTACTCACAAGTCGAAGGTTTGGATTTTGGTGAAACCTATGCACCCATAGCTAGGCTTGCGTAAATTCGTATATTACTTGCCTATGCTACTTACCATGGCTTTAAGCTTTACCAAATGGACGTGAAGAGTGCCATCCTTAATGGACCAATCAAAGAAGAGGTCTATGTTGAGCAACCTCCCGGCTTTGAAGATAGTGAGTATCCTAACCATGTCTACAAACTCTCTAAGGCGCTTTATGGGCTCAAGCAAGCCCCAAGAGCATGGTATGAATGCCTAAGAGATTTCCTTATCACTAATGGCTTCAAAGTCGGAAAGGCCGATCCTACTCTCTTTACTAAAACTATTGAAAATGATTTGTTTGTACTCTAAATTTATGTTGATGATATCATATTTGGGTCTACTAACAAATCTATGTGTGAAGAGTTTAGTAGGATCATGATTAAAAAATTCGAGATGTCTATGATGGGGGGAATTGAAGTATTTTCTAGGATTCCAAGTCAAGCAACTCCAAGAGGGCACCTTCATCAGCCAAACGAAGTACATTCAAGATATACACACCAAGTTTGGAATGAAGGATGCCAAGCCCATCAAGACACCTATGGGAACCAATGGGCATCTCGACCTCGACACGGGAGGTAAATCCGTAGATCAAAAGGTATACCGGTCGATGATAGGATCCTTACTCTATTTATGTGCATCTCGACCTGATATTATGCTTTCTGTATGCATGTGTGAAAGATTTCAAGCCGATCCTAAGAAAGTTCACCTTAGGGCCGTGAAGCGAATCTTGAGATATTTAGTTCAAACACCTAAGTTTGGTCTTTGGTACCCCAAGGGATTCTCATTTGATTTATTAGGATATTCTGATGCTGATTGGGCAGGGTGTAAGATTGATAGGAAGAGCACATCGGGGACTTGTCAGTTTCTGGGGAGATCCCTGTTGTCTTGGGCTTCAAAGAAACAAAACTCAGTAGCTCTTTCTACCACCGAAGCCGAGTACATTGCCGCAGGCCATTGTTGCGCGCAATTGCTTTGGATGAGGCAAACCCTTAGGGACTATGGCTACAAGTTTAGCAAAGTCCCTCTCCTATGTGACAATGAGAGTGCAATCCGTATGGCAAATAATCTCGTTGAACACAGCCGCACTAAGCACATAGCCATTCGGTATCACTTTCTGAGAGATCACCAACAAAAGGGGGATATCGAGATAGCCTATATAAACACCAAAGATCAATTGGCCGATATCTTTACCAAGCCTTTAGATGAGAAAACCTTTACCAAACTTAGGAATGAGCTAAATATCCTTGATTCTAGGAATTTTGATTGATTCTTTGCACACATACCTCATTTATATACCTTTGATCAAATCTCTTTTATGTCTATGACTAATGTGTTTTCAAGTTTATTATTATGCTTAGTCATAGAATTGAAAGGGAAATGGAGTATTCGGCAAAGAAGGCGCTTCCACTCAACTCCATCGATATTTGCCGGTATTCCGCATTATTCTCCACTTTGGTATAATCTTCACTCATCTCTATTTATTTGCCATTGGGGAGAAAGTAAAAGGGCTTATATTTCACTCACAAGTATCCGTTTTTGGCGATTCATGCCAAAGGGGGAGAAAGTATGAGCCCAAAGCAAAAGGACCGCACCACCACCGAATTTTATTTAGGGGGAGTTTTTCAAATTGATATCTTATTGTGTTCAAAAGGGGGAGAAAGTAGTACCTTCAAAACTTGCAAAACCCTCTTGAACACTAAGAGGAGAATTTTATTTAGGGGGGGTTTTGTTTAAGTCAAAGGAAAAGCATTTGAAACAGGGGGAAAAATTCAAATCTTGAAAATGCTTCTTTCAATCTTATTCATGTACCTTTGACTATTTGCAAAATGTTTTGAAAAGAATTTTACAAAGGATTTGCAAAAAAACAAAACTCGTGGTGCAAATGAGGTCCAAAATTTTAAATAAGAAGAAAACCATCCATACACTTCTATTGAAATAAGTATATTGGTTTCATTTCCAAGCAACATTTGCACTTACATTATGCAAACTAGTTCAATTCTGCACTGTTATATTTGCTTTGGTTTGTGTTGGCATCAATCACCAAAAAGGGGGAGATTGAAAGGGAAATAGGGTCAAACCTTTTCCTATATGAATTTTGGTGGTTGAATTGCCCAACACAAACAATTGGACTAACTAGTTTGTTCTAGATTATGAGTTCTACAGGTGCCAAAGGTTCACAACAAACCAATACAAGTCAAAAGAAAGGGTTCAAAACAAAGGAGCAAAGTATACCGAAGGCAGCCCTGGTCTGGCGCACCAGACTGTCCGGTGCACCAGGGAGATCGACTCTGAACTTGCCAGCTTCGGGAATTTGGTAGGCCGCTCCGCTATAATTCACTGGACTGTCCGGTGTGCCAGCGGAGCAACGACTACTTCGCGCCAACGGTCGTCTACAGAAGACATTAAATGCACTATAGTGCGCGCCTGCGCGCGCAGAAGTCAGAGCAGGCGACCGAAGGCGCACCGGACAGTCTACAGGACCTGTCTGGTGCACCACTGGATTGTCCAGTGGCCCCATTTGTCAGAGCTCCAACGGTCGGAACCTAACGACCTGGTGACGTGGCTGGCGCACCGGACAATGTCCGGTGGCGCACTGGACTGTCCGGTGCGCCATACGACAGAAGCCTTCACCAACAGCCATATTTGTGGTTGGGGCTATAAATACCCCCCAACCACCACTCTTCAAGACATCCAAGCATTCACTACACCTCATTCAATACAAGAGCAATACACAACACTCCAAGACACAAATCAAATCCTCCGATCGAATCAAAGTCCCCAATTCAACTCTAGTTTTTAGGACTTGTGAGGAGATCGACTTGTGTTCTTTTGTTACTCTTGTTGCTTGGTTGGCTTTCTTCTTTCTCTCATTCTTACTCTCAAAACCTTGTAAGCTAAGCAAGAGACACCAATTGTGTGGCGGTCCTTGCGGGGTCTAAGTGACCCGGGAAATCAAGGAAGGAAGCTCACTCGGTCTAAGTGACCGTTTGAGAGAGGGAAAGGGTTGAAAGAGACCCAGTCTTTGTGACCACCTCAACGGGGAGTAGGTTTGCAAGAACCGAACCTCAGTAAAACAAATCACCGTGTCATCCATTCTCATTTGCTTGTGATTTGTTTTCGCCCTCTCTTTCGGACTCATTTATATTTCTAACGCTAACCCCGGCTTGTAGTTGTGCTTAAGTTTATAATTTTCAGATTCCGCCTATTCACCCCCCTCTAGGCGACTTTCAATTGGTATCAGAGGTCGATGCTTCATTAGAGCCTAACCGCTCGAAGTGATGTCGGGAGATCACGCCAAGAAGGAGATGGTGACCGGCGAGAAGCCCGCCACAAGCCACCGGAAGGCTCCATCGGGAGAGTCCCGCAACAAGAAGGAGGAATCACCTTCTCACAAGTCGCATCGGAGTGGTGAAAAGAAAAAGAGGATGAAGAAGGTGGTCTACTACGAGACTGACTCTTCGTCGCCATCCACCTCCGGCTCCAATGTGCCGTCCGTAACTTCTAAGGGCCATGAGCGCAAGAAGTTTAGTAAGATTCCCCTACACTACCCTCGCATTTCTAAACGTACTCCATTACTTTCCGTCCCATTAGGCAAACCACCGGTTTTTGACGGTGAAGATTATAACATGTGGAGTGATAAAATGAGGCATCACCTAACCTCACTCCACACTAGTATTTGGGATGTTGTTGAGTTTGGTGTACAGGTACCATCCGTAGGGGATGAGGGCTATGATTCGGACGAAGTTGCCCAAATCCGGCACTTCAACTCACAAGCTACCACAATACTCCTCGCCTCTCTAAGTCGAGAGGAGTATAACAAGGTGCAAGGGTTGAAGAGCGCCAAAGAGATTTGGGACGTGCTCAAGACCGCGCACGAAGGAGACGAAGTGACGAAGATCACCAAGAGGGAAACGATCGAGGGGGAGCTCGGTCGCTTCATGCTCAACCAAGGCGAAAACCCGCAAGCCATGTACAACCGGCTAAAAACCTTGGTGAACCAAGTGCGCAACCTCGGGAGCACCAAGTGGGATGACCATGAAATGGTCAAGGTTATTCTTAGATCACTCGTATTCCTTAACCCCACTCAAGTTCAATTAATTCGTGGTGATCCAAGATATAAACTAATGTCTCCCGAGGAAGTAATAGGAAAATTTGTGAGCTTTGAATTAATGATCAAAGGCTCCAAGAAGATCATCGAGCAAGGCGCCTCCTCCTCCGTACCCGAAACACAACCCGTTGCATTCAAGGCAACGGAGGAGAAGAAAGAAGACTCTACACCGAGTAGGGTCCCCATCAACGCCTCCAAGCTTGACAATGAGGAGATGACGCTCATTATCAAGAGCTTCCGCAAAATCCTCAAGCAAAGGAGGGGGAAGGACTACAAGCCCCGCTCCAAGAAAGTGTGCTACAAATGTGGTTGGGGCTATAAATACCCCCCAACCACCACTCTTCAAGACATCCAAGCATTCACTACACCTCATTCAATACATGAGCAATACACAACACTCCAAGATACAAATCAAAACCTCCAATCGAATCAAAGTCCCCAATTAAACTCTAGTTTTTAGGACTTGTGAGGAGATCGACTTGTGTTCTTTTGTTGCTCTTGTTGCTTGGTTGGCTTTCTTATTTCTCTCATTCTTACTCTCAAAACCTTGTAAGCTAAGCAAGAGACACAATTGTGTGGTGGTCCTTGCGGGGTCTAAGTGACTCGGGAAATCAAGGAAGGAAGCTCACTCGGTCTATGTGACCGTTTGAGAGTGGGAAAGGGTTGAAAGAGACCCGGTCTTTGTGACCACCTTAATGGGGAGTAGGTTTGCAAGAACCGAACCTCGGTAAAACAAATCATTGTGTCATCCATTCTCATTTGCTTGTGATTTGTTTTCGCCCTCTCTTTCGGACTCGTTTATATTTCTAACGCTAACCCCAGCTTGTAGTTGTGCTTAAGTTTATAATTTTTAGATTCCGCCTATTCACCCCCCTCTAGGCGACTTTCAGAAGTGGCTTACCAAGTGCCCGTAACATTGGCTGGACGGGACTTTCCTACTAAGATGATTGTTCTGAAAGGCTAAGACATAGATGTAATTTTGGGCATGAATTGGTTGGCCCAACATAAAGCAGTCCTCAACACTGATCTAAGAACAATCAGGTTGAGTTATGGCCAAGAAGAAATTCTTTTGTCTATCCCCATAGCTATTCCAGCTAAACCAATTGGCCAAATTTATGAAGCCATTATACCGGAAATCAAAGATATTCTGGTAGTATGTGAGTTCCCAGATGTCTTTCCAGAAGATTTGCCTGGATTGCCTACAGAAAGAGATGTAGAGTTTGTAATTGAGTTGAAGCCCGGTACGGCTCCCATTTCTAGAAGATCGTACCGAATGCCTCCAAATGAGCTGGCAGAACTCAAGACCCAATTGCAAGATCTACTTGAGAAGGGATTCATCCGACCAAGCTCGTCGCCATGGAGTTGTCCAGTCATCTTCGTCAAGAAGAAGGACCAAACACCTCGAATGTGTGTGGATTATAGACCCCTTAATGAGGTTACTATCAAAAATAAGTACCCTCTTCCACGAATTGACATTCTATTTGATCAACTGACTGGAGCAAGGGTATTCTCCAAGATTGACCTCAGATCGGGCTATCATCAGATCCGTATCCGGCCCAAAGATATACCGAAGACCGCATTCACTATGCGGTATGGGTTATTTGAATATTTGGTAATGTCTTTCGGACTAATGAATGCTCCTGCCCACTTCACTTATTTGATGAACTCAGTATTTGTGCTTGAGTTGGACAAGTTTGTGGTGGTATTCATCGACGATATCTTAATATATTCCAAGAATGAAGAGGAGCATGCTCAGCATTTACGGATCGTGTTGACGCACTTAAGAGAACATCAATTGTATGCTAAGTTCAGTAAGTGCGCGTTCTGGCTGGAAGAAATCCAATTTCTGGGACATGTGTTATCTGCCAAGGGGATTGCGGTAGATCCCAGCAAAGTCAAGGATATTTTGGAGTGGAAACCCCCAACCACTGTACATCAAGTCCGAAGTTTCCTTGGACTGGCTGGCTATTACCACCGATTTATACCAGATTTTTCCAAGCTTGTGAAACCAATCACAAGTTTTTTGAAGAATGACACTAAATTCAATTGGTCTTCAAAGTGTAATGAAGCCTTTGAACAATTGAAGGTATTATTAACCACTGCTCCGGTATTGGCTCAACCGGATATTGAAAAGCCCTTTGATGTGTATTGTGACGCATCAAGCAGTGGTCTCGGCTATGTGTTAATGAAAGAAGGCCGAGTAATAGCTTATGCTTCAAGGCAGTTACGCCGGCATGAGGAGCATTATCCAACTCATGACCTGGAGCTAGCTGCAGTGGTTCATGCCCTGAAGATATTGCATCATTATCTGCTAGGTAATATCTGTCACATTTATATAGATCATAGAAGCTTCAAGTATATTTTCACCCAGTAAGAATTGAACATGAGACAAAGGCAATGGCTCGAGCTTATTAAAGACTATGAACTGGAGATTCATTATCACCCGAGCAAAGCTAATGTAGTGGCAGATGCCTTGTGTAACACACCTGGTGTTACTGTTACTAAAACTTGAGCATAACATCATCAGCATTAGTATTTCATATATTTGATACACCTAGAATGTCATATTTATACAGACCACAAAAGTTTGAAGTACATCTTCACCCAATCCGAGCTCAATATGAGACAAAGGAGATGGCTCGAGCTGATCAAGGATTATGAACTA
Source organism: Zea mays (assembly GCF_902167145.1). Classification (NCBI taxonomy): domain Eukaryota; kingdom Viridiplantae; phylum Streptophyta; class Magnoliopsida; order Poales; family Poaceae; genus Zea; species Zea mays. The sequence goes on along the minus strand of NC_050098.1, from coordinate 10,782,677 downwards.
GAGATCTATTATCACCCAGGCAAAGCTAATGTAGTGGTAGATGCACTTAGTCGCAAGGCCTCCTGCCATTGTCTAACAATGAGGACTAGTGACATTACATTATGCCAGGAGATGGAGAATCTGAACCTGGGAATGATTCAGCATGGAACTCTAAATCAGCTAAAGCTTGAGTCAATCCTTTTACAAAGGATATTTGACGCACAAAAGAATGATGAAGGTATGAAACATATCCATGAGAAGATAAAGGCTGGAAAAGCCAACTGCTTCAAAGAAGACGATCAAGGTGTTGTATGGTTCAACAACCGCATAGTTGTGCCGAAGAATGAAGGGGTTCGCCAACAAATTTTAGATGAAGCACATCTTAGTCGCTATTTTATTCATCCCGGAAGCACTAAGATGTATCATTATTTAAAACAACATTATTGGTGGACAAAGATGAAGATTGAAATCACACGCTATGTGGCTAGATGTGACACTTGTAAACGTGTCAAGGCCATACACCTGAAAGCTGCTGGTCCATTACAATCGTTATCAATACCAACATGGAAATGGGAAGATATTAGTATGGACTTCATTGTGGGATTACCCAGAACGGCAAAAGGCTTTGACTCCATTTGGGTTATCATTGATTAGACTTACCAAGGTTGCCCATTTTCTTCCAGCCAAAGTAAAATATCCAGTCATCGCATATGCGAAACTGTATATTGCTCGTATTCTTAGTTTGCACGGTGTTCCGAAGACTATAGTGTCGGATCGTGGACCTCAATTCGTATCCAAATTCTGGGAATAACTTCATAAATCCCTGGGTACCAAATTGCTTCACAGTTCGACCTATCATCCTCAGACCAGTGGACAGATTGAGAGGGTCAATCAGATACTTGAAGATATGTTACGAGCATGTGTTCTGGAGTTCCCACAGAAATGGGATGATTGTTTACCATTAGCAGAGTTCTCATATAATAACAGCTATCAAGAAAGCATTAAGATGGCACCATTTGAAGCTTTGTATGGTCGACGGTGTCGCACTCCATTAAACTGGTCTAAACCAGGGGAAAGGAGTTTCTTCAGGCCAGATGTGGTAAAAGAAACCGAAGAGAAAGTTCAACGAATAATTCATCATTTGAAGAAAGCTCAAGCTCGTCAGAAAAGTTATGCAGACAAATGGCGAATGCCCTTATATTTTTTGGTGGGAGATTATGTCTATCTGAAGGTCTCCCCAATGAAGAGTGTAACACGTTTCGGGATAAAAGGAAAGCTTACACCTCGATACATTGGTCCTTTCCTTGTCCTTGAACAATGCGGGCCAATGGCATACCGACTTCAACTACCCGAAACCTTGTATGCTGTACATAATGTGTTCCACGTGTCTCAACTGAAGAAATGTCTTCGGGTTCCAGATCGAACTATCGAAGTAACAGATGTTGTCCTAGAGCCAGACTTGACATACTCAGAACACCCTATTCAAGTCTTGGATCAAAAGGACAGGGTTACCCAAAGAAAAACTCTCAAGTTTTACAAGATACTGTGGAACCAACATTCTGAAGATGAGGCTACATGGGAGACTCAAGACTTTTTAGAGAAGAATTTCCCAGGCTTTCTAGCCTCATGTAAATTGTGATATGTATATAATTGTTGTAATAAAGGAGTGAGCCCCCAAACCACCCCTGCCTTGTACCAAAAATCAGGAAATAAAAACATGAAGCATTTCCTTTTCCACTACTTACCCTAGGACTTTTAATCTCTGGACGAGATTCTTTTATGTGGGGAAGGATGTAACACCCCTGGTGTTACTGTTAATAAAACTTGAGCATAACATCATCAGCATTAGTATTTCATATATTTGATACACCAAGAATGCATTCACTAGGCAAAAGTTTCAAACAAGTTGTATTGATATGGCATTTTGCAAATAAAACCCTAGAGTAGGGTACTTAACCCTAAATGGGGTTCAGAAGGGTAAAACAAAATCCAAAAAGAGAAAACCCTAAAGCTTAAGTGAAAAGTCATAAAATGTTACTAAGAATGGACCTACATTACATTCACATCCCTGAAATACCAAAAACCCTAAAAAGGACCCTGGAAAACTCTAAACCAAAACCCTAGGGGGCTAAGTGCAAAATTAGGGCACTTTTGGACTAAAGTGCAAAAACTATTAAAGTGAGGTGTCTTAAATCATATGGTTCACAATCATGAAGATTTGCAAGCTAAACCCTGAATTTTGGACCTATTTGCAAAAAGACCCTATTTGAGTTCTAAACCTAAGTCTGAAATTCAGTGTGGTTGACTCAACTTTGAGCCCTTGTATCTTCCAAATTATTGAGAATTTACCCTAGGTCACCACATCAATATTGTAGAACTATCAAAAGAGAATAACTTCGCTTAAGAGAGTAAGCATGGTTGTGATGAAGAAATTGGAGATAAATACACCCAAAGATGGGCTGTCAGGCTGTCTGGGGACTGAATTCTGGTGTGACAGTGTGATGAAGCTATCTTTGAGCTTAAATTTGATCATGATCCAATCATTATCTGGTTATGATTGCTATAGCAAGATTGTTGTTGGATCATCAAACAACAACTTTGTTACTGGTCGATCAACTGGTTGCCATAGAAAATGGAGAGAGATTTGACCCTAAACCTTGGCTGCCATGCGCACTGAAGAAGAGTTCGAGGGTACAGTGAAGGGATCAGGTCGCCAGCTCAGCCTCTCGCCGTCTGTGATCGTGCGCTCGGATTCATGCCGGCGTCGTGATTCCCGCCCAGCTAAACATAGATAATCCTCTAGAGAAAAGATCTCACCATGGATGATCTTGGGGCACAGTAACCACTCTGTCGCTCCTCCACTTACCGGCGACGTGGCCGCATGTCCATCACCGGCGTGCCGCCGTTCTTCGCGGTTATGCCACGCTGTCAGCCATCTTACCACGTCGCAGTTGATCGCCACACACCGTCTTTCTATTACCTAAGGCCTTGCCACGATGGTTGCCACCAATCGCACGCGCCAGTGAACTCTCCCTCCTTCGGCCGCCACCGCGCCATCTCCAATTCACATGCCACCGCCCCCAGGGCCTATAAATTGAGTGTGTCATTGGCTCCGCAAGGTAGTCAAGCAACCCATACACCAACTCGTGCCTCGAATTGTCCACCAGAGAACTTCAATTTGGGATTACCACCAAATCGGTCAAGAACACCGCAGAACCAAGCTCACCGTGGCCAGCCTATTTGAGGTTGATTCATACCCTTCTGTTGAATGTTATAGCATCTCTAGGATCTTCGGTTGCTTATAGGCTCGATTGATTGAACTAGACTGTACCAAATTGCCCGGAACACCGTAGCTTCTTCCCGGGTTTTGCCGTCATCGTGGACAAGTCGTTTCTGTGCGCTCTTAGTAAAATTAAGTTGGGGGAAATGCGCGGGAGGAGTTCCATTCAGTGTCTGCCACTTGGGAGCACCAGTCTTGGCTCCATCTAGCCAGTCTAGCTCGCCGGAGCATGGCTCCCCGCGCGGTTCACCGTCGAGGATCTTGGCATGCAAAGAATTAGAACGTGGAGGGTTTTCTGGTAAATGTCAGCGACTCAGTCAAATAGTGCCGCGACCCAACTTCAAGTTAACCAGAACGCTAGGGGTTTTCTTGCAAAGTCTGCAGCGCGGGCGCGGGCGCGCGCGTTTTCCTCCGGGATTGGGCCGCTTGGGCTGCTTTCGGCCTAGTACTGTTCACAGCTTTCTCTTTTTCTTTTCTACCAGGACTAAAACAATTTTAGAAAATTGTAGAAAAATGGTAAGAATGTCAAACCAATTTTGCTAGATTCCTAACTTTCCATAGAATTTAATAAAAATAATTTCATGATTTTTAGGTCAAATAGGGAATTTTGGAGCATTTAAAATAGCCTAAAACATTGTTTCTGGATTTTTAGAAAATCAATAATAATTCCAAATATCCCCAAACTTTTTGTATGAACTCTAAACATTATTTAGAAGCCTTGGGTAGAGTTTGGTATGATTTGGACCTTGTTTGATAATTAGAACCCAAAACCCTACCCCTGCCCTTTGAATTCCTATAGTGACTCTAGAAACCCTAATTCTCTAGAGTACCGTGAAGGAAAATTGTATTCAAGACCTTAGATAATAAGCTCTTATTATCTTTGCACTCTCATGAGCATTACATGGGCAATCATTATTATGTATGGTTATATTTAGAAAACGAGGAAGAAATTGAAGTAGAAGGAGAGAAGACTTCACCACCACCACCTCAGGAACATCAGGCAGACAGCTGTTTTTATTTTGACATCTGTGGAACCGAGCCTGATTCACCTGTAAACCAAGGCAAGCCCCGGTGCATTTGCCACCTCCTTGATTCTTTTAAAAGCTTTCTCACTTGCTTGTTGCATTAGGTGATAGGAGTTGAATGCTAAAACAATTCCTGCATTACCTTCCTTGAATTTGATTACCTTCCTTTGAATCCATGTTTTATAAAAGGTTTTTACTATGCTTAGTCCTGCTCTAGCAAAACAAAAGGTTTGTTTTTATAATAGATGATGTGGCAAAGTGGGAGGGATGTTTTTGAAAATAAAACTTGATGGTGGATCCATCATGGCCATGATGGGTTCAACATTGGAAAAGATGTACCTCTATCAGGTACCAAACTTTGGGTTGAAATGATTAAGCTGAGACCGAGCGGGTGACTTGCACGAGAAGAGAGTCTCAGTGTAGTGTCTCCGTCTGAGTCAATTAAGGACCATCTCGATGTAGGCTTGATGACCGAGGACCCTTTAACTGGTCACATGCCTCGTCATGGGTAAGCCTTGCCTCGGGCAGACTAATACCAGAATAAGATACCACGCAATGGGAGTGGAGAGATGGCGAGAGTAGCGTGTACCCTTCGTGGCAAGAGGCTGGACGGTGGTGTATCTGTGCTCTCGGTTGGCGTGAACCTGATCTGGTCTTAAGAACCCTGGTGGCGGGTTGACATATGCAAGGGTTAAGTGCTACATATGTCGTGTGATCGGAGATCCTCAGCTGAGTATAATCGATTTAGATCGCCGTACCTTCACGGTTATGAAGACTTGGTCACTGCCCTATACGTAGAACTCCAGTAAAGATGAAGGATTGTTAAGAAATTGGCTAGTATAGGTCAAGTGATTGAACTAGGGTAGAAAGAACTCTAGTTACAGGTAATCCTACTAAACTTGACAATAAAACTGGATTTTTAAGGATCCACTTTTAGTAAGCATTTCTGCAAACAGAGTCATTGATCATTAAAAAACCTTACCTTGACTCCCTTATAACCAGCATACCCTTGAGAGTCTTTTCTTTAGTCAGGTAAGTCTTGCTGAGTAATTCCATACTCAGGGTTTTATTCCCTATTGTTTTTAGGTGAAGAAGCAACAAACTTTTGTTGTTTCTGTTCCAAGGTGGTCTCAAAAGAAGGAAACCAAGAGTAAAGCTGCGGGAGGAAAGGATCCTCCATAAAAACTTTTGTTTAAAACTTATCGGGAGGGGTTTTTGCCTCCCTTGGCTTGTAATAATAATACTCTACACTCGTATATTATATTCTGGTCTGTAAATATTTAACTCTATCTTACTTTTAAATAAAAGTAAGTTAATGTAATTGCTTCCGCATTTCTGTAACTCCCATGCTTGTAATGTCTGCGTGACGGGTGAAACACTCTTGGGAAAAGTAAGAAAAGCAGATACCGAACTTGTCAAGTGATTTAGGAACACCTGCAGGGTTTTCTGAGGTCCGTTAGACAAGGACAACTGTAGGTGGGCCTAATGACTTGGGAGGTTCTGTCACACGGCGGTGCGGTTCTTCCGCACCTAGTAGCCAATCGCGCCGGTTGCATGACGTGTGGGCCTGGATCCGCATGTTGGACCGTTGATTGTAGCGAAGCTGAGGGAGCGCCAAACCGTGGGGCGACTGCTCGCTTCCCGCGTGACGGTTTGCCTTCTTAACCGCCGGTTTTGGCAAAAAAAGAGGGGGCGCCTAACCGCGGGGCGGTTGCACGCTCCTTGTGTGGCGGCTCGTCTTCCCGACCGCTGGTTGTTTCGAAAGTGAAGGGGTGCATATCCCCGGGGCGGTTGCACGCCCCCTGTGTGGTGGTTTGCCTTCCTCGCTCCTCGGGCTGGCCTATACGATGCGTGGGGCCTGGCCCCCGTGTCATAGGGTGGAACCTTTGGTGCACACCGGGAGACTTTGCCCGTGGCGCTTCGGGGCACAAGAGGGGGACATCTCCCTTTAAAAAGAGATCGACCCCTCGGTAGAAGCCATGCCTTGCTCCTCTTGCATCCTTCGCGCCCTCCCGCCTTATGGGCCTCTGGATGGAGCGCGCCGATGTTCACTGGAGGGGAACGCGTCAGAGCCATACCCTCCGGTGGCCCCATCGCCGGAGAGCTTGTGCTCGCAGTTGGGCTGCCGATCTTGTCTTCCTTTTGCTACTGTTAGAGGAGCGCAACCCCGTGGGGGTCGGTGCTCTTCCGTCATCACTCGGCTTCAAGGATTTTCATCATGTAGCCCGGCTGTAGTCCCCCGCCAGTGGCCATCCAGAAGGATGACCACCAGCCTCACGGTGGGGAGAAGCAAGCCGGGCTGCGGCTTCCCCCCAGCCTCAGCTTCAAGGATGTTCATCATCCTTGCTGGGGCGGGGGGCGAGCCAAGTCGGGGCCCTGCCCTCTGCGTGGGTTGGCAACCCGCTTCTTCCTCCAGCATTTGGAGGAGAAGGGTGTTCACCAGCCTTGCAGAGGAGGCAAACCCCGTCTACGTGGGGCCAACCAGCTGCAGGCCGTCAGCTACAGCGTGTCCGGCCCTTTGGGCTGGACGGCTTCGGCGCCGCCTCCGACGCTGCCTCCTGCCGCTCTGGCCGAGGCCTGGCTGTCCATCCATAGCACGAGCGACGGTTGCGCCGTGTGTGGGTCCCGCACATCCACCCCTTCTCCTGCCCGCCAGCCACACTGGGGGGATCATACAAGACGTCGTACGCCGCAGTGGTAGTGGCGGTGTTCTTGGATGGTCTTGTCCTCACTCCCGTTGGTAAGACGGGAGCAAGGACCCTTTCGTGCATGCTGAGGCAGCCGCCACCGACTGGTACAGAGGTGGTCGCTGCCACTGGTGAGGCTACCCCTTGCAGAGGTGGTTGCCTCCGCCGGCGAGGGCATCAGAGCCATCTGCCGCTGAGTCCCTGACTTTTTTCTTTAATGACCTCGTTGTCACCCCCTATAGGAGGACGGGGGCAAGGACCTTCTCGCAGTGGCACTCACCCTGAGGTGGTCGCTGTTGCTAGCAAGCCGCACGGAGCGGAGGTCGTTGTCGCTGCTGGTGCAGAGGTGGTCGCTGCCGCCGGCGATCCGCTGATGTAGAGGTGGCCGCCGCCGCTGGTGAGGTTGCTCGGAGCCAGCTTCCAGCGCGACTCCTGCTGTTGTAGCGTAGTTCATTCCTAAAAAATGGAGCTAGGGCCCTGCTTGTAAGGGAATGTAATAACATATGTTTGCTCGGAAGCAAAATGTAATAACATATGCATACAGGATCTTAGTTTGGGAAGCCAAGTTGTGTATCCGACCCCCTGGATGGTGGTTCTAGGTACTAGGACACATGCCGCAGGGTGGTGGAGTGTGCATGCCCACGGTACGGGACCAGGCTGAGCAGCTACACGGCTCCGGACCACCCCAGGAGACAAGCATCGCTTCTCTAGTTCCGGACCCCAGGTTGTCGGATGCACAGGACTTATAGTTCCAAGTACTTGGGCATCCATCATGGAGCGGTGGAGTGTGCAGGATTTCGGGTACGGAACCAGGCTAACCGGCCACATAGGCTCCGAACCACCCCGTGGAACGAGCACCCGTTCTTTAGAATCGGCCCCCAGGCTTTTTCCCTGTTTTTTGTAAGGTACTTCTGAGTATTATTTATAAAGCAGTATTTGACATTTATCTGTGCATCGCTCGTTCCTGCTGTGTGAGGTGTCACGCTATTGACTCCCCTTGGTATCTGGCCCCCCGCCTGGGATGCAGGCTTGACATGTCGAGATTGGATTCCAGCGTGTCTGAAAGAGTTGTCAACAATTCTCGGGAGGCAGCTTCGCCGAGACCCGAATCTGCACACAGCTTTAGCTAAGGCACGTTAGCAGTACACTCGTAGGACCCGCCATCTGACACTAGGCATCCTTTGATACATGCTCAGGACTTGCAGGGTCTAGCCTGAGGGAGCCAAGTTGTGCGTTCGGACCCCCTGGATGGTGGTTCTAGATACAAGGACACCTGCCGCAGGGTGGTGGAGTGTGCAGGCCCACGGTACGGGACCAGGCTGAGCGGCTACATGGCTCCGGACCACCCTAGGAGGCAAGTATCTTTTTCCTAGTTCCGGACCCCAGGTTGCAGACCCACAGGACTTATAGCTCTAAGTACTAGAGTACCCATCACGGAGTGGTGGAGTGTGCAGGGTTTCGGTTACGGAACCAGGCTAACCGGCCACACAGGCTCCGGACCACCCCATGGAACGGGCTCCCATTCTTTAGAGTCGGCCCCAAGGCTGTCGGGCCCTCCTGCTTTCGCATAGAGGTCCTAAGCCACAAGCCTGGCTGTTCAATTCAGATGTCATCATGCCTGATAGGATGGGAACTGGACGGGTGGGTTAGCTAAAATATAATCTGGAAACTGTAGGAGAAGACCTTTGGGCAGTAGGATAATACTATCATAAAGGTACATCTGAGAGGGTAGTTTTCTTTTATAACTTATCATGCATGGGTGCAGACCAACAGGCCGGGTTTATGGGGACAGACCCCAGCGGGTTGGCGTACACGTATGTGCTACCTAGTTACAAAAGGGAAAAACTTCGAACCCTCAGACTTGCTCTATAGATAAAACTTACAGAGATATTCTGGCACTGGGGGAGGCACTCCTTCAGTCGTATCTAGATAGTTGCCCTCGGGTCGGGGGATTCCCATTACCATGAAGGGTCATTCCCAGCTGGGGGAGTGTTACGGAGCCCTAATTTGGTCTGGTACTTCCATAAGATTAGGTCCCAACCCCGGGTCCCCATCTGTGTTTGACGAAGGAGGCCTCGCCTTTGGCTATGGTCATTCCTAGGTGAACCTGTCAGAAATCTGGACCCGTGGGGAGTCCAGATGGGTTTCCGGAGGAAGGCGGGCTTTAGCTCCGTAGGCCAGGGGACATGGGGTCCCGTCGGTGGTCTGTTTAGTCGTCGCCGTCGGAGTGGGAGTCTTTTGCGAAGACGTCCTTTAGGTCCCCCTCGGGCGACTGGTACCCAAGATCTCGCTCAGCCGCGGCTACCTCGTCATCGTTGACCTTTTCCTTGCCCGAACGGCGATGAGGCGGGGAGCCGTCCTTGGAAGACTGCTCACGCCGCTTGCTGACGCGCTCGCTGACGCACCTTGCGAGATCAATGATCTCGCGACACTCCACGGCACTGTGGCGACCGTTGGGGTGTACAGGGCATGAGCCGCTGCTACCCTTCTGTGGTCGTGGGCGCTTATTGCAGTCGCGCTGGCCCCCGGTCGCAGCTGCAACGACCAGCGCGGTTGACTGTGGCCTCTCGTAGCCACGGCCCTTCTTTTTCTTTTTACCGTCCCGAGGGACGGCGCCCGAGCCACCTGTTCGGGTAACTCCGGTTTGTGGGGCCGAGTGCCATGCATGGCCCTCGGCGGCTCTGGCGCACTTGTCAGCCAGAGCAAAGAGCGTGGGGACAGTCTCCACGTCATGTGTGGCCAGCTTCTCCAACATTTTCTTATCATGTACCCCTGTCGGAAGGCTGTGATGATGGAGGCATCGGAAATACGAGGAATAGTACCTCGTACCTTGGTGAAGCGGGAGATAAATGTCCGGAGGGTCTCTCTGGGCTCCTGCCTCACTGCGTGTAGGTGGGCCTCCACGCCATGCTGCTGGTAAGCGTTGGTAAGTTCGCAACAAACCGTGCACAGAGCTCTTCCCAGGTGTAGATTGACCCTGGGGCGAGGTTCATGAGCCAAGTCCGGGCAGGCCCAGACAGGGCGACATGAAAATAGGTCGCCATCACCGCGGTGTTTCCACCTGCTGCCGTGATGGCGGTGACGTACACCTGCAGGAACTCCGACGTGTTTGATGTTCCATCATATTTTTCCAGCAGGTGCGACCGGAACTTGGGCGGCCATGACGTCGTGCGTAGATGGTCCGCAAGGGCGGCGTAGCCCACGCCGGCCAAGGGGACTCCTGTTTGGGACCGGGCGCCCATTGGTGTCTGTGGTGCTTCCGCAGCGAAATCTCGGTCGAGGTTGCGTCCCTCGATGTTTTGTCGGCGCTCCCGCGCCCTTTCCAAAGAGATTCGGGTTTAAAAACAATTACACGATATGGTCAGAACATGGTGAGTTGGATCCGTGTGAAGTGCCTGGTAATGACGAGAGAGTTGTCGGAATTTTAGATCTTAAAGTTGATGGTGAAGTGGATAATGTGGATGCTAATCAAGAATTTGAAGAATTTGATTGTGAAGAGATGTTGCGCCATATGGAACCAGAAATGTTAAGTTCTGTGGGATCGCAGAAAGGGCTATCTAAAATGGAGGGACTGGAAAGTGCCTCAAAAGAACCTTTATATGATGAATCAAAGGGTTGTGACAAAGAGTTTACTACACTGCGTACAGTTCTAGAACTTCTGAAGTTGAAGGCTAGCGCCGGATGGTCTGATACTAGCTTCACAGATCTTTTGAATTTTCTGTCTCAATTACTACCAAAACCCAACAAACTACCAACAAGCACTTATAAAGCGAAGAAGCTTATATCTCCCATAGCTCTGGGTGTGCAAAAAATTCATGCATGTCCGAACCATTGTATTCTGTATCGTGGCGATTTTGAGAACGCATCAAGATGCCCAGTTTGCAATGTCAGTCGATACAAGAAGAGCTACAATCAAGACTGTGTAAAAAAATTCCCGAAGAAAAATAAAAACAAGAAATTCACTATTGGACCTGAAAGTGACGATGACACTTTTGATGACATGGATGGGAAAAAGAAGTCAAAGAACCCAGCTTTGGTGATGTGGTATCTTCCAGTAATTGATCGCTTAAAACGTTTGTTCTCAAACCCTAGGGAGGCTGAGCTTATGCGTTGGCATGCTGAAAATTGCAAGCAGAATAACAAACAGATTCGACACCCTGCTGATGCACCACAATGGAAAAATTTCGATCTTATGTATCCTGAGTTTGCCAAAGAAACCAGAAATGTAAGATTTGCTTTGGGTACAGACGGAATGAATCCATTTGGTGAAAAAAGAAGTGTACATAGCACCTGGCCCGTGACTTTAACGATGTACAACCTTCCATCATGGTTGTGTCACAAAAGAAAGTATATTATGTTGACTATTCTTATTCAAGGTCCGAAATCAGCTGGTGTTGATATTGATGTGTTCCTAGAACCTCTTATGGAAGATATGACAAAGCTCTGGAATGAAGGAGTTAGAATATGGGATGAGTATTGTCGTGAGTATTTCAACTTAAGAGCAATTATATTTGTTACCATCCATGATTCTCCCGGTGGCGCCACACTATCAGGGCAAAAGACTAAAGGAAAGAATGGTTGTGTAGTGTGCGTCGATGGAACTGCTTCCATGTACCTTAAATCATCCAAGAAGTTGGTGTTCATGGGACACAGACGGTTCTTGATGAAGCAGCATAAGTACCGAAAGATGAAAGAGGAATTTAACAATCAACTGGAAAGTGAAGGTGCACCAAAGCCTTATAGTGGGAAACTTGTTTTTGAAATTGTAAAGAACATTCATGTTGTATTCGGAAAGGGAAAAAACAAAGGAGAAAAGAGAAAGAGAACTGACCCTTCAACTTACACAACTTTCAAGAAGCAATCAATATTTTTCAAGTACCTCCCATACTGGAAGGATATGGAAATTTGCCACAGCATTGATTTGATGCATGTAACAAAAAATGTTTTTGACAGCATCATTGGAACCTTGTTGGGCATGCCGAGTAAGACAAAAGACGGACTTAAATCACGCAATGACCTAGTAGATCTTCAAATCAGACCGGAACTTCATCCAGTGGATAGTGGCAAAGGGAAGCCTTACCTCCCCCCAGCTAGCTACAACTTGTCAGTTGAGGAGAGAACAAAGATTTGCAAATGTTTGTGTGGGGTCAAAGTGCCCACAGGTTTCTCATCCAATATCAGCAGACTAGTCAGGATGAAGGACTTGTCTCTATTTGGCTACAACTCTCATGACTGCCATGTGATGATGACGGTGTTCCTCCCAATTGCGGTAAGAGCCCTCAAAACAGAGCATGTCAAAGTTGTCATCACACGCTTGTGTTACTTTTTCAATGCGGTTTCACAAAAAGTAATAGCTTTAGAAGACTTGGACTATCTAAAGGCATACATCATCGAGACTATGTGCAAGCTTGAAATGTGTTTTCCTCCATCATTTTTTGATATGCAAGTACACCTAATCATACATCTCGTGGATCAGATAAAAATATTAGGGCCACTATATTTACATCATATGTTTCAGTTGGAGCGATACCTGGGAGTATTAAAAGGTTATGTGCGAAATCGCGCTCACCCAGAGGGTTCAATCATGGAGGGATACACTACAGAAGAAGTGATTGAGAGCTGTATAGATTACATCAGTGACGGAACAATGATACGTGTGCCTGTACCTAAACATGAGGGTAAACTATGTGGGAGAGGGAGAATGGGCAAGAAAACTTTTCGTGTTGAGGATTACAAGCTAGTACATTGTGCTCATGGTAGTGTACTACAACATCTCACGATAGCCGAGCCTTACATAGAGGAACACCTGAATGAGCTTCATAAAGAAAATCAGAACCGCACAGAGGACTGGATCATGAGGGAGCACAAACATCGTTTCAGCGAATGGTTAATGGACAAAAACATCCCATTCGGAGACTCTTCGGATGAGAAAACAATGAAGAATTTGGCTTCTGGGCCATCGTGTTTTGTGACATCATGGCAAGCATATGACATCAATGGGTACACATTCTACACTAAATCAAAAGATATGAAAAGTGTTGCACAAAATAGCGGTGTTCGTATCGATGCTTTTGACCTACATGGACAGAAGACCACATATTTTGGATTCATAGAGGAAATATGGGAACTTGATTATGGCCCAAGCATGAAAATACCCTTGTTTAAGTGCCAATGGGTACAACATCCCGTGGGGGTGATAGTGGATAACTACGGACTCACACTGGTAGACTTAAAGAAAGTAGGATATAAAGATGACCCGTGGGTTCTCGCCGAATGTGTTGCACAAGTGTTCTATGTACTCGATCCAGCAGATGAGAAGATGCATGTAGTTATTTCTGGAAAGCAAAAAATTGTTGGAGTTGAGAATGTGGGAGACCAAGATGAGGAATACAATAAGTATGAAGAGATGTTCGTCTTTAACGGTCCAGATAGAATCAAGCGTGTGGAAAAGAAAATTGATAAGAACTTAAAGCCATACATGCGGAAAAATGGTAGTTCATGAAAAATTGTATGAATCAAATTGTATTTGTTATCATGTATGATCGACTATGAATTGTGGTTGCCAATTAATTTAAAATCTCTCTAGTTATCTATGTGTGCTATTATAATTCATTTAAATTGTATTTGCATATTATTGTTAAAAATTAAATATTAATTCATTTAAATTGTATTTGCATATTTCTGTTAAAAATTAAAATTATTTTCATATTTAAATTGTATTTTCATAATTTTACAATCACAGGCGGTTTTGTCTTAGGGTCCGCTTGTGAAAAGGATAGAGCATCACAGGCGGTCCTAAACAAAAACCGCTTGTGATACTATTACATCACAGGCGTACTAAACCGCCTGGGACATCACAGGCGGTTTTCTAACCGAACCGCCTGTGATGTAAAAATCCTACCGCTTGTATAGAGCCAAATTGTACTAGTGAGCTCTGCCCGGAGGTCGTCGGTCTGTGCTCCCCTTACGGAGGGCGAGCATACAGACGCTGTCGCCTCGCACTGGCGTCGGGATGACCGAGGCCTAGACCTAATTGAAGTGGAATGCGCCATACTGAGTAGCCGGTCGACGTTGTCACACCACTGTTTCATGGCCCCTGGCGAGGCCACAGAGCTTGGGGGGTGGCGCAGCAACTCCCTGGCTGCCGACAACGCCGTAGGCCCTGCCCTTGACGGGGTCTGGGACGCTTGTGCAGGCGTGTGTTGCTGCACGGCGTGTACGGCAGCAGTCCCAGTGTCAGGGCGGTCGAGTACTTGCGGCGCAGAGGATGCAACTTCTTGCTCCCTCGCAAAATCCTTCGAAGTTTTGGTGTGGTGCTCGATGATCCGCACCATCATGCTCAGCAAGAAAACAAGCAAAAACTTAAAGCCTAGACCCCTACCTGGCGCGCCAAATGTCGGAGAGGAAATCTCCCCGGTCGGGTGGCGGATTGCACCCGCCCTAAATCCTAAAAAGAGGAGGGGCCTAAGCGTTTTGCTTGTTACGAGACTGGTGGATCAACACACGGGAGCACGCAAGGGTTTAGAGTGGTTCGGGCCGCTGGAGCGTAATACCCTACTTCACTATGTGATGTATTGCTTTGGGAGCTTGTATGAACTTGTGAGTGTCTGCCTGAGATTGTGTGTTTTGCAACGCCACATGCCTCCCCTTTTATAGCCGAAGGGGGCATGCACAAAGGTACTGAGCCCCGACATGTGGGCCCAGGGACATAACGAATATTGTACTTGAAGCCACAATCGTGTGCTGCTGAGGCGATCTTCTAGCGCCCTGACACCCAAGATCTTCATATCCTCGGCGTGCAGGGGAGGCTTCTTGTAGAAGGGATGATGAGTACGGTGCACCGCTCGGCACGGGCGCACTGTTTGCCAACAGACCAGTCAGATGTGCCGCCTGCTAGACGACCCTGACGCCGCCTACCATCAGATTGGACAGGACGCATTAAATGCTAGGAGGGTGCGTCGCCTGCTAGCGTGGTGGCAGGCGGCGTGTCCTTTTAGCAATAAATGCAGAGGCCGCTCGGCTTGGTGGGCTTTATGCCAGGCTTGGCCCGTTGGTTTATGTGTCGGGCCACAAGCCACGCGGTAGCAGTGGGCGGTCCGAGGACAAGGTCTGGACACGTGTCAGCACTGGACCCCTACCTACGCTGGGGTCCTCCTTGTCCCGGGACCTTGCCAACGCTGGGGCCTTCCAAGGGATCCAGCATACCTTCTTGGGGCCCTGGACTTGTATGTATAGGGGTCCAGTGTCCTTCTTCGGGGGTCCGGACCTAGCGATGAACACCGGGATGTACTCCCTTTCCTTGCCACGCGGCGCTCTTGGACCTACCCATTGGGCGCCATTCTCTACATGGTCTTAAGGCGTTGCACGGGTGCGGCGCCTTTATGCAGTAGCAGAAGGTACCCCTGATTGAGGGTACTGACAGTGATGATGTTGCAGTAGTCTATAATATGCCATACAAAGCCTTAATCCACTTTTAAATAAATTAACTTTATTTAATAGACACTAATTACATGTTAATCTGCCATAAGGAAAGACTAATGGTTGCACCCGCAGAGTCTGGCCAATTCCTACGTATCTTGGGAGCCAAGCCTAAAGAGAATCTTTGTATCTCGTAAGCCAGGCTGAAGAGGCTAATCAGGCAACCAAACAGAATAAAGCTGCATCTCGTGAGCTTGCCAGACCATATGCAGGCAACCAAACGCACCCATAATGTATGCACTTATATGCGCTCTAAACTCTAAACTTATGTTGGTGCCTTTTTTCGGGCGTCAATCACTGCGTGAGAACCGGCGGTGGTGCTCTCTGCACAGGCGCGGATGGTCCGCGGCCAGGGGCCGGATGGTCCATGACCAGGGGTAGGGCTAGGGTTTCCTGCCTGATGTGTCGGACGGTCCGTGCGTGTGTACGGGCTGCGGAGTTCACCGACGGCGCCTGGATCTCGCTCCCGGGAGGGACCCTGTCGGGGAGGAGAGATCCTAGGTGGTGTCTAGGCTCGGCAGACCGACCTAGACTCCTCTAATCGACGTAAAGTCGAAGAGAAGCGAAGAATTTGGGGATTGGAAGACTAAACTAGAACTAGACTAGAACTACTCCTAAATGTACATGAAATAAATGCGAGATAAACTGATTATTGATTCGATTGATAGTTTCTAATCGGCCGTAATCCTCTATATTTATAGAGTAGGGGGGCTGGACCCGTTACAAACTGATCTCCCAGAGTAATCCCATGAATTTAGCTAACAACCGTAGCACAAAACTCGGAACCCTAATCGGCTCTGCGCGCGGACCGTCCGCATCATCAGCGCGGACCGTCCGGACCGCGGACCATCTGGCCTCAGGGCTGGACCATCCGCCCTCTCATTTTGGTGCTCAACATATGCCCCTGCCTTTTGGTGGAGCTTGTAAGGAAAATGGACCCCAGGCCATTTGGCTAATTGAGTTTTGGTGTTTGATGATTAACACAATCTGTGAACTAATAAGTTTCTAGTGTTTGTGTTTGTAGTTCACAAGATGCTAGAATTACTTGGACCAAGGAATTGAGGAAAGCAACACCTCAAAAGAAGACATTAAGAAGATCAAAGAAAAGTCCAAGAAAATAAGATGTGGTTCCTACGGACTGTCTATGCGTGGAGCACCGGAATGTCTGGTGGCACAGCGGACTGTCCGGTGCCCACAAGCCGGACTATCTAGTGCACCAGGGAACCATAGCCCAATGGCTAGTTCTAGGTGGCACCCGGAGGGAAGACCGCCGGATTGTCCGGTGTGAGGACCGGACTGTCCGGTGTGAGGACCGGACTGCGCGCCAACGGTCACCTGCTCTGACAGACCAACGGCTAGGCGCACCGGACAAGGAACAGTACACTATCTGGTGCACCACCGGACTGTCCGGTGTGACCGTAGAAAGCAGCAGCTTTCCTCAAATGGCAACTTTTGTGTTGGGGGCTATAAATACACCCCCAACCGGCCATTTCCAAGTGTGGGAGCCCAAGCAACATACCAAGGCACATAGTGCACATTTCCAAGAGCTCAAACACCCAAGTGCTTAATAGAATCACTCGGTGATTAGCGTAGGTACTTTGCGAAGTGCTTAGGTTAGTTAGACCGCTTTAGTGCTTGCTCTAGGTGAACCCTAGTTAGTTGAGTGAGTTTTATAAAACCACACAACCCCTCGGCTCTTGCGTAAGCCGTTGTAATTGTACCGAGTGGGGCGAGAGTCTTGAGAGACTGTGACAACCGCGTTTGTGTCATGGTCGCCATCGTGTACCGGAGGGAACGAGGCCCGCAGCATTTTAGGCCGGAAGCTCGATAGTGGAGACGGTGGGGAGCGTCCGAGAGGAGCCGAAAGCGGAGCACCACTTGAGCGTGGAGAAGGCCCGTGGCTCTCTATGGAGTTACTCGACCGAGGTGCTTGGCCCTCGCGTGGGCTTCCCTTTGCGTAGGGGCACCAACGAGGATTAGTCGGGACCTTGCGTGGTTCCGGATACCTCGATAAAAATACCGGCGTCATCCACGAGAGTTTGCATCTCTACCTTGCTCTTTACCTTCCACATTTTTATTAAGCATTTAAGTTTCAATCTTGTATTCATACTTATATACTGTAGATTGAAACTTAGCCATTGCGGTAGAGATAGCAACAGTTAGACAAAACCTAGTTTGCACATTCTAGTTTGATTATTTGCATAGGTTTTGCTCTAGGGATTTATTTGTGGCCTAGTTAAGTAAAAGTTTTAGAAGTCCTAATTCACCCCCCCTCTTAGGCGTCACCCGTTTCCTACAAGTGGTATCAGAGCCTGGTTTGGCTCATTTGAAATGCTTTAGCTTCACCGCTAAAAGAGCCGACACTTTTTAGAGGAAGGGATGAATACCCATAGGCCACCACACTTCGACAGCACTAACTTCCCATATTATAGTGCTAGAATGGCTTGTTACCTAGAGGCCGTTGATCTAGGCATTTGGAGAGTCACTCGTGACAGGATGAAACTGAAAGAGAAATGTGCCTTTGGGCAATTTCAATAATGTTTTGGTGATTAAGTGCCCAACACGTTTAATTAAATTCTCATGTGCCAAGTAAAGAGAAAAGTGCAAATCAAAGAGAAAGGTACGTTTCTAGACTTAGTACATTGTTGAGTACTAATGTGTTTTGTCTAAGTGCTAGAATCAGTGAGAAAAGAATTAGAGAAAGAGGTGGCTGTGTGCAGCCAACTTCAGCTCGGCTTGGCACACTGGACCGTCCGGTGGTGCACCGGACAGTGTCCGGTGCGCCAGGCTAGTCCGCGTGAAAAGGCTGCTCTCGGGACTCGACGGCGGCGTACGACTATAATTCACCGGACTGTCCGGTGGTGCACCGGACTATCCGGTGAGTCATCTGCGGCGAACTCGTCGCTCTCGGGAAGAGGATCAGCTGCATACGGCTAAAATTCACCGGACTGTCCGGTGGTGCACCGGACTGTCCGCTGAGCCAACGGTCGCCTGCGCCAACGATCGGCCGCGCAATCTTCGCGTGACACGTGGTCACGCCAACGGTCGGTTGGGCACACCGGACTGTCCGGTGTGCACCGGACTATGTCCGATGCGCCAACCAACACCGAGGACCAACGATCGGATGCGCCAGAAATGGAAGGAGATCGCGCACCGGACAGCTACAGGGACTGTCCGGTGGTGCACCGGACTGTCCGGTGCACCACCCGACAGAAGGCAAGTTTGGCCTTCCAAGTTGGCCTCCAACGGCTCCTAGCTGCCTTGGGGCTATAAAAGGGACCCCTAAGCGCATGGAGGAGTAACCCAAGCATTCACTAAGTATTCTAAGGCATCTAGACTCTGCTCCCGTGTATTTGCTTCGGTGTGTTAGAGATTTGAGCTCTATTCGAGTCGAGGACTCTCTGTGTTGTCATTTGAGCTCGAGTCTTCACTTGTGTGCGTGGGTGTGCTGTGCATTTGAGTCTTGTGTGTGTTGCTCTTCCCAACCTTACTCTATGCTTTCTTTGTGATATCTATTGTAAGGGCAAGAGGCTCCAAATTGTGGAGATTCCTCGCAAACGGGAACAATCATCTAAAGGAAAAATTGTGGTATTCAAGTTGATCATCGGATCACTTGAAAGGGGTTGAGTGCAACCCTCGTCCATTGGGACGCCACAACGTGGAAGTAGACAAGTGTTACTTGGCCGAACCACGGGATAAAAATCGCATGTCTTGTGTTGCTCTCTCTGTGATTATTTGTGTTCACAAGAACTCGCTTCAAGCTACTTAGCCGTTCTAACACTTATAACTAAATTTTGTGGCTATTAGTGTTTGGTTTTTATAGGATCACCTATTGCCCCCCCTCTAGGTGCTCTCAATTGGTATCGGAGTCGTACTCTTCATCTAAGGGACTAACCGCCCAAAGAGATGGATCCTAAGGGAAAGGGGATGGTGGTCAACGGCAAAGAAAAGGAGTCCTTCCTCAACGAGCCTAGAGACGACAAGCCAACTGACTCTAGCTCGAGTCACAATAAGAAGGACGGGAAGAAGAAGAGGCGCATCAAGAAGATCATCTACTACGACAGCGATGCATCTTCTTCTTCACCAAGAGACGACGACAATGACGATTCTTCGTCAAAGAAGAAGACGGTTAATCAAAACTATTCCTTTGATTATTCCCGCATGCCGTACAATTTGAATGCACATTTACTTTCTCTTCCTCTAGGAAAACCTCCACACTTTGATGGAGAGGACTACTCATTTTGGAGTCATAAAATGCGTAGTCATCTATTTTCTCTTCATCCTAGCATTTGGGAAATAGTTGAAAATGGAATGCATTTCGATAGTATGGATAACGCTATGTTTATTAATGAGCAAATTCATAAAAATGCCCAAGCCACTACTGTTTTGCTAGCATCTCTGTGCAAGGATGAATACAACAAGGTTAGCGGCTTGGACAATGCAAAGCAAATTTGGGACACCCTCAAGATCTCACATGAGGGAAATGATGCTATAATGATCACCAAAATGGAGTTGTGGAAGGCGAGTTGGGAAGATTTGCCATGATCAAGGGAGAAGAGCCAAAACAAACCTACAACAGGCTCAAGACCCTGGTCAACAAAATTAGAAGCTATGGAAGCACAAGATGGACGGACCACGACGTCGTCCGACTCATGCTCAGGTCCTTTACCGTTATTGACCCCCATCTTGTGAATCTTATCCGTGAAAATCCCAGGTACACAAAGATGACGCCCGAGAAGATACTCAGAAAATTCATGAGCAGGCGCATGATGGTAAAGGAGGCACAATATGTGGATGACGCCTTGAACGGTCCACTACCCGTCTACGAGCCGCAGCCCGTTGCGCTCAAGGCAACAAGCAGCAAGGAGGTGCTACCAAGCAAAGTAGCGCAAGTAGAGGCTGCCGGGCTCGACGAGAATGAAATGGCGCTTATCATCAAGCGCTTCAAGACCACACTCAAAGGACGCAAAGAATATCCCTCCAAGAGTAAAACAAGGGGGAAGCGCTCCTGCTTCAAATGCGGTAAGACTGGTCACTTTATTGCAAGTTGTCCTGATAATGATAGTGACTAGGGAGAAGAAAAGAGCGGGAAGAAGGAGAAAAAGAAGAGCTACAGGAAGGCAAAGGGCGAGGCGCACCTTGGAAAGGAATGGGACTCGGACTGCTCTTCTTTCGACTCCAACGACAAAGGACTCGTTGCCTCGGCCTTCAACAAGTCTTCTCTCTTCCCCAATGTTGGGGGCCTTCAGCTTCCGAAGGTCCTCAAAAACGTGATTTAACAATGTTTCTGGAGTATAATACATGAGTAGGTACCTTCGGACATGGACCTTTTGGACTTGAGTCAAAATCACTGTATGAAGAAACACAAGGGGAACGAAGGATGGAACAGAGCCGAAGTTGTATGCAAAGGAGCTTTGACATGATGACAGGAAAAAGGAAACCGACTTAAAGAGAAAAAGGCTGTCTAGACCCCGATGAATTACTATAGAGTTATTATCAAATGCAAAGGGCCTGAATGTAATTTTGCATGGGCTGCGACCCGTGCCTATAAATAGATGAACAGTACTCCCATACTGTTCACGCGGACTGGGCATTTGCTTTTGCGTCACGCTTGTATTTTTACTTCCTTCAAGCCGAAGGTACACTTGTAATAAATCATTACCTTTACTTATTCATGATAATAACACAAAAATAATACAATAATGATAACATATTTGATTGTTCGCATTGTTCATGTTTCGTATAAACCCTTCTTCATTTTTATATACGTCGTACCTACGAAGGTACGCTTTCTGTAACCTTCGTCCGAGAGTCGTTATATCCTAAGGGAAATAATGCTTCGAAGGATGAAGGACTTTAACATCTAACATTCTTTATGTTGCCTTGTTCTTAACTCATAGCATTTGAGAACAAGTCACCAACACCCAACGAACGCCATACATGTCTTATGGCCAAGGAAAAGAAGGTACATGTTCGAGATACCCCTAAGTACACTACTTCTAGCGATGATGATTCTTTCGATGATGAAGTAGATTACTCTAGCTTATTTAAAGGTTTAGATAGAGCTAAAATAGAGAAAATTAATGAATTAATTGATGCTCTAAATGAAAAAGATAGATTGCTAGAAAAGCAAGAAGATATTTTGTATGAACAGCATGACAAATTTATTAATGTTCAAAAATCTCTTGCTTTAGAAACTAAGAGGAATGAAATGCTATCTTCTGAGTTATCTGCTTGCCATGAAACTATATCTAGTTTAAAGAGTTCAAATGATGAATTAACTGCTAAGCTAGAGGAAGATAGTAAAATAAATCCATGTGTAGAGCATGTTAGTGTTTGTAATAGATGTAAGGACTTTGATGTTGATGCATGTAATGAACATCTTATTTCTATTACTAAGTTGAATGATGAAGTGGCAAGTCTTAATGCTCAACTTAAGATTTGCAAAAATGATTTTGATAAATTAAAGTTTGCCAGGGATGCCTACAATGTTGGTAGACACCCCTCAATTAAGGATGGACTTGGTTTTCGAAGGGAAACCAAGAACTTAACAAGCCATAAGGCTCCCATTCTCAACAAGGAGAAAGGGAAGGCCCCTATGGCAAGTAGTCCTCAAAGGAACCATGATTTTATTTATGATAGGTAAATTGCTAATCGTGCTCATTATAATAGGAGTTATGATCATGATGTTTTTTATTCACATGCCATGTTTGCCTCTAGTTCTACTTTTGTTCATGGTAGAAGTAGGCCTAGGAGAAACCACGTTGTGCATCATGTGCCTAGAAAAATGTGTAATATACCTACTACTATTTTCCATGCTTGCAACACTACTTTTGTACTTTCATGTAAGAATGAAAAAGTGGTTGCTAGGAAGTTGGGAGCCAAATGCAAGGGAGACAAGACTTGTATTTGGGTTCCAAAAACTATTGTGACTAACCTTGTAGGACCCAACAAGAGTTGGGTACCTAAAACCCAAGCTTAAATTGCCTTGCAGGTTTATGCATCCGGGGGATCTAGCTGGATAATCGACAGCGGATGCACAAACCACATGACAGGGGAGAAGAAGATGTTCACCTCCTACGTCAAGAACAAGGACTCCCAGGATACAATTATTTTTGGAGATGGGAACCAAGGCAAGGTTAAAGGATTGGGGAAGATAGCCATTACATCCGAGCATTCTATCTCCAATGTGTTTTTAGTTGAATCGCTCGGGTACAACTTACTGTTTGTGAGTCAATTATGTAACATGGGCTATAATTGTTTATTCACAAATATAGATGTGTCTGTCTTTAGAAGGAGTGAGGTTCATTAGCTTTTAAGGGTGTATTAGATGGCAAACTCTACTTAGTTGATTTTTCGAAAGAGGAGGCCGATCTAGATGCATGCTTAATAGCTAAGACTAGTATGGGCTGGCTATGGCATCGCCGTCTAGCACATGTTAGGATGAAGAACCTTCATAAACTTCTAAAAGGAGAACATGTGTTAGGACTAACCAATGTTTGTTTCGAAAAAGATAGACCTTGTGCAACTTGCCAGGAAGGGAAACAGGTGGGAAGCACTCATCATAGCAAGAATGTGATGACAACGTCAAGACCACTGGAGCTTCTTCACATGGACCTCTTTGGACTCGTTGCCTACCTTAGCATTAGGGGAAGTAAGTATGGTCTTGTAATTGTTGATGATTTTTCCCGCTTCACTTGGGTGTTCTTTTTGCAGGATAAATCAGAAACCCAAGGGACCCTAAAGCGCTTTCTAAGGAGGGCTCAAAACGAGTTTGAGCTCAAGGTGAAAAATATAAGAAGCGACAATGGGTCCGTGTTCAAGAATCTGCAAGTGGAGGAGTATCTTAAGGAAGAAGGCGTCAAGCACGAGTTCTCCGCTCCCTACACACCACAGCAAAATGGTGTGGTAGAGAGGAAGAACAGGACACTTATCGACATGGCGAGAACGATGCTTGGAGAATTCAAGACGCCTGAGCGATTTTGGTCGGAAGCTGTGAACACAGCTTGCCATGCCATAAACCGGCTCTACCTACATCACCTTCTCAAGAAGACCTCATATGAACTCCTTACCGGTAACAAACCCAACGTTTCTTACTTTCGTGTATTTGGGAGCAAATGTTACATTCTGGTGAAGAAAGGTAGACACTCTAAATTTGCTCCCAAGGCAGTAGAAGGGTTTTTACTAGGGTATGACTTAAATACAAAGGCGTATAGAGTCTTCAACAAATCATCAGGTTTGGTTGAAGTCTCTAGCAACGTTGTATTTGATGAAACTAATGGCTCTCCAAGAGAGCAAGTTGATCTTGATGACATAGATGAAGATGATGTTCCGACGACCGCAATGTGCACAATGGCGATAGGTGATGTGCGACCACAGGAACAACAAGAGCAAGATCAGCCATCTTCCTCTACAATGGTGCATCCCCCAACTCAAGATGATGGACAGGTTCCTCAAGAAGAGGTGCGTGATCAAGGGGGAGCACAAGAAGAACAAGTTATGGAGGAAGAAGCACCACGGGTCCCTCCAACTCAAGTCCGAGCGATGGTCCAACGACATCACCCTGTTGACCAGATTCTAGGTGACATAAGCAAGGGAGTAACTACTCGCTCAAGATTAGCTAACTTTTGTGAGCAATACTCGTTTGTCTCTTCTATTGAGCCTTTCAGGTAGAAGAGGCCTTGCAGGATCCGGATTGGGTGTTGGCCATGCAGGAAGAGCTCAACAACTTCAAGAGAAATGAAGTTTGGAGACTGGTGCCACGTCCAAAGCAAAATGTTGTGGGAACCAAGTGGGTGTTCCGCAATAAGCAAGATGAGCACGGGGTGGTGACAAGAAACAAGGCTCGACTTGTGGCAAAAGGTTATGCCCAAGTCGCAGGTTTGGATTTCGAGGAGACTTTTGCTCCTGTGGCTAGGCTAGAGTCTATTCAAATTCTAGTAGCATATGCCGCTCACCACTCTTTCAGGTTGTTTCAAATGGATGTGAAGAGCGCTTTCCTCAACGGGCTAATCAAGGAGGAGGTATACGTGGAACAACCCCCTGGCTTTGAGGATGACAGGTACCCCGACCATGTGTTCAAGCTCTCTAAGGTGCTCTATGGACTTAAGCAAGCCCCAAGAGTATGGTATGAATGCCTTAGAGATTTCTTAATTGATAATGCTTTCAAGGTTGGGAAAGCTGATCCCACTCTTTTCACTAAGACTTGTGATGGTGATCTTTTTGTGTGCCAAATTTATGTCGATGACATAATATTTGGTTCTACTAATCAAAAGTCTTGTGAGGAGTTTAGCAGGGTGATGACACAAAAGTTCGAGATGTCGATGATGGGCGAGTTGACCTACTTCCTTGGGTTCCAAGTAAAGCAACTCAAGGACGGCACCTTCCTCTCCCAAACAAAGTGCACACAAGATCTTCTCAAGAGGTTTGGAATGAAGGATGCCAAGCCCGCAAAGACACCGATGGGAACCGACGGGCATGTCGACCTCAACAAAGGAGGGGAGATATGCTACAACTTGACCCTTTGAAAGGGAAAATGGACTTGGAGTATTCTTGAGTAGTCTCAAAGGTGCATTGAAAGGGAAAATGGACTTGGACGTTGCAAAGACTTCCACTGCACTCCGGTATTGGTGTACTTAATTCCAAGTTCATTCCTATGCTCTATTTGCCTTTTTGCTCTTAATTGACATTTTTGGTGAGGCAATGGGGTTAAAGGGCCAAGAATGATCCTGTTTTGGTGCTTAATGCCAAAGGGGGAGAAATTAAGGGCCAAAAGCAAATGGATCAGCTACCACTTGTGAATTTTGAAAACAATAGAGTTAGAACTTTTGATTTGTCCAAAATACTCTTATTGCAAAATTTAGTCTCTTGTGGGGATAATTTTTTATTATGGGAAAAAGGGTGAGTTTTTGGTACTTGATCAATTTTTCCATTGAGATATCTCTCTTTGTGCCTAAACAAGTGTGTTTCTTAGAGATAGGAAAATGAGTTTGATTTGCAAAAACAAACCAAGTAGTGGCAAAGAGCGATCCAAATATGCCCAATTATAGTCAAAAACAATTTAGTCTTCAATTGCATTGATTTTGCACTTCTCTTGTTGCTTTTTGTTGTGTTGGCATAAATCACCAAAAAGGGGGAGATTGAAAGGGAAATGTGCCTTCGGGCAATTTCAATAATGTTTTGGTGATTAAGTGCCCAACACGTTTAATTAAGTTCTCGTGTGCCAAGTAAAGAGAAAAGTGCAAATCAAAGAGAAAGGTACGTTTCTAGACTTAGTACATTGTTTTGAGTACTAATGTGTTTTGTCTAAGTGCTAGAATCAGTGAGAAAAGAATTAGAGAAAGAGGTGGCTGTGTGCAGCCAACTTCAGCTCTGCTTGGCACACCGGACTGTCTGGTGGTGCACCGGACAGTGTCCGGTTGTGCACCGAATAGTGTCAGGTGCGCCAGGCTGGTCCGCGTGAAAAGGCCGCTCTCGGGACTCGACGGCGGCGTACGGCTATAATTCATCGGACTGTCCGGTGGTGCACCGGACTGTCCGGTGAGTTGTCCGCGGCGAACTCGTCGCTCTCGGGAAGAGGATCAGCGGCGTACGGCTAAAATTCACCAGACTGTCCGGTGGTGCACCGAACTGTCCGGTGAGCCAACGGTCGCCTGCGCCAACGGTCGGCCGCGCAATCTTCTTGTGACACGTGGTCGCGCCAATGATAGGTTGGGCACACCGGACTGTCCGATGTGCACCGGACAGTGTCTAGTGCGCCAACCAACACTGAGGACCAACGGTCGGATGCGCCAGAAATGGAAGGAGATTGTGCACCGGACAGCTACAGGGACTGTCCGGTGGTGCACCGGACTGTCCGGTGCACCACCTGACAGAAGGCAAGTTTGGCCTTCCAAGTTGGCCTCCAACGGCTCCTAGCTGCCTTGGGGCTATAAAAGGGACCCCTAGGCGCATGGAGGACTAACCCAAGCATTCACTAAGTATTCTAAGGCATCCAGACTCTGCTCCCGCACATTTGCTTCGGTGTGTTAGAGATTTGAGCTCTATTCGAGTCGAGGACTCCTTGTGTTGTCATTTGAGCTCGAGTCTTCACTTGTGTGCGTGGGTGTGCTGTGCATTTGAGTCTTGTGTGTGTTGCTCTTCCCAACCTTAATATGTGCTTTCTTTGTGATATCTATTGTAAGGGCGAGAGGCTCCAAATTGTGGAGATTCCTTGCAAACGGGAACAATCATCTAAAGGAAAAACCGTGGTATTCAAGTTGATCATCGGATCACTTGAAAGGGGTTGAGTGCAACCCTCGTCCATTAGGATGCCACAATGTGGAAGTAGGCAAGTGTTACTTGGCCGAACCACGGGATAAAAATCATGTGTCTTGTGTTGCTCTCTCTGTGATTATTTGTGTTCACAAGAACTCGCTTCAAGCTACTTAGCCGTTCTAACACTTATAACTAAGTTTTGTGACTATTAGTGTTTGATTTCTACAGGATCACCTATTCACCCCCCCCCCCTCTAGGTGCTCTCAGAAACCCCCTAAGAATCCCGAGAAACCCACCACGAGTGAAGAAAAGAAATTCATTTAAATGCTAGAGCCAAAAATTGCTTGTATGAATCTCTTAGCATGGATATTTTTAATCAAGTATTTACCTTGAAAACTGCTAATGAGATTTGGCTAAAATTGCATGAGCTCCATGATGGCACATCTAATGTCTGTGAGCAAAAACATTGCCTAGTATTAAATGAGTTTAATTCTTTTGCTATGAAAGATGATGAGCTTGTTAAAGACATGTATTCTCGTTTGAATCTAATTATCAATGAGCTCAACTCTATTGGCATTAATAAGCTAGGTGATGCGGATATTGTGAGGAAGATTATCTCCCTGCTACCACAACAAAGATATGGGAACATCATCACCATCCTTCACAACATGGAGGACTTGAGTACCATGACCCCGACCATTGTGATTGGGAAAATCGCGGCTTTTGAGATGTTGTGAAAAATGTGTCGGGGAGAGGAGCCAACTTCCTCAAGGCCATATGCTTTTGCATGTGATGAAAGGAAGGGTAAAACGAAGGCTCCCACTCTAAGTTCCTCAAGTGAAGAAGAGGAAGAAGAAGAAAGTGATGATGATGAAGATAATCAACCATGCACATCATCCTCCAAGGACGAAGAAACAATCCGATGCGTCAGAAAGGTAATGGGGATGATCCGCAAGATTAATCTAATGGGTGTGCCCCTGCAGGTCGAAGATCTTCTCTTTAACATTGATAGGAAAAGGCAAAGGAAGAGAGGATGTTTCGCATATGGGGAGAAAGACCACTTCAGGGACAACTGTCCAAATATGGCCGAACCTAAAAAGGGGAGGAGCAAAGGCAAGGCGCTAACAAGTGTTAGAACTTGGGATGATTCTTCAAGTGAAGATGAACCTCCAAGGACACGCAGCCACCGGTCCTCATCATGGTCATCACACAAATGCCTTATGGCAAGAGGTGAAATGAGCATTTCATCCTCTAGTGATGATAGTAGTAGTGATGATGAAGGTGAGGGAAAGCCCTCCATAGATGAGCTTGCGGAAGCCGTTAAATTTTTACATGATGTTTGCACTAAACAAAAGGCTCAACTTAAAACTTTGAAAAATAAGTTGATTAGCTCTCAAAATGATTATAAAGGTTTCCTAGAAAAATTTGAAACATTTGCAAATTTGAATTGTGAGCTATCAACCAAAATTGAGAAATTAGAGTCTAGTGCTCCATCCACTACTACCGATGATGGCCTTATTAAAAAGAATGAAAAACTTAAGGCTAAGTTAGCTAGCTCCCAAGAAGTTATTGATTATTTGCTAGGGAAAATAAAAATTCTTAGCATACACAACAATGAGCTAACTACTAAGCTAGAAAACATTGGTAGCACCCCAGAAGTATCTTTGATTAAAATACCTAAAATTATTAAGAAAGATGCTTCTACTTCTTGCTTTGATTTAATTGATGATTCTAACCCCTGCAACCAAGTTTGTGTTAAGAATAGAAACATGTTTAGATGAGGTTGCAAAGGAAAATGAGCAATTAAGGCAAGAAGTGGCTCACCTTGGCAAGGCTTTGTATGAAAAGAAAGGCAAAGCCAAACAAATCCAACCTTCACAGGATAACACCATTGCGGGAGTGAACAAGTCTGTGAAGGGAGAAACTGTGATTTGTAGGCTATGCCACAAGGAAGGCCACAAGTCTTTCCAATGCAAGGCGATGACTGAGGATAAGCAAAGGCAAAAGCTCAAGCAAAAGCCAACAAGCAAAATCTCCAACACCTACATCAAAAAGGTGGATAAAAAGGCTACTACACCATATTTGATCAAAAGGAAAAGGAATGGAAAGGTGATAGCAATCAAGGCCAACAAGCAAGCCAACAAAGGAAAGGGGATCAAACGCATCTGGGTGCCAAAGGAAATAATTTTAACCATGAAAAGCACCAAGAAAGTTTGGATCCCGAAAGGGAAGTGAGTAGTCCGAAGGACTTACGGGAAATTTGGAGACTTGGCAAAATTGGGATGTATATCATGGGATAGATCATATTGGATCAAGTTCATTGCCAAGTGAGTTAGTGAAAATTTTGGACCCAAATTTCCCCACCAATGACTAAAGTAACTAGATTCATTGTATTTCTTATTTTTAGATATGCGTATCTATTTTTTTACATCTAGTTTTACCTTTCATGCCTAGTATTACATTTTATACTTACTTTTGCTTAAAAGCATGCATACTAGGTAAATCACATGGTAGGACTGCTTGTTTTAAATTCATACACTTAAGCAAGCCTACATGATTTAAAATATTTATTTGAGCACGGCACATAGCTCCTTTATCACTCCATAGCAGATGATGCATCAATTGATATTGTTAATACTACAAGTGATAAAACGCTCATATTCTACAATTTGTATCATTTCACTTATATGTGCAAAAGTTCAGATTATAGATAATTCTCCCCTCTTGATATCAAATCAAAGTGCATGTCTTCTACAAGTATTCAAAACTTGTATGCACACCTTTAGGGGGAGGTTACTCTATAATCTAAGACTTTGAGACTAACATCTTTTTCAAGTCTATTTTTTGTGATAGTCTCATTGTAAGGAAAATAAAGTCCCCAGAGAATGACAACAAACTTCCACTGCAAAATCTCCAAGAACTCTCATGTCTCACAAGCACGCCATTGACTTTCAATTGGTATCTTTGAGACTACATTTAGTATCATTTACATGTCTTCTCCAATATTTGATTAGACTATATTTCACATCATATACTTCCATGTTGCTAAAAATGCATAAGTGGTTAACTCATATTCTGTTACCTATGCATAAGGGAAGTTAGTCTATTCAAATCATGTGTTGCACCTCTAAATTTTCACATGCTTTTTCCTAAGTAGAAGATCTCTGTCAGGGGGGAGTATTTCTTTGTCTCAAAAAGGAGGGAGAAAATTCTTTCTAATGAGAACACTCATTTAAGGGGAGTAACTATTTGATGGATTTGCTAGTACCCTTCATGTGGTTTAATTTAATATCCTACAAGTGGTATCATCTGATAAAATTCTTGATGAGGGGCAAGCTTTATTTACTTCCTACATGCCTTTAATGTCTTCCTTTTCGGTGGTTGATGCCAAAGGGGGAGAAGTTTTAGGGACCAAAGCAATGAAAAATGTATCAAACACCAAACACCACCAAATTTAAATTTTAATCTGCAAGTGGCTTTTCAAGTGGTGTTGGTTATTTGGTCCAAAATAGGAAGTAAGTGAATTATGGAGTTAGGGGGAGGCTTAAGTCCATAATATCACATTGTGGGGACAAACATGCATCCTAGCAAGTAGATTGCATATTTTCATTCAAATACTTGTATTATTTGCTTGCTTTGGTTGTGTTGTCATCAATCACCAAAAAGGGGGAGATTGTAAGGAAAATGGACCCCGGCCATTTGGCTAATTGAGTTTTGGTGTTTGATGATTAACACAATCTGTGAACTAATAAGTTTCCTAGTGTTTGTGTTTGTAGTTCACAGAATGCTAGAATTACTTGGACCAAGGAATTGAGGAAAGAAACACCTCAAAAGAAGAC
Organism: Zea mays; assembly: GCF_902167145.1. Taxonomy (NCBI): domain Eukaryota; kingdom Viridiplantae; phylum Streptophyta; class Magnoliopsida; order Poales; family Poaceae; genus Zea; species Zea mays. The sequence continues at coordinate 10,752,133 of NC_050098.1, read as the reverse complement.
ATTAAGAAGATCAAAGAAAAGTCCAAGAAAAGAAGATGTGTTGCCTGCGGACTGTCTGTGCGTGGAGCACCGGATTGTCCGGTGGCACACCGGACTGTCCGGTGCCCACATGCCGGACTGTCCGGTGCACCAGGGAACCACAGCCCAACGGCTAGTTCTAGGTGGCACCCGGAGGGAAGACCACCGGACTGTCCGATGTGAGGACCGGACTGTGTGGTGTGAAAAGGTCTACGCGCCAACGGTCACCTGCTCTGACAGACCAATGGCTAGGCGCACCGGACAAGGAACAGTATGTTGTCCAGTGTGACCGCAGAAAGCAGCAGCTTTCCTCAAGGGTTGGACGGTCCGTGTCCTGTGCGGATGATCCGGCCTTTATAGCCAGACTGTCTACCATACCTGCAGAGAGATACACATTTGTTTTATTTTTTGTCTTTGTGGCCGTTTGATTTTTCTCAACGACCTTTGGTCTCCATCTCTTTTGTGGTGGCAGATACTGTGGATGTGTGTCATTGAATATTTTTTTCCGCCTCCTTTTCTTGGTTCTCCTTTGCTCTTAGGCGCAGCAATTTTCGCTTTTGCGATCGTGTCAATCCCGATGGGCACCATCAGGGCATGGAGTATTTTGGATCGGTTGTTTTGGTGACACTCGTATTTTCTTTTTTGTTTGTGCTGGCCGATTCATCAAAAATCATTGGCCCTACGTCATCTTCCTATATGATGACATCTGTTGTTCCTATTCTGATGACGTCTCCTTTTATCGTCCTATTGGAGGCTGTAGCTGTATGCCCCCTGTCGGATTAATCGGTATTTGCGTCCGAGTGGTCCGACAATCTTGTTGGGCGCGTTCTTGGTGACCGGATTGAGGGGCACTTAATTAGTCTTGTATGGGAGGCACCAACCTATCATAAATAGATGATTGGGGTGCCCCCCAAGCGGGGTATTGTGGTATCCCGAATGGATATGGTGGCATACCCCACATCTGATTCGGGATATATGGTAGCGGTGGTATGTATGTATAATGACATGATATGGGTGTGTATGGAGGTGAAGGTGTCCATGCAGGTACGTTAGGTCTTAGTTGGACATTATGACCTTCCGCCCTTTCCGATTGGCAAGGTGGTCCAATCGGTCTTACCCTCTTTCGCTCTTGAGTGGGTAAGCGAGGTCGCCTTGGTGGCCAATCACTAGGGTCGTTCTTCTTTTTCACATATTTAGACAATAATTGATCAAAGGTCAGGCTGGATTTGATCAGCCAACCATCTGCCTTAAATGTATTAGTTTTCCACATACCTATCTCTTCTCATCGTGGTTTGAAGGGACACATTCGTTGTGGCTCCTGAGTGTTGTCGGACCGTCCGCTGGAACGCTCCGGACCATTCGGCGATGTTACGGACCGTCCGCGCCTAGGCACCAGACCATCCGCGATGCGCAGTATGGGTTCTCGCGCATGTCCCCTTGTCTGCGCTTGCCCCCTAGTGCCGGAGGTTGTGATGGTCACCTTCAGTGTCTCCCCTCCATTAGGAGTCTTCTCGGTCACCACTTTCCTGTAACGCCCTGTTTGGTTCATTGGAATTGAATTCCATTCTAATAATAATAATTTAGGCATATATCAATTAAGCTAATTCGGTTTTATACAAAATATATTTGTATACTATTATTAGTAAGATGTCAGAGATATTTATATGCTATATTTTTACTATAGAGGAGTGAGACAAAGAGTGTCATGTAAGTTATAGAGTAGAAACAAATTCTACTACTGTATAAAATCATTTCCCATCCCCCACCCCATGAATTTGAGATAGGCTTATATCTAAACTTTAGAAAGTGGTGGAATGTCAAATTCCAAACTAAATAAGTTACCTTAGTGAGTGAATTCCAATTCCTCTAAAATGAAGGGATCCAAACGCCCTGTAAGAGATTTTGCTGTTTCCATCGGCCTCCCGTGCGTTGTCGATGATAACTTCTTTGTCTTTGCCCTTATTGGCTGTGCTAGGCCAAATTAGGACCTTTTTGTCCTTGAAGTCGATCACATTCATTGGGAAGGGCTCCATGTCCTCCTAAAATTTCAATCGTCCCTCGTTAATGGCTGATTGGATTTGTCGTCGAAACACATTACAATCATTAGTGGCATGGGAAAATGAGTTGTGCCACTTGCAATATGCACGACGCTTTAGTTCGTCGGTAGGTGGAATGGTATAATCGATCTTAATGTTACCATTTTTTAGTAATTCACCGAATATTTTATCACATTTGCCGACATTAAATGTAAACTTAACCTCCTCCTGCTGTTTCTTTTGAACTGACTGCAAGGAGGAGCAAGCTGAAGATTTGGCCTGCTCAGGCCAAACCATTTCGGCAGTGTAAACTTCCTTTGGTTCGTCATTTGAACTACTTTGATTGTGCTCTACTATGTGGACATTATGACGAACTGTTTGGACTAGTTCTTTGCTTCGGCTTTCACAAGCCAAAGCTCTCTGATGTAATTGTGCTAGCGTAAAGAATTGGATGCCTTCTAATTTCTCTTTTAAATAATATCACAATCCATCAAAGGCTATTCTCGCCAGTTGTTTATCTGCTAAATGAATTTGAAAACATCGGTTTCTCGTATCCTGGAATCTCTGGATGTAATCATTAACCGATTCATCCTTTTCTTATCGTAAGGCCACTAGGTCTACTAAATCTAGCTTGTAATCACCAGAGAAGAAATGGTCATTAAAGTTTTGTTCTAAGTCTCCCCACAACAAAATGGAATTAGGAGGGAGCGCGGCATACCATGCGAATGTAGTCCGTGTTAAAGATAATGAAAATAAACGCACATGGAATGCTTCGGTGTCGGCCAATTCTCCTAATTGTGCTAAGAACTGGTCTATGTGCTCATGCATGCTCTTTCCTTGGTCACCCAAAAACTTTGCGAATTCGGGTATTCTGCTCCCCTGTGGGTATGGGAGATGGTCAAATTGACTATCATAAGGTCTCTGATATGACTGCCCCCCGGGGACTATGCTAACTCCGAGCTTATCTCGGAACGCCCTAGCTATTTCCTCTCTTACTATATCGATGGCAACTGGTGGGAGACCATCGGCTCTTTGGTCCAATATGGGTGAGGTTGTTTGGATGTTGGTATGTCGTCTTCCCTCCCATTGGCTTGAGTTTTGTGGTGTACTAATATTTGCCCTATGTGGTTCATAGGACTAGTCATCCCTTCCTAGCCTTCTATGGGCTGGAAAGTACTCTCTCCCACGTGTTTGAAATGGTAAGTTATGGTGTCGGTGTGTCGTATGGTGTGATGGGGAGTTTAGCTAGGACAGATGCGGAGTTGGATATCCATCCTCCTCAAAAAAACTCTGTGACGGACCATCTGGTTAAATACGCGGACTGTCCGGCGTTATATTTGGACTGTCTGGCACCATACGTTGACGGTCTAAATGGGTTATATAGGGTTTGCATGGTATGTGGCGGCTTGGGTGTAGGCCTCAGTAATTCACTTCTAAAATGGGACCGGCCGCCGCTGGCCCGGACGGTCCGTGCTCATGTGCGGACGGTACGAACATGAGCAGATCGGCGAGTTTATCACCGATGTGCGTAGGAGGCTATGGTTTTCCAGAGTAAGTGTACCTCGGCATCCCATAAAGGGGTTGTGATGGTCGTGACAACCTATAGCCGATGAATCACGCATGTATTCCCTCAGTTCAACCTCGTGCGAAGGAAAATTTGCAATAGTAGACTTATCAAGCGCATGCACTAGCCTTTTATGATCATTTTGTATATCCCCTACGATACGTTGCATCTGCTCCCGTTGTCCGTCTATGTAAGCTTTAAGAGATTGGAGCTCATTGGTGTTACTTACATTGGTGATATCTGTAGTAGGTCGGAGCAAAGCCAGATCTGTCGCCCATTGTCGAACGACATTGTTCGCCTTTGCTTCCTGGATCAGCTGCTCCTGGCGCTCCTCGAACAGGAGCTGTTCTTCAGCCGGCAAGGTTTCCCATGTTGGCTTGATGATATTGCTGGTGGAAACTTTAGAGCTATCCTTTGAACCGGCCATTGAGGGCTGATTATGATAGGTCTATATGAAATCGTCCCTAGCGGAGTTGTCAAAAGTGTGTTGGTGCCTTTTTCGGACGCCAATCACTACTTGAGAACCGGCGGCGGTGCTCTCTGCACAGGCGCAGACGGTCCGTGGCTAGGGGTCGGACGGTCCACGACCTGGGGCAGGGCTAGGGTTTCCTGCCTGATGTGTCGGACGGTCCGCGCCCTGGGGCCGAACGGTCCGCGCATGCGCAGGGGCAGCGGAGTTCACCGGCAGCGCTTGGATGTCGCTCCCGGGAGGGACCCCATCGGGGAGGAGAGATCCTAGGTGGTGTCTAGGCTCGGCAGGCCGACCTAGACTCCTCTAATCGACGTAGAGTCGAAGAGAAGCAGAGAATTTGGGGATTGGAAGACTAAACTAGAACTAGATTAGAACTACTCCTAAATGTACAAGAAATAAATGTGAGATAAATTGATTATTGAATTTATTGATAGTTTCTAATCGGCTGTAATCCTCTATATTTATAGAGGAGGGGGCTGGACCCGTTAAAAACTGATCTCTCAGAATAATCCCGCGAATTTAGCTAACAACCGTAGCACAAAACTCGAACCCCTAATCGGCTCTGCGCGCGCACCATCCGCATCATCAGCGTGGACCGTCCAGACCGCGGACCATCCAGCCTTAGGGCCGGACGTCTGCCCGCTCATTTTGGTGCTCAACAACTTATTAATCACTGAGTGCGAGAGAATCTTGGTAAATTCATTGGTGGTTTAATAAAGGAGAAAAGAAATATAAAACTCCTATTTTTCCTCGACGTATCTACCCGTGGATCGACTTCCATTGCTAGCCAATCTCAATATAGGATATAATTTATTTATTTATTTATTTTTCAATGATAAATGGTCCTATTTGTTTCAGATTATAATCTGGTGAGATTATATAATTTAGCGTAAATAATCTAAAGGGTAAACAAACACCTAGATTATAGGTCCAGATTATATAATTGAATATCTAGATTATGATAGTCTCATAATCTCTTCAAGAGTAGCTTATTTTAGATTATTTTTGGTAAATGGCCCACTACCCATGGTTATATACATGAAAATTATGAAATTTGCCATCATTTCTTTCCTATCCGATCGATCGATTTTTTTTGTTTTTTAACATTTTTCTGACAAAAAATTATATTTAGACCCCTCGATGACTTATTTCAAGATTTGAACCTGAAGCTCGGTGCCATAGGCTACGGCGCCGAGGTAACACAACTCAGCGTCATAGCCTATGGCGCCGAGCTCTGACGTGGCGCCACGTGGCTCCCTAGCTCGACACCATAGATCGTGGCGCCGAGCTAGAAATTAAGGCCTGACCGCCGACCTTCTCTCCCATCGTTCTCACCTCACTCAACCGCGCCGCCGCACCGACCTTCCGTCCCGACGCCGCCCCGTCACCCTCGCTGCGGCGCCGCCCCCGCGCCTCCACCCGACCACTGACCGCCCGCCGCGCCTACGCCGACCGTCGCGCCCGCCCCCACAATGTCGACCCCAAGGCGCTGACCGGCTCACACACGCCAGAGCCACGCTGCCGCCTGGCCCCACGCCCGGCCCCCTCCGAAGGTATTTTTGTTTTTTTAAGTTAAACTTACCATATTCAGACCATATAGTTAGTAAGCCTTATTGTTTTGCACATATAGTTTAACTTAACATTAATCCTAAACTTACCATATATAGTTTAGCATATTGTTTAGCACATTGTTTATCATATGGTTAGCATATTGTTTATTATGTTGCTATCGTACATATTTTTTGTGTTGGTTAGTGTGTATGGCAACCATCGTGTTGTTATATCTTTGCAGGTTCTAGAAACCTCACTATATAGGGGAGGTGCTGCCAAATTTTTTACTGACAGTACTATTTTATTTTGTACATAGGTGTGCTTCCGACTCGACCTTCGCCACTGTTAGCTTGACTCGTTCGCGATCTCAGGTATACATTGTTTACGTGCATTATTGAAAGTTGCCTAGAGGGGGTGAATAGGCAAGTTAAAACTTTTTCAACAAAAATTAGAAGCAAACTGGGTAAAACTGAATTGATCTCGAAATTCACCCAGTTAACTTTGGAAATGAGATGTTCTAAATGATCCACAGGGTTCAAAGTAGTAGATCTGAGAAGGGCCCTTCTCAAAATCTTTCACGGAATGGTGAGAGAACGAAGAACACAAACAAACACAATGAGCAAGAATACAAGAGACACAAGATTTATCCCGAGGTTCGGTCACACCACCAAGGTGCCCTACTTCCTCATTGAGGCGCCCACAAAGAGTCAGGTCTCTTTCAACCCTAATCCTCCCTTTGCCGACCACAAAGGTCAAACCCACACACTAATCTTTGCTCAAACGAGCGGGTAATACAAACTTTCTTGTGGTCTTCCACAAGATTTGGAGACTCACAAGCGACACCTAATCGTCTAGGAGCTAGAAGCTCCAAGAGTAATGAATCCACAAAGAACTCGATGTAGTACCAAAGCTCGAAGAAGAGCAAGAGAGATTTGGAGATGAAGCACAAAAACCACAGCTCTCAAACTCACTCAAAAGATTTCTCTCCCAAGATTTGAAATGGGAGAGGCAAGAGGTGTGTGAGAGAGAGTGGGAGGTGTTTCTCAGGTTAGAAATGGAGTTTTGTGTGTGCTCTTCTGTGGGGAAGAGTGTGGGAGGTGTATATAAAGGTGCCCCCAAAAGCTGGTGGCCGTTGGGGAAATCTGACTGAAAAACGGTTGAACCGGTTCTAAAACCGGTTGAACTGGATTCCACCAGGGGGTTTTCAATTCACTGGCGGACTCAGCCGGAGACTGGACCGGTCCCAAATTTGGTTGAGCTAGACTCAAAATTCGGTTGAACCGGTTGCAAATCCGGTTGAGCCGGGCCAAAATTCGGTTGAACCGGTTTCAAATTCGGTTGATCCGGTTGAGCCGGGCCAAAATTCAGTTGAACCGGTTTTCCAAAAATCTGCACACGACTTTTTCTGACAGGACTGACTGGCAGACTGGCAGGTCAGACAGTGACAGAGGGGAACAGTACAGAAACCGTTGAAATGGTTTTAATTCCGGTTGAACCGATTTTTGAAACTGTTGCACAGATTTTGAGAAAACTGAAGTGAAACAAGGGTAGAATGGAAGTTTTAGATCAAGTATTTTGAGCTTTAGTACCAACACCAACCTTCTTTATGGATCCCCCTTGATAGTACGACGATTCCTATACTCAAGTTAGATAAAATATAATTAAGTAAACTCCTTGAGTCGTTGGTGTCTCAAGTGTGATTTCTCCATGGTGTTGCTTCATAAGGATCACAAACATCTTTGTCTCACCTTTTGAAGCAAACACAAATCGAGCCTGTGACTTGTGCCATTTCACCATATATGAGTTCAAATCATGGCTTCAAGACACCTTACTGATGCATCAACATGTTGTAACTCTTCATAGCTAATTAGTTCATCGACTTAGTGCAAGTACTCTCTTCTTCACCTTAGCCATGGTACCTCGGTCTACAAGCCGTCGCTTGGCCTTCACCTTCGCTTAGTTCCTCGAAGCCCTTTCCTTGTTATCTTCACCCTATCAAGCCATTCTTGAGTCACATCCTATTGAGCATCCATTGAGAGAATCATTTCTTCAATATTGTGAACCTTGCTTGAATGTCATCTAGATATAACTGCTAAGATCAATCAAGCTCTAGTTTGATTCTCATATATTCTGTTGGGGGTATGCTTCGTAGCCGAAGATCCTAAAAGAGGAAAACACCTTCGGCAAGATCCTTTCAAGAGCAGCGCCGAAGTTATCACCGATAGAGCTTCAGCACAGTGACAAGTCTCAATACGAAGGGGGCGAACCGACCTAAAGATCAAATGACTCAATGACCCATGATGTTTTGTGTCAGTATTGTAATTGATTATAAAGGGCATAAATGTAATTTCACATAGGTTGTGTCCTGTGCCTATAAATAGATGAACATTACCCCTATATTGTTCACACAATCTGGTAATTGCTGACGCATCAAACTGGAATTATTGTTTTTCGTCGAGGAGAAGGTATAAACGTACCCAAATATCATGTTTTAATATTCAGATCCATATAATGAAATATATGAATAATGTTATCTGTTTCTAACATATGTTTTACACCTTATGCTTCATTTTACATTGTTGTATAAGCCTAATCACGAAGGTATGACCTTCATGATATTTTACCTGCGACCTTCGTCCGAAGTTCATTAAATCCTTGGGGAGATAATGCTTCAGTGGACGAAGGGCATTAACATTTAACATTTTTATGTTGCATTGTTCTTAATTCATAGCATTTGAGAACAAGTCCCCAACATTGGCGCCCACCTCCGGTGAACTCACTTCCACTTTCTGAGCTAATGGCTTCGTTCAACAACCAAGCTGGAGCTGCTTCGGCTACGAAGCTGGTGCTCCCGATAACAGGTGGATCGTGCTCAGAACTGGCCAACAAGAAGCAGAAGAAGGAGGCACAGAGAAGGGTACAGCATGTCGGTGTGCAGGGACCCTTCATCAAGTCAAGATGGTCTCACATCCCAATTACCTTCTCCCAAGAGGACCTTCAGCTCAAAGATTACCCTCACAATGATGCTATGGTTATTTCTTGTGTTATCAAAGGGTTTTTGGTCCACAATGTTCTGGTTGATACAGGCAGTGCAGCGGATATTATATTTGCTAAGGCCTTCAGACAAATGCAAGAGCCAGAAGATAAGATTCATGATGCTACACACCCTCTATGCGGCTTCGGAGGAAGACAGATTGTAGCACTAGGCAAGATCACGATGCCAGTGACCTTCGGATTTGTTAACAACACCAGAACTGAGCAAGTTGTGTTTGATATTGTCGACATGGAGTACCCCTACAATGCAATCATTGGTCGTGGAACACTCAATGCTTTCGAAGCAATTCTTCATCCAGCATATCTTTGAAAGAAGATACCTTCGGATCAAGGACCTATTGCTATTCATGGGAGTCAGGAAGCTGCCAGAAAGGCTGAAGGGAACTGGACAGATTCAAAGGCAATCCATAGTATAGATGGAGCTGAAGCTTGTGAGCAGTACAAGTACAGAAGGGAGAAGGCTGCTTCGGCCGATCAGCCGAAGCCCATGCTTTTATGTGAAGATATTGCAGAGCAGAAGGTGCTGCTGGGATCTCGATTGTCTGAAGAACAGGAGACAACCCTAATAAGGTTTTTGTTCAACAACAAAGATGTCTTTGCATGGTCAGCCAATGATCTCTGTGGTGTTAACAGGGATGTCATTGAACACTCGCTCAATGTTGATCCATCCTTCAGACCCAGAAAGCAGAGGCTTCGGAAAATGTCTGATGACAAAGCCGAAGGTGCTCGGAATGAAGTGAAAAGACTTCTTAGCACTCGAGTCATTAGAGAAGTGAAATACCCAGAATGGCTAGCCAACACTGTTATGGTGAAAAAGGCCAATGGTAAATGGAGGATGTGTATTGATTTTACTGATCTCAACAAGGCTTGTCCGAAGGATGAGTTTCCATTACCAAGGATCGATTCTCTAATAGATGCAGCAGCTTCGTCAGAGCTTATGAGTCTGCTAGATTGTTATTCAGGCTATCATCAAATTTGGATGAAGAAAGAGGATGAGTCAAAAACTAGCTTCATAACCCCTAGTGGAACATATTGTTATCTTCGGATGCCTGAGGGGCTCAAGAATGCTGGAGGAAGCTTCAGCAGAATGACAGCGAAGGTTCTTCATTCTCAGATAGGCAGAAATGTGTTAACCTATGTTGATGACATTATAGTAAAAAGCACGAAGCAAGAAAATCACATTGCTGATCTGCAGGAGACATTCGCTAATTTTAGACAAGCTGGTCTGAAGCTAAATCCAGAGAAGTGTGTCTTCGGAGTGAAGAAGGGAAAATTCCTTGGTTGTCTGGTTTCAACAAAAGGAATCGAAGCTAATCCAAATAAAATTGAAGCTATTCTTCGGATGGAGCCGCCAAGCACAAAGAAGGGGGCTCAATGGCTGACAGGAAGACTGGCATCTCTGAATCGATTCATATCTAGATCAGCAGAGAGAAATTTACCATTCTTTGAAGTGTTGAAGTCAGCCGAAGTCTTACAATGGGGATCAGCTCAGCAAAAAGCCTTCGAAGAGCTGAAGCAGTATCTGATAGATCTAACAACGCTAACTCCACTAGCGCCAGGGGCTCCTCTGTTGTTGTATGTGGCAGCTTCGCACTCAGCAGTGAGTGCGGCACTTGTCTAAGAAAAGCTTGAGGGACAAACCAAAAGGCAAGCCCCGATATACTTCGTCTCCGAAGTCCTCAGTTTATCAAAGAAGAACTATACAAAATTGGAGAAGGTGTTATATGTTGTCTTAATGGCCTCCAGGAAGCTTCGACATTACTTTCAAGCATATCATATAATTGTTCCTTCGTCACAACCTTTGAAGGACATCATGAGAAATAGAGAAGCTACTGGAAGAATTGGAAAGTGGGTTGTGGAACTCAATGAGTTCAGCATTGATTATGTGCATAGATCCTCAATACAGTCCCAGGCGTTAACAGACTTCATCGCTGATTGGATGCCAGGGGCTCAGGGAGAAGAAACAACTAAAGATGCCGAAGCTTGGACAGTATTCTGCGACGGTTCTTGGGGAACCTTCAGGGCAGGAGCAGCTGCTGTGTTAGTTGCACCTTCCAAAGTTAGAACTTGTTACGCAGTGAAACTTGATTTTAGCTACACAAATAATATAGTTGAGTACAAAGCTTTGCTTTTGGGGCTTTGGAAGTTAAAGGCAATGGGGATTAGAAGGGCGGTTCTTAAAACCGATTCCCAAGTTATTTCTGGTCATGTTGACAAGAGTTGTAAAGCAAGAGACCCGAAGCTCGAGAAATACTTGGACACGGTCCAAAGGATTGAAGCTTCCTTTGAAGGGTTTTTTGTCAAGAATATTCCTCGAGGAGAAAATGAACATGCTGATTTGCTAGCCAAGTCAGCGGCACAGGGGCTGCCCTTACCTTCGGAAGTATTTTTTGAAACAATAAAAGCACCTTCGGTGGAACTTCTTGAAAGAGCAGTGCTCAATATATCTCCTGTTCATAGTGAAGATTGGAGAACTGAGATTATGTCTTTCCTCCAGGGTAATTTCCTTTCAGATGATGAAGCTTATAATAAGAGAATAGAGGCAAGAGCCCGACCATATGTCATAATAGAGGGGGAGCTATACAAGCATGGAGTTTGTTCTCCATTGCTCAAATGTTTATCCAGAGCTGAAGGTATAGAATTGATGAAGGAAATACACGCAGGCCTGTGTGGATCTCACATTGGATCTAGGCCCTTGCTAGGAAAAGTTTTTCGTCAAGGATTTTATTGGCCGAAGGCAGCTTCGGATGCAGCAGAATTAGTTCAAAAATGCGAAGGCTGTTAGAAATGCGCAAGAGATCAAAAACAGCCTTCGTCTATGACTCAGTTAATACAACCAACTTGGCCATTGCAAAGGTGGGGCCTTGATTTGTTAGGCCCGCTACCACCAGCACAAGGAAATTTAAAATATGTTGTGGTGACAGTAGAATATTTATCTAAGTGGATTGAGGCGAAGCCTTTAGCCACAATAACTTCGGTTACCATTCAGAAATTTTTCTGGCAGAATATTATTTGTCGCTTCGGAGTGCCGAAGGCCATTACTGTGGATAACGGAACACAGTTTGATACCGAAGCTTTTAAAGAGTTCTGTGGACAAATTGGCACGAAGATCCATTTTGCATCGGTTAGGCATCCAGAGTCAAATGGACTTGTCGAAAGAGCTAACGGCATCATAATGATGGGAATAATGAAATTAATCTTCAACCAACCCAGAGGAAAATGGCCAGATGAATTAATTAAAGTGGTGTGGAGCCACAATACAACAGCATCAAGGTCAACAGGCTTTACACCATTCAAGTTATTATTTGGTGACGAAGCAATAACTCCAGAAGAAGCGAAAGCGGGATCAATAAGAACAGTGGCTTCGGCAGAAGACGAAGCTGATTACTCAGTGGAGAAAGATGCTATAGAAGGGATCAGGCTTCAGGCTGTGGAAAACATCAACAAATATCAAGCCAAAACAATAAAATGGCGTGATAGAAAGGTTCGGCTAAAGAACATTAAGCCAGGACATTTGGTGCTTCGGAGAGTGGCCAACCCAGATACAGTAGGCAAGCTACAGCTGAAATGGGAAGGACCTTTTCTGGTAGTATCTTCGTCAAGACCCGGTTCTTATAGATTGAAGGATATGGACGGCAACGACATTCCTAGATCATGGAATGCGGATGAGCTTCGGCGATATTATGTCTAGCTTGATGTAATTTTTTCTGTTCTTTCCTATGGCACCCTTTTCCTTTCCAAAGGGAGAGAAAGGTTTTTAATGGGGCCATAGCATGTAATTTCTCTTTTTCTTATTTCAGCTCTATAAGAGCAATATCCCCCAAAGATGTAAATGTAAAAGCTGAGCACGCACCATCGAGTGCAAAGGAAAAAGAAAAGAAAACAGGGAGAAGCTCAAAAGACGTCCCTAAGGGGATGCAGAGCACGATGAAGGTACAAAAAAGCCGTTCCTAAGGGAGCGCAGCGTAAGTTTCCTGCTCAAAAGTCGTTCCTAAGGGAATGCAGAGCTTACAGCAAAAAATAAACGCTGATTCCGCCGAAGTAAAAGGCAAAGAAGCTCCTAAGGGAGGCTTACAGCGAAAAATAAACGCTGATTCTGCCGAAGTAAAAGGAGAAGAAGCTCCTAAGGGAGGCTTACAGCGAAAAGTCAGCGCTGATACACCGAAAAGTAAACGGTGAAGCCGAAAAATAAACGGCAAAGAGACTGTGTCTATTCCTAAGGGAACAGAGACTATGGTTATGGCTTCGGATATGTGTCTGGACATTCATTTGCACGATACATCACATCATAGCATTTGCATTCATAAACATTCATTTAGACATACGTAGGATCATTATCATCATAACACAAGCAATCGCTTCGTCTCTAAAGATCATGCTTCGGCAAAAGAAAGCAGCAGTTTTTTGCTTCGCTACATACGAAAAGAAGGGAAGGTGTTTTTTCGCCTTCGGCTCAAAAATGATAATTTTGTCCACGCCAAAGCACTCTAGACATTGACGGAAAGGTAAGAATATATTACAAGGTATGGACATAGTTCACAAAATACAATTTAATTACATTTGTAAAAGTTATTATAGAAAGTTTTTAGAATCTCTTCTACAGACATTCATCTATGCTTCATCAATATTCATTGAGCTTCAGCTTCAGCATTGCCATCCAATAAAAGCTTCGGCGTCATCTTCTTACTCTTCAAGCTTTAGTTTCGGCTTCATCATCCTACACGAATTAAAGTATTATAAGCAAAATTCAATTTCGAAGGAAGAGGTAAGCACGAAGGTACGATTTTGCTACCGGTTTAAGATGACTCCGAGCTTCGTCGCCAGCTTTCTCTCGCCCACCCTTTGTCCATACCACCTTTATAAATTTTTTCCCAATGCTTCGGGCGAGGCTGGGAATATCATCCAGAACTGCTGGTGATAGGCTGAAATTGGGTCTGTTGATGATTTTTACGTGCTCACAGCCAGATTTCAGGAACGCAGCAGCGGTGCCCCGAGAAGCTACCAGGGCACAGAAGTCACCGTGTCCAGCAATAACATCATCGAGGTCATCAATCTCACCTTCGATGTGTTCGAAGGCTCCTGGTAGATCTTCAGCTGAAGGAGTAAATTTTTCACTACTGGCCCCGACCGAATAAAATACCTTCTTCAGCCCTTGAACACATTGATTGCTGAATTCCAAACATTTGTTTTGAAGGCTTATCAATGATTTTTCAAATCTAAACCCTTCTGGACTTCGGCCTCAAGTTTTTCATTAAGCTTCAGCTTTTCCTGTTCAAAACTTTCTGACTGGCAGAGAAGCTTCGTATTCAGTTCTGTTATTTTAGCTTCGGCTTCTGCTAATAAGCCTTCAGTTGTCTGGAGTTCGAACTCTTTCTTCTCAAAAGCGGCTGATTGTTCTTTTATTTTATTTTCTAAGTTCTCAATTATAACCTCGTGCTTTTTATCCTCTAGATCCTGTTGCATCTTCAAAACTTTGCTCAGTAGCATACTCTGTACACGAACAACCTTCGTTAGAAAACATTTTTGTTATGAAAAATAAAAAGTTAGAGAGAAATTGTTTACCTTGAAATTGGAATAAAACAAACTACCGACAATATGCTGTCGTCGGTAGCGGCTAATATCGGCTTCGAGCTTTGGGAAACCGATACTCTTTGATAGGGTACCGATAACCTTTGCTCCGGCCTGATCCCGGATGCAGCCTAGCTTCTCGTCATCAACACCCCCGAAGAGAATTGCCCCTGGCCGATAGCCGCAAGATATGGCATACTCTTTTAGTTCTTCTTTTTTGGCTTTTGTCAGTTCTTGTCCAATCAAGTTTTGAAAATTGAAAATTTCATCTCTCGATGTTTCTTCGACAATTTTCTTCTTTTTCTCGGGTTCTAGGGCCAAAGCTTCTTCGGTGGCCCCAGCAGCTTCTTCTGTGGCCATGTCTAGCAGAATTTTATCTATATCAACAACCATGCTTTCTAAATTAATATCTTCGGATCTAGTAGCTTTGGCATCTGTGGCCTCCGAAGGTGCAGCTTCAGTAGCTATCGAACTTTTAGCAGCTGGCGCCTTTGGAGCTGAAGCTCCTGGTGGTGTCTTTTCAATGACATCTGTCACCATGATGATTCTTTGCTTTTTTGCTCTAGCTGCTTCCTTCGATTTCGCGGGCTCCTTTTCCTTCTGAAAAAGCTTTGTCAGTTGTGGCCCCAGTGGACTTAGCTTGACAGGCAAAGATTCAGTCATTACCTTTAAATTTTCCTCTACTTCGGTAGTAGAGGGTGTTGCAGGAGTTCCTTCTTCTTCGTCAATTGCTTTTTGTTTTGGAGTCGAAGCTTTTCTCTTCTTCGAAACACCTGCTTTCGGCTCACACTCCGACTTTTTCTTTTTCGATTGTTCTTCATCATCTTTGTTTAGAACATCAGCTACTCTTTTTCTCTTTTGGCCTTCAGCACCCTTATCTAGCCGCTCGTAGTCAAGATATTCAAAACCCAGGGCATCCATTACGTGGTTTAGCCTTCGCTTTAGATGGGTGCCGAAGGCCGCAGTCATCAATTGGTCTTCTTTTTTAGAATAATTTTCGAGTATTTCATTACACATTACTTCAATTGTGTCCAGCCACTCTTGGCAGGTACTTTGAAAAGTTTCTTGAATTTGAAATGGTAGGGCAACCGAACAAGTTCTCCTTTCTTCTTTTTCCCCTCTAGCTTCGGCATTTCCTACTCCTTTAAAGTCAGAAATACTCTGAAGGCCAGAAATTCTTGCACCAAGTCTCTAGAGCAATTTGACTTGGACTTCCCTGGTAACATGTTGCATGGGGGTCGGGTCTCTCTGAACATCAATTCTAACGGACTTTGGACCAACTTATCTTCATCTTCATCAACTCTGACGTAGAACCACTCAGATTTCCATCTAGCTGGCCATTTGCTTCGGTAGCTGATCACTGGAAACTTGGTAGTCTTGCGATAAGCAAAGTTGTAGCAGCCAAAATTTTCATGAAGACCATCTCCTCTAGCCTTGGTCTGGTAGTGCAGTTCGTGCACTCGGCAGAAACACTACTAGAAAACCCCCTTGTAGCTATGCTTTTTTGGACAATAGGCACGCTTTAATTCGTCTCTATATGAATGTACGCACGCTTTCCAAAAACGTGTTAGAAGCGTCTTCGTATGGACCGTATCAGACTTTGTAGAAACGATTATCGTAAGCGTGTATATTAGATGAATAGATGTTTCATAGACACGTTAGATGCATGTTTAGACACATTGATACGCTTTTATAGATGCGCATATAACATGTGTCTATTATTGTTGTTACGTCATATAGTAACATTTCATTATGTGCGAAAAAATATAGATACGATATTATAGATACATTCATAATTCATGTGTATTACTATAGTCACATTTTATAGTGACGCTTTATTGCGCATTAAGGAGTATAGAGACGATATAGTAGGTGACACGAATGATGACATGGCAGGTGATGTGGATAGGTGACATGGCAGGTGATTGTGGAAAAATGACGTGGCAGGTGATGTGGAAAGGTGACGTGTCAGCTGAACTAGCGAGTGACACATTTTATAGTAATGCCAAAACGCGTGTTAACAAAAGTAGAAACAATAATATAGCCACGTTTGTATTGTGTGCCTACGCATATCAATACGTTATATAGTAACGTCAAAGTGTGTATTAAGACCTGTAGAAACGATTTTGTACATACATCTATATTTGTTTGTAATAATATAGACACGTTATACTATAACACTTTATTACGTGCCAAAAAAAAGATGTTTTCATTTATATATTTATATATATAAATGTGCATCGAGATGAATGTTAAAAAAATCAAATTATAAACCCTCAATAATATTGCTTTTGGCCTTGGCAAAATATCAAGAAGCTAACTAACTCGATAGCAACCATGTTCAGTAACTGCCAATTGTGTTCACAAAGAAGCAAAGCCAAAGTGGCAATATCATACAAATATCACTTAAAAATTTTAGTAACTACTAGAATCTAACTGATTCACTTTGCAATTATACTAGGCTTCCCATCTAGCTTTGTCCACGCCATCTAGCTTTGTCCACGTGCTGCAGGTACCAACTTGTTGCGGGTACAAGATGAGCTTCTAGCTTGCTTCACCTATGAAGCATGTGTTAGATCAATAACTCAATTTGAAGTTGTTATGGGGACACATGTACTATTTCAAATAAAAAAGAAACTTACATGTGTAATTGGCCAAGGAATAACATAGCCAATAGCATCAATTAGTGTACGAATCTGATTAGATGGTCTAGGTACCTCCTCATATATAATATTGCCAAGTTCAATATTTTCAAGGCCTTCAACAAGAACCCCACAATATTCTGGTCCAAGCTTTGCTCCTAATATTTCTCTTTGGCTATCTGTAGTCACTAACTTCCCTTTGGCCACAACTCTGCCTTTGTTTATCAGTGAAATAAGGTAGACTTGCTTTTGTCTCTACAAATTACAAAACATGAACATATGATCTTTTGGTAAAACAACGTCATAATTGGAAAGAAATAAGGCAAATAAAACCACATACTGATTCTGATATGCCCATGCTGGCAGCTTGAACCCTTCGAGTTCTCTATAATAAACATCAAATCATAGCATCACTTAATCAAATTATGCTTTATATTTTAATGAAACAATAATACAATTAGCTTAGACATACCATGTTGTGCAATATAGGATCACTTGGAAAATCTGTGACTACATTGTCATCAAGTTGTGCCTCCTACAGGCATAGTTTCACTCAATTATTATAGAAAAAAATTATAAATATTAGATTTTAACAGGGAATGTAGACGAACAGGAACCAATTACTGAACCCTAGAGTTGCAAAAGAAAGCTAATTAATTAGGCAACTAAACTAAAAGGGAGTTTTTAATGCTTTTCACTTAAGTTTATGTAGGCTAAATGAGACGGATTAACAACTGAATGAAAGCAGAGTACATGCTACTTCAGTACTTCTTCTTAAAAAACTACACAGAATCAAAGAGCAATAAATCAACACGTGAAAAGAAACTTTGCAAATTTATCTCACATGAAAATCCTTTATATCTCTTCTATTCTGCAAGAACAATCTATATCCAACTACAAGTGTTCAAATTTGCAAAATAACAACTTTGAAGCAGGTAACAAAATACAAAAAATACAAGATACATGTGCATTGGTAATTGACTAGGCCTTTCTAACATACCTTTGAAGGTGTTTGCTCATGTGGTGTAGATGTATGAACATGAGTTCGTCCAAGACTTCTATGGACAGATTGTTGTTGCTGCTGCTCGACATGAACCATGTTCTACAAGCCATTAGCAAGAGTTTGAATATTATTATATAGTAGCTAATGATATTTAATAATTGAAATAAAGGAAGTATACATGCACTTCATTTGTTCGAGAGGTCACGTCAGCATTTGAATCTTCTTGGATGCTACTCGTATCTTTGGCAGCATAATTTTCAGATTTGTCATCTTCAGTGCATTGGTCATAACTATCACCACCCTGAAATATTTGAACCAACATACTGTTAAAAATATGCTCTTATTCTAGAGAGGGAGGGGGCCATGGTTGAATGCAAGCTTACTTCATTTTGTAAAGCTTCTCTCATCTCTGGGGTTAAATCTTCTGGATACTTTTTTGACATAAAAGTAAACCAATGCTTCATGAGACCACTCACGGATTCCATTTTATTGTCAATTTCATTTACTTTCTCTTGGTACATTCTTTCTTCCTCCGTTTGAATAACAAACGGTAAACCTTGAAAAGCTTGTACTTGACTCCAGTACTTATCATCATAGTACCCACGTGCTTTGAAATCCTTGGCAACAATATCATTGAACACTTCATTGTAATCTTTAGATGAAAGATGATTACCATTGTTGTTCCCTCGCCTTTTTTTAAATTCCTCATAAGATGCAGCCTATTGAAACAAGTATATAGGAAGGTTAAGGAACTATAAGCTGATTTTTAGATCAAGCATAAATCATTTATACCAGAAAATGTACGTACCATCAGTGTCTCTGCCTTTTCTGTTGTGTATCTACAATTCTTCTTTTTATGAGCTGCCTCCCATAGTTCTATCCTATGAACCTTTCGTTTAGTTCTGGTTTCCTGCATAATTGAGTTATTTGGCTATCATTTCAATCCTGAGATAGATGATAGTGAAATTTAACAAATATGGATGAATATTTATCACCATCTCTTTTTTTAATCTAGCAAGGCTTTTCTCCCACATGTGTGTGCAGTCTTCTGTTCTTTTGCACAACGAGAGTTTGTGGAACATAATTTCTACAAAGACAGGCAATGATTAAGCAATAATGTAACATTCCTTGATTAAAAATTGATATAAACGTGTTGAGTAAATAGATGGCACCTTATGTTGCTCTTGGCACCAAATTCCAACTAGAGATCTCCATTGATGTTCATTAGTCGTTAGTGGCTTCTCTCTTAGGATTTCTTCTAGAGTTCTCTCGTCACGATTGAAGTATTGTTTCTTCAACTTAGAGTTGTACGCTCGCCACCTATTATTAACTGTCCTTAGGATCCAGTCCCTTGTAAGATGTATGGTTTGCCTTGGGAAGGCAAACTTTAGCTACATACAGGAAGGTAAATGTTAGTACATATAAAAAATGAAGGTACATGCTTGCACCGATAACAAAAAATTACCTCAACATCCTTTATTATTTGTTCCTTGTGTGAATTAAACCTGGTATTGTCAAATCTTGGGATGTCTAAAGGGGCTAAGGTTGGGCTTTCTGCTACATGGCCAAGGTGTTGCCCAAGGATGGAGGCTGACCTTTCATTTGGGACACCATTTTCATCTGTATCTACAATTACCTTTCCTCCTTGTAATGCTAGTAAATTTGAAAGTGTGAATTCCCCTATAATTTGTCTAACCTCTCCATTTGGCCCTGCATATATGAAAATGTAAGATTTCACATTGTACCAAGATATACAAGAACAAACCTGAAACTTACATATGATCTTAATTGGACTTCGAGGTTGGTGTGGCAGGCGGACTAATAAACCATCAACATTAGGAGGGGACTGTAAACTTTCATTGTTCTCATTATCTGCCACATTTTCGTGCTCCTCCTGAGCAGCTTCTGCACCATCTCCACCAATGTTCAAATTCTTTAATCTTCAAAGTCCTCTTGTCATGATTGATTCTGCTTATTACATATAGGAGATCAAGAAAATAAAAGATGAGCATGTTAGTTGCCTTGTGAAATTGCATTCTCAGTTAAGAGCTAAGATTAGAAATTAGGAATTTCATTATCCAAAATTTAGGCAAGAAACAAACATTTCATTCTATAATTTTCATAAACAAAATAGACAAACACATATCAGATTATGTACAGGTTCAATACAGCCTTCAGAACAGGCAGAAATTGCAGGTGGCAGTAGCAAATCATATGGACAGCATGTTAGTCTGAATAAGATTCACTAGTTAGTATTAATCTCGTTGGATAGCTAGCTTTTTATTCTTGTTGTTTTCTTTAGTGGATAGCTAGTTAGAAAAGAGAGAAGAAAGAACAGAAACAGCCAGAAGCAAATGTGGCTGTTGCAGGCGAAGAGCAAGGGGCTCTTTTGTTAGCTGAAGTAGAAACAATAGAAACTATGTCTTCCCAGTATGTTCATCTCTCTGAGGAGAAAGTAGTGTCGTTGGTGTGTTCACAGGAGGAATGGGTACTGGACACAGGAGCCAGTAATCACATGACTGGTACAAGGTCTACATTGACACACCTTGATGAGAAGTTTCGGGGTTCTGTGAGATTCGGAGATGGATCTACAGTAGAAATCTGTGGACTTGGGTCTATTGTGATTCAAGGTCGACATGATCAACACAAAGTACTGACTAGTGTTTATTATATTCCAAAGCTGAAGAGTAACATTGTCAGTCTTGGTCAACTAGAAGAGGCTGGGTGTGATATTAGGCTATTTGATGGTTGGTTAAAGGTGTTTGATCCAGAACACAATCTGTTAATTAGTGCACCTCGCACTAGCAACAGGCTCTACATCATCAAGTTAGGAGTGACACCACCAGTCTGTCTAATGCATAAGCTGAATGATATAGCATTGAAGTGGCATGCCAGATATGGGCATCTCAACTTTAGAGCTCTTCGAGAAATGGGCAAGAAACAGTTGGTTGAAGGTATGCCTGTAGTAGATCGAGTTGAGCAAGTATGTGATGGTTGCACCTTGGGAAAACAACACCGTACTCCTTTTCTAAAACAGTCAGCTTTTAGAGCTAAAAAGGGACTGGATTTGTTCCATGCAGATCTCTGTGGCCAAGTCAAACCATCAACAGCTGGAGGAAAGAACTATTTTCTGTTGGTAGTTGATGACTTCAGCCGAAATATGTGGGTAGAACTGTTGAGAACCAAAGATGAAGCACTGGTTTGTCTAAAAAGGATCAAGGAAAGGGCTGAGGTTGATCAGGAAGGTAGATTACAAGCATTGGGAACTGACAGAGGAGGTTAATTCAACTCAAGCCAGTTTTCTATTTTCTGCAGTGATCAAGGGATAAAACACTACACAACTGCTCCCTATTCCCCTCAACAGAATGGTGTTGTAGAGAGAAGAAACCAGTCAGTAGTTGAAATGGCAAGATGTTTGTTAAAGAGTAAAGGTGTCCCTCCAAGATATTGGGGAGAAGCAGTCTCTACGGCTGTGTATTTGCTGAACAGATCACCTACAAGAAGTGTGCAAGGGAAAACTCCATATGAGGCATGGCATGGCAGTAAACCACAAGTGTGTCATCTCAGAACTTTTGGATGCATAGGTCATGTCAAGAAGGTAGGTCCTGGAGTCGACAAGCTGTCAGACAGGTCTACTAAAATGGTTCTGCTAGGATATGAATCAGGCACAAAGGGTTACAGAATGGTTGATCCTACAACTGAGAGATTATACATAAGTAGAGATGTGAAGTTTGAAGAGGATGTGGCATGGAACTGGAACAGTGACAGTTGTTTTCAGTCGACTGAAATAGACACAGATATTTCAATCACACCGTTTCAGTTTACTGTACCTAGTCAGCAAATGGGTATTCCAGCGGGTACAGGAGATGTGAGTGAAAATTCTGGGGGTGGTGGATCACTTCCACTATCACCACATCCACAATAACCTATGACACCTTTAAACTCACAGACTCCAGTTGTAGCCTCAACCTCACAAGGACAGAATACAGGTCCAATATTTGGTGCAAACAACATTCCACAATCATCGAGTTCAGAAAACTCAGGCATGGTTCCTGTAAAATATAGGACCTTGACTGACTTGTTTGAAAACACTGAAGAAATTCTTGACTATGAATACAGTGGTGTTTGTATGCTATCTGTAGATGAACCAGTGACCATTGAAAATGCCTTGAAGAGTCAGGAGTGGAGAGAAGCTATGCAAGCTGAACTGCAAGCTATAGAATCCAATAACACTTGGTTTTGGTCTGATTTACCAAGAGGTCAAAAGGCTATAGGTTTGAAGTGGTTTTTCAAACTTAAGGAAGATGCAGCAGGAAATGTTGTTAAACACAAGGCCAGGCTTGTTGCAAAAGGTTATGCTCATAAAGAAGGTGTGGACTATGATGAAGTTTTTGCACCAGTAGCTAGACTAGAGACTGTCAGAGTGTTATTAGCATTAGCAGCACAAGAAAACTGGCAGGTGCACCATATGGATGTGAAATCAGCCTTTTTGAATGGTAATCTGTAAGAAGGAGTATATGTCAGACAACCACCAGGTTTCCAAGATCCAACAAAAGTTAGAAAGGTTCTGAAACTGAATAAGGCTCTATATGGTTTGAAACAAGCACCAAGGGCTTGGAATGCTCGACTTGATTCAGAGCTTATTTCCCTCGGGTTTGAGAAGTGCAAGGTGGAACATGCTGTCTATAGGAAGGGGTCAGGGTTTTCTTTGCTGGTGGTAGGAGTTTATGTTAATGATCTCATCATTTGTGGACCATCAGTGTCTGACATCACACACTTCAAACATCAAATGATGCATACTTTCAGTATGAGTGATCTGGGCTTGCTCAGCTACTACCTAGGTATGGAGGTCAGACAGTCGAAGAATGAAATAACTATCTGTCAGAGTTCCTATGCAGCAAAGATTGTGGATCAATGTCGAATGACAGGGTGCAATCCTACAGATACACCTATGGAACAGCGAGTAAAACTGACAACTGCTCAAAAAGGAACTGATTTTGAACAGACTAGATACAGAAGCATTATTGGTAGTCTGAGGTATTTAGTGAACACAAGACCAGATTTGACCTTCTCGGTTGGCCTTGTTAGTAGATTTATGGAAGCTCCAAACAAAGATCACTGGGGTGCAGTGAAAAGGATTATCAGGTATGTTGCTGGAACAGTCAATTTTGGAGTCAAATATAAGAGAGGTGGTGGAGTTGGTCTGTCACTGCTGGGGTACACCGATAGTGATTGTTCAGGTGATCTTGTGCATAGAAAGAGTACCTCAGGTATCCTGTTCTTTCTGGGTCTGAATCCAATAACCTGGTCGTCGCAGAAGCAAAGAGTAGTTGCTCTAACGTCTTGCGAGGCAGAATATGTAGCTGCTGCTCTGGGTGTATGTCAGGGAGTGTGGCTGAGTATGCTACTAGCAGATATATTAAAGGAAAATATGCAGAAGTTCAGTTTATTTATTGACAATCAGTCAGCAATAGAACTGAGCAAGAACCCGGTGTTTCACGATAGAAGCAAGCACATTGATACTCGTTACGATTACATTCGAGATTGCATCGAACAAGGTATGGTAAGTGTAGATCATGTGGGGACTGATGATCAACTTGTCGATATACTGACCATGTAATCCCCACTACTTTAATAAAGGAATAGAGTGCAGAAATAGCTGCGGCAGTTGCGCAGCAGCAAAGTGCTTTTTCCCCAAATCTAAGAATCCATACCTGAGGGTTTTTCAGGAGCACAACGCGCCATTCGCCGCCGCTGCTTTCTGAGAAGTCGGTCGCCGGGATCGGGGACCCAACACAGCAACCCTAGCAATCAGCAAATATTTATAAATGGTATGTACATTAAAGGAATAAAGTGCCGAAATAGAGCATCACAGAGGAAGACGGCTCGTGTGGGATGAAGAAATCTGTGTGTCGCGGAGGTCCTGGGCAGCGACGGGGAGGACGACGGCTCATGCGGCGGTTGCAGGACCACGTGGCGAGCCTCAGGGGCCTCCTGCTCGACGTCCGGGGCAGGATCGACCCCTGGCGTTCCTGGACTCCCCCTACGAGCGCGGATCCAATCCCTTCCTTGGTGTCTTCCTTCTCGCGGAGGGGCCTGAGAAGCCGACCGAGGCGGCGATGACGCCCGAGAGCGTGGAGGAGGCCTCGGCGGCGGTGTCCAGGGGGAAGCACTACCGCAGGGTGAGGCAGCGGCCGTGGGGCAAGTTCGCGACGGAGATCATACACGGAAACACGGAAACCGCTAGGACCGCCCCATCGGCACCCTCCCTGACGGCACCATACACAAAAACACGGAACTAATTGGGGAAGAGGAAGGAGGAGGCATCACCTTGCTGTGGCGCCGCCGGCGAATCGAGGGAATCGGACCTATGTGATGACTCGGAAACCGCTCTCTCCTCCCCAGATGAACCACCAGTTGGTTATAAAATGGAGCGTATCCTTGTGCAATTGAGCGTATCCTTGTCTGTTAGGCGAACCGCGGAACAGGTACCGCGGAACAGGATTAGGTGTTGTCACGGTTTAGGCCCACCAGCAGCTGAGGCTTGCTGAGGCTCGAGCGTCGCTTGCTGAGGTCCGACTGTCCAAGGCTCTGAGCGGCTAACCGGCTGACCAGTGACCGCTGAGGTGCTGCTGACTGCCTTCTCTGTCCCTCTGGTAAATTTGTGTTTCGATTGGAGTTGTTGACAGATTGCTAGTAAGGATTTGGATAGATAAATTAAACTGGTTTGGATAAATTCTTACGAGTTTTATTCAACTTTAATAGGTCATAATATAAAGATTGATGGATCGAAGTTGGATGAAAGAATCAAGATTGGACACTGCATACAAAAATGGTGTTGAGAAGTTTTTAGCATTTGCTTACCAGGACCTTCCACAAGGTAGCGAGATACTTTGTCCATGCATAAACTACAAAAATAGATACAACCACAGCTGTGATGAGGTCAGGACACATCCGAGATGTGATGGTATTATTAAAGGTTATACTATCTGGGTTCATCATGGTGAAAAATATGACAGGCCATCTATAGAACTTGCTGATGTACCAAATATCAGTGCAAATTTGACTAATTCAGGTCCAATACGAGACCGCCAGGATGGAAGATTGGATGACATGCAAGAACTCTTGCAGGCTGCATTTGGAAGGGCTGCAAGTATAATTGGTGCTGAAGCAGATGATATTTAGTCTGGATCTGTAGATGTGGAACATAATGCCACTGAGGATAATGTGAATCTAGCAGAAGGAGATACTTTGGGGAGGCAACAGAATATATATGCAAGCTTATTGAAGGATGCAGATGCAAGAATATTTTCTTCTGGGTGTAAATATTCTAGGCTGTCATTTTTAGTCCACTTATATCACTTGAAGTGCTTACATGGTTGGTCACAAGAATCATTTACAGGACTAATGGATCTGCTATCTGGTATTCCTGGAGCTAATCTACCCAAGACATACTATGAAGCGAAGAAAATCATCCGTGACTTAGGTCTTGATTATGAGAGAATCCATTCTTGCCCCAAAGATTGCATTCTTTTTCGAGGTGATTTTGCCAAACAAGATTTTTGTCACATGTGTGAGAGCTCTCGTTGGAAAGTTGATAAGAAGGATTCAAATGCCTCTGTAGTGAAATCTAAGGGGAAAAGGAAACCAGCCAAAGTGTTGCGTTACTTTCCATTGATTCCTAGGATCCAAAGGTTATTTTCATCTACCAAAACTTCAGATGACATGCGTTGGCATGACGAGGGGCGAACAAAGGATGGAAAACTACGCCACCCAGCAGATGGTGATGCTTGGAAAGACTTTGATCGTAGATATCCTGACTTTAAAGAAGATGCTCGTAATGTACGCCTTGGTCTAGCTAGTGATGGATTTAATCCTTTTGGGAACAAGAATTTAAAGCACAGTACATGGCCAGTAATGCTTGTTCCCTACAACCTTCCACCTTGGATCTGCATGAAGCAAACATCTTTAATTTTGTCAATGATCATACCTAGACCAAATTCTCTAGGTAATGATGTAGATGTATATTTGCAGCCCCTTATCGATGAACTATTACTTCTGTGGGCGGGAATAGATAGAACACCAGATGCCTCCTCAGAAAAGAATTTTACTCTTCGAGCTGCATTATTGTGGACTATAAATGATTTTCCTGCACTAGCTTACCTATATGGATGGACCACGAGCGGTAGATATGCATGTCCTTCTTGTGGTCCAGCTACAAAATCATTTCACCTGAAGAAAGGTAAAAAGATGTGCTATATGGGACATCGTCGCTGGCTGCCAATAAATCACAAATACCGAAGGCAAAGGATGCAATTTGATGGCTTGGTAGAGACTGGACTTTCACCTGAAAAAATGAGTGGAACTACAGTTTTGAAAATGTTGGAAGGCAAAGAGTTCGTGTTAGGGAAAGGGGAGAGAACATCCAAGGTGGGTAAGAAGAAAGGCAAGAATAAGAAAGTCGAAGATAAAAGTGGTCAGAAACGCAAGCGTACAAGACTGGGAGAAAAGAAGGAATTAGATGGGGGTTGTGGTAAAGTGGAGAAGAAACCAGAAGATTGGCTGAAAAAGAGGTCAATTTTCTTTCAACTACCATATTGGGAACACAACAAACTAAGACACAATCTAGATGTAATGCACTTAGAAAAAAATGTGTGTGACAACTTTATCGCCACTCTATTGAATATTTGTCATAAAACAAAGGATGATCTGAATGCCCGACTAGATTTAGTTGAACTTGGAATTCGAGAGGATCTTCATCCTGTTGTAGATGCTCAAGGAAAGCAATCAACTCCTGATGCACCTTTTACTATGTCTAAAGACCAAAAAGAGATTTTTTGCTCAATAATTCAGAACCTCAGGACTCCAGATGGGTATGCATCAAATATATCTAGGTGTGTAAATATGAAAGATTGTACATTGACTGGACTAAAGAGTCATGACAATCATATTTTACTGCATGACATTCTTCCAGTGGCACTGCAGTCTTGTTACCCTAGCAAGGATGTCATGAAAGTAGTTGTTCAGTTATCTAACTTCTTCAAGAAGTTGTGCTCCAAGGTCATAGATGTTGCTGAGCTGGAGCAGCTTCAAGACAGTATTGTGATGACACTTTGTGATATGGAGAGAATTTTCCTGTCATCATTCTTTACTGTAAGTGTGCATTTGATGGTGCACTTGGTAGAAGAAGTTAAACTAGGCGGTCCGGTTCAGTACCGGTGGATGTACCCCATGGAGAGGTATGTAGTCAACTTTAATTAATTTGCACAATGATAATCAATAATTCAGTTTTAACTTACATGTGTCAATTATTGCATTTAGATATTTTGTTAAGCTGAAGGCACTTGTGAAGAATAAAGCTCAACCAGAAGGATCAATAGCTGAAGGATATTGCATGGAGGAGTGCTTGACCTTTTGTTCCAGATTTATAGAAGGAACTACACGTTTTACAAGGCCATCTAGAAATCCTGGACCATCTGATGAAATAGCAAACATGTATTTGTTTGATACTGTTGGTGAACCTATTGGAAAGAGTACTGCCGTCAACCTTGATAAGCAGCTTCTTGTTCAGGCTCATTGATATGTGTTGCGGCATTGTGATGAACTTGAAGATTTCCGCAGGTGCGTTCAGTATTTCTAAAATACACAACATCACATTTATTATAACCAGTAACCTGTATTTATTTTTTACTGCTATTTGCTGACATGACACTGATACTATTGTTGTAGAGAATTCTTGGATGAGGAGAAAAGAAAATTACATCCCTCAATTAATCTAACACCTTCCTCCATTCAGAATTTGATGGATCAACACTTTCCTGACTGGTTGGAGCAAAAGGTATGTACATCTAAAATTGTTGCAAATTTGGCATGGAACTAATAAAAGAAATGTACGTGAGTGTTTTTCCTTATATACAGGTTATATTAGGCAATGGAACAAGGATCACGACAAAGGTCCGAGCTTTGGCTGCAAAACCAAACAGATATGGAGTGACATACAGTGGTTACATTATTAATGGTTCGAGGTTCCACACTTTGAGTCGTGAGGCTGCACGGTTGACACAAAACAGTGGTGTGGTCAACATTGCTGATGATGGGGTTAATTATTTTGGCAGATTATTAGATATAGTTGAATTGTCATATGCAAACTACAAGGTGGTGCTTTTCAAGTGTGAATGGTATGATGTTCATCATAAAGTTGGGTTGCGACAAGATGAGTTCGGATACAGTCATGTGAATTTTTCCCGGAAAATACACACTGGTGATAAACTAGATGATGATCCTTTTGTATTTTCATCACAAATTCAGCAAGTCTTTTATGTCCAAAACCCAAAAGCTGAACCATGGAACACTGTGGTGAGAGTTAGCCCAAGAGATAATTTTGACATGGGTGTATAACTCAATGAAGAAAGTTAGACAAGGCTTAGGTTTTTCGGTCATCTAATGCTATAGAAGAATATTGTGGGTTTTTTACTTGCACTGAATCAGAATGAACTAATATGTGTTACTTCAGATAGGAGGTGCCAACTTGTTGGGTTAATGTTGTTTAGTGTACAAATTTTCCTATTTGATTAAATACTACAATCCATGAGACTTGTAACATGGCTTATTTAATTATTCTTAGCTTTGGTGTTTTCTGGTTATGAGTGTGCCCAAATCAGGCGCTTTTTCTATTTATTATTATCGAGTGAGTGACCATACTTTTTCCTATTTCAAGTGGGCATGACCATATTTTTTCTGATTTATTATTATTATTATTATTATTATTATTATTATTATTATTATTATTATTATTATTATTATTATTATTATTATTATTAGACCTATACAACATACACTAGCTAAACACAATTAATGTTAACATTGTTTTAGCCTCCTATAATATATGCCACGTTAGCTCTAGTGGAAGATATACCACACAACAACTATGGTGACTAATATACCTCGGTAGGTTACATGTTTTAAATTTTACACCAAAAACAATATCAACTAGAGATATTTCGTTATCACATAAAAAACATCTCTATGTGGCTAAGAACGGTTATTCGATGCGCTTTATGACGTATCTTCATGTTAGTCACGTATTGAAACCATGTCTAACTATGTCATTTTTATACGTTTTTAATTGCATATCAAAAAGCGTCTTAAGGTTTCTATAGATGATTTTAATACGTGTTTTGCAATGTGTCTATAGGTTACTGACGATTGAAAGCGTGTCTAATTTCGTGTCATTCTAATATGATTTTAATAGCGTGTTAAAAATTGTGTTTAGGTATCTCTTCACGTTGAAAGCGTGTCAAATACTGTAACATTTTGATGCGTTCTTAAAATTGTTTCAAATAATGTCTTTATGTACCGCCGTAGAGACGCTTTTGTGTGCGCTACAACTAAAACGTACATACAAGGGGGGTTTTCTAGTAGTGAAACCTTCAGCGAATGGTTCCACCCCCTGGCTTCGGAGAGCCCAGATATAAACATTTAGCCTAACGATAGCGTTAGGGGTCAGCTGATGAAGGTAGATCCCAAATTTCTTCAGTACATCAGCAATCATCTTGTTCAAAGGGAATCTTAAACCAGCTTTAAAAAGACTTTTGAAAACCACTACTTCATTCTTTCCCGGCTTCGAGATAGTTTCTTTTCCACCAAAACGAATCAACTCCTTCTTTGCTTCACTAAAATAGCCCAACTTCACCAACTTAGGAAGATCAGCTTCGGAGATGGTGGACTTTTCGAAGTCCAAGTGGCTAGGTTTGCTCGGCACTACACTGATGTAATCATCTTCGGAATCAGTTTCTTCAGCATCAGCCCGTTCTGCTTCGGCGGCAGGTATATCCTCCGATGTTGCCAGCCCAGACCGCTTCATTGCTTCGGAAATTGGAACAGTTTCAGTAGCTTCGATCTCATCTCCCTCACGGTCAACCCTGGTAGTAGAACGCACTCTTGCCATCTGATTATGAATTTTTTGAAATTTTTTGAAGTTGTTGACTTTCTCGATTTCTCCGAAGTTCTTCCTCTTGTGACGAAGCAGAATCGAAAGCGGTGCTTTGTTTGATCACGATGATCAAGCTTCGGCTATGGTTAAATTTTTGACAGCACAACAGTACAATAGCAATGAATGTTGTGGTAACTTCACACCTACCCGTCTGTTTATATAGCGCCGCAGGTGGGAAGGTGGATCGTCAAGGTCTTCCGCACCGGAAAAACTGCCACCCACACTCCTTGACCGGTGGGCCACAAGGTCCGGGAAGGTGAATCGCCAGGGCGCGCGCAACTGCTGCAAGATGGGGCCACCTCGCGCACGGATTATTTTAATCGTTTCTCATCAACGAGCTCAAGGAAGGTGTTTTTTGGATCTTCGGCATCCCGAAGCCTAGAAGACTTTTTCACGGATCAAGCTCGTTACGAAAAACAATCTAGCACCGCGAAGGGGCTACTGTTGGGGGTATGCTTCGTAGCCGAAGATCCTAAAAGAGGAAAACACCTTCGGCAAGATCCTTTCAAGAGCAGCGCCGAAGTTATCACCGATAGAGCTTCGGCACAGTGACAAGTCTCAAGACGAAGGGGGCAAACCGACCTAAAGATCAAATGACTCAAAGACCCATGATGTTTTGTGTCAGTATTGTAATTGATTATAAAGGGCATAAATGTAATTTCACATAGGCTGTGTCCTGTGCCTATAAATAGATGAACAGTACCCCTATACTGTTCACGCAATCTGGTAATTGCTGACGCATCACACTGGAATTATTGTTTTTCGTCGAGGAGAAGGTATAAACGTACCCAAATATCATGTTTTAATATTCAGATCCATATAATAAAATATACGAATAATGTTATCTGTTTCTAACATATGTTTTACACCTTATGCTTCATTTTACATTGTTGTATAAGCCTAATCACGAAGGTATGACCTTCGTGATATTTTACCTGCGACCTTCGTCCGAAGTTCATTAAATCCTTGGGGAGATAATGCTTCAGCGGACGAAGGGCATTAACATTTAACATTTTTATGTTGCCTTGTTCTTAATTCATAGCATTTGAGAACAAGTCCCCAACATATTCATATATGGACTAATAGTAATATGGTCAAGCCAATTCACGGTTCCTCATATCTTATTCACTTTGGTTTGACCAATCCTCTTAATCACTTCAACCTCTATTATTATCATATTTATGCATAGTGATTTCTCAGGTCTTGTCCATATATTCAAACCAATATAGAGATCATATTATATCCATTTGCATTGTCTCACTGGTTATTTAACCTTGTGTTGAACCTTTGTTCACTGTCATTATACACTATTCAAGTATGTTCATCATACTGAATTTCCTGTTCAACACTTAGCAAACTTGTTAGTCCTTTAAATGTGTTGTTATCCAAATCACCAAAACTCACAAAAGGACGAATGCACTTTCAGTCTCCCCCTTTTTGGTGATTGATGACAACACGTTTAAAGCTTACATAAGATTTGATAAATATGATTTTGAATCCTATGATATAGTTTCCGCCCCCTAAGTATGTGCATTTTAGAAAATACCAATTTTGTACTCAAATGCCAAAAGCACATATTTGGGTCAAAGTATGAAGACAACTTATATCATACTATTCGTGGGGTGTAGTGTGTCATAAAATAAATGTGATGCTCATGACATAGTATGCACTCATCAACTTTCTACATCTTATGTTTTTCTTATGATTCCCCCTTTTTGTTAATTATTTCTCCCCTTTTCAAAAGTCTTCTAACACTTAGTTACATAAGACTAAAGGTAAGCTTTAATGCAAAATTTCTCCCCCTTTGTCATAAATCTCCAAAAAAGATACAAAGAATATAAAGGGTAGAAATTATGAGTAAGCAAGATGTGAACACACTATCATGAAGAGGGTCCTTAGATGGCACAAAGGTAATGGAGAAGTGTCATAAGTGATGTACCTTTGTGTTTTACCTTTTCAAAGGGGTGTTCCACACTTGTGTTGTATTTAGAGTTCATTTTGCAATCTCTTGTTGGCATAATTGTGACATAGGTCCAAGATATCAAATGAATATTGTCATACTAATTAAAAGATAAATCTTGATACCTGGAGTCTAGATGTCACCTAGCATTTTCTTATCATAACAAGAGGCAGCATGAAAATTGCACAAGTATGGATTATACAACTAGTGATCATGTATGAAAAATATCAATTGAAAAACACCAATTGATACTATTTGATAGACAAGCAAATCACTAATAGCATATTACACTAAGTTCTCCTCAAGTTTTAGTGCACACATATATATGAATTCAATTGATATCTGTTGAGAGTACTTATTTGTAATTTAAAGTACCATTGGCATAAAATGAGTATCAATTGAACATAATCATGCAACATAAGAAACATGTGCACTATTTAATCAATTAAGTTCTAGACAGGAGAATTTAGAAGCTATGCTACTTTATACATTTGCAATCCAAAAGGATGTGATACATGTTTACCAATTTTAGATGATGTTGGAGTAGCATATAAAAGATAAACTCATTCCCTTATGAAATGTATAAAAGGTACATTTATTGGAGCAAAGAATCTTTGATACCCATCAAATTTGCAGGGGAAGCAATTGTCTTTGCCCGAAAATTCCTTTCTAATTTGAGACTACACACATAATAGACTTGGAAATGAAGTTAGTCTCAAAGATTCAAATTATAGACCATTCTCCCCCTAAATGTGTGCATACAAGTGATGAATACATGTTTAGCTTATGCACTTGGAATTGTGAGGACATGGGATTAAGTTCTACAATTTGAACTTTGGTACAAGTAAAGTATGAAAATATGAAATTGCACCAATTGAAGGAATTACTCATAATCAAAAGGTATACTAATAGATATGATATGCAATATTTTAAGCCAAGATTCCTGAGAAGTTAGCATGTTTGATTCATACCTCACTAAGATGACTTAAGACTAACTTATGACATCGGCACAAGAGGTATTAATCAAATATCTAGAGATTCTTTAATCGTCACCGCAAGTGCAACCTTATGGTGTGACTTAAGATATTGCATATACATTCACACACTAGCATGTAAGAGACTAGATGTACAAAGGTAATACAATAGTTCATGGAATGACACACCTTTGTTCTACGCCACATGGTCTCCATTATAATCATAAATTTCCATCTTAGCTTTTGATAGGCTTGACATTATTTTTGCACAAAGCAAGATGATTTTCATTCATGCCCATCAGTCTTCATTACGACATGTATTGAGTAAATTTAGCATGCCAAAGAGAAACATATCCTCTTAAAAATCAAGAGAAATCCATTCTTTTCAAAGAACTACACAAGTTCACTAAAAGAAAATGTTAGTATTTAAGGACACAGGATATAGAATGAGCCCCCCTAAATGTGTGCATCAAGTACTCGAATTACTTGTAACATGCACTTGATTCAATTAAGATTCTTAGAGGGGTTCATCATATATCTTGGCCAGGGCATAATAAATTTGCAACAATTGAAATCATGCTAGAGAACACATATGGTTCCCCAAAAGAACTAATCCATGGGGTGACATGTGCTAATTATTTGATCATTTCCTTGGAACCACTCATCCTCATTGGATGTTCTTCTTTCACCAAGGTGTGAGACTACACAACATGAACTTGAAAGAAATCATTAGTCTCACAAGATATAGGCTAAACTCTCCCTCAATTTGTGCATGCAAGAGTACACAAAGTACACTTATGCACATCAACAATACGAGGTTAAAGGAGATGTTTGCATTATATCTTGGTTTAACATAACATGCTTTACATAGATGATGAAAATTTAACCAATTGAAAGTTTAAGAACTAAAAGTATATCAATTGAAATTCTGAAGGGTAAAGCATGCTAATATGAACCTCAAACCTCATAATGAAGGATATCATATAAATATGTCACTACATCTTCATTATTTGGTTGACAAAAAGTGTAACTCCCTTCTTGAATCACTGTGATTTCTTTTCTCTTTATGATTTCATCCAACCAGGCGATCTTGAACTTCATTCATCTTGGCTTGGTTCAATCATACTTGATATGAGACCCATTGAAACTCAATGATTGAAACAACCAAGACTCTTATATCCGTAGATTTTGAATCCATCTTGAAAGCACTTGGAAAGACCTTATTGAAACACTTAGAAAAGAGAGCATTAGAAACACAAGGGAGGGTTTCACAAATGATAATCCTTATATGTGGATGGAGAATGAATCATCATTCTTGAAACCCAAAAGGATAGAATCTTTAAATTAGTGCAAACATATAGTTGATGTCAAAGTTATATGCACTATTGAACATTTTATATTGCAAGGAAATTAACCTATACTATGGTACATCCCACTAAGGATAGAATACTAAAACAACTGAAGGAGAGGAAGTTTTCATACCTTGGCCTCTTATCAACTTCATCTTACTTTAGTTGAATAGTATCCTTTAAGCTTGTGATTTATTCCATTTAAAACAAGCACCATCTCTTAACATAGATTTTCTATGGATAAACTCAACACAAGAGATGGCATTAGTAGCACAAGCACTAGTTTCTTATTTAGCAACCCTTTATATGTGGAAGACAAGCGTGTTGCTAAAATAGAGAAACATCATAATATGGACTAAATTTCCTTGAACCCTCATGCACAATATATTTTGAATGACATGGATAATATGCATGGTTATTCAATGAAGTCTAAAGGGATGACTTAATCAATATTATGGTGAGTGTCTAATATAGAAGAATCAAATCCAAATTAACTAGATAGAGAATACGTCACATAATTTTGGATTGTTGACCATATGATAATATTCATTATCTGTAACGCCCTGAATTTTGGGGTAGAATTTTTTTCTCCTTTTCACTCACCAAATTCGGGTGTTACTCTCTTTTCTCTTCTCGTTTCGCTCCTTCTTCCCAATTTCAAACCAGTATAGTGGCAGGTGTCCGTGTCATGTATAAATAAAACCTAAGTGTCATGGGTGTTGCATCATACCGAAGCCCATTTCTTTGTCTGATGTCACGTGTTCGTCTCGTCCCGTTTCGGATTTCGGTTCGCGATCGGATTCCGTTTAGTGGTCGTGCATGTCGTGGGTTTCGATCCACGATGTGGCCCAGCCCAGCCCGGCCTAGCCCGGTCCGGCCTGTGCGTCCCCAGCGCCCCTTGTCCTCCCTATGCGCGCGCCCCCCTCCCCCTAATCCCTTTGTCTCATTTGATTTTCTCCCACGCAGTAACCTCCCTCTCCCTCTTCCACCTCTCTCTCTCCCCGTGGTGCCCTAGGGTTTGGAGACGTGATCGCCGGAGTTTGGATCCCCGGAGGTGAGTTTTTCCCCTCCCCTTCCCTCTCTCTCTCTCTCTCCCTCCCCCATCCTTTCTTCCTCTCTGCGTGGCCCCTGCCGCGTGCCCCTCCCCTCCCCTGCTCGCGCGCCCTTCTCTCCACCCCCCCCCCCCCCCCCCGCGCGCGCCCCCGGCGAGCCCCCTCCGCGGCGGCCCACACCCTCCCCCCCCCCCGTGCCCAGCCCCACGTCCCTGCGTCCTCCCCGTGCCCGGCGGCGGCGGCCCACGCCGCGCGCCCCCGGCGGCGGCTCAGCCGCGCCGCGCCCCTCCCCTCCCTGTCGCGCGCCCCCCGCGCACGGTCGCGTCCCCGCGCTCGGCCGCGTCGCGCCCCTCCGCGCCTGTGGCCCCACGAACGCAGCCCCCTGCGCGTCCGCGCCCGGCGCCGGCGGCTCGGCTCCGCGCCTGCGCGCGCCTCGCGCCCGGCGGCGGCGGCTCGGCCCCTGCCCCGCGCCACGCCCCACGTCTCGGCCTCGCGCCCTCACGTGCCCTCGGCACGCGCAGCGTGCTTTCGCGCGTGCGACCGTAGTCGTGCGGCGTTCAGCCCCCGTCTTAATTCATTTTAATTTTAGTTTAGTCGATGTGTTGCGTCGTGCGCTTTGCCGCGTGACGGTTCATTCTAATTTCATCTTTATTAATGTGCTGCGTCGCGCGTTTCGTCGCGCGACGATTCTTTTAAATTTATATTTATTAATGTGTGCTGCGTCGCGCGCTTCGTCGCGTGATGATTCTTTTAATTTATATTTATTAATGTGTTGTGTCGCGCGCTTCGCCGTGCGACGATTTGTTTTTTAAATGTAGTTCTGTTGACGTAAGCCGTCGTGTGTTTCGTCGCGCAACGCTTAACGTTTATCTATAATTAATGCAAGGATCTCGTTGCGCGCTCTGTCGCGCGGCGAGTCATTTATTTCTTAATTCAATTTAAATGTTGTGTCGTACGTCTCGTCGTACGACCACTCCCTTTCATTCATCTTTATCTATTTATAATGATTAAACATGGAACATGACCTTACTTTATGCTAAACGCAGTGTCCAAATTGATATCCTTCTGTTTAAATGAGTGGTTTAATTTATAATTATGTAACGTGATCGCTTCTCGACCTTAGACTCGACTGTCAGTTCCTCTTTATCTTTTAACCGTAATTGCGAGCCCCGCGTGGAACGTCTGTTTATTTATTGCATTCTATTGTATGGTGTACTGTTTATTTGTATTAAATGTGTGGATGTATGTATGTTTGCGCTCGTATAGAGAACGATCTGGTTGAAGAGCCCGAGGAACTCACAGGAGAAGCCCCTGAGCAGCAGTCGGTTGGTGGAGGCAAGTGTCCCTTGACCTATCTATGTCCTATACAATTCTATAATTCACTTCCCGTAGTTACACAGCTATACCTAAGGATTGACTAGCTTTTGTTATCCATGTCCTTGTTTACCTATTTGGGTCGGATTATTATTGTTTAGTTTATTGCTATTGCTCAACACTAATCAATGAACATGATGAGATTTATATATGATACGTTGTTTTCCCTCTTATTTATGATTATATACTTGTGGCATTTAAGAGGACTCGAGCGGTTTCTTGAGTGCCTCTCCGTAAGGACCTGTTCGTTGGATGACCGCCCAAGAAAATAGTGCAACCATGAGGGTGGAGTGGGACGCCCTTAGCTGAATAATTAGAGGAACCGGGGTGTAGTTCGCTTCGCCGTCGTGCCGTTAATGAGGCTCGGTGTATGCGGCTCGCGCTGCCAAGGTTGATTTGTCCCTTGGGGAGAAGTGCGGTACATTTAGGAAACCTAATGGGCGGCTACAGCCCCGGAGAATCTTTGTAAAGGCTACGTAGTGATACCCTGTTGGGTCACCTTGGTAGTGATCAATGGAGAGTCATGATCTCCGGGCAGAAAGGGAATCACGTCTTGTGGGTAAAGTGTGCAACCTCTGCAGAGTGTATGAAAACTGACATATCAGTCGTGCTCGCGGTTATGAGTGGCCAAGGGAGCTCCAGTGATTAGTGATACTTGATCAGAGATGTTCGGATTACAGGTGACAACGAGATTGATGGATTTGGTAGTGACTCTGGTGATGGTAAGTGGTATTCTTTCCATCTGGAAAGGGTACTCTTGGGTTAATAATGTGGGTTAATACTAAAACTTGGCTCTTTTTACTAGTAATAATAACCTGACAAACTAAAAGCAACTGCTTGACTTACCCCCACATAAAGCTAGTCCACTACAGCCAAATAGGGCACTTGCTGAGTATGTTGATGTGTACTCACCCTTGCTCTACACACCAAACGCCCCCCCCCCCCCCAGGTTGTCCGCATTGCAACCACTGCTCAGGAGAAGATGAAGCCGTGGAAGGAGACCTCCAGGAGTTCCAAGATTACGACGAGTTCTAGGTGTGGGTTAGCGGCAACCCCCAGTCGGCTGCCTGTGAAGGCCGCGTGTATCTACGTTTCTTTTCTGCACTTTGATTATTGTAAAGACTATGTGGATGTCTCAGACATATGATGTAATCGACTATTATTCCCCTTTTATGTTATTATTTGAGCACTGTGTGATGATGTCTAGTTATGTAACTGTTGTGTACGTGAATTGCTGATCCTGGCACGTACATGGTTCGCATTCGGTTTGCCTTCTAAAACCGGGTGTGACATAGGTGGTATCAAAGCCGTGCTGGCTGTAGGACCGCTAACCTAGAGTAGTATGGTCGTTCTAAAGATTATAGACCCATATTCTCACCTTGACTTTGATATCCCTTCAAAAGCTGGTCATATCGACCAAACCTATGTTCTACTATATATTATACCTTGCTAAAAATCTTTTTGGTTTGTTCCAATTCCTCATTTTATTTATGGTTAATTACCTGCAGGTCATATTAGTTCTGTTCTCACTCTTATGCTTACAGTGTCTTTTGTAGATGG
Source organism: Zea mays (assembly GCF_902167145.1). Classification (NCBI taxonomy): domain Eukaryota; kingdom Viridiplantae; phylum Streptophyta; class Magnoliopsida; order Poales; family Poaceae; genus Zea; species Zea mays. The sequence continues at coordinate 10,713,964 of NC_050098.1, read as the reverse complement.
CTCGTCTTATACACACTGCACGGAAGTCTGTCATCCCCTTCTTACCCTCCCGTGTCGTGGAGCGTCCGCTTCGCCGTCCAGTGACCGGTCAGTCCGGCCATTTGGAGAGGATGCACCACCGCCTGCATGAGGAGCAGGAGCGTCAACGACAGGAGCAGGAGCAGCAGGGCTCTTCTTTCTCGCTCTAGCAGGAGATAGAATCTGTGAGGAGCTGCTCCCCTGTGCTTCCGCTGGAAGCGCCCCCTGCACCACCACTGAGCGCCCCAGCCCCTGGAGTAGCTGCTGGAGGAGACCCAAACGACGGAGGTGGCGACAGCAGCTCGAGCCACGACACCGACCTTTCCACCGACCAGGAGTTGGAAGGATGGGTTGCTCGACCCATCACTCGCGACGCTGCTCGCGGGTGTCACTTCCACGACGCGCTCAACACCCTGCTACGTCGGGCACTCGCCTAAGCCCGAATTATTCCAACTTAAGTGCCTAAGCCCCGCCTTAGAGGCTAGACCACACTTAAATGGGAATAACCCGTCAATCCCTCGGATCTAGTCCGACACGGCCACTGACAGGATCAAGTACCACAATCTCACTCGAAGGTGAGTCACAGAGCAAATACAATAAAGCATAAAACCATACATGTCAGAATATTAAATTATTACATCACCATCATCATCATCGGAGTTTTTGCAAAAGTAACCATCATTGTTCGAAGTGCAGCGGAATAAAACTAACGGTAATTAAACAGAGAGATGGGGAAGCCTGTCCCATCACTCCTCATGCTCCTCCTCAGCCGAGGCAGGGTCCCACTCAACAGTCCAACCCGGTGGCAAGGTGGACGGCCAAGTTATCCCAGCAATCATCTCCTCCAGAGAACCTGTAAAAATTATGCCACAAGCAAGGCTGAGTATACTAATACTCAGCTAGACTTACCCGGTGTGAGGAGTCTACTCCTCTACCTCTAGGCATGCAGCTGTTTGGCTGTGGGGTTTGGTTGCCAAAAGCACTAGCTGAGTTTCTAAATCAAGATTTTAATTTAGTCAAAATTAAGTGTGACTCTCTTAAGGCTAAAAGTGAACTATCTATTCATACATGGTAACAAACATTATTAGCAATCACATCTTATATCAACTCATCATATTTCCACTTGTTACTCAATGTAGCAGCATGGATCAAGCAGTCTCATTAGCTGCGAGAAGCAGACGATTCGAATCGAGTTTTTATCCTTGCAAGGTAAACTTAAACACACGACATGCAGGGGCACTCCGTCCCCACACACATCAACCGTCCCCATCGATTCCCTGGCAACAGAAAGGGGCTCACCGCCTTGGCGTACAATGCCTCACTGACCCCGACTGGCCGTCGTGCAGTGACCGCACTTGTACCCACCATAACCGGAATGGGAGACCTCGTCTCAGGTCGCGTGAGGAGGGCAATCTGCGGGCAGGTTCACTCAGGTACTAGGCTTACCGATTTACCATATTTCTCGGTATGTGTTTAGTACGTTCAAACGCTTGACGCACGGTACCACACCTTAATCCTTATTCAAGTTTTTATCCCGTGAACAACCAATCCCCATGGATTGTTGCCCACACCCAACATCAGTACGATATGAAAGTGGGTACAATCAATGTCCTGACCTCGCGCGAGTGCTAGAAAAATCACTCGTCTTCTACCGAGATCCTACTTAATAAAGCAGCTACTCGACCTAGCATACTAGTATTCATCTCAATAGGATTCCTGAGATCATGCAACTAGGGTTTCAAACAATTCCTATACCTAAGTGCACAATCAATCCTACAATCATTAAGTGAAGTAAAATAGCATAAATAACAGGTTATGCATAAAACCGGGGCTTGCCTTCCAAAGCAGTGGCTGGCAGGTCCTCTGGTGCAGGCTCGGGTGCTGGGTCCGGGGCTACCTCCTGAGCAGCTCCTTGCTCCGGCATGAGGGTGTACTCTCCGTCAGCAAGATTACAGTCTATCGAAATGCAATGAACATGTATGTCATGGTTATGCAGGATTTAATAATATTATGCTAAAGAGAACTAAGTTAAGAAGTAACTTAGGGTTTCTTAGTCATGCGGGGCTTCTAGTGGTATATATATAGATACATAGACTTATTACCCTTTAAGCTTAGGTTTTCTTTTAGGATAACATAGTGGATTTGTATTGTCTTTGTACATTTCAGTGGACAAATTTACAAGGGTTTTAGGATGACATTAATTACCATTATTCATTTTCCTTTCCTTAATTTCCATTTAGGGTTTCTAGGGTAGGTTTGAACTATGACAATGTTTTAAAAAATTTCCAAAAATTCTGTAAAAATTACAGTGGGTTGTCATTTGCTATTCTAGCCTGTTTTAAGAATTTTGAGGCTTAGGTACAAAAGCTAGGTTTTAAACAAAAATAACAATAATTGGGCAAAATGGGCCACTTTACACTACATCTCTTATTTAGGGGTGGTTTCTGTCCTAAAGGTTATTTTTGCTGGCATCCAATAGTAATAATAGGCTTCTGTGCTAAAAATCTCAGAAAACTAAGGGGTGGTTATTTAGTTATGATTTTCTTAAGTTTAATGTCAAAAAGACACTTTCTACTACATTATTATTTGAAAAATGTCAAACAGCAGATCTCCTATTTTTCCTAAGTTCTTAATAACAAAACATTAGTTATCCCAAGGGTGGGGGTGTTTTTACCTTGGGGTTATTGTTGTAGAGTTTTTCTAAGTTTCACTTATTTTATTAAAACAAAAGGGATCCTACTTATTTTATACTAAAACAGGGCATGATATATTTTTCCAGTGGACTATATTAAATAAGTATCCTAACAAAAATAGAGGTACTCTCTGGTTCTTTGTTTAAAGTACATTTTCTATTTTTCTTATCCTTAAGCATATTAGGAAATAAGGGGTAAAAACTAACCTAATGGAGTAGACAGTGAGGTTTAACATTTTTACTTGGTTTAATAGGTAGATACAAACTTCTCAAAATTTTTCTAACCCTGGTCAAACAATATTCCTATTTTTCCTTCTAATATTGAGTTTTGAGTAGTTTTCTTATTTAATTTAAAACTTCAGAAAGAAATACAGAAACCATGGGTTCTATTATTTTTTTTGATAGTTCATAATTTCCAGAATCTAGCCAAATTGGTTTGAACATTTTTGGATGATTATTCTTCAAGTTATGCATTTATTTAGCTATCTGTTATAACAAAAGAAAAAGAAATTCAAAAATGGAAAAGAAAACAGGTTTACGCTGAGGCCCCTGGGGTTTATCCTTTTCTTTTCTCACAGAACAGCCCTCGGTCCACTATTGGCTTGGGTCACTGACATTGCGCAAAGCCCCCTGGACTTAACTGAAATCTAACACGCGCTCCCTGACCGGCTTAAACAGTACCCGCGGCATAGATTACGGCGGTGGGGCTTACCGGCGGCAGTAGAGCTCTGGCGGGGTGGTCAGTGACGTCCGGGAGGTCGCGACGGTCACGTCGGTGTGCGGGTCGACGTCGGAGGTGGTCGGAGCTACCCTGGCCACGAGCACAGGCGGCGGGGGTCGTCGGCGGCTCCTGCTCCGGCCAAACCACGGTGGTATAGTTCAATTAGGGTGCACGAGGAACTTCACGGGGTGATATAGAGGCCATGCGCGCAACGAATTGGAAAACGGTGCAGGGGCTTACCCGGTCCACGTGCGCCGGCGGGTTCTTGAACTCCGGTGAGCACGATTGGGCTATACCGGTGACGCGGGTCCCCGGGTCAAGCTTGAGCAAGTCTCACGACATCACCAGGAAGCTATCTGAGGGCTTGGATCGAACGGAGGAGGACGGGAGAGGGGCTGGCCACGGTGGTTGCTCTCGGGCGGCACTGGCGGGTCGCGGGGAGGTCGCCGGAGCTAATGGCTGGCCCGGGTAAGTCAGGCGAGGTACGGAGGAGGCAACGGGGAAGGCAGCCAAGCACTGGGGCGGGCTTTATAGCCGTGGCGTGGGCGTGGTCACGGGCGGCCGCGGGCGCGCGGGGGTTCGCGCACGGGCGTGCTCTGAGCGCGCCCCCGGATGTCAGCTCGCGTCGAACACGTGGAAGCTTGCTTCTGCCATGGTTCAACGGCGGGTTAGAGCGCCATAGCGTGCGTATCTTGGCAAAGTCACTGTGTACGGTCGCTTCTCTGCTCCAAATCCTATCTTTTCGCTGTGAGTTCCAAGTCGAGATATGGTCGGGGTAGGGAGATAGAGAGGGGAGAAGTTTGCTGTGTCAGCTAGGCCCGAACCGAGACAAAAGGGGTGTCAAGTCGTGTCTAGCGCCCTAGGGTAGGTGTCATCTCTTTCCAGGGTGTTCTAGGGTTAATTTGGCGCCATTTTGTCAATTGGGTCGAAGGGTTTTGAAAAGGGGATTAAGGTGAACATGTGGAGTCTTTGTGCAAGGGTTAGTTTTTGTACTTAGGCAAAAACTGAATTCTCCCTTGTGCTGAACCTTAGGTGAACTTTTTAGGGCTTTTCTGAAAACTTTTTGGGGGTACTTCCTTACTATTAATTGTAGGTTATTAAGTATATTACAACTTTTATATTTGGCCCAAACCATGATCATCAGGTTTACATGATCTTTTGATCATGGCTTCAATTAGGTTTCCTATTGCCCATGGGGGTTTGCTTTAGGGTTTTGGGAAATCCCCACTTAGATGTGCATGACAAGCTAGGGCATGACATCCAAGATAGTTGCACTTGGTTAAGACCATGAATTTAATGCTTGAGGTACCTTGCCCATACAAAACTTCATGTGATAATGGGTTAAAAAAAAGGGGTAACCCTGGGGTGGACACCCTGAGTAACACCTGGGGTGTTACAGCCCTCCCCCCTTAAAGGAATCTCGTCCCGAGATTTCAGGTAGAGTCCCTTGGAGGGGTGCTTGAAGGTGTGTGGGTGTGCTACCCTTTTCTTTATACTCAAGTTTCTCTCATTAACTGCTCTTCGAATGTCATCCTCTTTGCAACTTCAGAAGGAAGCCCTTCTTAAGTTAAACCCAAAACTTAGATTATCCTTGTTATCTAAGTTTTTCTTATAATTGAGTTCAAAGGGCAGGTGGGGATGGGGTTTTGGGGTTACATACCGACTCCTTTGGGCAAAAAGTCGGGGAAGCGAGAGCGTAGAAAATCCTCAGTCTCCCATGTAGCTTCTTCTGCTGAATGGTGACTCCACTGAACCTTGTACATTCTGACCGACCTTGCCCGAGTTGATCTCTCCTTTTGATCTAATACCCTGATGGGGTACTCTTGGTATGACAAGTCTGGTTCTATCTCAATATCTGGTTCCGGTAGCACTTCAGTGGGTAGGCGAACACATTTCCGCAGCTGAGATACATGGAATACATTGTGAACTGACGACATGTGAGGTGGCAATTCCACTTGATAGGCTATGGGTCCACAAGCTTCCTTGACCTCGTATGGCCCAATGTAGCGAGGAGCTAACTTGCCCTTGATCCCGAATCTTTGGACGCCCTTGGTGGGTGATACCTTAAGATAGACATGATCTCCTACCTCAAACTGTAGAGGCTTTCGCCTCTTGTCATGATAGCTCTTTTGCCTAGCCTGAGCAGCTTCTAGGTTTTTCTTGATGACCCTGACCTTTGCCTCTGCCTCAAGTACCAAGTCTGGCCCAAAAATTTCCCTTTCTCCTGCTTGAGACCAATTAAGTGGGGTCCTACATCTTCTCCCATATAATGCCTCAAAAGGTGCCATCCTCAAACTGGACTGATAGCTGTTATTGTAAGAAAACTCTGCCAAAGACAGACACTTGTCCCAATCTTTTCCGTAGTGTAGTGCACATGCTCGCAACATGTCTTCCAAAATCTGATTCACCCTTTCTGTCTGGCCATCTGTTTGAGGGTGGTAAGCTGAGCTTCGGATGACATGGGTCCCAAGTGACTCTTGCAATTGCTCCCAAAATCGTGCCACAAATGGTGCTCCTCTGTCAGATATAATGGTCTTGGGAATACCATGCAATCTTACTATCTGATCAACATAAATTTCAGCGTACTTCTCTGCCCTGTGGGTGGTATGCACTAGCAAGAAATGAGCAGTCTTGGTCAACCTGTCCACGATAACCCAAATTGAATCATGGTGCCTGGAGGTATTGGGTAATCCCACTATGAAGTCCATACAAATGTCCTCCCATTTCCAAGATGGTATGGGAAGGGGTTGCAAAGGGCCTGCTGTCTTCAAGTGACTAGCTTTAATTCTCTGGCAGGTGTCACATTCGGATACGTACTTGGCAATTTCCCTTTTCATTCTAGTCCACCAATATAGAGATCTGAGATCATGGTACATCTTGTTGCTACCAGGGTGCATGGAGAATTTGGAAAGGTGAGCTTCATCCAGTATCTTCTTTCTGAGCTCAGGGTCCTTAGGAACAACCAATCGATCTCCAAACCATAGAATTCCCTTGCTGTCCTGTCGGAAACACTTGTATTTTTCTGCCTTTTGCTTGATCATATCCTTAATAACCTGAACACCTTTATCCTCAACCTGTGCCCTGATGATCTGCTCTTGCAACGTGGGCTCCACCGAGATATAGCTTAGGTCACCCGAAGAAACAACTTCCAGGTTCAGCTTGCACAACTCGTCACACAGGGTGGTAACTCCCACATCCATGCTCATACAATTGCACTGGGCCTTTCTGCTCAAGGCATCTACCACAACATTGGCCTTCCCTGGGTGGTAATGCACCTCCAAATCATAGTCCTTGATTAACTCCAACCATCTCCTTTGCCTCATGTTCAGATCTGCTTGAGTGAAGATGTATTTGAGACTCTTATGATCGGTATAGATGTTACAGTGAGCTCCCATCAAGTAGTGTCTCCATATCTTAAGAGCATGCACCACAGCTGCCAATTCTAGATCATGTGTAGGGTAGTTCTGCTCATGGGGCCTGAGTGCTCGGGAAGCATAAGCAATCACTCTGTTCTCTTGCATCAAGACACATCCCAATCCGGTACCCGAAGCATCACAATAAACTTCAAATGACTTGGTGTTGTCAGGTTGGGCCAGCACTGGGGCTGTTGTCAAATGCTGCCTCAAGGTATGAAAGGCATCCTCACACTTTTGGCTCCACTCAAATTTGACTCCCTTCTTTAACAGTTCAGTCATTGGCTTGGCAATTCTGGAGAAGTCCGGAATAAATCGTCGATAATACCCTGCCAATCCCAGAAAACTCCGAATTTGCTTCACTGTAGTCGGGGGTTTCCAGTCCATTACCTCTTGTACCTTCTCAGGATCCACTGATATCCCACCCTGAGAAATTGTGTGACCCAAGAATTTAATCTCCTTTAGCCAGAACTCACACTTACTCAACTTAGCATACAAATGATGATCACGTAGTCTCTGAAGTACAGTATGCAAGTGTTTGGTGTGCTCGGCTTCATTCTTGGAATAAACCAGAATGTCATCAATGAAAACGACCACGAACTTGTCTAACTCTGGCATGAATACTGAGTTCATCAAGTACATAAAATAAGCCGGGGCATTGGTCAGCCCAAAAGACATCACCAGAAACTCATACAGTCCATATCGGGTTGAGAAAGCCGTCTTGGGAATATCGCTGGCACGGATCTTGATCTGATGGTATCCTGAGCAAAGGTCTATCTTGGAGAATACCTTGGCTCCTACCAATTGATCGAACAGAACATCAATGCGGGGCAGCGGGTATTTGTTCTTAATAGTCACCGCATTGAGAGGGCGGTAGTCAACACACATCCTCAAACTCTCATCCTTTTTCTTCACAAATAATGTTGGGCATCCCCATGGTGAAGTGCTTGGACGAATAAACCCCTTGTCCAACAATTCTTGCAATTGCTTCTTCAATTCTGCCAATTCCGCGGGAGGCATCCTATAGGGTCTCTTGGAGATAGGAGCAGTCCCGGGTTGCAATTCGATGGCGAACTCAATATCTCAGTTAGGTGGCATCCCTGGCAATTCATCTGGGAAAACGTCTGGGTAGTCACAGACCACTGGGATCTTTTCCACCGGGGATTCTATCATAACAAAGGCATAAGATCGGGTACAACCCTGGTCGGGTAAATGCAAAACAGTCTCGCCATAAGCAGGGGAATGGATTTCAATGGCTCTGGCTGCAATGTCCAATACTGCCTGATGCCTGGTCAACCAGTCAGCTCCCAAAATAATATCCACGCTATCCAATCCTAAGATGAGAAGGGTGGCTCTAATCACCAGACTACCAAGTTTTATAGGCACTTGCCTGTTGATTTGATAAGTGGCAACTCTGCCTCCTGGCGTTGAAATTGTAATGCCCCCATCGGTATGGTGAAAGGGCAACTGGCATTTGGCACTAAACTTGGCACTGATAAAACTATGCGATGCACCAGAATCAAAAAGAACAATAGCGGGATAATTTAAAACTGTAAAGATACCAGTCATGACGGGTGCTCCCTCTGGAATATCAACCATGGTGGTGAAGTTCAGCCTGCCCTGCCTCACTTGCACCTTCTGTCTCTTGCCTTGGTTCTGATTGACATTCTGCCCCTGCCTTTGCTGGTTCCTGGGGCAATTCTTGGCATAATGCCCAGTGTTGCCACATGTGAAGCATCTGTTGTCATTGGCCTGGCGGTACTGCTGCTGCTGCTGATTACTCCTCTGAGTGGGAAATTGGGTGCGGTTGGGTGCCTGCTGCTGCTGGGGTCGGATCACCCATCGCCCTTGCTGCTGCTGGGGTCCCCTGCCCTGGGTGTCGGACACAATCCTGAAGCGCTGTGGCTGAGCTGAGGGTCCTGCCACAGGGGTCTTCCTCTTCTTCTCTGCCTGCCTAGCCGTAATGCAGTCCTCTTGGGAGATAGCCATGTTGACCAACTCATTGTAGCTGTTGGCCCTGACGGTGTTGAGACGATCCCGGAGCTTAGTGCTGAGCCCCCTCCTGAATCTATCCCTCTTCTTCTCATCTGTATCTGCATGATATCCCGCATACTGGCACAAGTCATTAAAGGCCTGGGCATACTGCAACACTATCCTATTGCCCTGAGTGAGTGCCAAAAACTCATTGAGCTTCCTGTCCATGACCCCGGCTGGTATATGGTGTCCTCTAAAAGCTGCCTTGAACTCCCTCCACTCCACCTCTCTGTCCTCTGACTGCATAGCAAGAAAATGATCCCACCAAGTCCTTGCAGGTCCGCGAAGCTGCTGGGTGGCAAACCTGACTTTGGTGACCTCTGAACAAGCTCCATGGAGCAGTGGGAATTTGGATTCCACCACTCGTAGCCACACATCTGCATCAAGTGGGTCCTCCGCCCTTGTGAACAATGGAGGCTGGGTGCTAAGGAATTCCTGGTATGTAGCCGCCGCGGGGTGACGCTGATGGTCTCCACCACCATAATGCTGAGGTGGTGGCTGACGTTGAGCCAGCTGCCTCAGGATCTCATTCTGCTGAGCCATGAGCTCCTGCAGAGTGGGGGGTGGTGGCGGCGGTGGAGGAACGCGCTCGTTCTGGCCACGACGCTGCCTCCCGGCCATCTGAAAAACCACATACTTACTTAACACCACAGTTCCAAGTTCAAGATTTTATCACGGGGAAAAAGTTAAAACAGCATGATAGACTCCGACTTCAACAAAAGGGATTTTTAAAGAGGCATAAATTCTTCCTTCCAAATTTAAACTGATAACAGCATCCATCAAACAAGCTCCCAAGAGAGTTTAGCACGATTACATCAAATTGTTCCAAAATGACTCAACTCTATCTAGCCTAGTACCCCAAGGGTGCAAAAGCTAAGCTAGCTGCGAGGAGTCCGACTATCCAACTTCTAAGCCTATCCTAAACACCTAGTGAGCGAACGACGCAACACTCGACTCGGGGGAAGGTGGTCTTCCCGAGCCAGCAGTGTCCACACTGGAGGCAGGCTCATCTCCTCCCTCAATGTCGACGTCCTCGTTTGCCTCTTGGTCCTGGATCTCCTGGTGATGCATGTCCAGGTGCTCGTTAGCCTCAGCAAGCTGCTGCTGAGTGTTAATGAGCTGATCCTCTAGGACCTCGATGGCGTTCTCCCTGGTGCCCACCAGCTCCTCCAATTCCTGAATATCGGTGGATAACTGCTCCACCTGCAAGTCCTTCTCCACCATTTCTTGAGATAAATCAACCACGAGTTCCTCTCTGTTATCCAACGTGATCTTTGTTGCTTCCAGCAGTGCCATCAGATGGGACATTGCCTCACCGCGCATCACCTGCAGACGGTACAGAGCATTCATGCACCGTACTGTCAAGTGCGCCGTCTGTCCTGGGTAGATGGCCCAGATGTCCTTGGCATGCTCCACCCGATCCTTCCACATTGGGTCGTCCTCCCTCTCAGCGGGGAACAAGCCAACGGGGTGGGTAGCCAGCTCCAAAGGATGGAATCCGCAAAAAGTAGTCAATCCATGCAGAGCGATCGCCTCGATCGTGTCCTCTGCTCGGTACCCGAAAGGCTCGGAGTCCAAAGAGCGCCAGCCTGGCTGCAGGGGATGAGGCTCCAAAGTCATCCTCACCCTACAGCGAGGCACTCGGTGCTTCTCGAACTGCTGCACCGCGTACTGAGGGGGTGTCGTGTATCCGGCCCCCTGAAGTACCTCCCACAGAATGCGAGGAAAGCCCTCTCATGCAAGTCCGTCCGTGTGGGTTAGTGCATTTCCGTCATCGGAGGATCCGTGGGAAGTCATCTGTGTACGGTTAAGCGTAAGTAAAAGAAAAAGAATTATAAGAGAACAAGGAAAAATAAAACTCAGCCCTTCTCTAGCTACTGAAAAGGCACCGGGGAATCTAATTGGTTGTTATCTTATTTTTAAGTCCTTTACTCAGTTACCCATTTGCTTAATTATGAATACATGCATGCTCGTCCTGAACGACCTCACAACAAGATAAAAGGAATAGGGAAGAACTCCCATCCTGTAAAAGTGGCCTGTAGGGCCTAGTTATTTAGCCACCTAGCTACTCTTCTATTACCCTAAGGCTTCACGTCCTAGGTCTATCCTGCTCGTCCTACTATCTATTCAACCTTGTTTCTATCAAGTTTTATTTGGAAATTTGATGGTATTTACATTTTATTGATTCCTCTGTGGTGGTACAAGCTCCGATACCAGATGTGGCGGAACTGCCCGAATTATTCCAACTTAAGTGCCTAAGCCCCGCCTTAGAGGCTAGACCACACTTAAATGGGAATAACCCGTCAATCCCTCGGATCTAGTCCGACACGGCCACTGACAGGATCAAGTACCACAATCTCACTCGAAGGTGAGTCACAGAGCAAATACAATAAAGCATAAAACCATACATGTCAGAATATTAAATTATTACATCACCATCATCATCATCGGAGTTTTTGCAAAAGTAACCATCATTGTTCGAAGTGCAGCGGAATAAAACTAACGGTAATTAAACAGAGAGATGGGGAAGCCTGTCCCATCACTCCTCATGCTCCTCCTCAGCCGAGGCAGGGTCCCACTCAACAGTCCAACCCGGTGGCAAGGTGGACGGCCAAGTTATCCCAGCAATCATCTCCTCCAGAGAACCTGTAAAAATTATGCCACAAGCAAGGCTGAGTATACTAATACTCAGCTAGACTTACCCGGTGTGAGGAGTCTACTCCTCTACCTCTAGACATGCAGCTGTTTGGCTGTGGGGTTTGGTTGCCAAAAGCACTAGCTGAGTTTCTAAATCAAGATTTTAATTTAGTCAAAATTAAGTGTGACTCTCTTAAGGCTAAAAGTGAACTATCTATTCATACATGGTAACAAACATTATTAGCAATCACATCTTATATCAACTCATCATATTTCCACTTGTTACTCAATGTAGCAGCATGGATCAAGCAGTCTCATTAGCTGCGAGAAGCAGACGATTCGAATCGAGTTTTTATCCTTGCAAGGTAAACCTAAACACACGACATGCAGGGGCACTCCGTCCCCACACACATCAACCGTCCCCATCGATTCCCTGGCAACAGAAAGGGGCTCACCGCCTTGGCGTACAATGCCTCACTGACCCCGACTGGCCGTCGTGCAGTGACCGCACTTGTACCCACCATAACCGGAATGGGAGACCTCGTCTCAGGTCGCGTGAGGAGGGCAATCTGCGGGCAGGTTCACTCAGGTACTAGGCTTACCGATTTACCATATTTCTCGGTATGTGTTTAGTACGTTCAAACGCTTGACGCACGGTACCACACCTTAATCCTTATTCAAGTTTTTATCCCGTGAACAACCAATCCCCATGGATTGTTGCCCACACCCAACATCAGTACGATATGAAAGTGGGTACAATCAATGTCCTGACCTCGCGCGAGTGCTAGAAAAATCACTCGTCTTCTACCGAGATCCTACTTAATAAAGCAGCTACTCGACCTAGCATACTAGTATTCATCTCAATAGGATTCCTGAGATCATGCAACTAGGGTTTCAAACAATTCCTATACCTAAGTGCACAATCAATCCTACAACCATTAAGTGAAGTAAAATAGCATAAATAACAGGCTATGCATAAAACCGGGGCTTGCCTTCCAAAGCAGTGGCTGGCAGGTCCTCTGGTGCAGGCTCGGGTGCTGGGTCCGGGGCTACCTCCTGAGCAGCTCCTTGCTCCGGCACGAGGGTGTACTCTCCGTCAGCAAGATTACAGTCTATCGAAATGCAATGAACATGTATGTCATGGTTATGCAGGATTTAATAATATTATGCTAAAGAGAACTAAGTTAAGAAGTAACTTAGGGTTTCTTAGTCATGCGGGGCTTCTAGTGGTATATATATAGATACATAGACTTATTACCCTTTAAGCTTAGGTTTTCTTTTAGGATAACATAGTGGATTTGTATTGTCTTTGTACATTTCAGTGGACAAATTTACAAGGGTTTTAGGATGACATTAATTACCATTATTCATTTTCCTTTCCTTAATTTCCATTTAGGGTTTCTAGGGTAGGTTTGAACTATGACAATGTTTTAAAAAATTTCCAAAAATTCTGTAAAAATTACAGTGGGTTGTCATTTGCTATTCTAGCCTGTTTTAAGAATTTTGAGGCTTAGGTACAAAAGCTAGGTTTTAAACAAAAATAACAATAATTGGGCAAAATGGGCCACTTTACACTACATCTCTTATTTAGGGGTGGTTTCTGTCCTAAAGGTTATTTTTGCTGGCATCCAATAGTAATAATAGGCTTCTGTGCTAAAAATCTCAGAAAACTAAGGGGTGGTTATTTAGTTATGATTTTCTTAAGTTTAATGTCAAAAAGGCACTTTCTACTACATTATTATTTGAAAAATGTCAAACAGCAGATCTCCTATTTTTCCTAAGTTCTTAATAACAAAACATTAGTTATCCCAAGGGTGGGGGTGTTTTTACCTTGGGGTTATTTTTGTAGAGTTTTTCTAAGTTTCACTTGTTTTATTAAAACAAAAGGGATCCTACTTATTTTATACTAAAACAGGGCATGATATATTTTTCCAGTGGACTATATTAAATAAGTATCCTAACAAAAATAGAGGTACTCTCTGGTTCTTTGTTTAAAGTACATTTTTTATTTTTCTTATCCTTAAGCATATTAGGAAATAAGGGGTAAAAACTAACCTAATGGAGTAGACAGTGAGGTTTAACATTTTTACTTTGTTTAATAGGTAGATACAAACTTCTCAAAATTTTTCTAACCCTGGTCAAACAATATTCCTATTTTTCCTTCTAATATTGAGTTTTGAGTAGTTTTCTTATTTAATTTAAAACTTCAGAAAGAAATACAGAAACCATGGGTTCTATTATTTTTTTTGATAGTTCATAATTTCCAGAATCTAGCAAAATTGGTTTGAACATTTTTGGATGATTATTCTTCAAGTTATGCATTTATTTAGCTATCTGTTATAACAAAAGAAAAAGAAATTCAAAAATGGAAAAGAAAACAGGTTTACGCTGAGGCCCCTGGGGTTTATCCTTTTCTTTTCTCACAGAACAGCCCTCGGTCCACTATTGGCTTGGGTCACTGACATTGCGCAAAGCCCCCTGGACTTAACTGAAATCTAATCTGCGCTCCCTGACCGGCTTAAACAGTACTCGCGGCATAGATTACGGCGGTGGGGCTTACCGGCGGCAGTAGAGCTCCGGCGGGGTGGTCAGTGACGTCCGGGAGGTCGCGACGGTCACGTCGGTGTGCGGGTCGACGTCGGAGGTGGTCGGAGCTACCCTGGCCACGAGCACAGGCGGCGGGGGTCGTCGGCGGCTCCTGCTCCGGCCAAACCACGGCGGTATAGTTCAATTAGGGTGCACGAGGAGCTTCACGGGGTGATATAGAGGCCATGCGCGCAACGAATTGGAAAACGGTGCAGGGGCTTACCCGGTCCACATGCGCCAGCGGGTTCTTGAACTCCGGTGAGCATGATTGGGCTATACCGGTGACGCGGGTCCCCGGGTCAAGCTTGAGCAAGTCTCATGGCATCACCAGGAAGCTATCTGAGGGCTTGGATCGAACGGAGGAGGACGGGAGAGGGGCTGGCCACGGTGGTTGCTCTCGGGCGGCACTGGCGGGTCGCGGGGAGGTCGCCGGAGCTAATGACTGGCTCGGGTAAGTCAGGCGAGGTACGGAGGAGGCAACGGGGAAGGCAGCCAAGCACTGGGGCGGGCTTTATAGTCGTGGCGTGGGCGTGGTCACGGGCGGCCGCGGGCGTGCGGGGGTTCGCGCACGGGCGTGCTCTGAGCGCGCCCCTGGATGTCAGCTCGCGTCGAACACGTGGAAGCTTGCTTCTGCCATGGTTCAACGGCGGATTAGAGCGCCATAGCGTGCGTATCTTGGCAAAGTCACTGTGTACGGTCGCTTCTCTGCTCCAAATCCTATCTTTTCGCTGTGAGTTCCAAGTCGAGATATGGTCGGGGTAGGGAGATAGAGAGGGGAGAAGTTTGCTGTGTCAGCTAGGCCCGAACCGAGACAAAAGGGGTGTCAAGTCGTGTCTAGCGCCCTAGGGTAGGTGTCATCTCTTTCCAGGGTGTTCTAGGGTTAATTTGGCACCATTTTGTCAATTGGGTCGAAGGGTTTTGAAAAGGGGATTAAGGTGAACATGTGGAGTCTTTGTGCAAGGGTTAGTTTTTGTACTTAGGCAAAAACTGAATTCTCCCTTGTGTTGAACCTTAGGTGAACTTTTTAGGGCTTTTCTGAAAACTTTTTGGGGGTACTTCCTTACTATTAATTGTAGGTTATTAAGTATATTACAACTTTTATATTTGGCCCAAACCATGATCATCAGGTTTACATGATCTTTTGATCATGGCTTCAATTAGGGTTCCTATTGCCCATGGGGGTTTGCTTTAGGGTTTTGGGAAATCCCCACTTAGATGTGCATGACAAGCTAGGGCATGACATCCAAGATAGTTGCACTTGGTTAAGACCTTGAATTTAATGCTTGAGGTACCTTGCCCATACAAAACTTCATGTGATAATGGGTTAAAAAAAGGGGTAACCCTGGGGTGGACACCCTGAGTAACACCTGGGGTGTTACAGAGATCAGTGAAGATGTTCATCTGTTCAGTGTTGTGGAAGAATTCTATACTCTTTTCTTATGCTACAAGGTTTGCCAGATCAATTCTGATGTGTGGTTGCATTCTGTAGATGTCAGAAAATAGGCGCAGAGAAGGAAGACGTGCTCAGCAGGAGCAGGCAGCACCGCAGGATGAGGCATCCCAGCAACAGCAGCTGCCACCCCCGCCCCTGATGTCGATCGAGTAGATGTTCATGATGCAGACTCAGGCAGTTCAAGCCATCGGTCAGACTCTGGCCGCCATTCAGCAGCAGCAGCCACCACCTCAGCCTCAGATGCCTCAGATGCCCAGGGACAAGCGTGCTGAGTTCATGAGAGGTCATCCCCAACGTTTGCTCATTCTTCTGACCCCATGGATGCTGAAGACTGGTTGTGCACTGTGGAGCAGGAGTTGCATACCGCTTAGTGTGATGACAGGGAGAAAGTTCTGTATGGTCCCTGTCTATTGAGAGGAGCAGCCCAGTCATGGTGGGAGTCTTATCTCGCCACCCATGCCAACCCCGACACCATCACCTGGGAAGAGTTCAGAGGTAGCTTTCGTCAGTACCATGTTCCTGCAGGTCTGATGACAATGAAGAAGGAGGAGTTCCTGGCACTCAAGCAAGGGTCAATGTCTGTTAGTGAGTACCGAGATAGGTTTCTGCAACTGTCTCGCTATGCTCCTGAAGATGTCAACACCGACATCAAGCGACAGTATCGTTTCCTGAGAGGTTTAGTCGACCCTCTGCAGTATCAGCTGATGAATCATACCTTTCCGACATTCCAGCACCTGATTGACAGAGCAATCATGACAGAGAGGAAGCATAAAGAGATGGAGGATCGCAAGTGTAAGATCAGTGGACCTCAGTCTGGAAGCAACAATCGCCCTCGTTTCTCAGGCAATCAACCTCAGCAGTTCAGGCAGAACCAGCGTCCACCTCAGCAGCAGCAGTTTCAAAGGCAGTATCCTCAGCACCAGCAGCAGAATCGCTAGAACAATCAGTCAGGAGGAGGTCAGTTCCAAAGGCAGAATCAGCAGGCACCTCGTCTTCCTGCCCCAGCGACCCAGCAGAACAGTCAAGCAGCACCATCTCAGGGTGGAAGCAGGGCATGTTTCCACTGTGGGGAGCAAGACCATTAGGTGATGCAATGTTCGAAGAAGGTAGCCCAGCAGCAGTCAGGCCCCAATGCCCCAGCAAAGCAGAATGTGCCTCAGCCTGGAGCAGGCAACCGCTCTCAGCCACGCTATAATCATGGGAGACTGAACCACTTGGAGGCTGAAGCAGTTCAAGAGAAACCCGGCATGACAGTAGGTATGTTTCCAGTCGATTCCCACATTGCAGAAGTGTTATTTGATACTGGAGCAACGCAATCATTCATTACTGCATCATGGGTAGAAGCACATAATCTTCCAATTACTACCATGTCAACCCCCATTCAAATTGACTCAGCCAATGGTAGAATTCAAGCCGATAACATTTGCTTGAATGTAAGTGTGGAAATAAGGAGGATAGTGTTCCCCGCTAATCTCATAGTAATGGGTACTCAGGGAATAGATGTCATCCTAGGATGAATTGGCTAGATAAGTATCAGGCAGTTATCAGTTGTGATAAGAGGACAATCAAGTTGATGTCCCCACTAGGAGAGTTAGTCCCGCCTAAGCCAAGAAAAGGAAGTTGTTATCAGATGGCTGTTGATAGCAGTGAAGCAGATCCACTTGAGATCATCAAGGTTGTGTCCGAGTTCCCAGACGTGTTTCCAAAGGACCTACCAGGTATGCCACCATAGCAAAAAGTTGAGTTTGCCATAGAGCTTCTTCCTGGAACCGCCCCCATCTTTAAGAGAGCTTATAGAGTATATGGGCCAGAGTTGGTTGAGCTTAAGAAGCAGATTGATGAGCTATCAGAGAAAGGTTACATCCGGCCAAGCACCTCGCCTTAGGCCGCCCCTGTCCTATTCGTGGGGAAGAAAGATGGCACCAGAAGGATGTGTATCGATTATCGAGCTCTGAATGAGGTCACGATCAAGAACAAGTACCCCTTGCCCAGAATAGAGGATCTGTTCGACCAGTTGAGAAGAGCCAGCGTGTTTTCAAAGATAGATCTGAGGTCAGGTTATCACTAGCTCAGGATTCGACCCTCAGACATTCTAAAGACGGCATTCATTACCAAGTATGGTTTGTATGAGTTCACTGTGATGTCTTTCGGTCTAACAAATGCACCAGCCTTCTTCATGAATCTGATGAATAGTGTATTCATGGATTATCTTGACAAGTTTGTGGTGGTATTTATTGATGATATTCTGATATATTCTCAAGGCGAAGCAGAGCATGCAGATCATTTGAGGATGGTATTGCAAAGATTGCGAGAGCACCAGCTGTATGCAAAGTTGAGCAAGTGTGAGTTCTGGATTGATGAAGTCCTGTTCTTGGGTCACATAATCAACAAAGAAGGATTGGCTGTGGACCCGAAGAAAGTGGCGGACATTCTGAACTTGAAAGCTCCAACAGATGCTCGAGGAATCAAGAGCTTCATTGGAATGGCCAAATATTATCGGCGATTTATTGAAGGATTTTCGAAGATTGCGAAACCAATGACAGCTTTGCTAGGCA
Source organism: Zea mays (assembly GCF_902167145.1). Classification (NCBI taxonomy): domain Eukaryota; kingdom Viridiplantae; phylum Streptophyta; class Magnoliopsida; order Poales; family Poaceae; genus Zea; species Zea mays. The sequence continues at coordinate 10,695,855 of NC_050098.1, read as the reverse complement.
ACAAGATTGAGTTCAAGTGGACGCAGAAGTGCCAAGAAGCCTTTGAAGCGCTGAAAGAGAAGTTGACTACAGCGCCTGTCTTAGTCTTGCCCGATGTGCACAAGCCCTTCTTGGTGTATTTCGATGCTTGTTACACTGGTTTGGAATGCGTGTTGATGTAGGAGGGAAGAGTTGTGGCCTACTCGTCCCGACAGCTGAAGGTTCATGAGCAGAATTACCCAATCCATGACTTAGAGTTGGCAGTAGTGGTCCACGCACTGAAGACGTGGAGGCAATATCTGTATGGGCAGAAATGTGATGTTTACACAGACCATAAGAGTCTGAAGTACATATTCACTCAGTCAGAGTTGAATATGAGGCAACGAAGATGGTTAGAGTTGATCAAAGACTACGAGTTGGAGATTCATTACCATCCAGGCAAAGCGAACGTAGTGGCAGATGCTTTGAGCAGAAAGAGTCAGGTCAATCTGATGGTCGCTCGTCCGATGCCTTATGAGTTGGCCAAAGAGTTTGACAGACTGAGTCTCAGGTTTTTGAACAATATGCGAGGAGTGACAGTTGAGTTAGAACCCACCTTAGAGCGGGAAATCAAAGAAGCACAGAAGAATGATGAGAAGATCAGTGAAATCCGGCGGCTGATTCTAGACGGCAGAGGCAAAGATTTTCGTGAAGATGCAGAAGGTGTGATATGGTTCAAAGACCGCTTGTGTGTTCCCAATGTCCAGTCTATTCGGGAGTTGATCCTCAAGGAAGCTCATGAGACAGCTTATTCGATACACCCTGGAAGTGAGAAGATGTATCAGGATCTGAAGAAGAAATTCTGGTGGTACGGAATGAAGAGGGAAATCGCAGAGCATGTGGCTATGTGTGATAGTTGTCGACGGATCAAGGCAGAGCATTAGAGGCCAGCTGGATTGTTGCAACCGTTGCAGATTCCTCAATGGAAATGGGATGAAATCGGTATGGATTTCATAGTCAGATTGCCTCGCACTCGAGCCGGCTACGATTCCATTTGGGTAGTGGTGGACCGCTTAACTAAGTCAGCCCACTTCATACCCATCAAGACCAACTACAGCAGTGCAGTATTGGCAGAGTTGTACATGTCTCGGATCGTTTGTCTTCATGGTGTGCCAAAGAAGATAGTGTCAGACAGAGGAACGCAGTTCACCTCTCATTTTTGGCAGCAGTTGCATGAAGCTTTGGGCACACACCTGAATTTCAGTTCAGCTTATCATCCGCAGACGGATGGTTAGACCGAAAGAACCAATCAAATCCTTGAAGACATGTTGAGAGCCTGTGCATTGCAAGATCAGTCTGGATGGGACAAGAGGTTGCCTTATGCAGAGTTCTCCTATAACAACAGTTACCAGGCCAGCTTGAAGATGTCACCATTTCAGGCGCTCTATGGGAGGAGTTGTAGAACTCCGTTGCAATGGGATCAGCCTGGAGAAAAGCAAGTGTTCGGGCCAGACATTCTACTTGAAGCTGAAGAGAACATCAAGATGGTTCGGGAGAATCTGAAGATAGCGCAATCAAGGCAGCGAAGTTATGCAGACACAAGAAGAAGAGAGCTGAGTTTCAAAGTTGGAGATTTTGTCTATTTGAAAGTGTCACCGATCAGAAGAGTCAGAAGATTTGGAGTCAAAGGCAAGCTAGCGCCCCGCTATGTTGGTCCGTATCAGATTCTCGCAAGGCGTGGAGAAGTGGCCTATCAACTTAATTTGCCAGAAGGCTTGTCTGTAGTGCATGATGTCTTTCATGTGTCTCAGTTGAAGAAGTGTTTGCGTGTGCCAGAAGAGCAGTTGCCAGTGGAAGGTCTGGAGGTCCAGGAGGACTTGACCTACATAGAGAAGCCAGCGCAGATTCTTGAGACTGCAGATAGAGTCACCCGGAGGAAGACTATCAGAATGTGCAAAGTCAGATGGAGTCACCATTCTGAGGAAGAAGCGACCTAGGAGCGTGAAGATGATCTGATGGCCAAGTATCCTGAGCTCTTTGCTAGCCAACCTTGAATCTCGAGGGTGAGATTCTTTTAAGGGGGATAGGTTTGTAACGCCCTGAATTTGGGGGTAGAATTTTTTTTCTCCTTTTCACTCACCAAATTCGGGCATTTCTCTCTTTTCTCTTCCCGTTTCACTCCTTCTTCCCAATTTCAAACCAGTATAGTGACAGGTGTCCGTGTCATGTATAAACAAAACCTTAGTGTCATGGGTGTTGCATCATACTGAAGCGCATTTCTTTGTTTGATGTCGCGTGTTCGTCTCGTCCCGTTTCGGATTTTGGTTCGCAATCGGATTCCGTTTAGTGGTCGTGCGTGTCGTGGGTTTTGATCCGTGATGTGGCCCAGCCTAGCCCGGCCCAGCCCGGCCCGGTTCGGCCCACGCGCCCCCGACGCCCCCTGCCCTCCCTATGCGCGTGCCCCCCTCCCCCTAATCCCTTTGTCTCATTTGATTTTCTCCCGCACAGTAACCTCCCTCTCCCTCTTCCACCTCTCTCTCTCCCCGTGGTGCCCTAGGGTTTGGAGACGTGATCGCCGGAGGTGAGTTTTTCCCCTCCCCTTCCCTCTCTCTCTCCCTCCCCCACCCTTTCTTCCTCCCTGCGTGGCCCTGCCGCGCGCCCCTCCCCTGCTCGTGCGCCCTTCTCTCCCCCCCTTGCGCGGCCCCCTCCCCGTCGCGCGCGCCCCCGGCGAGCCCCCTCCCCCCCCCGGCGAGCCCCTCCCCGGCGGCCCGCGCCCTCCCCCTCGCGCGTCCCCGCGCCCGTCCCCGCGTCCTCCCCGTGCCCGATGGCGGCCCGCGCCACGCCCCTCCCCTCCCCGTCGCGCGCCCCAGGCGGCGGCTCGGCCGCGCCGCGCCCCTCCACGCCCGGCCCCGCGCCCGCGGCCCCCTGCGCGTCCACGCCCGGCGCCGGCGGCTCGGCCCCGCGCCCCGCCGCGCCCTCGCGTGCCCTCGGCACGTGCAGCGTGCTTTCGCGCGTGCGACTGTAGTCGCACGGCGTTCAGCCCCCGTCTTAATTCATTTTAATTTTAGTTTAGTCGATGTGCTACGTCGCGCGTTTCGCCGCGCGACGGTTCATTCTAATTTCATCTTTATTAATGTGATGCGTCGCGCGACGATTCTTTTAAATTTATATTTATTAATGTGTGCTGCGTCGCGCGCTTCGTCGCGTGACGATTCTTTTAATTTATATTTATTAATGTGTTGTGTCGCGCGCTTCGCCGCGCGACGATTCGTTTTTTAAATGTAGTTCTGTTGACGTAAGCCGTCGTGCGTTTCGTCGCGCAACGAGATTGATGGATTTGGTAGTGACTCTGGTGATGGTAAGTGGTATTCTTTCCATCTGGAAAGGGTACTCTTGGGTTAATAACGTGGGTTAATACTAAAACTTGGCTCTTTTTACTAGTAATAATAACCTGACCAACTAAAAGCAACTACTTGACTTACCCCCACATAAAGCTAGTCCACTACAGCCAAATAGGACACTTGTTGGGTATGTTGATGTGTACTCACCCTTGCTCTACACACCAACCCCCCCCCCCAGGTTGTCCGCATTGCAACCACTGCTCAGGAGAAGATGAAGCCGTGGAAGGAGACCTCCAGGAGTTCCAAGATTACGACGAGTTCTAGGTGTGGGTTAGCGGCAACCCTCAGTCGGCTGCCTGTGAAGGCCGCGTGTATCTATGTTTCTTTTCCGCACTTTGATTATTGTAAAGACTATGTGAATGTCTCAGACATATGATGTAATCGACTATTATTCCCCTTTTATGTTATTAGTTGAGCACTGTGTGATGATGTCCAGTTATGTAACTGTTGTGTACGTGAATTGCTGATCCTGGCACGTACATGGTTCGCATTTGGTTTGCCTTCTAAAACCGGGTGTGACATTATCTTACAGTTGGACCTTTATTTCATAATCAACAACTTATGTATATCCTCAAGTGCTTCTTCTTCCTTAGTGGCTACATAAGTCACAAAAGAGATAAGATTTGAAAATAATATGCACTTGAGATTAAGTTGTTACCACCCTTGCCATTATCTCCTAATATAATTTATACATCCATTATCGAGCACCCAACTTGATCCATTGAAGGAGAGATCCTGCAAAACAAGTTTAAGCTTCATAGTTTGGTACCCAATTTGAATTGGGTCCTTTGAGATTAGTAGTAAGAGCCTTGAGTACCCACACAAACTTTATTGTGGCCTTTCTCTTTGTGTAGGCACCCACATATACTTGACAACCATCTTACATGGTTTCAAGTCAATATTTAATCACACAGATAAAAGCTAGAGTTAAGAATAGGAGCCTTTTCTCCTTTTCTTTATACATCATTGTGTTGCCTTCTTGATAATGAACCTAGCTTGACCTTGGGTGCACCTAGCTTATCAAGGTTAGTCGCACAAGCATTCATATCATAAAGACAAGTTATGCATGGAATTTACAACTTAGTGATCCAATTCAATGTGAAGCATATGGATATCGATTGAAGTAGATTTCTAAGATATCAAAATATGGGTTTCCAAAATTTAGAGAGTATGGATCACTAATTATACCTTTTACAGTTTAAAAATCATATCCATGTTAGTGCATATGCATATGACGAATATCAACAAAAAGGATTATTATGGACTTGATATAATATAAAGGAAGTTTTAAACTACATCAAGAGTAGCTATTTAGAAAATGAAGATTACAATCCATATGAATGAGATACAAATTTACCATTATGGATTGTCTTAGAATAGCTTACTCAAGTGAAACTTATTCTCTATGACACAAAATATATAATGTTCTCCCACTAGATATGTGCATCAAGTATTTGAATGACTTGCCACATGCACTTTCAATTCAGTGTTAAGAGTCTCATGAGGAGTACATTATATATCATGGTCAAGGCATGACAAACTTGCAATGAATTAACTTATGCCTAAGAATACTTACCACCATATAGAATGTACCATTTGTTATATCAATTGAAAGGTCTTACTATATGAGATGGTGTCATCTAAGTGTTCTTCTTTTCTTCATTCGTGGAGACTTCCTTTTTTAGCTTGTTATCGCTTTTCCTTTTAAAACTAGTCGAATAGCACTTTTAAAAGAGGTATTAGTAGTACAAGGAAGTATTTAATGAATGATGATATTTATATATGAATGGCAAATAAATCATCATTTATGAGGCATAAAGGCATAAATTAAATTCCTTTTAAGTTAATGCACATGGAGGAGTGAATGCACCAATTTACAAATTTAAGCCAAAAGGAAATTAACCTTTATATTGAAATTTATTTCCATGGAATAGATTATTACCAATTGAAAGAATGCCACTTGAAAGGAATTATTATTGGTCTCATACCAAATGAAACAACTAGTTCCATACCTTTACCTTGAGCATTCCTAATCTTTCTTTTAGGTGAAGATTAACATTTAGTGTTTGCGATTTTACCAATTGAAAGAGCACAATCTCTACTATGAATTTCCATGAAATATCTTAGAAGAGATTGCATTTGAAACACAAGCAATAGCTTCTTATTTAGCAACCTCTAGTATATGAATGACAAGAAGGTTACTAAAACAAGGAAACCTCATGATATGAACTAAATTACCCTTACAAGCATCATGCATAACATCAATTGTAAAAAAGATGAAAGTAGCATGATTATTTAATTAAGTTTACATGGCAAGTTTAATTCATAGCATGGTGAGTGATTAATGTAGAAGACTCAAAACCAATTTAAACAAGAATGAATACATCGCATAGTATTGGTTCGATCTTCTTTGAATGTTGAATGGCACACTATATTTGGGAAACACATTCTCATGTTGTGAGACTACATAAACACTTGAATAGAAACATTAGTCTCACAACTCTAGTCATATAGAGAATTCCCCATTTGGTAAGTGCTATAAGAATTTGAATTTCTTACTTAGCACTCTATTCATTTAAGAACATGGGATAATCCTCTTTATGTCTACGTCATGGCAATAACACGATAATTAATTTGAAATATGCCACAAGATACATACAATCAATTTAAAGCATGTAGATTGTCACAATATAAAATTATGAACTTGCAATCTACCATATAATTAGATCCTTTCCAAAGCAAGGTAAAATCTCTTAAGTTCATTCTCAAGTGCTTCATTTTTTTCTATGTGGCTACAAAAGACACAAAGGAATATACCAATTAAAAGCAATGTGCACTTAAGAATTAATTGTTACCATCCTTTGGATATCACTTGGTTGTAGACGCTCTTTTGGCCAATTTTTTGCTCGGGCTTGTGAGGAGATTAGTTGCAACTTAAACGACCCTAGTATATCAATTGAGGGTTTATTGTCCCATGTTACATCTGAGAGTTGTCCGACGGTTAATCTCCATTGCCTCTCAAGATGACTGGGTGAAATATGTCAAAATTGTGAAGACAATTGTTCCTCCATGTTTGGATGTGGTCGTTCAAAAGTTACCGTTTAGTCATTGCGATGCTCCAGTCAGGTTATCTCCACAAATTTCAAATGTAGCTCGTAGTGAAGCTCCTTTGCCTAAGCTTCCGGAAGAAGTGGTTGTTGTGCTAGATACTCAATCGGTCCCGAACGAGGTTGAGATTTCTCGTCCTGTTCGCGGCGTTGTGGGGCTTTGAATCCGGTGGTACCCCTAGGAGAACCCATTGACATAGGATCCAACCCAGAATCAAACTTCAACTCTTCCACCTAGAGATGGCAATGGGGACCCGATCCCCGATTCCCCGTGGGGAATTCCTCTATTAGGGGACGGGGATGGGGAAATTTCTTCCCCCACGGGGATGTAAACGGGGAAAATTTCTCCCCCGACGGGTAAACGGGGACGGGGATGGGGAAGCATTCCCCATCCCCGTTCCCCGCGGGGACCCGTTAAACTTACATGTGACGACGTTTTCATATAATAGTTAATGATAAAAAAAATAATTATCTTGCCAAGAGATCACTAGTTATATAAATGCGTTCATTTTAATGTACACATAATGATTTTTGCATCTAACAATGTGTATAAGTGAAAATGTTTTACATTAATAACAAATGAAGTACGATCTAATTATAATTTAAGCGGGGACGGGGATCCCCGATGGGGATTTATCCCCGCGGGTAACGGGGATGGGGAAGAAATGTCCCCCGCAAGCGTTCGTGGGGATCCCCGTGGGGAAGTTTTTTCGTCACGGGGACGGGGATGGGGAGCCAAAACCCGACGGGGAATTCCCCGTTGCCATCCCTACTTCCACCCACTCATTTTTTTTCTTTTCCTTTGCCTCTGGCTCTGGCTAATGGAACATAGGACCATACAACCACTATGAAATGACACTTACGCCACCTGTATGGCTGCAGGAGAATAATTTAGTAAATTTGTGCAAAAAATAACAAAAAGTTTGGACATTTGTTATGTGCTGACATAATCAATATTCGGACACACGAAGTGCTTCGCAGTGTCCTCGTCGATGACAGTATAATCTCCGTAATCGCATCGAGGCGTCGACTCCATTCGTCTTTCTGTTGCTACCTCCTTCTCCGCATCCGTCATTGGTGGAGGATTCGGGGGAGGAGGAACCCAACGCTTAAAACGCTCATGACTAGTCCTTCCACACAACCAATTAGCGAAAAGAAGAGGATCAAATTTATCAGCACTGTCGATCCACTAGAAAAAGAAACACCTCAGCTGCTCCTATAAAAATGGAATGAAGCATTAGTACATATTTAGTAAACAATATTAACTCACAAGTCATAAGCTATGTACGCTAAAACCGCCACAAAGGTAGAAGCAGCGAGCAGCCGTGTCTGGATGTTTGGATTGACATACCCAAGCCGGTCTATCACAGTCACATTTAGGCACAGGAAGATCAGGAGGAATAGGAGCATCCTTACTAGATACATCTGGATATAACTCCCTAGGACGACCTCTCTTCTGCCACAATGCCTCCCGGTACATGTCTTTCATCTAAGAAACGATTATTTATTAACACAATTATCTAAACTAATATATCCTAGGAGCAACAATCAAAATTGTAGTCATCATATGAACTATATATCCTAGGAGCAACAATCAAAACTAATAATCGAAAAATTACAACATAATATACAAAACAAATCAGTGAGACACCATACCTTGGTATACAAAGTATTCCAACTCGAATCTGGCCGTTTTTTAAGATGATTTGAATGGAGGCGAAGTTGAGAAATGAGGAGGACGTCCCTCTCGGCCAGCAGAACGGACGATTTATAAGACTTCCTAGCTCGGCGCCAAAATCTGTGGCGTCAAGCTAGGAGGGTCACGTCAGCGCCACGCCAGCCCTAGCCACCGCGAGCCACCACCACCACGTCAAAGCTCGGCGCATAGCCTATGGCGCCGAGCTGTGTTACCTCGGCGTCGTAGCTGATGGCGCTGAGCTTCGGGTCCAAATCCTGAAATAAGTCATCTATGTGTCTAATGTAAATTTTTGTTAGAAAAAAGATTAAAAAACAAAAAAATCGGTCCGATCGGTCTCCCCCATCACGGTACTCTCCATCCTGACGGCCGCTTCCTCCATCCTACCTGGCCAAACGGGCCGCCCGGCCCGACCCGGGCCCGGTGAAGCCTGACTCGTTTTGGGCCTAGCCCGCCAAACACGGTTAGAAAATTGGGTCGGGCCATCTAAGCATGCGGGCTCGTTTCTCTGTCCGAGCACGGCCCACAGCGGGCCTAAACGGGTCGGACCAGCCCGGTAAGCACGGAAAAAGCGAGCCGAAAAACGGACTAAGCGGGCCAGTAAGCACAGTTTAGTGCAAAAAATCAGGCTTAGAGGTAAACGGGCCGGTAAGCACAGTTTCCTGTTCGAGCCCGGCCCCACATAGAACTAGATGTGCTGGGCTTAGATTGGACCCAAATAAAGGGCTTCGTGCTGGGCTCGCGGCCGCCCATTCATCCATCCCTTTGCCCCCTTCCCTGCTGCTTTCTCCAACCCGCCTCCACGCATCTAGGGATGAAAGTGGTAATCCGAACTGTTAGAACAAATTTAATATTTTAAAATAGATATATATAAAATTTGATGTTGATCTTTTCTTATGTTATCAAGCACATTAGTACAAATATGAATAAAATATTATATAAGTTGTTTTATATATTATTTGCTCCCTACAACACAAAAAGTTAAAAAAATTACCGAATTTGTTTCCGAATCCATACCGAAGTTTATATCTATTATTTGAGAAAATGTAGGATGAATTTAAGATTTATCTTTTATGAATCTTAACAAGCTGGATGTTAAAAACAAGAATACAAATTTATATTGTATATTCTATATCATATTTATTCGCAATCAAAGAAAAAACTGATTACCGAATAAATACCGTTTCCGACCGTTTTCATCCCTAACGCATCTAACGAGGACGCCGACATTCTGCCCATTGTCTCCATCATGCGTGCCCATACTGCCAGCCTCTCCCTCCATAGATGACCTCAACAACGAGGAAAACCTGGCTCGACATTGAAGTATAGGAGCACCTTGAGGCGAGGGTTGGATTTCAACTCGTTCTTGGAAGACGAAGAAAGAGCGCTCGTACCGACACCGGCTTCAGATGGTGAGCTCACGGGCACAGGAGGGCTCAGCACCACCACTGGCATGCGGACAGGGGGGCGCGACGTCGCAAGCTCCAGCATGGGCCGCGATAGGGCTGGGCCTGGACTCGCCACCGCGAGCCTCGACATGGTGAGCACTGGGCGCGGCCTCACCACCGCGAGCACTACGCGCGACAGAGCACGAAGTCGGAATAGTAGCGTTGTGTGCAACATTGGCTCTTTGTCCGCAGGGCGCGGCAATGGCGCCACGATCGCAGGGCCCGGTGTCACCACACCGAATGAAGCTACGGCTCATGTGGCAGGTGTGCTGTAGATGTTCGATAAAATGCTCACTAGTGTCTTGTGTTAGGTCTACATGTTCTTCTGAACCCCACTTGTTTGTTAAAATGTTAACACAATCTTACTTTGTAGACGTTATTTTCGATGGAGTACCACAGTCCGAGAAAGGATCCGGACGTGGAAAGTGGCCATCACAAGGTTCGCAAGGGTCTGTTCGTTTTATTCGTGGCCACGAACATGGGAGCGCCCTGCGCCTACAAGCCTCCACGATCTAATTTAATTGATGTGGGCGATTCGCAACCCAACGAAGAGGAACAACATGCTGAACCACTAATTGAAAACAATGTAAATTTCTTCCCACTATTTTTTTCTATTGTACTCCAGGACGTTAACTGTGTATATGTTTTAAATTCCTAAACTTTATTTGCATGCATGTTTTTAATTTTGAGTAGAATGAAGTTATGACAAAGCAGCTTGGACTTTTGAGAACACTAGAGGGTTTTGTGAAATTTGTATCCAAGAAATCAATGCTGGTAATAGGTCGAATGACATCATGACTACCCGTGGTCACAACAACATAGCTGAAAAGTACAAGATAGCAACATGACTGCACCATTCAAGGCTTCAATTGAAGAATAAATTGGACTTACTGAAAGGTCGACATGAATAATATTCGAGATCAAATTGCTGCATTGTTTGCTAGAAGACTGTAATTTTATTTATATATACTTTCTTTTGGCCAAATAAGATGTACCAACTGGCACAATTCTATTTTCGTATCTTTAAATGTATGATCGTTACAATGCCATAATTGCAAAAAATCAAATAAACAAATAAGGGCATTTTTTATTTTGTGTCTTAGATAAGACTAATCTACGTTTTTATAATTTAGGCTACGAAACAACTATATATAGACTACGAAATAGTTAAATAAGTTACTTTATTGAGTGGATTCAAACTGTCTAAAATAAAGAGATCCAAACGGGGCGTAAGCTGAAACAAATAGAACCAAAGAAGCTATACGTTGTCTAGCCAACTTAAAGTGATTATTCGGCGTTTGAAAGCGATAAGGCCAGTTGGGTGTGCGTGTGTGCGGTGGAGGTGGGGGGTTCGTCACTGGGGAGGTATTGAGGATGCCTTGGCTATCTTTCAGTTTCAGCTACTTTCAAGTTGAGATGTTGTCAAAGCACCAACGACCTGTACGCTGAGATGTTGTCAAAGCACCAACGACCTGTAGCAAATGTGTCTGAAACTACTACTAAGATATATGAGAGGCGTGGTATGGCGCTTACTAATTTTGCGTATATGGTTCTAAATGACGGGCATTTCCTTGATAGAGCTGTTAATCCAAAGTAAGTCAAGTGCAAGTGTGAGTTTGCTGTTGTTGTCGAGGATCAGAGACACTGCATATCCATTGTCAATTCTATTGAAGTCAAGATTTTGCGATTTACATCAGACCAACAGCTTATCGGCATTCTTTTTCTTTCTTTCTTTCTTTCTTTCTTTCTTTCTTTCTTTCTTTCTTTCTTTTCTGAAGCTTATCACCAGCATTCTGAAGTGGATTCACTCAAATACCGAAACTTCAGTCGAGCATCAAGCTGCAGAGATGTTACTAATAGAATAACATGCATCAAAAGCAAACTGCAAGTTCCATGGGATAGATCATCCAGGTGATCGATATCCCAATGCTATTGGGTTTTTCGACATCGGTTCAATATCTAATTGTGGCTCCTGAGTCAGCTTGGGGACAAGCCAAATTTCAAGGAGGGAAGGGTGTCATATGGACCTACTGAGCTAGTGGTTAGTGCACTGGATGAAGCTAGGCTATACATGGGGTGGGGTGGACCATCAGGTTCGATCGACTCAAGGAAGCAAGCTACCAAGTGAAGTACAAAAAGAGTAGCAGCCAAATGATTTGAGCCTGAACTCGGAGGCGGCGAGCAAGAGCTCGAGGTGAGCATCCGCTCGATCTACCTCTTTTGCTTGTTCTACCTCCTGTGTATGGGTTTCCTTGTATCTAGAACCTTCCGTAAGCCTATCATATGCTACACAGCGGTCACTGCTGCTTGATTGACTCAATTTATCAGCATACATGGGCCGAAGAATCAAATATTGACGCTGACTGACCAACAATGGCGGAAACCGGGGGAACAACAAGGGCCCGTGCCCCCTCCCCCCGGATTGAGATCCTCTGCAGTCCCTATGAATGTTTCGGTTTACAGCAACACATCAATTCACCTGTTTTTTTTATAATATATTATCATTATTGTTGTTGTTGTTGTTGTTATGAATACTAACTACATGTATTATGTGTACAAAAACATAGAGAAAGTACACTGGTCTACTTGTGTTAAACATCGTCCAAGAAGGCAAGCGCATGGTGCAATGCAACTTAGGACTGTACTGACAAGGCAGCCCCGGCACCTATGTTGTCATTGTTCTTGCTTCCAGTTCCAAGCTCCGGCAGAGTGCTGAAGCCCGTGCCCTCTTCGTGGCTCTTCTTCATGTTTAGCTCCGCAACATGGCGCAACATGTCGTCCAAGTCGGCATACGACGACCCGCCTTCCTCCATGGCTGCCTTGGCCTTTGCGGCGAGCTCCTTGGCCCTCGCCCTCCTCGCCGTCCCGTCGGCGCCCACGCCCATCAGCTCGGCCACCGCCTTCTCCACGTCGGCGCTCGTCACCTGCACCCCCTCGGCCTCGTCGGGAAGGCTCATGGGCGGCAGCTTGACGCCGGACCTGACGCCGACGCCGAGGACGTCGACGAGCAGCCGCTCGCTGCAGAACTGGTCGGCGAAGTTGGGCCACGTCAGCACCGGCACGCCGTGGGTGATGGCCTCCAGCGAGGCGTTCCACCCGCAGTGCGACAAGAAGCCGCCCACCGCGGGGTGCGAGAGGATGGTCACCTGCGGCGCCCACCCGCGGACGAGGAGGCCCCTGTCCCGGACGCGCTCCTCGAACCGCTCGGCCAGCAGCCACGCCCGCACGTCGGCGCTGGACTTGGCCTCCTTGATGGCCCAGACGAACGGCCGCCCGGACGCCTCGAGGCCCCGGGCGAGCTCGACGGTCTGCTTCAGCGACAGCTGCGCGAGGCTGCCGAAGCTGACGTACAGCACGGACGCCGCGGGCCGGGCGTCGAGCCACGACAGGACGAGGCCGACGTCGACGTCGGCGCGGTTGCCGCGGGCGGCCGTCGCGCCCGCGTCCAGGCCACCGGAGGAGGAGGCGCACGTCGGGCCGACGGCCCAACACGTCGTCGTCGTCTTCCTTCCGAGCGCCGCCGCGTAGCCGTCGACGAAGACGCCCTCGAGGCCGCGGAACGTGTTGATGAGCAGGCCGTCGGCGGTGGCCTCGGCCTCCGCCACGTCGCGCTCGTAGCTTTCCATCCCCGGCCACTGGAAGAAGCCGCGGAACGTGGCCACGTTCCCGGCCGCGCGCACCGGGAAGCCCGGCACCTCGAACGGCTCCAGCTCGTGGGCCACGCGGCCGTACACGCCGTGCGTGGACAGGCAGTGCGTGGCGAGGAGGAAGTAGGCGGACGGGCAGTGCAGCACCAGGCGCGGGATGCCGTGGCGGGCGCACACCCGCGCCGCCCACGGGTTGCACGAGTCGGCGACGACGCAGTCCGGGCGCCGGGGCAGCGACCGCAGGTACTCCTCCAGCGGCGCGTCCATCTTCCACGTGGCCTGGAAGAATGGCATGAAGTGCTCCTTTTCCACCACCATGTCGACGTTCTCCATCCCTTCTGGCAGCCCGAGCCCCGGGCCGGGGAACGCGACCTCCGCCAGCTCGACGTCGAGCCCCGCTCGCCGCGCGCTCTCGACGACGGCCCCGTTGCGCGCGGCGTTGACGGGCGTGGTGACCACGCTGACGCGCGCGCCGCGGCCGGCGAGGAGGCGCGCCAGGTCCACCATCGGGATTATGTGGCCCTGCGCCAGTAGCGGCACGAGCACGAAGTGAAGCCCCGCCATTGGCTGCGTCTTCCTAACCTAGCCTGCCTCTCTCTCTCTCTCTCTCTCTCTGCTTTCTCTCGATAGCTTAAATGACGAGCGCGCGTACGTGCGGCTTATAAAACAATGCCAGCTCCACACACCGGCCGCGATACGACCGGTGCAAAGTTTGCACGGCCAAGATCGAGGCTGACGACGTGACGCGTGGACGACGAGGGGGGGTTCTAGTGAGGAGTGGCCGAGACGGGACGACGCGATAAGGAGCGTGAGGACGGAAGACGAACAGTGTGCAGCATTTCTGTGTTGGAATGTGCGTCACTTGTGTGAGGAGGAGAACCGGAGAATTCCGCACTGAATCGTGGTCACTTGACTGAACCCATGCTGTGTTTATTGTACACACACACAAGGAGGGCACAGAGATGGCACTGCGGCAGATTTGGTTGGTCTGAGAGGACGCATGGCGGGCAAGGCAAAGTTGTGTTCTAGAAGGGTGGTGCGCTGACGTCCGCGCCGAGCGAAGCTCCGTTGTCGCCGTCTTCGGAGCCCAGACGCCCAGTGGAGTGTGGACTCTCTGATCTCTCTGAGTGTCTGGTCTGGCAGGAGAGCAAGGCCGCATTGCAGCGAGGCAGTGACCCTCGGTCGCTGCATGGATGAATACAGCGCACGTCTCCTGTCAAAGGTGGAAAGAAAGAAACGAGGCAAACTGCGTGCCCATCCCTAGGTGTACAGATTCTCCACGTAACCACGTGTATATGTGATCCTGCCCCATCCATCATTCATCGTGATTTTAAAAACCCAATGAAAATTTCGTTTCCAACGTGAATTGATTCCTCAGCGATTCCTGTGTTTTGAAAGGACAGGCTAATGATCTCACATGAAGAGGAGGCTCCAGACTGTGTGCAACCGCGTATCGGCACCAAAGAAAGAAAACGGATCTCCCTGCCTCCCGTTCGCCTGCAGTTTTTTCTTTTGGGCAGCTGCAATGGTGCGATGGCCACAGCACACGACGATGGTCAAAAGCTCGAAATGCCATGTCGGCGTGCTGCCCCCGTGTAGTCAAAGCTCTCAACAACCGCGTGCATCACAGACGGTCGAATCTGACGGCGCAGCTGATCACGGACTCGTTGGCGGCCACTGGTATCTTGACATGTGAACAAGTGCTGTGCTACATATTTGCATGAAGGGAGGGGAAAAGATCTGGATCTAAGATTTCACTATTGAGCAGCTCCATTAGTCCATCCAAGATCGACCGTGGATCAACCAAGGAATCAGTTAGCTTCAGATCCATGAAAATGACATTTTAGTTGGAACAGACTGTTTTATTCTTCAAATAGGGCCCCACATATCAGTCTTTGTCATTCACTCTCTTCTAGTGATGAGCGTGCGGTCGGTCGGTCGGAGCTAGGGCGAGCGCACTGTGGCGTTGCTGGGGTTGGGGGCGAGCGCGCCATGGCTAGGCTACTGGTTAGTTTTCTCTAACTCTAAGAGTACTTCTTTGACAAGCTTCATCGAAACAGTGAATATGATATCTAGATTCATCGGTCAGCCTGTCCGTTTAGTTTTAATCCGTACCGAATTCTATTGAATGTTTTATCTTTATGGACTGCAGATGCTGTAGCAGTAAGAGAACAGCCTATGTTCTGATGAATCTAGATCTATTGCAGTTCCTTGTTTGCTTGTGCTCCCACTGTCTTTCGAAACCTGTACTTCTTGGCTGTTCCCAAATTGCTTATCTTTGTGTCCAACACGACGCGGGCCTCTTTGGCACAAGGGTCAAGGGCTATTGTCACGGAGCCGCACCAACTGGACATTTATAAATGGCTTGTACAATCGAAGCCGTTTTCGCCAAGACGTTTCTTCCAAACGGGTTTAGCTTAGCAAAAAAAAAAGGAAGAAAGAAAGAAAGAGAAGCCAGAGCTCTGATCCAAACCGTCAACATCAAAGACGTAATAGAACATTAAAATGATCCCAGCGTAGCTAATATATGAGACCTCAAGAAGTCAAGATTGTATGGTATATACAATAATACGTGTGATATATCTACATGGAAAAAGGTGATCGAAGAAGAAAGTGAACATATGTAGGGGGGGAGAGCGAGAAAATCAAATTAACAGACCAGATAGCAAAGAGGAATTTTGAAGCAGCATGCATCGCAGCCTCAGCTTCTCAGACAGGAAACTAGAAAGGTTGAGTAAGGACAAATAAACTGAGATCTACTTGAAACTAACTGCCTTCTCCGTTTTCGAGAAAAAAGAGAGTATAACCCCACACCCCACCACCACACACACACATAAGGGCTTGTTCGGTTCTACCCCAATCCATATGGATTGAGGGGGATTGAGGGGGTTTCAATCCCCAGTAAGTCAAAATTCACTCCAATCCGTATCAATCCCCTTCAATCCATATGGATTGAAAATAACCGAACAAGCCCTAAGTGATTCATTTCTGGGTCGAGATTGGCGAGAAACCGCCGGTTTTCCCGTTGCCGCTCACGTTCGTGGTTTGTGTGGGTTTCAAATTTTAGAATAGAAAAGTCACATTTTTTGGTCAGCGTCGCTTTGAAGCATTCTGGTCTACTCTTCCCGGTTTCTTAGAGATGGTGCAAGCATCTTGGAGCCAGTCGGTAGATACGAAAGACGCAATCCTAAGGCTACATATTAAGATGCGACGTTTGGCCACATCAATAAAAATTTGGAAAGCACAACAAGTTGGTAACATTGAGCTACAATTAGCCATTGTTCAGGTCGTCCTTCTCTGCTTAGAAAAAGCGCAGGAGCGGAGACAGCTCTCTGAGATTGAACTTCACCTGCTTCGCTCCTTGAAGGCTAAATCTTTGGGGCTAGCTGCCATGCAGAAATCAAGAGTGAAACAACATTCGAGATTGAAATGGATCAAACAAGGTGATGCAAATACTAAATTCTTCCATCTGCATGCTAATATTCGACGTAATCAGCATTTCATAAAAGAGCTACAATCAGAAACGGGCATTGTGATGACACAACAAGACAAGGAGGAAGCAATATTTAACTTCTATAATTCCATCTTAGGGGTTCCCCCAGCCAGAAATTCCTCCTTGGATTGGACAGCCTTAGAAAACATTATAGAATAGCACCCTTTGATGAGAGATATGAGCAAGAGGCTTCAAGAAAACTTGTGTTTTCGGAATTATATGAAGCCAGTAAACAAACAAAAAATCCATGGGTATTTGAACCCGAGTACCCGGGAAAAAGCAGAATATTTGATGGAAGAACAGGAGATCCCTTCGAACAGCCTGTTCTAATAGGGAAGTCCTATATCTTAAAATTAATTCATCAAGTTGATGAGAAAATTCATGGACGTTCTACTGGGCCCTACTCACTTGTTACCCAACAACCCGTTAGAGGAAGAGCCAAGCAAGGGGGACAACGAATAGGAGAAATGGCAAACTGACCTTTCAGACCTCGAAGCTCCTTTTTCAGAAAACGAAATTAAGAGGATTATTCATCTCATGCCTTCGCAACGCGCTCCGGGCCCAGACGGTTTCATTGGGCTGTTTTATAAGAAATGTTGGGACATTGTAAGAAGCGATTTGTCCGAGGCGCTTTGTGGGTTTTACAATTTACGCACTAACAAGCTGCACCTAGCGAACGAGGCCAATATTGTGCTCCTCCCAAAAAAAGAGAATGCTTTGCACCTTACGGACTTTCGACCGATCAGCTTGATCAATAGCCTAGCAAAAATAATCACAAAGGTACTGGCTGAGAGATTGGCTCCAAAACTGGGACAACTAGTATCTCGCTCACAAAATGCCTTTATCAAGGGAAGGTGCATTCATGACAATTTTTTATATGTCCAAAGAGTAATCCAGAAGCTGCACAAATCCAAGAATCCATCTCTCTTCATCAAGTTGGACATAGCAAAAGCTTTTGACTCTGTTAGCTGGGCATATCTTTTGGAGGTGCTGGAAGCTTTTGGTTTCGGTAGAAAATGGAGAAATTGGATTTCAGCTATCCTTGCTTCCTCTTCGTCGCGTATCTTCATGAATGGCAGACTAGGAAGAAAAATCATTCATAAGCGTGGCCTTCGTCAAGGAGATCCTCTATCTCCGATGTTGTTCATCTTGGCTATCGATCCACTTCAGAGAATTATAGAGCGTGCTATTCACTCGAGCGTCCTCTCTCATGCCCTTCCTAAGCCGGCTACTTTGCACTGCTCACTCTATGCTGACGACGCTGGACTATTTGCAAAGCCGTCGGCTTCTGACCTGTATGCTTTAAGGCGCATCCTCCAGACCTTTAGTGATTGTTCTGGTCTCAAGTTTAATATGAGTAAAACAGAGTTGTACCCTATTCGGTGTCATCCTGGTGTAGTTGAGGCACTGCTTCACTGCTTCCCTGGAAAGATTGCCTCTTTCCCTGGAAAATATCTTGGTCTGCCCCTTCACACTAGAAAACTTAGAAGAATTGAGATGCAGCCTCTGGTTGACAAAATTCGTGCAAGGCTTCCAAGATGGAAAGGAAAATTGCTCTCCAAAGCGGGTAGATTGACTCTCGTTAACACAGTTCTGTCCTCTCAACCAATCTACCACCTAACGGTATTTCCAGCCCAGAGATGGTTACTGAAGCAAATTGACAAAATTAGACGAGGGTTTCTTTGGAAAGGCGAGGAACCAGAAGTATTGCCTTGTGAACTGGCCAACGGTTTCACGCCCAAAAAATCTTGGTGGTCTTGGAGTGGTAGACCTGGAACGCTTTGCTCGAGCTCTTCGAATCCGTTGGATGTGGTTCCAATGGAGAGACCGGGACAGGGCCTGGACGGGGCTTGACACCCCATGTACCAAAGAAGATAGAGACTTTTTTCATGCTTCAACTTCGGTGACAGTTGGCAATGGGACCCTTGCTTCTTTCTGGTTCTCCAATTGGATTAATGGCATGGCGGCGCGTCTCATTGCCCCCAATCTCTTCATTAAGGCAAAGCGCAAAAACATTAAGGTACATAAGGCCCTGCTCAACAATACATGGATTTCTCTTATTTCTCCGGTTTCTGGGGAAACTGAAATAATTGAATTTGTGAGACTTTGGGAAGCCATCCATGAAGTCCATATAAATATTGAGGAAGTAGACAAAATCAGATGGCGCTGGACATCAGATGGCGAATACTCTACCAAGAGTGCTTACCTGGCTCAGTTCCACGGGAGTTTTGCCAAGCTCAAACTTTCTCCAGTTTGGAAGGCGAAGACAGAGCCTAAATGTCGGTTCTTTGCATGGACCCTCCTCCATAACAAAATTCTAACGGCCAATAATCTTCAGAAGCGAGGTTGGAATAATGATCCTATCTGCAAGCTTTGTAAGCGCGAACCGGAGACGGTGGGCCATCTAGCAAAAGATTGCATATTCACAAAATCGTGTTGGAGTTGGCTCAGCTCGTGGTATAACCTCTCCTCTCTGCCAAAGTTGGACCAGTGCTCGTCGATCTATGGATGGTGGAGGAAGTGCAGACTAAAAGTAGAGAAAACTGCTCGCAAGGAATTCGATGGTCTCTGTATTTACTTTTGGTGGGAGATTTGGAAAGAAAGAAATCGAAGAATCTTTCATGGTCTTGAGAAGAGCGAGCGAGAAGTGGCCAACTTCGTCAAAGAAGATTTCAACCCGCAAAGAGCTTCTAGTTAATTTTAGCGTTTTGTGTGTGTGGCGTGCTGGGTTTCTAGTGGGCTGTTTTGCTAGTGCTTCTTTTCTTTTCTTTGCCCCCCTCTACCCTAGTGTTGTTTTTTCTTTTCCTTTCCAGTGTTTGTAAGTGTCCCTTTCTAATAAATTTTTGGCCATGGCAATGCTCTTGCCGTGTCCTTTTTCAAAAAAAAAATTCAGAACAGTGAAAACGAAATCGTGAACCCTGAGTCCCTGACCCACACACACACACCTGAAAGAAGCAGGTACAAGGATATCATGGAAGCTTATACTCCCTCAGTCCGTTTTTATCCAGCACAAATTTTAAACTATATGGCGTCAAATAAATGAAAACGGAGCTAGTACACATGGCAGATGACAATGACTAATGGTGTTTCCTTGGTCGGAAGTACTGCGCGCGCATGCAAGATTGCCAAGTACATCTTGCCAAAAATAAAAGGGGCCCAAGGGGGGGATCCACGACCAGTTTTCCAAATAGATGAGATCCGCCTGAGAAGAACCGGCACTCGGACACACTTCCTTTATGCAGAAAATGATACAACGAGCAACGCAAGCATCACCAGCAAGATCAAAAGGCTCCAGAGCAAATCTGTATTTGTGGAGCAGCTGCTGCAGCAGAAGCGAGCAGCCGACAGTATAAAGACTCGAGTGCAACATAGCCTAAACTTCTAGTGGATAACCTATTTGCTTACCCATTTTAGTCACAGGATTGTCAAGAATCCCGGGCATGTTAGGCAGTGACGATACAGGTCCGAGCTATCTGTACTATTGCAGTCGAACAGCTGCTCCAATCCACGACTCTGATTGACGTGTCAACGTGCGCCATCTAAGCTGCCGCAATCTGCAATTTGTTTTAGCTGCCGGCCTCTTTCCTCCCTGATAACATGACGTGTGAACATGCGTCACCAAGCCCTGCCCACATCGCTTTCGTAGCACGAGGAAGAGAAGAGACACTATACATATCCACCTCAGCTGCCATCTCCTCCAGTGCAAACAGCAGTACGACTTCCACCTCACAGCTAGCCACACAGCCATGGCGGCGGCGGCGGCCTCTGCCACCCAAGCAGCACTCGCGCTCGCCCACGACCTGGAGGACGCCTCCGAAAGGAAGGCACACTTCGTGCTGGTCCCACTGATGGCGCAGGGCCACACCATCCCGATGACCGACATGGCGTGCCTGCTGGCCAGGCACGGCGCGCGGGTCAGCTTCGTCACCACGCCGCTGAACGCCTCTAGGATCGCGGGGCTCATCGACCACGCGGCGGCGGCGGGCCTCGCGATCCGGTTCGTCAGGCTCCGCTTCCCCGCCGCCGAGTTCGGCCTGCCCGAGGGGTGCGAGAACGCCGACATGCTCCAGTCCAGAGACCTGTTCAAGAACTTCATGGACGCCTGCGCGGCGCTGCGGGAGCCACTCGCTGCGTACCTCAGAGAGCAAGAACAACCTCCGAGCTGCGTCGTATCGGACATGAGCCACTGGTGGACAGGTGACATCGCGAGGGAGTTTGGTGTCCCCAGGCTGACGTTCAATGGCTTCTGCGGCTTCGCGTCCCTTGCCAGGTATTTTGATATATCATGTTTTATTATCACTAAAAATGTCTTTGGTCGTCCTAAAACTGGTGTAAAAAGTAGCATACGTTCCTTCATATAAGAAAAAAGGTCTTGTTTGTATCCGCTTATAAGCCTGTGCCTAATAATCCATCCATATTATTACCTAAAACATTATTTTACATTATAGGTTGTATTGTTCGTATAGTAGAATTCAAATATGGGTACGAGGATGCTGGAGCTAGCCTAACAGTCATACAACGGGGATTTTTTTTCCTCCCAATTCTCGATTCAAAGTTCTGAAGCTGCAGTAGCATAAAAGCAGAAATAATCAAAGCATCCGGTGGGACTCGCTTTTTACACTAAAAACTGATTTTAGTTGGAAATAAAAATGGTGAATGACAATTATGTATATAGAGGAAAGTATTCATCTGAGCACTACAAATACAACTCAGAAACGGTGTTTATAAGTGTAACGTAAGGAAAAATATATATATTAATCATAATACTAATTAGAACTTGCTTCTCTAAAACTTCAGAGCTCAGCTCTAAAAGCTTTAGATCACTTTAGCTTACTTTTAAGCTCTAAAGCTTTAATTTAGAGCTCTGCCTCTAAACTTTAGGTAGAGGGTATGCAAACAGGCCCTTAATTAGCAACAGTAATTTAGTTTACGCTCCAGCCAATAGTGGAAGAAATCCAACAGTAACATGTTGACTAACTGGCAGTGACAGGAAACAAGTTTGCAGCATAATGCGATTATTAAATACGATACAATTATATTTTGCAGGTACATCATGGTCCGCGACAACTTGCTGGAACACGTCGAAGATGAGAATGAGCTCGTCAGTTTCCCAGGATTCCCAACGCCGCTTGAGCTGACGAAAGCAAGATGCCCTGGAAGTGTATCTGTTCCCGGTCTGGATCAGATCCGTAAGAAGATGTATGAGGAGGAGATGAGATCCAGTGGTGTTGTCATAAACAGCTTCCAAGAGCTGGAGGCCTTGTACATCGAGTCCTTCGAGCAGGTTACAGGGAAGAAGGTCTGGACAGTGGGACCAATGTGTCTGTGCAACCAGGACAGCAACACGATGGCGGCGAGAGGAAACAAGGCCTCAATGGATGAGGCGCAGTGCCTGCAATGGCTCGATTCCATGGATCCGGGCTCGGTGATCTTTGTAAGCTTCGGCAGTATGGCCCGCACCGCGCCTCAGCAGCTCGTTGAGCTGGGACTAGGGCTGGAATCTTCCAACAGGGCGTTCATCTGGGTGATCAAAGCAGGAGATAAGTTTCCAGAAGTTGAGGGATGGCTCGCGGACGGGTTCGAAGAACGGGTGAAGGACAGAGGCTTGATCATAAGGGGCTGGGCGCCGCAGGTTATGATCCTGTGGCATAGATCTGTTGGAGGTTTCATGACACACTGTGGGTGGAACTCGACATTAGAGGGAGTCTGTGCAGGCGTGCCCATGATCACATGGCCACACTTTGCAGAGCAGTTTGTGAACGAGAGGCTGGTGGTGGACGTGCTGAAAACTGGGGTGGAGGTTGGAGTCAAAGGGGTGACACAATGGGGGCATGAACAAGAGGAGGTTACAGTGACAAAGGATGATGTGGAGGCAGCTGTGTCCAGGTTGATGGATGAAGGTGAGGCTGCAGAGGAGATGAGGATGAGAGCAAGAGAATTTGGTGTTAAGGCAAGGAAGGCTTTGGTAGAGGGAGGTTCTTCGTATAATAATATAAATCTATTGATTCATGAAATGGGAAACCGGGCAAATGTATCTACCTAGCTAGCATAGAGAAGGGATTAAGCTCCCTCCCCCCTCTCTGGAGGCAAAATATAATGCATAAAGACTATCAATAGTTATCTTTGAAATCAATCTGTAACCAGGTGGCGCTTTCAAGAAAAAAAGGAGAAATGGGCCAGCAACAATCAATTCCTATTAAAATGCATATGAAAGGTCATAGAACTTAGAAGCTTGTTAGAAATGAAAAATACATCACCTACGACCTACATGTACATCTGTATTACAACATGGTGACTGGAACCTTCAAACAAGTATATGTGTTGGAAATCGACTACAAGTGCAGAATTCTAATCAATGAGGCATTGAGCTTTCTTCAGGATTTCCCCCAAACTACAAGGAAAATTAGTTACTTACTAGCTAAGATATGGAATCGTTTTGATATTTGGCCTCTGATTGGATCTCTTGAGGAACCTGCATTATAATACCAATAACTTTTCTTAGAAGAATTAAATCAATGTCTAACTAAAGTACATGGGGAAAAAAGAACAAGTATATCACGCATGGCCAAAATAGTCACATAATCCATTCCAAATATGCAACCTTGCTGCTGCTCTCACATTGCTTTCGTTTAAAGAACAATAATTAACATACTTCCCAAATCAAACATTATTTGGCACCCTCCTTACCTACACCGTCCATCCTTGTTGCCAGATGTTCCTCAAACAGCATAATGGCAACCCGCGTTCCAATGGTGTAGTAAAAACTTTGTGCTCATACCAAAATGAACTATGAAAATTAGCTGGGAAAATACCTTTATAAATCTGTATATTAGCTGATGTCTGTACATGGAACAGAGAAATTTGAAGTACAATACATGATTACTGGCGCAAACTACATCATCAACAAAGTATTTTAGTCCCAAGCATGTTGGGTATGCTAGAATTGAAACCCAACCGAAACGACAAAGCAAGTTTCAGGCACATGTATATCTATTTTACATGCACTCTTATTCAAAGCTAAATCTTTGGATACATTCCATCCTTTCAAGTCTCCTACTGAATATTCCCATGTCAACTTCGGCCTTCACGTCTCTCTTTTCATTGCTATCGTGCCAAGATATTCAGATAAACATTACATCAAAACCAATAATAAGTACAGCAAATATATAAAAGCTTGCTCCTCGCCAAACCACCAAAAAAACACAAACTATATGTTGATCCATGAACTATATGCAAAAAGTAACATAAGCGAGTTAACATACAACACCAAGTTGGAAACAACCTTAGCCAACTGTCTTGCAGCAATAATAACATTTTATGTATTCCAAGGTCTACTGAACTTTCACCAATATTCATGTGGCACACAAACAGCACTCATCAGAAAGAAACTCTTTACCATAAGCAAACACTCTTGCTAGATGTAGCGCATTTGACTTCATTTGGACACGAGCAGTGTGTCAGGCTTCCGCTGCTTGCTTGGTGTATTTGGCTTTGAACTTGGCCTAGAGCTTGATGCATTGCTTCCAGCAGTGCCAACTGCAACAATTTGCCCAGAAGCCGCAGCAGCTGCTGCCTTGGCAGCCTTTCGTGCGCTCTTGTCAAGCTCAATCAAGCTTCGTGATGCTAAGATTGCCTGTGCCACAAGATCGTGGCATGCACGGGCATAGACGACCCTCACTGCGTCTGCTGCGGCATCACGCACCTCAGGTGGGTTCAGCGGGGCAAGCAAGCAGTGCCCAAGAACCCTCATCACTGGCTGGAGCAGCTCCCAGGGAAGTGGCACCCTCGCCTCCTTGTCGTCCCCGCTGCAATTCCGGCCACTGCTGTCTCCATTGATATGCGTCCTGGCCAATTCGTCCTCCAGTTCCTTCCCATTCTCAATCTCCGAGGTCATTGACGAGGCAGACCCCAAAGAGTCACCTTCCTCTTCTTCCAGTTCTTTCTCATCCAGCTCAAAACGGCATTTGCAGTACTGCCCCGCCCACGCAGCCACAGCATTGCAGGCATCCACCTTCGACGCAGCAGGCATCTGCGAAATCTTGGAGTAGTAGGCCTCAAATGCAACTCCAATAATTCCAGCGCGCTTCGTCGATTTCACCGCGGCCTGTGGCTCCAGCGGCGGCGACAGCACCCCCACCACGGGAGTCGCCTGCGGAGGGGGGATCGGCGGGGGCTGCGACCGGCGAGGGGACTTGGAGCTGGGGCTGGACGCCGGCGTGTGGTACAGGGATGGGACGGAGAGGTCGGGCACCTGGACGAGGACCGGCTTCCCCTGGCGATTCTTGGCCTCGGAGGAGTAAACGGCGAGGAGGACGGCCTCGAAGCCGGAGAGCGAGGAAGGGAGCTCGGGTGGGAGGCGGCGGAGGTAGAGCGCCGCCAGCAGGGGCAGGAACGCGAGCGCGGCGAGGCGGAGGTCCGGGTCGGCGGAGAGGAGCGTGTCGTAGAGCCAGTGGCAGGCCGGGTCGTCGGCGCCCCCGCCCGCCCGGAGCGCGTCGGAGAGCGCCGAATAGGCAGCGGGCGAGCGGAGGAGCGCGCGCGCCGGGCGGTCGGCGTCGGCCAGCGCCGCCACGTCGTGGGAGACCGCCGCGGGCAGGATGGAGGAGAGCGCCAGGATGCGGGACCGTGCCTGCGAGACGGACTCCCACCAAGACGGGGTCGGGTCGGAGCCGGAAGCGGACGCGGAACCGGAAGGCGAGGCGGCGCCCGCACCGGCGGAAGATGGGGAGGGAGGCATGGCGGCGACGGCGGCGGAGAAGCCGAGATGAGATCTCTCCTCGGCTTCGGAATGGACGTTTTGGTAGTTAGCTGTTCCTCGTGGGGCTCCTTTGTAAACTTGGAGACGAATACTGTTGTAGATGTGTGAGTGTAGTGGACTTTTGGACTTCACCTTTTTTTCCTGAGTTTAGGATACCATAACGAAGTTTAGATTTATCAAAAATAACTTTGTTTTACCAAAAAATAACTAAGCGGTATAGTTTCAAAAAAATACCAAAATAATGAACTTATGGGAACATTTTTATCATTCGTGGACGTCCTCGAGAAGTGATTCACGGAACTGAGTTTTAAAGAATTACTAGTCGATTGTCCGTGCTTTACGACGGCTTACAATAATATTTATGTAAATTATCCATAAAAAAGATTTCAAAATTTGTTATTGATTATCTCTGCTCTCTGTATAATATTTTTTAATTTGGCTAACTGATGTTATTATTTGCTCCATTCAATATGTCTTGGTACAACACGCCCAATAAAGTGAGCGATTAAAAGAGACTTCACAACGACTGACTCAACGAACAGAGATTATAAAATAACATAATTCCACCATACAGAGATCAAATAAGAGAAAGTTTGTGAGCTCAAGTTTCTAAAATAAGTCACATAAACTCAAACTTATAAAAAAGATAGATCAAAATATGGAGTGATTGCTAAAGTCATGCATCAATAAAAATTGAATGCGCTCCAAATAAATTATGCTACTTCGTAGCCATTACTAACGTTTAAAACCAACAAATGACCTTTCATTTTACTGTTAGTGTGATAAATCATTGTTGCTCCATCCAATTTAGCAACATCAAACACCATGGAGTCCATTGCGTTAATGTGGTCTCATAAACGACTCCATGCTTGCAAGAGCCAAGAACGTCGTGCCGTGTTTGGGCTGTAGCCTCGGCCCGTAGTACTGGTCCGGCCTGACACGATTATATATTTTTTATTTTACAAAAAACGTATATACATATATATAATTTATATTTAATATTAAAAATATCTGAGCATGATGTTCTAGTGGTTAGACAATGCTAGAGGGGGTGAATAGACGATTTTGACTAAAATAAAAAACACTAGAGAAATTTAATCAATATGACAATATGTATAAATTCTCTAGTGACAACAAGTAAGCAATCTATGAGAAACAACTATGGTAATTGTATACAAGAGAGACAATACACGAAATACTAATTACTTGCACGGTAATAAGTAATGCGAGAAGAGAGAGACACCAGATTTTATCTCGTGATATCAGTGATTTGCCGATCACCCCTAATCCACGTTGAGGTGGATTTCAAGCTCTCACTTGCTCCTCTATCAAGACGCGACTTGATCTTTGAGTCAAGTGGACAAGAAATCTCTTAATACCTCGTTTCCACTAGCGTCGCCTTTGCCGCTCCGGCGAGGTAGGCGCGAACCCCTTACAATCGACACCGTGGCTCCTCCACAATCTTCTTAGAGAGCTCGACAGAGACAACACCCGAGCCGTCTTGGAGGCGGCAACCTCCAAGAGTAACAAGCCGATGAAGCTTGCCCGGTGTACCACCTAGTGCCTCAAGAATCACCAATGGATGCAAATGCACTAGGAGCTCTCAGTCTCTCACTAGAATGCAATCTCAAGCAAGGGGTGTGAGAGGATGAGTGGGAGGATCACAAATGAGCTCTGTCGGTACCCTGAATCAGAGGTACCCTCTTCTAAAGTATGAAGGCGCTGCACCCGTACGACACCTCCAGGTCACACGGAGAGCGGCACCCGACCCCACCACATGGGCAGGCCTAAGGGCACCACGTGGCGAGGAAGGATAATACGTCCCAGGAAGCACCGTTGGGTCCGGACCTCCGTAGAGGAACACCGGACCCCTATGAATACGAGCCCGGAGCTCCCGAGGAGACATGCCGGGTCCCCCCCGAGTGAGGTCCGGGCCTTGGCAGGGTCCCGGGACAGAGAGGACCCCGGCACAAGCAAGAGTCCGGTGCCGACACGTGTCCAGGCCTTGCCCTACGCTCCCCGCTCAGGCGGAAACCCACCGCGGCCGCATGCTTTGTGGCCCGTAACGTAAGCCAACGGGTCGAGCCTGACGTAAGGCCCATATGGTTGTGCAGTCTTTGCATTTATTGCGGGAAGGACGCGCCGCCTGCCACCACACTGACGGGTGATGCACCCTCTCAGCATTTAATGTGTCCTGTCCAATCCGCTGGCAGACGGCGTCAGGGTCACCCAGCAGACAGCGCGTCTGACCAGTCTGTTGGCAAACAGTGCGCCCGTGCCGAGCGGCGCACAGTACCCATCATCCCTTCTACAAGAAGCTTCCCCTGCACGTCGAGGATACGGAGATCTCGAGCGTTAGGGCACGAGAAGATTGCCCCAGCAGCAAACATTGGTGGCTCCAAGCGTTATATTATTTATGTCCCTAGGCCCACATGTCCTGGCTCAGCACCTTTGTGCATCCCCCTTCAGCTATAAAAGGGGAGGCATGTGACGTTACACATAGGCTCGATCTGAACATCCAAGGCTAGGCTCACTCAGACACTCACAAGTTCATACAAGCTCTTAAGCAATACATCACACAGTAGAGTAGGGTGTTACGCTCCGGCGGCCCGAACCACTCTAAATCCTTGTATGTTCTTGTGTTCTCCCCACTTTTCCAACTAACAAGCAAAACGCCTAGGCCCCTCCTCATCTTAGGATTTAGGGCGGGTGCACTCCGCCACCCGGCCAGAGATTTGCTCTCCGACATTTGGTGCGCCAGGTAGGGGCTAAGCATTAGGTTTTTTGCTTGTTTTCCTTGTCCAAGCATGATGGTGCAGATCATTGAGCACCGCGCCGAGACTTCAGTGGATTTTGCGGTGGAGGGAGAAGCTGCTTCCTCCACACTGCAGGTTCCCAGTCGCCCAGTGCTAGGCACTGCTGCTGTGCACACCGCACGGCAGCACACGGCTGCTCAAGCGTCTCGGACTCCGTCAAGGGCATCTCCAGGGGCGTTGTCGGCAGCCAGGGAGTTGTTGCGACACCCTCCAAGCTCCACGGCCTCACCGGGGGCCATGAAGCAATGGCGGGACGACGTCGACCGACTACTCGGTATGGCACATTCTACCTCGACCAGGTCGAGGATGCGGTCATCCCGGCGCCAACGCGAGGCGTCGGCATCTATGCGCTCACCCTCAGTAAGGGGTGCACAGACCAATGACCTCCGGGCAGAACTCAATCGTAGGCGTGCGGGAGAGGATGCCCGGGTCTCATTGGAAAGGGCACGCGAGCGCCGCCAAAACATCGATGGTCGCAACCTCGATCAGGACTTCGCTGTGGTTGCACCGCAGACACCAATGGCACCCGGTCCCAAACGGGAGTCCCCTTGGCCGGTGTGTGCTGCGCCGCTCTTGCGGATCATCTCCGCGCGGCGTCATGGCCACCCAAGTTCCGGCCGCACCTGGCGAAAAAGTACGACGGAACATCGAACCTGTCGGAGTTCCTGTAGGTGTACGTCACCGCCATCACGGCAGCAGGTGGAAACACCGTTGTGATGGCGACATATTTCCATGTAGCCTTGTCTGGACCTGCCCGGACCTGGCTCATGAACCTCACCCCGGGATCGGTCTACTCCTGGGAGGAGCTATGCACGCGGTTCGTTGCGAACTTCGCCGGTGCTTACCAACAACACGGCGTGGAGGCCCACCTCCATGCGGTGAGGCAGGAGCCCGGGGAGACCCTCCGGAAGTTCATCTCCCGCTTCACCAAGGTGCGAGGTACTATACCTCGTATTTCTGATGCTTCCATCATCACAGCCTTCCGACAGGGAGTACGTGATGAGAAGATGCTGGAGAAGTTGGCCGCACATGACGTGGAAACTGTCCCCACACTCTTCGCCTTGGCCGATAAATGCGCCAGAGCCGCCGAGGGTCGTGCATGGCACTCGGCCCCACAAACCGGAGCTGCCCAGTCGGGTGGCTCGGGCGCCGTCCCCCGGGACGGAAAGAAGAAAAAGAAGAAGGATCGCGACTACCAGAAGCCACAGTCAACCGCTCTAGTGGTCGCAGCCGCGACCGGGGGCCAGGGCGACCGCAACAAATGCCCACAGCCGCAGAGGGGTAACAGCGGCCCATGCCCTGTGCACCCCAACGGTCGCCACAGCACCACGGAGTGTCGCGAGATCATTGACCTCGCGAAACGCGTCAGTGAGCGGCGTGAGCAGTTTTCCAAGGACGACTCTCCACCTCACCACCGTCCTGGCAAAGAAAAGGTGGACTACGGCGAGGTGGCCGCGGCTGAGCGGGACCACGGGTATCAGTCATCCGAAGGGGACCTGAAGGATGTCTTCGTCGGAGGTTCTTACTCCGGTGAAGACAACTAGGCGGACCCCAGGGGGACCCCGTGCTCCCCAGTCTATGGAGCTGAAGCATGCCTTCCTCCGGAAACCCTTCTGGACTCCCCCACGGATCCAGGCAGCCAACAGGTACATGCGGAAGTGACCACAACCAAAGACAAGGGCTCCCGTGTCAAATGCAGGTGGGGACCCAGGGTCGGGACCTAGCCCTATGACAAGTACCAAACCAAGAAGGGCTCCGTAACTCTCCCCCAGCTGGGAAGGACCCTTCAAGGTAACGGGAATACACCGACCCAGGGGCAGCCATCTAGCTATGACTGGAGGAGTGCCTTACCCCAATGCCGAAACATCTCTGTAAGTTCTATCCATAGAGCAAGTATGAGAGGTCGAATCTGTTTTCTTTTTTGTAACTAGGTAACGCATACGTGTACGACAATCCGGTGGGGTCTGTCCCCATAAGCCCGACCTATTGGTCTGCACACATGCAAGACGAGTTATAAAGAAAAACTGCCCCCTCAGTTGTGCCCCTATGATAGATCCACCTCACTGCTCCATGGTCTTACCTTGCAATTTTTCAGATAATGCTTTTTGTCTAACCCACCCGTATGGTTGCTATCGATCCTAACGTTACGACGTCTGAATTGAGCAGCCAGGCTCGCAGTCTAGGGCCCCCGATACGAAAGTTGGGAGGTCCGACAGCCTGGGAGCCGGCCCTAAAGAACGGGACATCGTTTCATGGGGTGGTCCGGAGCCCGTGTAGCCGCTCAGCCTGGTCCTGTACCGTGGGCCTGCATGCTCCACCACTCCATGACGGGTACTTAGTATTTGGGGCTATAAGTCCAGTGGGTCCGACAACCTCGGGACCGAAGCTAGAGAATGGGCATTAGTCTCATGGGGTGGTCCGGAGCCCGTGCAGCCGCTCAGCCTAGTCCCGTACCGTGGGCCTGCACGCTCCACCGCGCTGCGACAAGTGTCCTAGTATCTAGAACCGCGACCCAAGGGGGTCCGGACACGCAACTTGGCCACCCGGACTAAAACCTGTGAGTCCCAAGCATGTATCAAAGGACGACTAATGTCAGACAGGGAACCCTATGAGGTGTACTACTAACGCCCCCTAGCTGAAGCTGTGTGCAGATCCAGTTCCCGGCGAAATTGCCTCCCGAGAACTGTTGACAATATTTTCAGATACGCTGGAATCCAGCCTCAACACAACAAGCCTGCATTCCAGGCGGGGGGCCAGGTACCAGGGAGGAGTCAGCAAAATCGCACACAGCAGAAACAAGTTGAAAATAGATAAGTGCTAATACTGCTTATAAAAAGAGTACTTTTGAGTATCTTACAAAAAGCGAAAGTATTACATCGTCTGTTTTCAAGTGGAGCCCTAGTTCCATCTCTACTTTGCAGGTATGAACTACCTCCACACTGGTAGGGCCACGGGATAGCTAGCTCCGAGCGGCTCGCCAGTGGAGGCGACCACATCAGCACCGACGGCGACGGCTGCCTCTGCACCAACGACTCGCCAGCAGTGGCGACCACCTCGGCACGTGCGCCACTGCGAAAAGGTCCTTGCCCCCGTCTTCCTATGGGGGGCGACAACAAGGCCATTAAAGCCAAAGAGCCGGAGGTCCGGCGGCAGGTGGCACTGACGGTCTCGCCAGCGGAGGCAACCACCTCTGCAGTGGGGAGCCTCACCAGCGGCACCGATGACAGCGGCCACCTGCGCACCAGTGTCGTACCGGCGAATGGCGGCCGCCCCAGCGCGCGTGAAGAGGTTCTCGCTCCCGTCCTCACTACGGGGGTGAGGACTACAAGACCATCCAAGAACGCCGCCACCGCCCCCACGGCGTACGACGTATTGTACGACCCCTCGGTGCGGCCGGCGGCGCGGGAGAAGCCATGGGTGTGGCCGACCCGCGCACGGCGCGACCGTCGCTCGTGCGGTGGACGGACAGCCATGCCCCGTCCAAGCGGCAGGAGGCAGTGCCGGAGGTGGCACCAAAGCCATCCAGGCCGAGGAGCCAGACACGCAAAAACTGACGGCGCCTCAGACGGTCGACCCCGCGTAGTCGAAGTTCGCCTCCTTCGCAAGGCTCGCGAACGCGCTTCTCCCCCGAATGCTGGAGGAAGAAGCGGGCCGCCAACCCATGCGGAAGACGGAGCCCCGACTTTGCTCGCCCTCCTCCCCAGCGCGGATGATGAACATCCTTGAAGTTGAGGGCAGGAGGGAGGCCGCAGCCCGACTTGCTTCTCCCCACCACAAGGCTGGTGGTCATCCCTCTAGATGACCACTGGCGGGAGATTGCAGCCGGGCTGCATGATGAAAATCCTTGAAGCCGAGCAATGGCGGAAGAATGCCAACCCCCATGGGGTTGTGAAAGGGAAATGTGCCCTTGGGCCATTTCTAAGTATTTTGGTGATTGAGTGCCAACACAAGTGCTTTTGTGTTAATCTATGCAAAGTGGTGGACAAAGTGCAAATCATGTCAAAAGGTATGTTTCTAGACTTAGTACATTGTTTTATGGACTAATGTATTGTGTCTAAGTGCTGGAAACAGGAAAAATCGAGTTGGAGAAGAGATGGCTAAGTTCAGCCAAGGTCAGCGCAGTCTGGGAGCACCGGACTGTCCGGTGGTGCACCGGACAGTGTCCGGTGTGCCAGGCTGGCTCAGGCAAACTTGCTGCTCTCGGGAAGAAATAAACGGCGTACGGCTATAATTCACCGGACTGTCCGGTGTACACCGGACTGTCCGGTGAGCCAACGGTCGGCCGCGCGATCCGCGCGAGACACGTGGCCGAGCCAACGGTCGGGAGGGGGCACCGGACTATCCGGTGTGCACCGGACAGTGTCCGGTGCGCCAACGGCTCCAAGGCGCCAACGGTCGGTTTCGCCAAATAAGGAAGGAAATCTGCACCGGACAGTGTCCGGTGGTGCACCGGACTGTCCGGTGCGCCAGGCGACAGAAGGCAAGAATTGCCTTCCCAGATTGCTCTCAACGGCTCCTAGCTGCCTTGGGGCTATAAAAGGGACCCCTAGGCGCATGGAGGAGTACACTAAGCATTCCTTGAGCAC
Organism: Zea mays; assembly: GCF_902167145.1. Lineage (NCBI taxonomy): Eukaryota > Viridiplantae > Streptophyta > Magnoliopsida > Poales > Poaceae > Zea > Zea mays. The sequence continues at coordinate 10,662,948 of NC_050098.1, read as the reverse complement.
TCTTGATCACTCACACTCCATTCTTGCACACTTGTTCGACATTCTAGTGATTTGAGCTCTGTTCTAGTGTGCTAGTTTTTTGAGCTTAAGCCTGGGTCCTGTGTGTGCATATTTGCTGTGATCTTTGTGTCTTGTGGGAGTTGCTAATCCCTCCCTTACTCCGTGCTTCTTTGTGAACATCTTTGTAAGGGCGAGAGACTCCAAGTTGTGGAGATTCCTCGCGGACGAGATTAAGAAAAGCAAAACAAAACACCGTGGTATTCAAGTGGGTCTTTGGACCGCTTGAGAGGGGTTGATTGCAACCCTCGTCCGTTGGGACGCCACAACGTGGAGTAGGCAAGCGTTGGTCTTGGCCGAACCACGGGATAACCACCGTGTCATCTCTGTGATTGAGATCTTTGTGGTTATTGTGTTTTGTTGAGACTCCTCTCTAGCCACTTGGCGATTATTATGCTAACACTTAACCAAGTTTTTGTGGCTTAAGTTTCAAGTTTTTACAGGATCACCTATTCACCCCCCCCTCTAGGTGCTCTCAATTGGTATCGGAGCCGTTCTCTTCACGAAGGGACTAATCGCCCGAATAGATGGATCCTAAGGGGAAGGGAATCATGATCAACGATAAGGAGAAGGAGTCCTTCGTCAACGAGCCGAAGGATGACAAGCCTACCGACTCGGGCTCGGGCCACAGACGCAAAGATGGGAAGAAGAAGAAGACAAGACGCATCAAGGAGATCATCTACTACGACGACAACGATGAGTCCACTTCTTCCCAAAAGGACAACGACGACAACGACTACGACAAACGAAAGACGGTTAACTCAAACTTTTCTTTCGATTATTCGCGTATCCCGCATAGCTCAAATGCGCATTTGCTTTCCATCCCTCTTGGCAAACCTCCACACTTTGATGGGGAGGACTACAGATTTTGGAGTCACAAAATGCGTAGTCACTTGTTCTCTCTTCATCCAAGCATATGGGAGATTGTTGAGAATGGAATGAAATTTGATAGCTCGGATAGTCCTATATTTATTAATGAACAAATTCATAAGAATGCACAAGCTACTACTGTGTTGTTAGCCTCTTTGTGCAGGGACGAGTACCATAAGGTGAGCGGCTTGGACAATGCCAAGCAGATCTGGGACACCCTCAAGATCTCTCATGAGGGGAACGACGTCACCTTACTCACCAAGATGGAGTTGGTGGAGGGCAAGCTTGGAAGATTCGCGATGATAAGGGGCGAGGAGCCAACCCAAACATACAACCGACTCAAGACCCTTGTCAACAAAATAAGGAGCTACAGAAGCACGCGATGGACGGACCACGATGTCGTCCGCCTAATGCTAAGGTCCTTTACTGTACTTGATCCACATCTGGTGAACAATATTCGTGAAAATCCTAGGTACACCAAGATGTCGCCCGAAGAAGTTCTTGGGAAGTTCGTGAGCGGACGAATGATGATCAAGGAGGCGAGATACGTGGACGACACATTGAATGGACCAATCAATGAGCCTCAACCCTTTGCTCTCAAGGCAACAAGAAGAAAGGAGACGCTACCTAGCAAGGTGGCACAAGTTGAGGCGGCAGGGCTAAATGATGAAGAAATGGATCTCATCATCAAGCGCTTCAAGACGGCGCTAAAAAGTCACAAGGGGCAACCAAGCAAGACCAAGACAAAGGGGAAGCGCTCATGCTTCAAGTGTGGTAAGATTGGTCATTTTATCGCTAACTGCCCCGATAATGATAGTAACCAGGAACAGGGGAACAAGAGGGAGAAGAAGAAGGCATACAAAAAGGCTAAGGGCGAGGCACACCTTGGCAAGGAGTGGGACTCGGATTGTTCGTCATCCGACTCCGACAATGAAGGACTCGCCGCCACCGCCTTCAACAAGTCATCCCTCTTCCCCAACGAGCGTCGCACATGCCTCATGGCGAAAGAGAAGAAGGTATGTACTCGAAATAATGCCACTTATGATTATTCTAGTGATGATGAGTCTAGTGATGAAGAAATAGATTACTCTAGTTTGTTCAAGGGATTGGATAGAACTAAATTGATAAGATTAATGAATTGATTGATGCCTTGAATGAAAAGGATAAACTTTTAGAGAAACAAGAGGACCTTTTATATGAAGAGCATGACAAATTTGTAGAGGCACAAAAATCTCATGCTTTAGAAGTTAAGAGAAATGAAATGCTTTCTTGTGAACTATCTTCGTGCCATGAGACAATTTCTAGCTTAAGGAGCATAAATGATGATTTAAATGCTAAGTTAGTTATAGCGAGTAAATCTAACTCTTGTGTAGAACATGTTATGATCTGCAATAGGTGTAAAGATTTTGACATTGATGCTTGTAGTGAACACCTAGTTTCAATTTCCAAATTGAATGATGAATTAGCTAGTCTTAATGCCCAACTTAAGACTAGCAAGAATGAATTTGACAAGCTAAAATTTGCAAGGGATGCCTACACGATTGGTAGACACCCCTCAATTAAGGATGGACTTGGCTTCAAGAGGGAAGCCAAGGACTTAACAAGCCATAAGGCTCCCATCTCCGCCAAGGAGAAAGGGAAGGCCCCTATGGCTAGTAGTGCTAAAAAGAACCATGCTTTTATGTACCATGATAGAAGACAGTCTTATAGGAGTTGTAATGCTTATGATGCCGTTGACTCTCATGCCATGTTTGCTTCTGGTTCTTCCTATATGCATGGTAGAGATATACCTAGGAAAAATATTCATCATGTGCCTAGAAAGAATATTGTTAATGTTCCCAGGAAAGTTATGAATGGACCTTCTACAATATATCATGCTTTAAATGCTTCCTTTGCTATTTGTAGAAAGGATAGAAAGATAGTTGCTAGAAAATTAGGGGCAAAATGCAAGGGAGACAAAACTTGCATTTGGGTCCCTAAGGATATTTGTACTAACCTTGTAGGACCCAACATGAGTTGGGTACCTAAGACCCAAGCCTAAATTTGCCTTGCAGGTTTATGCATCCGAGGGTTCAAGCTGGATTATTGATAGCGGATGCACAAACCATATGACGGGGGAGAAGAAGATGTTCACCTCCTACGTCAAAAACAAGGATTCCCAAGATTCAATAATATTCGGTGATGGGAATCAAGGCAAGGTAAAAGGGTTAGGTAAAATTGCTATTTCATCCGAGCACTCTATATCTAATGTGTTTTTAGTTGAGTCTCTTGGATATAATTTGTTATCTGTTAGTCAATTATGCAATATGGGATATAATTGTCTATTCACAGATGTAGATGTGTCTGTCTTTAGAAGAAGTGATGGTTCATTAGCTTTTAAGGGTGTATTAGACGACAAACTTTATTTAGTTGATTTTGCAAAAGAGGAGGCCGGTCTAGATGCATGCTTAATTGCTAAGACTAGCATGGGCTGGCTGTGGCATCGCCGCTTAGCACATGTGGGGATGAAGAACCTTCACAAGCTTCTAAAGGGAGAACACGTGATAGGTTTAACTAATGTGCAATTCAAAAAAGATAGACCTTGTGCAGCTTGTCAAGCAGGCAAACAGGTGGGAAGCTCTCATCACACCAAAAATGTGATTACCACATCAAGACCTCTGGAGATGCTTCACATGGACCTCTTCGGACTCGTCGCCTATCTAAGTATAGGAGGAAGTAAGTATGGTCTTGTTATAGTTGATGACTTTTCCCGCTTCACTTGGGTATTCTTTTTGCAGGATAAATCTGAAACCCAAGGGACCCTCAAGCGCTTTCTAAGGAGAGCTCAAAACGAGTTTGAGCTCAAGGTGAAAAAGATAAGGAGCGACAATGGGTCCGAGTTCAAGAACCTTCAAGTGGAGGAGTACCTTGAGGAGGAAGGGATCAAGCACGAGTTCTCCGCTCCCTACACACCACAGCAAAATGGTGTGGTAGAGAGGAAGAACAGGACACTTATAGACATGGCGAGGACGATGCTTGGAGAGTTCAAGACCCCCGAGCGCTTTTGGTCGGAAGCCGTGAACACGGCGTGCCACGCCATCAACATGGTCTACCTTCATCGCCTCCTCAAGAAGACGTCGTATGAGCTACTAACCGGTAACAAACCCAATGTTTCGTATTTTCGAGTTTTTGGGAGTAAATGCTACATTCTAGTGAAGAAGGGTAGGAATTCCAAATTTGCTCCCAAAGCCGTAGAAGGGTTTTTGTTAGGTTATGACTCAAATACAAAGGCGTATAGAGTCTTCAACAAATCATCAGGTTTGGTCGAAGTCTCTAGCGACGTTGTATTTGATGAGACTAATGGCTCTCCAAAAGAGCAAGTTGTTGATTTTGATGATATAGATGAAGAAGAAGTTCCAACGGCCGCAATACGCACCATGGCGATTGGAGATGTGCGGCCACAGGAACAAGATGAACGAGATCAACCTTCTTCCTCAACAATGATGCATGCCCCAACTCAAGATGATGAACAGGAGGCGTGTGATCAAGGGGGAGCACAAGATGATCATGAAATGGAGGAAGAAACACAACCGGCACCTCCAACCCAAGTTCGAGCGATGATTCAAAGGGATCATCCCGTCGACCAAATTTTGGGTGATATTAGCAAGGGATAACTACTCGATCTCGATTAGTTAATTTTTGTGAGCATTACTCCTTTGTCTCTTCTATTGAGCCTTTCAGGGTAGAAGAGGCCTTGCTAGATCCGGACTGGGTGTTGGCCATGCAGGAGGAGCTCAACAACTTCAAAAGAAATGAAGTTTGGACACTGGTGCCTCGTCCCAAGCAAAATGTTGTGGGAACCAAGTGGGTGTTCCGCAACAAACAAGACGAGCACGGGGTGGTGACAAGGAACAAGGCACGACTTGTGGCAAAAGGTTATGCCCAAGTCGCAGGTTTGGACTTTGAGGAGACTTTTGCTCCTGTGGCTAGGTTAGAGTCCATTCGTATCTTGCTAGCATATGCCGCTCACCATTCCTTCAGGTTGTTCCAAATGGATGTGAAGAGCGCTTTCCTCAACGGGCCAATCAAGGAGGAGGTGTACATGGAGCAACCCCCTAGCTTCGAGGATGAACGGTACCCCGACCACGTGTGTAAGCTCTCTAAGGCGCTCTATGGACTTAAGCAAGCCCCAAGAGCATGGTATGAATGCCTTAGAGACTTTTTAATTGCTAATGCTTTCAAGGTTGGGAAAGCCGATCCAACTCTTTTCACTAAGACTTGCGATGGTGATCTGTTTGTGTGCCAAATTTATGTTGATGACATAATATTTGGTTCCACTAACCAAAAGTCTTGTGAAGAGTTTAGCAGGGTGATGACTCAGAAATTCGAGATGTCGATGATGGGCGAGTTAAGCTACTTCCTTGGGTTCCAAGTGAGGCAACTCAAGGATGGAACCTTCATCTCCCAAACGAAGTACACACAAGATTTGATCAAGAGGTTTGGGATGAAGGACGCCAAGCCCGCAAAGACTCCGATGGGAACCGGCGGACACACCGACCTCAACAAAGGAGGTAAGTCTGTTGACCAAAAAGCATACCGGTCTATGATAGGGTCGTTACTTTACTTATGTGCTAGTAGACCGGATATTATGCTTAGCTTATGCATGTGTGCTAGATTTCAATCCGATCCTAAGGAGTGTCACTTAGTGGCTGTGAAGCGAATTCTTAGATATTTAGTCGCTACGCCTTGCTTCAGGATCTGGTATCCAAAGGGGTCTACCTTTGACTTGATTGGATATTCAGACTCCGACTATGCTGGATGTAAGGTCGATAGGAAGAGTACATCGCGGACGTGCCAATTCTTAGGAAGGTCCCTGGTGTCATGGAGTTCTAAGAAACAAACTTTCGTTGCCCTATCCACCGCTGAGGCCAAGTACGTTGCCGCAGGACAGTGTTGCGCGCAACTACTTTAGATGAGGCAAACCCTCAGGGACTTTGGCTACAATCTGAGCAAAGTCCCACTCCTATGTGATAATGAGAGTGCCATCCGCATGGCGGATAATCCTGTTGAACACAGCCGCACAAAGCACATAGACATCCGGCATCACTTTTTGAGAGACCACCAGCAAAAGGGAGATATCGAAGTGTTTCATGTTAGCTCCGAGAACCAGCTAGCCGATATCTTTACCAAGCCTTTAGATGAGCAGACCTTTTGCAAGTTGCTTAGTGAGCTAAATGTCTTAGATTCGCGGAACTTGGATTGATTTATAACATACATGTGTTTATGCCTTTGATCATGTTCCTTTTGCATTGTGTTGTTTATTTATGGTGCTCAAGTTGTACATGCACTCCCCGGACCTCACAAGTCCTTTGCAAGTGATGCACAAATTTAGGGGGAGATGTGCTACAACTTGACCATTTGAGACTAACTGTGTGCTTGAGTTTGCCTAATTTAGTCACGAAGGAGGATTGAAAGGGAAAAGGTGAACTTGGACCATGCAAGACTTCCACTGCACTCCGATGAATGAGTAACTTCTTCCAAGTTTATCTTAGTACTCTTATTGCCTTTTACTCTTAGTTGAAGATTTTCGGTGAGGCAATGGGGTTAAAGGGCCAAAATTGATCCCGTTTTGGTGCTTGATGCCAAAGGGGGAGAAAATAAAGGCCAAAGCAATAAATGGATCAGCTACCACTTGAGAGTTTTTGAAGATAGTAGAATATAGCTTTTGGTTTGTCAAAACTCTTTTATTGTCAAAAGTTGGCTTCTTGTGGGGAGAAGTGTTGATTATGGGAAAAAGGGGAGTTTTTGAAATCTTGAATCAATTTCTCTTGGAATGACTCTCTTTATGTCTTAACATGTGTGTTTGACTTAAAGATAGAAATTTGAGTTTCATTTGCAAAAACAAACCAAGTGGTGGCAAAGAGTGATCCATATATGCCAAATATGAATCAAAATAATTTTGAGTTCACATTTGCATTGATATTGCACTTGTTCTAGTTGCTTTATGTTGTGTTGGCATAAATCACCAAAAAGGGGGAGATTGAAAGGGAAATGTGCCCTTGGGCCATTTCTAAGTATTTTGGTGATTGAGTGCCAACACAAGTGCTTTTGTGTTAATCTATGCAAAGTGGTGGACAAAGTGCAAATCATGTCAAAAGGTATGTTTCTAGACTTAGTACATTGTTTTATGGACTAATGTATTGTGTCTAAGTGCTGGAAACAGGAAAAATCGAGTTGGAGAAGAGATGGCTAAGTTCAGCCAAGGTCAGCGCAGTCTGGGTGCACCGGACTGTCCGGTGGTGCACCGGACAGTGTCTGGTGCGCCAGGCTGGCTCAGGCAAACTTGCTGCTCTCGGGAAGAAATAAACGGCGTACGGTATAATTCACCGGACTGTCCGGTGAGCCAACGGTCGGCCGGGCCAACGGTTGGCCGCGTGATCCGCGCGAGACACGTGGCCGAGCCAACGATCGGGAGGGGGCACCGGACTGTCCGGTGTGCACCGGACAGTGTCCGGTGCGCCAACGGCTCCAAGGCACCAACGGTCGGTTTCACCAAATAAGGAAGGAAATCTGCACCGGATAGTGTCCGGTGGTGCACCGAACTGTCCGGTGCGCCAGGCGACAGAAGGCAAGAATTGCCTTCCCGGATTGCTCTCAACGGCTCCTAGCTGCCTTGGGGCTATAAAAGGGACCCCTAGGCGCATGGAGGAGTACACTAAGCATTCCTTGAGCACTCTTGATCACTCACACTCCATTCTTGCGCACTTGTTTGACATTCTAGTGATTTGAGCTCTGTTCTAGTGTGCTAGTCTTTTGAGCTTAAGTCTGGGTCCTGTGTGTGCGTATTTGCTGTGATCTTTGTGTCTTGTGTGAGTTGCTAATCCCTCCCTTACTCCATGCTTCTTTGTGAACATCTTTGTAAGGGCGAGAGACTCCAAGTTGTGGAGATTCCTCGCGGACGGGATTAAGAAAAGCAAAGCAAAACACCGTGGTATTCAAGTGGGTCTTTGGACCGCTTGAGAGGGGTTGATTGCAACCCTCGTCCGTTGGGACGCCACAACGTGGAGTAGGCAAGCGTTGGTCTTGGCCGAACCACGGGATAACCACCGTGTCATCTCTGTGATTGATATCTTTGTTGTTATTGTGTTTTGTTGAGACTCCTCTCTAGCCACTTGGCGATTATTGTGCTAACACTTAACCAAGTTTTTGTGGCTTAAGTTTCAAGTTTTTACAGGATCACCTATTCACCCCCCCCTTTAGGTGCTCTCAGGTTGCACCCCTCTAACAACAACAAGAAGAAGACAAGATCGGTGGTGCCACCATGAGCGCGAGCTCTTCGGCGATGAGATCGCCGGAGGAGACGGCCCTAACACGGATCCCTCCAGAGAACACCGGCGCACCCCATCTGGAGGCCCGGAAGGTGGAAGGGCGAGGTGGATGCAAGTGGAGCGAGGCATGGCTACTACCCGGGAGATCGACCCCTTTTTAAAGGCAGATCTCCCACTCGCGCCCCCGAAGCGTCACGGGCGAAGTCTCCCCCGACGTGCACCAAGGTTCCCACCTTATGACACGGGGGGCCAGGCCCCACATGTCATACAGACTGACTCGAAGAAGGAGCGTGCAACTGCCCCACAGTTATGCGCCCCTCCATATTCAGGGCAACCGGCGGTCAGGAAGGCGAACCGCCACACAAGGGGCATGCAACTGCCCCCGCAGTTAAGCGCCCCTTCATCTTCGCCGTAACCATTGGTCAAAAAGGCGAACCGCCACGCAAGAAGCGTACAACTGCCCCGCGGCTGTGCGCCCCTCAGCTTTGCTGCAGCCAGCGGTCCAACACAAGGGCCCAGGCCCACATGTCATGCAACCGGCGCGTCGGTTACCGGGTGCGAAAAAATCGCACCGCCGCTTGCGCCAATGCCACGTCTTCTCGGGGCCGTCGCAGAAGTCTGAAAAGATAAGTTTTTCAGAACCAGTGCAGCGACTCGAGGCACCCCGTGCATGGCCCAACAGTGACATTAAGTACGAAGGTCATGGGCCAGTCAGCCGTGGGAAATAGGCGTGGCAGACAACATGACCATAGGCGGGCCGGCAGTAATTACATCAACAAGCACGCAGGTGTAGCAGGCCAACCACCAATCAGACTCTGGCCCCACCTGCAGACTCACATCCTCCTCTAAGGCGGGCCCAGGGGCCACTGTCGGTACCCTGAATCTGGGGTACCCTCTTCTACAGTATGAAGGCGCTGCACTCGTACGACACCTCTAGGTCACACGGAGAGCGGCACCCGACCCCACCACATGGGCAGGCCTAAGGGCACCACGTGGCGAGGAAGGATAATACATCCCAAGAAGCACCGTTGGGTCTGAACCTCCACAGAGGAACACCGGACCCCTGTGAATACGAGCCCGGAGCTCCCGAGGAGACACGTCGGGTCCCCCCAAGAGAGGTCCGGGTTTTGGCAGGGTCCCAGGACAGAGAGGACCTCGGCACAAGCAAGGGTCCAGTGCCGACACGTGTCCAGGCCTTGCCCTACGCTCCTCGCTCAGGCAGAAACCCGCCGCGGCCGCATGCTTTGTGGCCCGTAACATAAGCCAACAGGCCGAGCTTGACGTAAGGCCCATATGGCTGTGTAGTCTTTGCATTTATTGTGGGAAGGACGCGCCGCCTGCCACCACGCTGACGGGTGACACGCCCTCTCAGCATTTAATGCGTCCTATCCAATCCGTCGGCAGACGGCGTCAGGGTCAACCAGCAGACGGCGCGCCTGACTAGTCTGTTGGCAAACAGTGCGCCCGTGCAGAGCGGCGCACAGTACCCATCATCCCTTCTACAAGAAGCTTCCCCTGCACGCCGAGGATACGGAGATCTCGGGCGTCAGGGCACGAGAAGATTGCCCCAGCAGCAAACATTGGTGGCTCCAAGCGCTATATTCTTTATGTCCCTGGGCCCACATGTCAGGGCCCAACACCTTTGTGCATGCCCCCCTTCAGCTATAAAAGGGGAGGCATGCGACGTTACACATAGGCTCGGTCTGAACATCCAAGGCTAGGCTCACTCAGACACTCACAAGTTCATACAAGCTCTCAAGCAATACATTACACAGTGGAGTAGGGTGTTACGCTCTGGCGGCCCGAACCACTCTAAATCTTTATGTGTTCTTGTGTTCTCCCCACTTTTCCAACTAACAAGCAAAACGCCTAGGCCCCTCCTCATCTTAGGATTTAGGGCGGGTGCACTCCGCCACCCGGCCGGAGATTTGCTCTCCGACAAAGTGTGCAAGGAATGGCCAAGAGGACCCTCACACACGAGCTCCCCTACTATTTATAGCCCACTTCATATTTCTAACCGTTATGTGCAACTAGCACACCTTCTGCGCACACGCGGACGGTCCGCGCTTTTAGGTCGGGTGGTCCGCCGTTCAAGTAACGACTAGATTTCCCGTTTGAAATATGTCAGAGCTATCAGAAAAAGCGAAGTCCGGACAATCCGCCAACCTTGGCCGGACCGTCCGAAACATGGCAACATGGAGCACCAGGGCTCTGATCACGATGAGCTAACACACGCGGACTGTCCGCCATACAAGGCCGGACGGTCCGCGACCTGGGAGTTAGTACTGTCCAGGCTCAGGCCCCGGACAGTCTGTAGTACATGTGCCCAAAAACACACAGTCCCTGCCCAAACTCATTTGGCACCTGCGGACGGTCCGCCGACCCTGGCCGGACGGTCCACACAATTATACAGGGACTGTGCAGAGGGAGACCCTCTCTGGTTAGGACTGCGGACAGTCCGGCCCCAAGGCCCGGACGGTCTGCAGTACAAACATACAGGACCAGTCCGAAGTGAACATACTTCGGACCCCTCTGGATAGATCGCGGACGGTCCGGCCACTTGGCCCGGACGGTCCGCGAACCCCATGACTTAGCAACTTTTCAAACACGCTTTCGAAAAGATTTTTTAACTCTCGAAACCGGAAACACTATTAGACCTCATGCAAATGCAACCACTTGATGCTCTATGAGGCACTAAGTTTTACACATACCAAAGTCATTGACCCCTCTTAATAGTATGGCTATCTAGCCTACTAATCCGGTCAAATGTCTTCTCTAAACTCCTGGAGACCGGCAAAAACAAAAACCTATGTTATATCTTTGCCTTCACTTGATCCGCAACCAATGCTTATAACTCTCCAAGATTTTCTATTCTTTGTGGTCCAACCTGCATTCTTATTTCTCTAAGAACTGTTAGTTCACAAATAGTTGTCATTAATTACCAAAACATCACTAAGGGGCCTAGATGATTCACAATCTCCCCCTTTTTGGTAATTGATGACAACACTACACATTTTATCCAAGAGTGGTTTTGATTTTCAAATCTTCCTCATACCCTAGGTATAAGAAGGATTTTAGAGATGAGTTTCAAAAGACTTATCTTGATTTGAAGTTCCATCTGAGAGATAGATAAGTCTCAACAAAACTCAGAGTGTAGGAATAGCTCCCCCTATATGTGTGCATGATATTTCTAGTTGAAGATATGACACACATAATCGATCGGAGTTTTGATGGAGATCTTCCTACAATCATGGTTATCGAGGCATACAAGAAGTATTATGTGAAATAAGCGCAACAAATCTAATCACTCCTCGATCAACCATTCACAGGATAATTCGAACTAATAGAAACATAAGATTTAACAGACATAGTTCGATCCACAAAATATCACCAGACATTTTGTCCACAAACACAAGTTCAACAAATGCATAAGACAAAAAAAGTTCAAATAGTAAACATGCATATGCAAAGTCTCAATGTCCACATGAGCTCCCCCCTGATTATGACATCCCAAACTTCAGTCCCAAACTTCAGCTTCTTCTCTCCCCCTTTGGCATCAATTGCCACAAAGGAGGGGTCTCACTGATCACTAGGTGGAGGGTACATGTTGTAGTAATGGGCGCTGAAAGTGTCGAAGATAGAGGAGAACTGCCCGAAGTCATGCTGGAGCTGCTGTTGCCTCTGACGTATATCCTGGATGCTTTCATTTGTGGACATGTTGTCAAACTGACTGGACAAGGCCCCCATATTATCCTGAAAGCTCTGTTGCATGTTGTTCATTCTAGTCATAATTGGATCATGAACAGTGTCTTGGATGTGAGTGCGAAGCTCAGTAAGCTCAGAGTGCAGCCCATCAAAGTTATCATCAAAGTGAGTCTGCATGGCATCCATGTGCTGGTCCATATTGGTCAACATGCCTTGAAATTGGCCATCCATATGTGTCTAGAGCCCTTGTTGCATGTTCTGGAAGTAAGGATCAGAATAGCCTGGACCAGGCTGCTAGAAATGCTCAAGCTGAGGAGGAGGAGGAGGAGGCATCTGCTCAGCTGCATCAGCCTTAGGAGCAACTTCTTCATCATCTTCAGCTTCTTCCTCATCATCTGGGAAAGGAGTAAGAGGCCTGGTGAGAAATCCAATCTCATTCTTGAAAGGCCTAAATGAAGTGTGAGCTATCTCACATCGCCCCTCAAATCTGGTCTTAGCCTTGATGAGAGCCATGATGTATGGAGCATATGCCAAGTTCTGGTTCTTGTCCATCTTGAGGTCATTCAATTGCCTCATCATGAATAGCACCATATTCATCACCTCACCATTCATGATATGGTGGATGATGTTCTAGAACTTATCTCTGATCTTGCTCTTATCTCCACTCTTTGGGAGAATTGTTACTCTGGCAATCTTGTTAATGACAGCAGGATGATGCCTCAGTCCTGGAGTCTCACCAAACCTCCTAGGAATGCGCAGCCTCACTGGCTCATAGAACTGCTCATATTCTTCAAAGTTGTCCTCAGTATACAAATTAATCCCAGCTGAGATTATATCATAGTCCAAACTGTTTGCAGTAGCAAACTCAGCAAAGGTTGCAGAATACCTCTTAAAGTCAGTCATCCAAGTGATTGACTGCTCATCAATGTCAATCTCAGCAGTTGCCAAGAATTGTTTCATAGCCATCTCACTGAAGTCTGTCTTCTGGCCCATAAAGTCATAGAGACCACATGCCTTGAACTTTGGAATCAATCCCTCCATGACTGACTGACCCAGCATAAATGTCCAATCAATAACTTGATGCTTGTGAAAGTTTGTGTCTATTAGGGTTCCCCAGAAGACATCAAACTGAAGCTGAGTATGAAAAAAACTGAATGTTTGTGTCAGAGGGCAGATCATACTGATTAACTGTCCTCCTGGAGCAGTACTCAGCCATAGAGAATCTTCTCTTGGGATAGGTCCATCCTGTGACATCAATTGGATAATCTGGATGAGCGTGTGGAGCATCCTCTGTGTCCATAGAAATGTTGCCCCCAGCTGATGATTGGGCCTCTGAGTCTGTAGCTGGATTATAATCTGCATCATCTGCACGAAGGCGCTTTGACTTAAAATGACCTGCAAGCTTCTTCTTAAGACCACCCAGACCACTGCAATATATATGAGGAATATCCACTGGTTAATAGTTGATGATGTCACAACATGAGAAAGGAAGTGTAAGTTTCTGTCAGGGACCAGACTGTCCGCGCTAGGGGGCCGGACTGTCCGCGCTATCCAGGCGGACGGTCCGCGACCGTCCAGAGGCGATTTCTAGAACCCTAGCCGCCCCTTCCATCTAATCATCGATTTGACATAAAATAACCATCCAAATCCATTCAAATTTTTGCACCATATTTACAATGAGTAACACAAGCAATTTCACCAGTCAAAATTGTAATTCCACTACCCAATTCTAGATCAGAGAGAAAACCCTAAGAATTCCCAAATTTGAATAAATCAGACAAATTCCATGAGATTTTGAAATACCGAGATGAAGACATGGTTGATGAACTCCAAACAATCTCCCGGACAGTCCGTGCGCAATTTCGGTTCACCGTCCGCTCACAAACGACAAGAATCACCTTTGGCGTGTGGAGTGTGAGAGAGAAAGAGACACGTGTTGAAAGTGACAATCTGACTGCCTCTGCCCGATTTATCTGCCTGTCGCGGACGGTCCGCGTGGGGTCTGCGGACGGTCCGCACCCTGTCAATTCAGACAGTCAGCTCCACTGACTCAGACAGTCCAGAACCTAATACGTCGGACAGTCCGCGGTCATTGCCCAGACAGTCCGCGGCCCGATACTCAAATATCCAAACTTTGTCCACTTTCTGATTTTGAATTTCAAATTTGGTTTATCGCTCAAATATGGACATTTTGACCAATCCAAGGGTTAGTATGCATGCATATACACATTATGTACTTGAGTAACACAAATTTTCATATAAAACTATTTAGATCAAACAAGAATAAAAAAAATCATCAAAAATATCCAATAAATAGCCTAGAGAGCACATTTGGAATCTAAATGCAATACTACACATGTGTATTCAACCTCAAGCCACGTTTGAGAGATCTATCACATTCATTTCACTTCTTAATTTGCAAAACCTCGTTTCATCTCATGGCTTTGTAAATATATCGGCCAATTGATCATCCGTGCCAATTGAATATATAGAGATATCTCCCTTTCCAACATGATCTCTCAAGAAATGATGTCGTATATCAATATGCTTCATTCTTGAGTGTTGGACTGGATTTGTAGCCAATTTTACCGCACTCTCATTATCACACATGAGAGGCGCATTCTTGAAAGTGATCTCATAATCCAATAGAGTTTGTTTCATCCATAATAATTGAGCACAACAATTACCGACCGATATATATTCTACCTCGGTGGTAGAGAGAGAAACGGAATTTTGCTTCTTAGAAGACCATGAAACAAGAGACCTCCCAAGAAATTGACAACAACCGGAGGTGCTCTTCCTATCAACTTTGCAACCCGCATAGTCCGAATCCGAATATCCAATTCAAATTGAGCACCTTTGGGATACCATAGACCAATATTGGGGGTATACTTCAAATATCTTAGAATTCTTTTTGTGGCTTTCAAGTGAATCTCTCTAGGTGAAGCTTGAAATCGAGCACACATGCAAACACTAAACATAACATCGGGCCTAGATGCGGTAATGTAAAGCAAGCTACCAATTATTGAGCGAAAAAGTTTTTGATCAACCATTGTACCTCCCTCATCTAAGTCTAGATGACCATTTGTTGTCATAGGAGTCTTGATAGGCTTTGCATTTTCTAAGCCAAACTTCTTAAGCATATCCTTCAGATATTTTGATTAACTTACAAAGATTCCATCCTTCATTTGTTTGATTTGAAGACCGAAAAGAAGCTCAATTCTCCTATCATAGACATTTCAAATTCTTTTGACATCATTTTCTGAAAGGGAAATGTGTGGGGGACAGATATCCCCCGGGTCCACTGGAAGGCCAAAAGAAAAATAATAATAGCATTCAGTACCGAGAACATTTTCTAACAGAATATTCGAGCACATTGACCACATACACAATGCATTCAGTGTTTCTACTTGGTAATGTTTTTCTCAGGAGCAACTGATGAAGAAGGGCGACTCAAAGAGTCAGGAGCGGTGTTGACATCAGCAATTATGTCATCAGGAACAATCACACCCGGCCTCCTCATCAAGATCTGCCCCGCGCGAATGGCTTTGTCCATAGCCTTGTCGTGCTGAGCCTTCAAAGTGGTGGAGGTGTCTTCAGCAGCCTTGACAGCCAGCCGAGCAGCTTCTAGCTCCTGGACGACTGATCTTTTGGAAGCACGCAGATCCTTGATGACAGAATCTTTGCTTGACACCAATTGCCTAAGACGAATGATTTCATCCTGGGAATCTTGCAGCTTGTAACGATGATTATCCAAGTCTGCCATGGTAAAGCGATGGCTCCTCTCCAAGATAGTCAAAGAATTGTTGGCGTTGCGATACAACCTATCAAGGTTATCGCGAGAAGCTGCAAGGGCACGTTTTTCTTCCTGCAGATAAGAATCAGATCTCAAACACCCAGCGGGCAGTAAGAACACAACAAAGAAAGTCAAAGTAAACTTACTTCGTTAGCCACCCTTTTAGAGTCAAGCTGAGCACTGAGAGAGGAATTCAATAAGTTGGCGTCGTCCAAAGAAGCAGAAACTCGAGCCAGGTCCATCTAACCTTGAGAGTACTTCTCCTCAAGCTCAGAGTACCGCCGGACCATATCTAGCAAGAAATGGTTGAAGAAAGATATTCAGTAAAAAGCAGATTAATCAAATAGCCAAGGAGGAAACAGAGGCACTGACCAGCATTTGTCGTCTCCAAATCAGATACCCGCCGCTGAAGCAGCATTGGATTCCAATGCATTAGAGACAGAGCTCTTTCTGGGACAGAGGCACCCTGCGATCTCAGCTGACCAGCCATCTCGTCAACCAAAGCCCGATATTGAAAACAAATGAGTGTAAAGACAATATTTCGCCCGGAGAATAGCCACATCAGGAAAAGCCAAATTACCTGAAGATTGGAGAAGAATAAAGGAAGCCCCAAATCATGAGAAGCCAGTTGGTGACTCGATGAGGGAATATCAGCCGAGGCAATCTGAAGAGCATCATTGGGGATCAACTCAACATCACCAGCAGGAATCAAAACTCTAGCGTCAGGTGTGCCGGTCTCTAAGGCAACTCCCTGATTTGAAGCACATGCTGCCGCCATGCAATCAGAATGTGGAGGAGAAGACCCGACGTGGACATCCATGGAGGTATGAGAAGGGGAACCCTCTTGGACACCCTTGGGGGCTAGGTCGCAGCCTGCATTGCCCATCAGAGTCGGATCACCACCAACAGCACCCTCGGGGGTTGGGTTGTAGCTCGCGCTGCCCACCCAAGCCGGATCATTGTCGGCAACACCCTCGGGAGCTGGGTAACCGCTGGCGCCATCCTTGGGGACCGGGTTCTCTGCAGCAGCCACCTCTAAGGCTGAAAGATTCTCAGTCACCTCCATGGGAATGGAGCAACCTAGACCAGCTTCTTGACTCTGAAGACCGCACTCCAAGGTCGACGAGGCTTGAGACGCTGCTCGGGATAACTCTAACCCCACATCCGGAATGTCAGTGCAAACGTCCATCATACCACCATCTATTGGCTCGGACAGCAGATCTTCAGGAACCATATCCTTGAGAGCCTGATCAAAATTTGCTAAGGACAACTCTTGCAGACCAACGAGAGCAGACAAAGCTGGAGAAGGAACATCACTACTCTCCCCACTGACTAGGTAACGCCGACTGTTTTTCCGAATTAAGGGGATTTCCTCCTCTTCTTCCTCATCCTCGTCAACAATACGAACAACACACCGATCGGGGTCAGCTCTGGCCGGATTACACCCATTGGGTTCAACATCATCAAGGCCACACCCATTGGGGTCAGCGTCAGCAGGGTCACACCCATTGGGATCAGCTCCAGTAAAAAGTTCCACTGGCACTTCCTCAACAGCAGGAGCAGAAGGGCCGGCATCCTGATTCAAACATGACACTCGCTGAAGGCTCCTCTTTTTCTTCTTCTTCCCCTCGACAGGAGCGGTTGGATGACTGGCCGGGCGAAGGCGCTTTGGGCGAGCACCATCAGATTTTTGAGCATTTAAGGTTTTTCCGGGCTCTGGGATAGTTGCAACAGCTATGGTTTCAGCAGGGACGAAGTCAGAAGAATCCTCAGCCAACATGTCTAGCATAGCACTTATCTCTGCATCGCTTGGGTTTATAGGCATCTCAAAGTGAACTTGCCTCTCATCATTGGGGAGATCACCAAGTGAAGCAACCAGAGCCTCGACTTCTTTGGAAGAGGGTCACACTCTAAGACCCAAGCCACTGTCACTAGCAGGAGGATTGGACGCAAAATTGAAAAAAGTCTTGGAAGGTGGCAGATTCCAGGCAGAATATGCAACAGGAGCACCAATATTCGACACTTTGTCTCTAAGGATCATCTCCAGTCGGCTTACCAAATCCACAGCAGGAATCCTCTTGTTGGTAACCCGGGTTGAGTCAGTGACACCACTATACAAATAAGCTGGGTATGCTCTGTCCTTCAGTTATGAATGTTCTTAAAAACAAAGTCTGCAACTACAGCTTCGGTAGTCAGACCTCTCTCCTTCAACAAACCAACTTCGGCAAGCAGAACCCTGGCCTCGGCTATCTCCAAGTCTGTGGGGGATTCAGTCCAACTTGGAGCACGAACATCCGGCTATCTCCCTGACCGAGAGGGGAGGGACTTGCCATGATTCTCTACAATAAACCACTCCAAGCGCCATCCTTTGATGTTGTCCTTAAGTGGGATGTCGAGGTACTCTGTCTTCCTCCCACGGCGCATCTCCAAACTCGCACCACCCACGAGCTGGTGCTGCCCCCGGCCATTCCAGGTCGACAATGATATAAGTACTTCCACAAGCCAAAATGCGGCAGAATTCCGAGGTAGGCTTCACACAAGTGAACAAAAACAGAAACTTGCAGAATAGAGTTGGGATTCAGATGAGTCAGATTCAGATGGTAGAAATCAAGGAGACCGCAAAAGAAAGGAGAAATAGGAAGAGCAAGGCCGCGGATGAGAAAAGGAATGTAAATAACGGACTTGTGGGTGTCCTCCATCGGGACAGTAACCCCACGACAGATCCGCTAAGAGCAAAGCTCCTTTGGGGGAAGAACTCCGACAGAGACAAGATCCGACTCGGAAACAACAGACATGTGATTACCTGCGAAAGGTAATTGGCTGTTGGGATCGATGGGAGGAATAATCGCAATAGTGGAATTCTGACTCTTCCGCTTAGGCGCCATCTCAATCTCGTCGGTGAACCGAGCGGAAGCGAGATCAAAGGGAAACAGAGAAGGTCTGGAAGCAGAAAGTAAGGCTTAGGCTCAGAAAGCAGAGGCGTGCGATGACGCGGTACAAATGTGGTTTTCCCGGGCCAGACACCGATTCTAAAAGTGCCCAGTCATCACTCGGTTGTTACTTCTAAAACGCCGACGTGACTCGATATAACTCATCTGTTATTTCTAAAATGCTGACGTCACCGGTCTTCACTCGGCTGTTACTTCTAAAACACCGACGTGGCTCGATATAACTCAGCTGTTATTTCTAAAACGCTGACGTCATCGGTCTTCACTCGGCTGTTACTTCTAAAACGCCGATGTGGCTCGATATAACTCAGCTGTTATTTCTAAAACGCTGACATCATCGGTGTTCGCTCGGCTGTTATTTCTAAAACGCCGACATGGCTCGGTATAACTCGGCCATTACTTCTAAAACGCCGATGTCACCCGTAATCACTCGACTGTTATATCTAAAACGCCGAGATTGCTGAAAAGGACTCGATTACTTTAAACACAAATACAGTCGATCGACCAATTGCAAAAGGAACGGTGGAAAAGCAAGAAATGCGCACAAAACGAGGAGAAGTCTTCTTCATTATATAAGGAGGGGAAGTATTTTCACAAACTTAAAAACCAACTCATTATGAGTTGATCTTCTTCCCACTGTTCAATACATTACACTACTACATTACATTTCACTACACTATACTACTAACTACTACTACATTATTCTACTAATACTACTTCCACTACTATACTAACATCTAAGCCAGTGGTGCCTAGCCACTGGCCTTGCCGCTGCCGCTGCCGCCGTCGCCCTTGTTGCCGTCGCCACTGCCATCGCCGTCGCCCCCGTCGCCGCCGTCGCCCTCGCCGCCGTCGTCGCCGTCGCTCCCCTCCTTGGACGAGTCAGAGGAGTCCCCCTCGTCCGAGGAGGCCTCCGACTCATCCGAGCCCTCGAGCCCAGCATGCTCGACGGCTCGGATGTATGTCCACACCTTCGCAGCAATCCCTTGGGAATCGTCTGAGTCGTCAGACGATGCCGGGGGAGAGGCGTGGACCGGCGACCCCTCGAACTCGGTGGAGAACTCCTCCTCCGAGTACTCGGAATCGCTGAAGTCCTCCGAGGGAGGAGTCGGCTCGAGCTTCCGTTTGTCGTCGGAGTGGTGCGACAAACTTCTGCCCTTCTTGCTCTTGCCCATGGTGGAGTAGAAGAGAAGAGAGTAAGCAATAAGCGGCAGTAAGATGTGTGAAGACGATAGTGAAGCAAACACACTATTTATAGAAGAAGAAGGCAACCGCTCACCTCCTACCACGGTCACCGAACAGTCGCAAATATTCAATAAGCAATTCAAATCGTCTGGAAACAAGTCAGGCGGCTGGCGCCGTTCCATGTAACACGACACCCATTGGGACTCAAGTCAACTGCTTGGACGATATGATTACACCCGCGGTCACGTCAAGTTACTACTCAGGAGCAGTTTGCTAAACGCTCAGCGCACCAAGCCGTCCCTTGCCCACACCCATTGGGGGAGGACGTCCAGGAATTTTCAATAGATTTTCCCAAGCAGTCACATCCATACAGTATACGCAATGAATACCTCAAGACAGAAGGAAGATATCGACGGAGATCAGAGGAAAGCAAAATATAGCCGATGAGGTACAAGTCTAATCAACAGAAGCATTGAAGCACGAAGTGATATGAAGACTAGCCAAGAGTCATCTACCGAACGTCCAATCTGTCGTAGATCAAATAAATTTCAAACCTAACAAGATATGGGCAGATTGCATGCTCGATCTCAAAGGCAAAACTATATGCTGACCTCTAAAGCATAAAGTTGATGATATAATGCTGATTTCTAAGGCATTCGACGAAGAGGAAAGGATTATTTCTAAAAACAGCATGGGATGAAGACCTTCGAGTGGATTATTTTCAGTGATCCACTCAAAGCTCGGGGGCTACACCCATTGGGTGCACCTCCGGTGCACCCAATGAATCATCAACCCCAAAAGACATAATGCTGATTTCTAAAGCATGAGATGAAAATAAAACAATGCTGACTTCTAAAGCATGAGTTGAAGATAAAAATGATTTCTGAGAAGACTTGAAACGAAGACCTTCGAGTGGATTGTTTTCAATAATCCACTCGAAGCTCGGGAAATACACCCATTGGGTGCACCTTCGATGCACCCAATGAATCCTGAACTCCAAAGAGCAGAATGCTGATCTCCAAAGCATAAACCCGAGACAGAGCACCGATTTCTGAGGAATAAAGCGAAGGCCGATGAATAATGGCAGAAGAAAACAACAGAAGATCGTTTTTACCGAGTCACTCAGAGTTCAGAAGCAACGGCTCGATAGACTTATTTTCAAGGCATTCCTTATCAAAATCAAAAACTGCAAGTTGGACCTAGAATCTTTGGGCCATTTATTTCAAAATCAACCCAAAGATTGGGGGCTTGTGGGGGACAGATATCCCCTGGGTCCACTGGAAGGCCAAAAGACCACGCGAAAGGCCTTGGGCCCAATAGTTCGCAAGGTCATTCCTTCGTGGGCCTGAGGAGGGACGTCCAGTGAAGTGGATTGACACAAGATTGGATCAACGCAAGCCTAGACAGCCCGATGAATTTGAGCAGCAACCACAGCAATGATCCGACCTTCCCGTATAGTGTCCTCATACATCGGAACTGAACGGAGATAGGTCGGCGGAATTATAGGAAGATAGGCTCAGTCAGTTCACTATTACTTAGGCTCACGTTATTATCATATCCGCATGTAACGCCCCATGGTCAAATATATAAGGCCTAGGGAGCATCCCCTCAAAAACATATCTCACTACCTAGCCATCTACTCAGTTCTCTAACATCCTCGATACTAGAGAACCCCCTTTGTAACCCACCACACAAAGTATTCACGCCAAGACGTAGGGTATTACGCATCTCAAAGTGGCCCGAACCTATACAAAATTGTCCGTTGTCTCTCGTGCATCTAACACGAACCATCGAGCTACAGTCGGTAACACCGTCCTACTCCAAAAAGGACCTCGGGGGCCAACCCTGGGTGCGCGGTCGGACCCAAAACACCGACAAAATGTGCCCTTGGGCAATCTCTATAATGTTTTGGTGATTAAGTGTCCAACACATTTAATTGAGTTCTAATGTGCAAAATAAAGTGAGAAGTGCAAATCAAGGAAAAAGGTATGTTTCTAGACTTGGTGAATTGTTTTGTGTACTAACATGGTTATCCAAATGCTAGAAACAGTGACTAAAGAAGAAGAAAGGAAAAGGGAGAAGCTTGGCTCTATGCAGCCAATCCTCAGCTCGGTCTGGCACACCGGACTGTCCGGTGGTGCACCGGACAATGTTCGGTGCGCCAGGCTGGTTCACGTGAAGTCGCCGCTCTCGGGACTCGACGGCGGCGTACGGCTAAAAAACACCGGACTGTCCGGTGAGTCATCCGCTGCGAACTCGTCGCCCTCGGGAAAAGCAAAGGGGCGACGTGGCTATAATTCACCGGACTGTCCGGTGGTGCACCGGACTGTCCGGTGAGCCAACGGTCACCAGCGCCAACGGTCGGCCGCGCAACCCGCGGGTGACGCGTGGCAGCTCCAACGGTCGGCAGGGGGCATCGGACTGTCCGGTGTGCACCGGACAGTGTCCGGTGCACCAACGGGCCCGGAGCTGCAATGGTCATCTGTGCCTGATTTCGAAGGAAATCGCGCACCGGACCATCTACAGGACCTATCCGGTGGCGCACCAGACTGTCCGGTGCGCCACTCGACAGAAGGCAAAGATAGCCTTCCTTGTTGGTCTTCAACGACTTCTAGCTGCCTTGGGGCTATAAAAGGGACCCCTAGGAGCATGGAGGAAAAACTCAAGCATTCACTAAGCATCCTAAGACTCCAAGACTCCAACTTCACGCATTCAATTCTTTGTGATAGTGATTTGATCTCCATTTGAGTTGTGAACTCTGTGCGTTGTGTTTCGAGCTTAAGTCGTGACTTGTGTGCGTGGTTGTGCTGCGTATTTGAGTCTTGTGTGTGTTGCACTTCCCAACCTTACTCTTGTGCGTTCTTTGTGATCAATATTGTAAGGGCGAGAGGCTCCAACTTGTGGAGATTCCTCGCAAACAGGAAGAAAACTATAAGGAAGGAAACCGTGGTATTCAAGTTGATCATTGGATCACTTGAAAGGGGTTGAGTGCAACCCTCGTCCATTGGGACACCACAACGTGGAAGTAGGCAAGTGTTACTTGGCCGAACCATGGGATAAAATCGTGTGTCTCTTGTGATTGCTCTCTCTATGATTATTTGTGTTTGCAAGAGCTCGCCTCATAGACTTGATTAACTTGCGCTAATATCTCTTTAATCAAGTTTGTTTGAATTTAGTGTTGAATTTGACAGGATCACCTATTCACCCCCCTCTAGGTGCTCTCAATTGGTATCAGAGCCATACTCTTCACGTAAGGGACTAATCGCCTGAAGAGATGGATCCTAAGGGAAAGGGTATGGTGGTCAATGACAAGGAGAAGGAGTCCATCTTCAATGAGCCAAGAGATGACAAGCCCACTAACTCAGGCTCGAGTCACAAGAAGAAGGACGGGAAGAAGAAGAGGCGCATCAAGAAGATCATCTACTACGACAACGATGCATCTTTTTCTTCACCAAGAGACGACGATGATGACGATTCTTCGTCAAAGAAAAAGACGGTTAATCAAAATTACTCTTTTGACTATTCCCGCATGTCGTACAATTCGAATGCACATTTACTTTCTATTCCACTAGGAAAACCTCCACACTTTGATGGAGAGGACTACTCATTTTGGAGTCATAAAATGCGTAGTCATCTATTTTCTCTCCATCCTAGCATTTGGGAAATAGTGGAAAATGGGATGCATTTTTATAGCACTGATAACCTTGTATTCATTAATGAACAAATTCATAAGAATGCCCAAGCTACTACTGTCTTATTAGCTTCGCTTTGTAGGAATGAATACAATAAAGTAAGTGGCTTGGACAACGCCAAGCAAATTTGGGACACCCTCAAGATCTCACATGAGGGAAACGATGCTACAATGATCACCAAAATGGAGTTGGTGGAAGGCGAGTTGGGAAGATTTGCCATGATCAGGGGAGAAGAGCCCACACAAACCTACAACAGGCTCAAGACCCTGGTCAACAAGATTAGAAGCTATGGAAGCACAAGATGGACGGACCACTACGTCATCTGACTCATGCTCAGGTCCTTTACAGTTATTGACCCCCATCTTGTTAATCTTATCCGTGAAAATCCTAGGTACACAAAGATGACGCCCGAGGAGATACTCGGAAAATTCGTGAGCGGGCGCATGATGGTAAAGGAGGCACGATATGTGGATAACGCCTTGAACGGTCCATTACCCGTCTACGAGCCACAGCTCGTTGCGCTCAAGGCAACAAGCAGCAAGGAGGCGCTACCAAGCAAGGTAGCACAAGTAAAGGCTGCCGGGCTCAACGAGAATGAAATGGCGCTTATCATCAAGCGTTTCAAGACCACACTCAAAGGACGCAAAGAATATCCCTCCATGAGTAAAACAAGGGGAAGCGCTCCTGCTTCAAATGCGGTAAGACTGGTCACTTTATTGCAAATTGTCCCGAAAATGATAGTGACCAGGGACAAGAAAAGAGCGGGAAGAAGGAGAAAAAGAAGAGCTACAGGAAGGCAAAGGGCGAGGCACACCTTGGAAAGGAATGGGACTCGGACTGGTCTTCTTCCGACTCCGACGACGAAGGACTTGCTGCCTCGGCCTTCAACAAGTCTTCTCTCTTCCCCAACAAACGCCATACATGTCTTATGGCCAAGGAAAAGAAGGTACATGTTCGAGATACCCCTAAGTACACTACTTCTAGCGATGATGATTCTTCCGATGATGAAGTAGATTACTCTAGCTTATTTAAAGGTTTAGATAGAGCTAAAGTAGAGAAAATTAATGAATTAATTGATGCTCTAAGTGAAAAAGATAGATTGCTAGAAAAGCAAGAAGATATTTTATATGAAGAGCATGACAAATTTATCAGTGTTCAAAAATCTCTTGCTTTAGAAACTAAGAGGAATGAAATGATATCTTCTGAGTTATCTGCTTGCCATGAAACTATATCTAGTTTAAAGAGTTTAAATGATGAATTAACTGCTAAGCTAGAGGAAGTTAGTAGAATAAATTCATGTGTAGAGCATGTTAGTGTTTGTAATAGATGTAAGGACTTTGATGTTGATGCATGTAATGAACATCTTATTTCTATTACTAAGTTGAATGATAAAGTGGCAAGTCTTAATGCTCAACTTAAGATTTGCAAAAATGATTTTGATAAATTAAAGTTTGCTACGGATGCCTACACTGTTGGTAGACACCCCTCAATTAAGGATGGACTTGGTTTTCGAAGGGAAACCAAGAACTTAACAAGCCATAAGGCTCCCATTCTCAACAAGGAGAAAGGGAAGGCCCCTATGGCAAGTAGTCCTCAAAGGAACCATGCTTTTATTTATGATAGGAAAATTGCTAATCGTGCTCATTATAATAGGAGTTATGATCATGATGCTTTTGATTCACATGCTATGTTTGCCTCTAGTTCTACTTTTGTTCATGGTAGAAGTAGGCCTAGGAGAAATCACATTGTGCATCATGTGCCTAGAAAAATGTGTAATATACCTACTACTGTTTTCCATGCTTGCAACACTTCTTTTGTACTTTCATGTAAGAATGAAAAAGTGGTTGCTAATAAGTTGGGAGCCAAATGCAAGGGAGACAAGACTTGTATTTGGGTTCCAAAAACTATTGTGACTAACCTTGTAGGACCCAACAAGAGTTGGGTACCTAAAACCCATGCTTAAATTGCCTTGCAGGTTTATGCATCCGGGTGATCTAGCTGGATAATCGACAGCGGATGCACAAACCACATGACGGGGGAGAAGAAGATGTTCACCTCATATGTCAAGAACAAGGATTCCCATGATACGATTATTTTTGGAGATGGGAACCAAGGCAATGTCAAAGGTTTGGGAAAGATAGCCATCACAAGTGAGCACTCTGTTTCAAATGTATTTTTAGTAGAGTCATTAGGATACAACCTCCTGTCTGTAAGTCAATTGTGCCACATGGGCTACAATTGTTTGTTTACAAATGTTGATGTATCTGTCTTTAGAAGGAGTGATGGTTCATTAGCGTTTATGGGTGTATTAGACGACAAACTCTACTTAGTTGATTTTTCGAAAGAGGAGGCCAATCTAGATGCATGCTTAATATCTAAGACTAGTATGGGCTGGCTGTGGCATCGTCGTCTAGCACATGTTGGGATGAAGAACCTTTATAAACTTCTAAAGGGAGAACATGTGTTAGGACTAACCAATGTTTGTTTCGAGAAAGATAGGCCTTGTGCAGCATGTCAAGCAGGGAAACAGGTGGGAAGCACTCATCATAGCAAGAATGTGATGACAACATCAAGACCACTGGAGCTTCTTCACATGGACCTCTTCGGACCCGTTGCCTACCTTAGCATCGGGGGAAGTAAGTATGGTCTAGTAATTGTTAATAATTTTCCCGCTTCACTTGGGTGTTCTTTTTGCAGGATAAATCAGAAACCCAAGAGACCCTAAAGCGCTTTCTGAGGAGGGCTCAAAACAAATTTGAGCTAAAGGTGAAAAAGATTAGGAGCGATAACGGGTCCGAGTTCAAGAATCTGCAAGTTGAGGAGTATCTTGAGGAAGAAGGCGTCAAGCACGAGTTCTCCACTCCCTACACACCACAGCAAAATAGTGTGGTAGAGAGGAAGAACAGGACGCTTATCGACATGGCGAGAATGATGCTTGGAGAATTCAAGACGCTCGAGCAGTTTTGGTCAGAAGCTGTGGACACAGCTTGCCACGCCATAAACCGGCTCTACCTACATCTCCTTCTCAAGAAGACCTCGTATGAACTCCTTACTGGTAACAAACCCAACGTTTCTTACTTTCGTGTATTTGGGAGCAAATGTTACATTCTGGTGAAGAAAGGTAGACATTCTAAATTTGCTTCCAAGGTAGTAGAAGGGTTTTTACTAGGGTATGACTCAAATACAAAGGCGTATAGAGTCTTCAACAAATCATCGGGTTTGGTTGAAGTCTCTAGCGATGTTGTATTTGATGAGACTAATGGCTCTCCAAGAGAGCAAGTTGATCTTGATGACATAGATGAAGATGATGTTCCGACGGCCACAATGCGCATGATGGCGATAGGTGATGTGCGACCACAGGAACAACAAGAGCAAGATCAACCATCTTCCTCCACAATAGTGCATCCTCCAACTCAAGACAGTGAACAGGTACCTCAAGAACAGGGACAGGATCAAGGGGGAGCACAGGAAGAACAAGTGATGGAGGAAGAAGCACCACGGGTCCCTCCAACTCAAGTTCGAGCGACAATCCAAAGAAATCACCCCGTCGATCAGATTCTGGGTGACATAAGCAAGGGACTAACAACTCGCTCACGTTTAGCTAATTTTTGTGAGCATTACTCGTTTGTCTCTTCTATTGAGCCTTTTAGGGTAGAAGAGGCCTTGCAGGATCTGGACTGGGTGTTGGCCATGCAGGAAGAGCTCAACAACTTCAACAGAAATGAAGTTTGGAGCCTGGTGCCACGTCCAAAGCAAAATGTTGTGGGAACCAAGTGGGTATTCCGCAACAAGCAAGACGAGCACGGGGTGGTGACAAGAAACAAGGCTAGACTTGTGGCAAAAGGTTATGCCCAAGTCGCAGGTTTGGATTTCGAGGAGACTTTTGCTCCTGTGGCTAGGCTAGAGTCTATTTGAATATTATTAGCCTATGCCGCTCACCACTCTTTCAGTCTATTTCAAATGGATGTGAAGAGTGCTTTCCTCAATGGGCCAATCAAGGAGGAGGTATATGTGGAACAACCCCCTGGTTTTGAGGATGACAGGTACCCCGACCATGTGTTCAAGCTCTCTAAGGCGCTCTATGGACTTAAGGAAGCCCCAAGAGCATGGTATGAATGCCTTAGAGGTTTCTTAATTGCTAATGCTTTCAAGGTTGGGAAAGCCGATCCCACTCTTTTCACTAAGACTTATGATGGTGATCTTTTTGTGTGCCAAATTTATGTCGATGATATAATATTTGGTTCTACTAACCAAAAGTCTTGTGAGGAGTTTAGCAGGGTGATGACTCAAAAATTTGAGATGTCGATGATGGGTGAGTTGAACTACTTCCTTGGGTTCCAAATGAAGCAACTCAAGGACGGTAACTTAATCTCCCAAACGAAGTACACTCAAGATCTTCTAAAGAGGTTTGGGATGAAGGACGCCAAGCCCGCGAAGACACCGATGGGAACTGACGGACATGTCGACCTCAACAAAGGAGGTAAGTCCGTTGATCAAAAGGCATACCGGTCTATGATAGGTTCCTTGCTTTATTTATGTGCTAGTAGACCGGACATTATGCTAAGTGTATGCATGTGTGCTAGATATCAATCCGACCCCAAGGAATGTCACCTTGTGGCCGTTAAGTGAATTCTTAGATATTTAGTTTCTACGCCTTGCTTCGGGATCTGTATCAAAAGGGGTCTACCTTTGACTTGATTGGATACTCAGACTCCAATTGTGCCGGGTGCAAGGTTGATAGGAAGAGCACATCGGGGACGTGCCAATTTCTAGGAAGGTCCCTGGTGTCCTAGAGTTCAAAGAAACAAACATCCGTTGCCCTATCCACCGCTGAGGCCGAGTATGTTGCCGCAGGACAGTGTTGCGCGTAACTACTTTGGATGAGGCAAACCCTCCGGGACTTTGGCTACAATCTGAGCAAAGTCCCACTCCTATGTGACAATGAGAGTGCTATTTGCATGGCGGATAATCCTGTTGAACATAGCCGCACTAAGCACATAGACATCTGGCATCACATTCTGAGAGATCACCAACAAAAGGGAGATATCGGGGTATACCACATTAGCACCAAGAACCAGCTAGCCAATATCTTTACCAAGCCGTTAGATGAGAAAACATTTTGCAGGTTGCGTAGTGAGCTAAATGTCTTAGATTCACGTAACTTGGATTGATCTATAGCATACATGTAGTCTATGCCTTTGATCATGTTACTTTGAGCATTTACATGATTTGTTGCTTATTTATGGTGCTCAAGTTGTGCAAGGGATCCCCGGACCTCACAAGTCCATGTGTGAATGATGCACATATTTAGGGGGAGATGTGCTACAACTTGACCCTTTGAGACTAACCTGTGTATTTGAGCACTCTTGATATAGTCTTAAAGGTGCATTGAAAGGGAAAATGGACTTGGACGTTGCAAAGACTTCCACTGCACTCCGGTATTGGTGTATTTAAACTCCAAGTTCATACTTATGCTCTTATTGCCTTTTTTGCTCTTAATTGACATTTTTGGTGAGGCAAAGGGGTTAAAGGGCCAAGAATGATCCCGTTTTGGTGCTTAATGCCAAAGGGGGAGAAATTAAGGCCAAAGCAAATGGATCAGCTACCACTTGTGAACTTTGAAAACAATAGAGTTAGAACTTTTGATTTGTCCAAAATACTCTTATTGCAAAATTTGGTCTCTTGTGGGGGAGAATTCTGATTATGGGAAAAAGGGGGAGTTTTTGGCATTTGATCAATTTTACTCTTGGAATAACTTTTATGTGCCCAAACAAGTGTGTTTGACTTAAAGATAGGAAAATGAATTTGATTTACAAAAACAAACCAAGTGGTGGCAAAGAGCGATCCAAATATGCCAAATTATAGTAAAAAACAATTTGGTCTTCAATTGCATTGATGTTGCACTTCTTTTGATTGCTTTTGTTTGTATTGGCATAAATCACCAAAAAGGGGGAGATTGAAAGAGAAATGTGCCCTTGGGCAGTTTCTATAATGTTTTGGTGATTAAGTGTCCAACACATTTAATTGAGTTCTAATGTGCAAAATAAAGTGAGAAGTGCAAATCAAAGAAAAAGGTATGTTTCTAGACTTGGTGAATTGTTTTGTGTACTAACATGGTTATCCAAGTGCTAGAAATAGTGACTAAAGAAGAAGAAAGGAAAAGGGAGAAGCTTGGCTCTATGCAGCCAATCCTCAGCTTGATCTGGCACACCGGACAGTGTCCGGTGCGCCAGGCTGGTCCGCGTGAAGTCGCCGCTCTCGGGACTCGACGGCTGCGTACGGCTAAAAATCACCGAACCGTTCGGTGGTGCACCGGACTGTCCTGTGAGTCGTCCGCTGCAAACTCGTTGCCCTCGGGAAAAGCAAAGGGGCGATGTGGCTATGATTCACCGGACTGTCTGGTGGTGCACCGGACTGTCCGGTGAGCCAACGGTCACCAGCGCTAACGGTCGGCCGCGCAATCCGCGGGCGACGCGTGGCAGCTCCAACTGTCGGCAGGGGGCACCGGACTGTCCGGTGTGCACCGGACAGTGTCTGGTGCGCCAACGGGCCCGGAGCTGGAACGGTCATCTATGCCCGATTTGGAAGGCAATCGCGCACCGGACCATCTATAGGACATGTCCAGTGACACACTGGACTGTCTGGTGCGCCACTCGACAGAAGGCAAGGATAGCCTTCCTTGTTGGTCTTCAACGGCTCCTAGCTGCCTTGGGGCTATAAAAGGGACCCCTAGGCGCATGGAGGAAAAACTCAAGCATCCACTAAGCATCCTAAGACTCCAAGACTCCAACTTCACGCATTCGATTCTTTGTGATAGTGATTTGAGCTCCATTTGAGTTGTGAACTCCGTGCGTTGTGTTTCGAGCTCAAGTCGTGACTTGTGTGCGTGGTTGTGTTGCGTATTTGAGTCTTGTGTGTGTTGCTCTTCCCAACCTTACTCTTGTGCGTTCTTGAAAGGGAAATGTGCCTTTGGGCCATTTATATAACGTTTTAGTGATTAAGTTCCCAACACATATTCTCTAAGTTCTAAATGTGCCAAAGATTGAAAAAGTGCAAATCAAGGCATGAGGTATGTTTCTAGACTTAGTACATTTGTTTTTGTATACTAACATATTTGTCCAAGTGTTAGAAACAGAGAAAAGAAGAAAAGAAAAAGAATTGCAAGTGACTTGGCTGTGTGAAGCCGAAGTCCAGCTCAGTCTGGCACACCGGATTGTCCGGTGCGCCAGGCTGAACTCCGGTGAAAAGGCCACTCTCAGGAAATGTTCTATGGCGTATGGCTATAAATCACTGGACTGTCCGGTGAGCCAACGGTCGGTCGCGCAATCCGCGGGCGACGCGTGGCCCGTGCCAACAGTCGGTAGGGGGCACCGGACTGTCCGGTGTGTACCGGACAGTGTCCAGTGTGCCAACTGCCCCGGAGCTGCAACGGTCGTCTGCGCCAGAAAAGGAAGGAGATCAGCACCGGACCGTCTACAGTGACTGTCCGGTGGCTCACCGGACTGTCCAGTGCGTCACCCGACAGAAGGCAACTTTGGCCTTCCTTGATTGGCCTCCAACGGCTCCTAGCTGCCTTGGGGCTATAAAAAGGCCCCCTAGGCGCATGGAGGACTTACCCAAGCTTACAAGAAACATTCTAAGACTCCAAGACTCCAAATTCACGCATTTGATTCTTCGAGATAGTGACTTGAGCTCCATTTGAGTTGTGAACTCCGTGCGTTGTGTTTTGAGCTCAAGTTGTGACTTGTGTGTGTGATTGTGCTGTGATTTGAGTCTTGTGTGTGTTGCTCTCCCCTCCATTACTTTTGTGCTTCTTTTGTGATCATCATTGTAAGGGCGAGAGGCTCCAAGTTGTGGAGATTCCTCGCAAACGGGAGAAAGACTAAGAAAGGAAAAACCGTGGTATTCAAGTTGATCATCGGATCACTTGAAAGGGGTTGAGTGCAACCCTCGTCCATTGGGACGCCACAACGTGGAAGTAGGCAAGTGTTACTTGGCCGAACCACGGGATAAAAATCATGTGTCTCTTGTATGCTTTCTCTTTGATTGTCTGTGTTCACAAGAGCTCGTTTCAAGCTACTTAACCGTGCTAACTTTAATAACTAAGTTTTGTGGCTATTAGTGTTGAATTTTACAGGATAACCTATTCACCCCCCTCTAGGTGTTATCAATTGGTATCAGAGCCGTTCTCTTCATCTATGGGACTAATCGCCTGAAGAGATGGATCCTAATAAGGGAAAGGGGATGGTGGTCAATGACAAGGAGAAGGAGTCCCTCTTCAACGAGCCAAGAGATGATAAGCCCACTGACTCTGGCTCGAGTCACAAGAAGAAGGAGGGGAAGAAGAAGAGGCGCATCAAGAAGATTATTTACTACGACAGCGACGCCTCCTCTTCTTCACCAAGAGACGACGATGACGATGACTCGTCTAAAAAGAAACCGGTTAATCAAAACTATTCATTTGATTATTCTCGTATTCCATTTAATTCTAATGCTCATTTGCTATCAATTCCACTTGGTAAACCTCCACACTTTGATGGAGAATACTACTCTTTTTGGAGTCACAAAATGCGTAGTCACTTATTTTCTCTCCATCCTAGTATTTGGGAGATAGTTGAAAATGGAATGCATTTCGATAGTACGGATAACCCGGTCGTTATTAATGAACAAATTCATAAGAATGCACAAGCTACCACTGTTTTGCAAGCATCTTTGTGTAGGGATGAATACAACAAGGTGAGCAGCTTGGACAACGCCAAGCAAATATGGGACACCCTCAAGATATCGCATGAGGGAAACGACGCCACCATGATCACCAAAATGGAGTTGGTGGAAGGCAAACTGGGGAGATTTGCGATGATCAGGGGAGAGGAGCCAACACAAACCTACAACAGGCTCAAGACCCTCATCAACAAGATTAGAAGCTATGGAAGCACAAGATGGATGGACCACGACATCGTCCGACTTATGCTAAGGTCATTCACGATAATTGACCCCCATCTTGTCAATATCATTCGTGAAAACCCCAGGTACACCAAGATGACGCCCGAGGAGATACTCGGAAAATTCGTGAGCGGGCGCATGATGGTGAAGGAGGCTCGATATGTGGACGATGCTCTAAACGGTCCACTACTCGTCCACGAGCCTCAAACTATTGCCCTCAAAGCAACCAACAACAGGGAAGCGCTACCAAGCAAGGTGGCACAAGTGGAGGTCGCGGGCCTCAACGAAGATGAGATGACGCTTATCATCAAGCGCTTCAAGACCGCATTGAAAGGACGCAAGGAGTACCCCAACAAGAACAAAGCAAGGGGAAAGCGCTCCTGTTTCAAATGCGGTAAGACTGGTCATTTCATAGCACAATGCCCCGATACTGATGATGACCAGGAACAAGAAAAGCATGGGAAGAGGGAGAAGAAGAAGGTTTACAAGAAGGCGAAGGACGAGGCGCACCTTGGCAAAGAATGGGATTCGGACTGCTCTTCATCTGACTCCAACGATGAAGGACTGGCAGCCTCGGCCTTCAACAAGTCTTCGCTCTTTCCCAACGAACGCCACACTTGCCTCATGGCCAAGGAGAAGAAGGTAAGCGTTTGAGATACCTCTAAGTATACTACTTCCAGTGATGATGATTCTAGTGATGATGAAGTAGATTACTCTAGCTTATTCAAAGGTTTAGATAGAGCTAAGGTAGAAAAGATTAATGAACTAATTGATGCTTTAAATGAAAAGGATAGACTTTTAGAAAAGCAAGAGGATATTTTGTATGAAGATCATGATAAGTTTATTAGTGTTCAAAAATCTCTTGCTCTAGAAATTAAGAGAAATGGAACGCTATCTTCTGAGTTATCTGCTTGCCATAAATCTATATCTAGTTTAAAGATTGTGAATGATGATTTAAATGCCAAGCTAGAGGTAGCTAATAAATTTAGTTCATGTGTAGAGCATATTGCAATTTGCAATAGATGCAAGGATTTTGATATTGATGCTTATGATGAACATCTTGCGTCTATTGATAAATTAAATGATGAGGTGTCAAGTCTTAATGCTCAACTTAAGACTTGCAAAATTGATTTTGATAAACTAAAATTTGCTAGGGATGCCTACACTATTGGTAGACACCCCTCAATTAAGGATGGGCTTGGTTTTCGAAAGGAAGCCAAGAACTTAACAAGCCAAAGGACTCCCATTCCCAACAAGGAGAAAGGGAAGGCCCCTACGGCTAGTAGTTTTCAAAAGAATCATGCTTTCATTTATAATAAGAAAGTTGCTAATCATTTCAATTATAATAAGAGTTATAATCATGATGCTTTTGATTCACATGCTATGATTGCCTCTAGCTCTACTTTTGTGCATGGTAGAAGTAGGCCTAGGAAAAGTAATGTTGTGCATCATGTGCCTAGGAGAGTGTGTAATGAACCTTCCACCATTTATCATGCTTGCAACACTTCATTTGCGCTTTTATGTAAAAATGAAAAAGTAGTTGCTAGAAAGTTGGGATCCAAATGCAAGGGAGACAAGACTTGTATTTGGGTTCCAAAGGCTATTGTGACTAACCTTGTAGGACCCAACAAGAGTTGGGTACCTAAAACCCAAGTGTAAAGTACCTTGCAGGTTTATGCATCCGGGGGCTCAAGCTGGATTATCGACAGCGGATGCACAAACCACATGACGGGGGAGAAGAGGATGTTCACCTCCTACGTCAAGAACAAGGATTCCCAGGATACGATCATCTTTGGAGATGGGAACCAAGGCAAGGTAAAAGGCTTGGGCAAGATAGCCATCACCAACAAGCACTCCATATCAAACGTATTTTAGTAGAGTCGCTTGGTTACAACCTCCTGTCTGTAAGTCAATTGTGCCACATGGGCTACAATTGTTTGTTTACAAATGTTGATGTTTCTGTCTTCAGAAGGAGTGATGGTTCATTAGCATTTAAGGGTGTATTAGACGACAAACTCTACTTAGTTGATTTTTCGAAAGAGGAGGCCTATCTAGATGCATCCTTAATAGCTAAGACTAGCATGGGCTGGCTGTGGCATCGCCGTCTAGCACATGTTGGGATGAAGAACCTTCATAAACTTCTAAAGGGAGAACATGTGTTAGGACTAACCAATGTCTGCTTCGAGAAAGATAGACCTTGTGCAGCTTGTCAGGCAGGGAAACAGGTGGGAAGCACTCATCACAGCAAGAATGTGATGACAACATCGAGACCACTGGAGCTTCTTCACATGGACCTCTTCAGACCCGTCGCCTACCTTAGCATCGGGGGAGTAAGTATGGTCTAGTAATTGTTGATGATTTTTCCCGCTTCACTTGGGTGTTCTTTTTGCAGGATAAATCGGAAATCCAAGGGACCCTAAAGCGCTTTCTAAGGAGGGCTCAAAACGAATTTGAGCTCAAGGTGAAAAAGATAAGAAGCGACAACGGGTCCGAGTTCAAGAATCTTCAAGTGGAGGAGTATCTTGAGGAGGAAGGCGTCAAGCACGAGTTCTCCGCTCTCTACACACCACAGCAAAACGGTGTGATAGAGAGGAAGAACATGACACTTATCGACATGGCGAGGACGATGCTTGGAGAGTTCAAGACGCCCGAGCGGTTTTGGTCGGAAGCTGTGAACACAGCCTGCCACGCCATAAACCAGCTTTATCTGCATCGCCTCCTCAAGAAGACCTCCTATGAACTCCTTACCGGTAACAAACCCAATGTTTCTTACTTTCGTGTATTTGGGAGCAAATGCTACATTTTGGTGAAGAAAGGTAGACATTCTAAATTTGCTCCCAAAGTTGTAGAAGGGTTTTTATTAGGATATGACTCAAATACAAAGGCGTATAGGGTCTTCAACAAATCATTGAGTTTGGTTGAAGTCTCTAGCGACGTTGTATTTG